>NW_024429183.1:9635225-10235225 GCF_017639785.1 Mesocricetus auratus | reverse complement strand
CCAGAGGCATCACCATCCCTGACTTCAAGCTCTATTTTAGAGCTATAGTCCTTAAAACAGCTTGGTATTGACACAAAAATAGACAGGTAGACCAATGGAATCAAATTGAAAATCCTGATATGGACCCACACACCTACGAACACCTGATTTTTGACAAAGAAGCTAAAATTATGCAATGGAAAAAAGAAAGCATCATCAACGAATGTTGCCGGCATAACTGGATGCTGGCATGTAGAAGAATGCAGACAGATCCATATCTATTGCCATGCACAAAACTTAAGTCCAAATGGATCAAAACCTCAACATAAATTCAGCTACACTGTACCCCTTAAAAGAGAAACTAGGTGGTACCCTCGAATGAATTGGTACAGGAGACTGCTTCCTGAACATAACATCAATAGCACAGACACTAAGATCCACAATTAGTAAATGGGACCTCCTGAAACTGAGAAGTTTTTGTAAGGCAAAGACGGAGTCAACAAGACAAAATGGCAGCCCACAGGATGGGAAAAGATATTCACCAACCTCACATCTGACAGAGAGCTGATTTACAAAATATACAAAGAACTCAAGAAGCTAGTCACCAAAACACCAAATAATCTAATTAAAAAGTGGGTGTATGGAATTAAATAGAAAATTCTCAATAGAGGAATCTAAAATGGCTAAAAGACACTTAAGAAAGTGCTCAACATCCTTGGTCATCAAGAAAATGCAAATCAAAACAACTCAGCTACCATCTTACTCCTGTCAGAATGGCTAAAATAAAAAACATCAATGACAGTTTATGCTGGTGAGGATGTGGAGAGAGGGGAACACTCCTCTACTGCTGGTGGGAATGCCACTTTGGAAATCAGTATGGAGGTTACTCAGGAAAATGGGGATCAGTCTACCACAAGATCCAACAATTCCACTCTTAGGCATATACCCAAAAGATGCACATTCATATAACAAGGACATCTGTTCAACCATGTTCATCACAGCATTATTTGTAATAGTCAGAACCTGGAAGCAACCTAGATGCCCCTCAACTGAAGAATGGATAAAGAAAATGTGGTACATTTACACAATGGAGTATTGCTCAGCGGAAAAACAATGGAATCTTGAAATTCACAGGCAAATGGATGGCACTAGAAGAAACCATCCTGAGTGAGGTAACCCAGTCACAAAAAGACAAAAATGCTATGTACTCACTCATATATGGATTTTAGACATAAAGTAAAGGATTACCAGCCCACAATTCACATGGCCAGAGAAGCTCGGAAAGAAGGAGGACCCCAGGAGAAACATACATGGTCCCCTGGAGAAGAGGAAAGGGACAAGATTTCCTGAGCTAATTGGGAGCATGGGGGAAAGGGAAGAGGGAGTTATAAGAAAGAAAAGGGTAGAAGAGGAAGGTAGAGGAGGACAGGGGAGAGCAGGAAGGTTGAGTCTGGGGAAGAATAGAGGAGAGCAAGGAAAGAGACACCATAATTGAGGGAGCCATTATAGGTTTAAAGAGAAATCTGGCACTAGAGAAATGCCCAAAGATGTACAAGGTTGGCAACTAACATTCTAAGAAATAGTCGAGAATTTAACTTAAGTGCCCTTTCCTGATAATGAGTTTGATGACTACCTCATGAGTCATTCTAGAGCCTTCATCCAGTAGTTGATGGAAACAGAAGCAGAGATCCACAGCTAAACACTGAACTGAACTCCGTAATCCAGTTGCAGAGAGGGAGGAGTGATGAGCAAAGGAGTCAAGACCAAGCTGGAGAAACCCACAGAAACAGTTGACCTAAACAAGTGGGAGCTCATGGACTCCAGACTGATAGCTGGGAAACCAGCACAGGACTGTTCCAGACCCCCTCAACAAGAATGTCAGTTTGGAGGTCTGGTTAATCTATGGGGCCTCTGGTAGTGGATCAGAATTTATCCCTAGTACATGAATGAACTTTGGGACACCACTCCACATAGAGGGATACTCTCTCAGCCTAGACACATGGTGGGGGGTCTAGGTCCTGCTCCAAATATGACAGACTTTGAAGATTCTCCCATGGAAGGCCTCACCCTCCCTGGTGAGCAGAAAGGGGATGGGATGGGGGCCTATGGTGGGCAGGGGAGGAGGGATGGGAGAGAGAACTGGGATTGACATGTAAAACAAGCTTGTTTCTAATTTAAATTAAAAAGGGGGAAAGTAAAACACAGGATGAATTTTAAGTGCCACTGTGACAGTATTAAAAGGGTAGCCATCACGGATCAACCATCTAAAATGGATTAATGTCTGTCATTATACATAGAGTAGGCTTATTATTGTGGAAAAGTGTTCATATATATTTAATTTTTAAATTATATAAAAGTGTGCATATATATTGTGTGTTATTTAAACTGGAGTCAGTGCACTGGTTACTTTACTTGAAACAAACTCGAGTCACCTAGCGAGAGGAAACCTTAGTTGAAGGATTGCCTACATCAAATTGTACTGGAGTGAAATCTGTGGGACATTTTCTTAATTATTGAGGTATGTGGTAAGGTCCAGCCCATCATGCATGGTGCCACCCCTGGGCAGGTGGTCCTGGGTTATATAAGAAAGCAGACTGAGCTGGCCATGGAAAGGAAATCAGTAAACAATGTTCTCCAGTGGTTTCTGCTTCAGGCTTATGTATTGGCTTTCTTGGATGATGAACACAACCTGTAATCCAAACACACCCTTCCTCTTCAATGTTTTCTGGTCAGTGTTCTATGATAGCAACAGGGACATATGCTAGGGCAATAAGAAAATCTAGTTACTACTACTACTTCTCCTCCTCCTCCTCTTCCTCCTTCTGGTTTTCATCATCTTAATTTACGCGTCTAGGTAATGCCTCATATCAGAAGAGACCGGAAGAGGGGTGAGATGCCCTGGCCCTGGAGTTAGCTGACATGGGTGTCAGAGATTGAACATGTGTCCTCTGCAAGTGCTTTTAACCACAATGCTCTATCTTCAGTTGCTACATTTTCCTTGTCAATGTTTATCAGTCTTGCCTACTACACAGTTCTGAACAAATAACAACTCTCATTATTCCTGAACTATAATAATGTCTTATTTCAGACAGGTGAATTTTCCCTTGTGTGTAATTACTCCATATATCTCTCTAGCTGTTTGAGATTCATCACTTTGGGTTGTCAATCTCTGCTATAAGTCAGAACATGCTAGTAACAAATGTGAAGTAGCATATTCAAACCTTTCGAAAAGGATTCTTCAGGGTAGACTAGGTCTTCCTAATGAGTCTTAATGAAGAGAAGTGTGAGGGAAATGAGAGTCTTGAGACAGCTTCATGTCAGTGTCTCATCACGGAAGTGAGGACCTAAGCCCATGACAATCAGCTGGTGTTTTCCTAGTGTTCACTGGACAGTGAGTGGAATTTTGAAAGTCTCTATCACATGTATTTTTCTGCCATCTACTGGCCATTTCTGCAAAAGACAACTGCTGATGCAAGCAAAGGTGTATCTACTCTACCCTCTCCTTGAATCTCACTGGTTCCTAGGCATCTTACCAACTTACACATTCAAAGGCAGCAGTTCTCCACCTTCCTAATGCTGTGACCCTTAAATACAGTTTCTCATGTTATGATGACCCCCAATAAAATTATTTCATGCTTCTTAATAACTGTAATTTTGCTACTGTTATGAATCGTAATGTTTAACCAGTATGCAGAATGGTCTTAGGTGACCCTTGTGAAAGGGTCATTTGACCTCCAAAGGGGCCACTACCCATAGGTTGAGAAGCACTGATCTAAGGGATGCCCTTAAGAATTCTGATGTAGGAACAAAATCAAAAGGTCTACAATGAGGCAATCCTGGGACAGGGTATTGAGAGATTGAGTTATCTGTCAGCATCTAATCCAGTCACTTGTCCTTTCCAGCCCGAGTTACACGGCCTAATTTCTACTAGCTCTAGCATCCCTCAGATATGAACAAGCATCACTATCTATACTTCATTCTCTTCAAGACTAATTTATAGTATTGTGATATGTCTAAGAGATCTCTAATCATGCTACCTTTCAATCCTATTGATCATTGGTTTTATTAAAACACAGTTTAGTAACTATACTGACCTTTAAAAAATTCCTATATTTTCTCTTTTGACTGTATGTTTTCTATCTTACTGAATTCCATCTTTATTAATATTTTCTTATTCCTACTGCAGGTTTAGCTTCCTCTCCAGTTTCGGTCTTCTTAAGGTTCACATGTAGATCACTGGTTATGGGAATCTCATTTCATATCTATGTGAACATAGAAAGCTGTAAATTTCCTGTGAGCACTAATGATTTGCATTCTCTGCATTTTTCATTGTTTCTGCTTTCATTAAAGCTGAAGATACTCCTTAATATCCCACGGATTTAATATCTGCTTGATATGTTCACATGATGAGTATTGACCTAATTTCTAATGTTGGAAAAATTATCAATCTCTTTTAACACATTATACAATTTGTCATAATTAAATAATTTCCTCTGAAGGATTTAGTTTCAAAAGATGTATTAATATTTTTATGCTCCAACATGTGCATTTGAAAAGTGTCTGCAGTAATTGGGTGTAATGTTTTTGTAACTATAAATTAACTAAATTTGGATATTGTTGTTCACATATTCTGTATCCTTATTTATCTATTTATTTATATTTATTTACCTATCTACTTATTTTTGCCTACCAGTTCTGACCGTTTTTACTAAGCACACAATGTTGAAATCTACACCTATCCTCATGAACTATTTCTCTTTTGAGTTGGTTCGGTCCACAGAATCTCTCCTTGCCAGTGGGGAGGGCTCGTGCAGCCGGCACATACCAGCCCTAAGCTGCCTGCCTTTGCTTCCCAGTGCCCCTGCCCGCACAGGCTGGCGAGGTCCGAACTCCCAAAAGTAGAGTCCCGCCTCTTGCTTCAGCATCCTAGTCCCATAGGCTGACTGGACTGCGGGCGACGTTCTGATTGGAAGGAGCGACTGTCCGTCAAGCATACGCCCCGCCCCACAACCGCCCTGCGTCTCTTGTTGAATAAAGGACAGTGAAGTTGTCCCAGTTCTGAGAGAGCGAGCTCATTGGTTGGGCATGCTCTCGTTCCAGTCAAGACAGGCACAGGCCCAAGGTTTCGGTTAGAAACAGAGAGATGTCAGTCAAGGAATGGCATTTACCAATTAGCGCACAGTATTTGCAGAGGCGCTGCCGGAATGGGGAGGAGCATAAGGGAAGGGCTACTCTTGATTGGGTGAAAGGAACCAGGCTCCGCCCTCTTGACCCAGCGTGCAAGCTGCGCCCTCTCCAGCCCTGGGTACAAGAAGTGAGCCGCTCTCACCACACTACTTCACAACCGAGCCTGGGAGAGGGTCGCTCAACGATTCCATAGAGTTCCGTCGGAGTCCTGTGCCGCCTCTACGGTGAGGGAACGCAGCGTGCGACGACCATCGGTGCTGAGGGGAGTAAATACCGCTGTGAGACCGGAAGTGCCTCGGGAGGCGTCGCTTCCGGAAGTGTGGCATATCCTCACCACACCAGGAAGTGTGGTGCCGCGGCGGCTCCTGCTGTCCACCCAGTTGGATGTGGGCTTGAAACAGGTGTTAATGTATCGTTGTTTGCGGAGGCTCATCGGAGCGTCACCCTTCCGAAAGTGCCGGAGGGTGCAAGTATTTTATCATGTTTTTGAATGTCGCGTCCTGTCGAAAACTGTAGGGGAAGCAGCACTAGGAATGTTTCCAGGTGGCCTGTGGCTCCCTAAAGGCTTTTAAGAAGTTTTCTGTTGCTGCCCATCACCCTCGATTCCCCTTTTCCCCAGGGATGTGCAGATGGAGGCCGGAGAAGATAGTGCTGTCCCAGCCCCCGGGGATGTGGAGGACTTGGTGGACACGCAGTTGCCCATTGAGGAGGCTGGAGACAGTGAAGGGGGTCACTCGAGCACGCCGGATCCCGGAGATGGGGACCCGGAGGACACAGGTATAGCTCCCCTCAACGGAGTCTTGGAAGCAGTCCCGGGGGTTGTCATTGCTAACTCAAGGGGAAAGAGATCGACGGGAGACCAGTGGGCAGCCTTTGGGGCCCCCAGGAAGTAGCTTGAGGCATAGCTCGGTCAGTAGTTGGTCACAGACTTGCTGATGTAATTGAAATCATTGAGAAGTGACAAAGAAGCCAGTGGGTGTCAACTGTTGTCTGGGAGGGGCAAGATGTAGCCATATCATGAGGGGTCAATGGTAGGAAGATGGACTGTGCTAATTTATCCAAAATAGTCCCATTTTGACACTGGAGTTCCCACATCTCGGTACACCCTTCTGTTGTAGGGAAATCAGAATATACTTGACCTGAGCTTAGATCCTTAAACAATCAAGAAGGGTGTGGTTGGGTTCAAAAAGGGTTATCTTGACAGGTAATGGGAATTGAAACAAGTTACTTGGGTACTTGGAAACATTGGATTGCCCGTGCACAGTTAAGAAAATATGAAAACACTGGATGTAAGAAAATTAGGTGAGGTTGCAAATAGATGGTTGTCATTGCATGTCTCAGACCTCAGTGGCAGTGAGAATGGATATGTGTCGAGGGAAGCAAGGGGCTTCATTATGGATTTAAAATGATAATCTTGGGGGAAAACAGTGAATATCACAAAAGCCTTATGTGTTAGTAATGGTTAATGGTGGCCATTGGTGGAGTGGAGAGACATGGAGCTGTCATGTAAGGTTATTGAAGATGAAAGTGTTGGTGGCATTAATATGTACTTGTTGGGTTGTTGATGTAGCAGTATAAGTAAATAGGGGAGTGGTTGAAGGTTAAGGGAGTCCTGAAGATCTGGATGTCAGTGGCTGTTAATGGCCACTGTAACGGGAGAAATGAGGATCATCACTGGGAGTATGGTTAACCAAGAGAGTCAGTGGGCATCACTGGAGATCAGTGGATGAGGCCAAAGAAGGATTAGGGGAGTCAGTGGGCGTGTTTTAATGGTGGCCACCGAGGGGTAAGTACACATCAGGAGAAGAAATAAGGGGTCAGAGAAGTTAATGGAGATAATAGTTGTTTGGAGAGTGGGGTGCTTTGAAGACTGAAAGGACAGAAAGGAGGGGCCAGGGAGCAGCAGTGAGGACATGTTGGATTATTTGTGCTTTAGGGTGGGGCTCATTGAAACCTTAGCATTAGTGGACTTAGGTAGAACTTCCCAGCCATTGTCAGCCATTGTTCACTGAATAGCTAGGGAGATATATGGAGATCCTTGTCAGCATGCTTGGGTCCCTGGGAGTCAGGGGACTGGTAAGGATTTGATAGATTGTTGGGAGTTAGTGGGAGATGAGCCACTCAGGGCTCCCTTTCAGGATCCAAGGCCAAGGACCAGTCACCCAGCCTCCTGTCACCTGGGCCTCAGGCTGAGGCCCCATCAAGCACTTGTGAGCCCTGGAAAACCGCAGCTTCAGACGGCAATCCTGGAGAACCTGAGGGTAGCTCTGAGGGCCAAGGAGAGGACCCCAGTGATGGGGACCCCAGTGACGGGGACCCCAGTGACGAGGACTGGCGCAGCCAACGGAAGCACGTGTTTGTGCTGAGTGAGGCAGGCAAGCCCATCTACTCACGGTATGGTAGTGTGGAGGCACTGTCTGCCACCATGGGTGTGATGACAGCGCTCGTGTCCTTCGTACAGAGTGCAGGAGACGCCATCCGAGCCATCTATGCTGGTGAGTGAAGAGAAAGGGGGGCCTGCTGGGGGCTGGGGGTTAGAGTCTGTGTAACTACCCTCAGTAGATTGTCTGCCGGCCTACATGAGTCTGTCTAGCCACCAGAAGTGAGAGTGACTGGAGGTCCATCTCTTTGGGTTTCATCCGAGTGGTTGACAGTATACCACCTAGTTGTCTGGGAGTGAGGAGGCGTGCTGTGTGACCTGGCTTTGCATCACCCTGGTCCCATGCTGCCTGTCTAAATTACCTGATTCCTCCACAGCCCACATAACTTTACATATGTCCCAATACCCCTAGCTTGTCCTTGCCCTAATTTTGGTGCTGGTAGAGTAAGAGTGCAGGCTCAGTGCTGTGTGTGCTGGAGAGTGTTTGGGAAAGGTGTCCCATCTGACCCCCTGGCTCATTCCTGGTCTGCCTCTGCCCCTGCCCACTCTTCCTTCCCCTAGAGGACCACAAGCTGGTGTTCCTGCAGCAGGGTCCACTCCTGCTGGTGGCTGTGTCCCGGACTCCTCAATCAGCAGCACAGCTACGGGGTGAGCTGCTCGCAGTGCACGCACAAATTGTGAGCACACTAACACGTGCAAGCGTGGCCCGCATCTTCGCACATAAGCAGAACTATGACCTACGTCGTCTGCTGGCTGGCTCCGAGCGCACACTGGACAGGCTCCTGGACAGTGTGGAGCAAGACCCAGGTGCCCTGCTTCTGGGTGCTGTGCGCTGCGTGCCTCTGGCCCGTCCACTACGGGACGCCTTGGGTACACTACTGCGGCGCTGTACAGCCCCAGGGCTGGCCCTGTCAGTGCTGGCTGTTGGTGGCCGACTGATAACAGCAGCCCAGGAGAGGAATGTGCTGGCTGAGTGCCGGCTGGACCCAGCTGATCTTCAGTTACTGCTTGACTGGGTGGGTGCACCAGCCTTTGCAACAGGTGAGGCATGGGCACCTGTGTGCCTGCCTCGCTTCAACCCAGATGGTTTCTTCTATGCCTACGTGGCCCGCCTGGATTCCATGCCTGTCTGCCTGCTGCTGCTTGGTACCAACCGTGAAGCCTTCCATGCCATGGCTGCCTGCCGGCGCTTGGTTGAAGATGGGATGCACAACCTTGGTGCCCTGCGTACTCTTGGGGAGGCTGCCAGCTTTTCTAATGGACCAGCGGCCAATGCCCCTGCCTACAGTGTGCACGCTGTGGGAGCACCCGGCCTCCGGCATTTCCTCTATAAGCCACTGGACATCCCTGACCAACACCGCCAGCTGCCACAGTTTACCAGGTGGGCCCAGACTCCACAGGCGATTCAAGACACATCTAACCAGGACTGTCAGCATCTTGTACACATGAGTTAGGAGAGATAGCCAGCCATGCGCTAGAAAGGGGGAACAGTTCTCTGTCCTAGTGGGGAAAAGGCTCTCCTTCCTAGTTTAATGGAGGCAACTTGGCTTACAACGCTGGAAAGCCTCTAGTCTACTGTGGGAGGCTGAGCCCTATAACCTAATTGCAGTCTCTAGACTGCAAGGGGAGGCAGGCCCTTGACTCACAGTGCCACTGCCTCCCTCTGTTGCAGTCCTGAGCTGGAGGCCCCATACAGCAGAGAGGAGGAGCGACAGCGACTGTCGGACTTGTATCACCGCCTGCATGCTCGCCTCCATAGCACCTCCCGGCCCCTGCGCCTCATTTACCACGTGGCTGAGAAGGAGACACTGCTGGCCTGGGTGAGTTGGTCAGGCTGTCAGTAAATTCGTTTCCTCCTGCAAGCCTGCTTTGCCTGTGATTAACCCTTTAGCTTTAGCACCCCCCATAGGCACACTGGAACTTGGCCAGGCTTTGCCTTTACCTGTACCACTCTGGGTACACATGTCTTAAATTACTGAAGGATTTCTCACTGTCTGCAACGCTACCTTAGCCTGCCATTCCTTTGCTTTCCCCCATGAGCAGCCAGGACAGGGTCTTGGACTTTCAAGGATCCCATCTGCAGCTATCAGTGTGCTTGCCAATTCCCTGTCTACCGGTGTAGAGTCCCTGGCTCTCCTTGACCATGGCTGGTTCAGGACCACTCCATACCCTCTACCTGGAGCGACCTTCCTGTGGGACCATAAAGATCCCACAGCTACCGAGGGAGGCTGGAACCTTCCCCACCGGGTTCTTTAAATAGCAGTACATATTAGTATGGATCCAGCATTGTTCTAGGCTAGGATTTTTGTTGTTTTTAATTTTGGAGTTGGAAGTGGCAAAGTTAGTATAAAGGATTACCACAGAAAAACTTTTCACTCACTTTCTGCAAAGGTAAACTTTCACAAAACTCTAGTGGTGTGCCATAGCAGGAAGTTAACACTGCTCTGACATAGAATCAATCCAGGCGTTGTTAGCATTCTGCCAGTTGTCTGTTGATGTCAACTTACTGGTCCAAAACCCAGCCCAGGATCACATGGTGGGTCTGTTTTTTTATGTACCCTGTTCTCATTTGTTCTGGAAAGGCTCCCCAAGCTTTGTTTCCTTGTGGCCTTGGCACTTTCAAAGGACATCGGTAAGCTTGCCTGTTGAGTGTCCCTTGGCTCGGGTCTTTCTCTTGCTGAACCATGATCAGAGTCGTGCAGCAAGTGGCGTGAGCCAGTTTCCGCACTGTTTCAAGGGCATGCCATGCAGGCTTGGTTCACTTAGTTAAGTTGGAACCTGTCACATTTCTGCTACAGAGTTAGTGTCCACCCTTTGTATTCAGCAAGCACCTGTGGCAGCTATGGCCCATGCAGTTGTAGTTTCAGAATCCTCCTCCTCCCTTTCATTTTACTATGCCTCCATGATCTGAACTCACTAGGTGTTTGCTGGCGGGGGTTGGTGGGGGAGGTTCTAACCGCCATACTTTTTACATTTATAGTTGGGACGTTGTATAAAAACAAACTTCTTATTGGGTTTTTTAGGTTAAAAATTACATTTATTTAGTTAGCATGTATGTTATGCTCGCACACATGTGTTGAGTATAGAGGCCAGTAGACAGCTTGTGGGAATCTGTAACTCTCCTACCAGGTTGTTAGGCTTTGTGATTAAGTAAGTGCCTTCATCCACTGAGCCATCTCACTGGCCCCAAATTTTATATTTTATGTGAATATGACCTCATGAGATTTCTGTTGAATTTGGTAGTCCAAAATATTTTCTAGCATATATGGCAGTTATTTCTGACTTAGCCAGTGACTCCCTGGCAGCCTGGTCCGTCATGAGCACAGCTTGCTAACTTTACTTACCATATCCTTCCCAGACTCAGCCATTTTACCTAGGAGCCTCTTACCATCTTTTTCTAAAGAATTGACATTTTAAAACCAGGATGTAGCCGGGCGTTGGTGGTGCACGCCTTTAATCCCAGCACTTGGGAGGCGGAGGCAGGCGGATCTCTGTAAGTTCGAGACCAGCCTGGACTACCAAGCGAGTTCCAGGACAGCCTCCAAAGCCACAGAGAAACCCTGTCTCGAAAAACCAAAAAAAAAAAAAAAAAAAAAAAAAAAACCCAGGATGTAGTAGGTCTAGGTTTTTACGTCAGGTGGTTGGGGGAAGGCTTGCTGAAAAGATGGCTTGGCGATGAAGAGAGGGTGGTGCACTGCTTGGGTGCCTGGGGGAGGATCTGCCTATGCATAGAGAAAGGAGAAAGCACTGCAGATCTGAGGCAAGACTGAGGCTCGCTGTGTTTGAGAGACAGCAAACAAAGGCCAAAGTTCTGGGGCAGAGACAGAACACCAGGGAGAGCATGGGAAGTGGCACAGGAAAGGACTGGTGACCTCTGGGGCCAGGTCTCGGGTTGGTGTGAGGCTCGAGTTATACAAGGCTATGGATGATGAAAACACGGGCAGGAGCACAGAACAGACTTGTATGTAATGACTGCTCACTGAATATTGAGTGCTGTTTGTTGATGGTACCGTTCTCTATTCCATAGATAAGCAAACTGAGAAACATACACACACACACACACACACACACACACACACACACACACACTCAGTCAGAATGACCCAGTTGAAGCACTGACCCAGCTGGCCTGTCTGCCCTTGACAGGATAATCCCAGATTGCCTGTCTTAGCACAGCAAGTCATACCCAATTGCTGCCAATCATGTCCCCAAGCTTCAGGAGCACACGATTGCTCGTGGCTAGCCCTAGCCTATCTGACTGTCTCCTTCCCATCTCCCCAGGTGACCTCCAAATTTGAGCTCTATACTTGCCTGAGCCCCCTCGTGACCAAGGCGGGCGCCATCTTAGTAGTGACGAAGCTCCTGCGCTGGGTGAGGAAGGAAGAGGACCGCCTTTTCATCCGTTACCCACCCAAGTATTCCACACCGCCCTCCACCTCGGTGGAGCAGGCCCCCAACAATGGCTTGTTCACTGGACTCTGAATGACTGCTGGAGTGACCACATTTGGCGTTTAAATTCTGTCTCCACTCTGGAAATGTGGGTAGAAGTCTGTGTGGGGCTGGTCCCCATTTCCGTGGGCAGGTGGGCAAGATCTCAGGGTTTGCCCACAAACGGGAGAACAGCAGCTAGGGGGCACAGGGTGCTCTCTGAGCCCCCTCACGCCCCTCCCTCCACTTCTAGGAAAGTCGAAAGCTCCTCTGCGCTCTGCCTCACCTCCTTAACTAACAATGCTACCGCACCCTCCGTCATTAGCCGGCCCCTCCAAACCTCTTCTAAGCAGCACAGGTTACCACCATGTCCATCTTCCAAGCAGACCTGAGCCTGGGCTGAGGCTGTCCTCAGGGTAGGGGTGGGTAACCCACAAGGGCTCTAGAATTTGGAATGCAGGGCTAGCCTGTGCTTGAAACCGGCCTAGGAATGTTTAAAGAAAACTACAGAAAGGGCCTAAGGTTGAATCTCACAAGTCATTCCTCTGTCCTTCATGCCCCCCTTTTTTTTCTCTCTCCATTATTTTTCCCTACTTAAAAAAAAAAAAACAAAAAACATCCACCAATGTAACACATGCCACGTGACTTCACCCAACGACAGGATGCAGCTTTGTGAAGATACCCTTAGCCTCTAAGGCTCCTACCCAAGAGAAAGAACTTCCTTTAGGCCCCTTTAGTGGAGATCTATGAACAGACAGGGCTTGGAACTCTTAAGCTGCTACTCAGCACAAATATGTTTGATCTGGACGCAGGCCGCTTGCAGCAGCAACCTAAAGAACCCTTAAAGAACTTGTACGCACAACCCTCCTCAGCTGCCCACTACCCTGCTTCCAGCCTAGTTTAGCGATAGGGCCCTGTGGTTGGGCGCATGCGTGCTAACTATCGGTTGCATGTTCTGCGCTTGCTCAGAGCAGATACCTGTGCCGCCCCACCCCCTGGTTTCCTGCAAGGTCTGTAGCAGCACGTGCTGCTCTTCCCTGCCACTGTTTTTCCACTCTTCTGTGGCACATGCGCAGATGCCCCACATTGGGAAACTGCGGAGCTGGAGCGTTTGATGGCAGAGTGGCTGGGAGCTGAGGAGACTGACGACACCAGAGGTAGTGAGGGCCCACAGGGTGGAAGGGAGAGAGGCTTTGGCCCATGGTAATAATCAAGAGTAATTTTTTTAGAAAAAAAATGTTTTTAGCCTACTGAAAATTTTAACTTCCACACAGTGGAAATAAATAATATGCGTGTTCTCATCACCTAGGTTAACTTGCCAACTTTATTGACCTTATTAAATACTTAAATAGTTCATTTGAGGACCTATTACCAAGCAAATCAGGAAGGGATAGTGGTATGCTCACAAAAACTGCCCTGCCGATGTCATTTCACAGCTAGCTTAGATGGTTTACTACAGAGATTTTTTTTCAAGGATTTTGAGAGTGGTTTTCTACACTGTTTTCAAATTTGTTTTGACTCAAATGATGACAACTTCTCCCCTCACTGGGGGCCTAGAAACTACTGGAAATTGCAGTTCATTCAAAAGAAAGTATTTCTCATGGGAAATCAACTGGACGAGCATTTTTGTTTTAATTATAGAAAATTCCCGAACATTCCAAGGTAGAGAAAATATCATGATGAGTGACCCCAACCCTACCTCGACGGGTAATCAAATTCTGTCTGTACCCATCTCCCGATCCTGGCTCCTGCGTGCCAGGCCTGTCACTACAAGACCAAACACGGGAGGTGACACCTTGCCAGACCTGTCTATTCAGATTCCAAAGCAATGGGTGTGGCCTTCAAGAGCAAGACCTGCAGTTTCCCTGGGCACCTGAAACATCTTCTTGGTGCTTGGTACACAGTAATATTTTTTTTCTTTCTGTTTTTAAGTGGATGAATAAGTAATCATTTAAGCAGGATTTGTCTTAAATTGTAGCCACAGATTGGGTGCCAGTTTTCAAAGAATAAAAATCAGACAGCAACATGCCGCACTTTATTAAGCATTTGATGCAGTACCACAGAGATTTGAAAACTTAACATCAACCTTTCAGATTCCTCAAGAGTTAAGAAGTGAGGGACTTGGCTGGCACTGCAGGAAGCTGAAAGGCGTATCAGGTTGTGTTTCTCAGCCACTGACTTGTGCTTAGGGGCATAATACTTAGCACCAGTGGCATCCAGGTGGGGTGGGGTGCTTATGCTTTACATGCTCGTCCACATCTGTAACCTCCATGCTGGGTAATAACAGGAGATTGACTAAGCAAACATGAACAAAGGACAGTCAGTGGTGACTTACTGACAGAGATACAGGAAGTGGTCACATAAATGACCAAAGCTAGGGATAGCCTTGCAGATTGTAGACTTTTTTTTTAAATAAAGAGAAACATTTTTAGTTGGTATAATTGTTTATTTTATAAAAGATGGGCCCGAGAAGTTTTATTTTTGTTAGTGAATAGTTGGGATTGAAACAAGAAAGGGAGGGGGTTGTCAAGAATAGCTACTTGAAAAGAGAGGTAAGCCCACTTTGATAACTGGTGAAGGGCCTTGGATTTAGGGGAGGGGAGCAAAATGGAGGCCTTTTGTGACTCATTTTTTATTTATCTCTTAGAGAAATAGGTAGTAATATGTAATTTAAAATATGAGAGGAAAAGGGAAAGTTGAGCAGCACCTGAGGATTATACATTGGACCAATGTTAACTCCAGATTTTAATGGCTATTTTGCAGTTACTTGGAGTCTCTGTATATAGGAAATATGCACTGGAATATTAAGTATTAATGGGTCATACTATTTACAACTTACAGTTGAAAAACACTCAAACATGGAGGACCTGATAGAGTACCATAGCCTATTTCTACGACTTTTGTGTACATCTGAAATAATTTCAAAATAAAATGTTAAAAGGGGACTTATCTTCCATGGGCTCTTTTTTTTTTTTCTAGCAAGGAAGTTTTTTGTTGTTTTAAGTTCACAGACATAGTAGATTTTAAGTTTTTAGATTTGAAAATTTTGTTATCACATGGGTGCTTGAAAGGGGTCATCAGTTAAGAGCACTGACTGCTCTTGCAGAGGACCAGGTTCCATCCCCAGCATTCACACAGTGGCTCACAGCTGCCTGAAATTCCTGTTCTAGGGGATCTGATGCTCTCTTCTGACCTCTACATGTGGTGATCAGACATACATGCTGGACAAAACACTCAAACAAGTAAAAGTAAATAAATATAAATTTTTAAAAAACGGTTCTTATCACTCACCAGGACTAGCAGTTAAAAGGCAGAGAGAGGCAAACCATGGATGGAGCGTTTGCAGAAGTATTTGCAAAGGCCTGCTGGAGAACACACAGTCTATTGACAGTACATTACATATGGTCTGAGCATTGGAGACACTACAGATGATTGCCAGTCATACTGGGTGTGATTATAATAGCAGAAGAAGCAAATATGGGTGCATGTTAACAGTCCTAGCTCCTGGGCCATGTGTGTCAGGGTTCATCATGGCATTGTCACACTCTGAAAGTTTTCATAAAATGTTAAGCAATCACCTTTCTCCATTCTGAACTTTTTTTCTTTGAAAAATAATGAAAATTATTTTAAATAATAAAAATATCTCAGAAGGAGATATACCAACTTATGAGAGATGATTGTATCATGGTAATGAGATTCAGGGCCAAAGACAAGGGGACATTCTATTTATTCAATGATTTAGATGTTTACAATGTTATTTGGGTGTTAAATTTTTTTTAAGTAAGTGACACATGAAATGTATTTTTTTTTCTGAAAAGTGAAAATATAGTCACTGAGCTGCTGACAGTGGTTAATTCTGAGAAAGGGATGTTGGTAAAATGAGACTTAAACTTTTTTTTACTTATATTTCATGTTTATGTGTGTTGGGGGGGTATGTACATGTGAACACAGGTGCCAGAGAAGACCAGAAGAGGGTTAGCTCCCCTGCAGCTGGAGTTAAGTGGGCTCTGAGGTGGATGCTGGGCACTGAACGTGGGTCCTCTGCCCTTGTCACCTCTCAGCCATCTCTCCATCTCACAGACTTTTGATGCCATGTTCTATGCATGTCAACATAATTTCAAAAATTAAAGTGCAAAGACAATGGAAGCATAAGCACACATTGGATGGGTACTAGGTAAAAGTGCTGGAGACATAGCATGTGTGAGGCTCCCAGTTTGATGTACAGCATCCCCCGGATTAGTCAGTCGAAGTAAAAGTGTGACCCCTTCCCTGTCTAGGATCCATCAAAACCTCAAAGTATAATGCGTTATACATTTGTGTGGAAGTTGCAGAATAAAAAAATAAATGTTCCGGGCGGTGGTGGTGCACGCCTTTAATCCCAGCACTCGGGAGGCAGAGGCAGGGGGATCTCTGTGAGTTTGAGGCCGGGCTGGACCGACAGCCTCCGAAACAATACAGAGAAACCCTGTCTCATAAAAACCAAAAAATAAAAAATAAATGCAAAGAAGTGACCTTATTTGAAGAGAGAATGCTCCAGTTTTATTTCTGTTGCTGTGACAAACTATTCTAATAAAAAGCAACTTAGGGGAGAGAGGATTCATTTAGCTTACAGTTCCATCACAACAGGGAAGTCAGGGCAGGCACTCACTCAAGCAGCTAGTTATACCACAGATCCACAGCTAAGAGCAGAGTGGAACCTATGCAGCCATCTGCCTTCTTCCGCCTGGCTCTCAGCCAATCTTTTCCTCTTTTTCAGGACCCCTTGTTGAATGAAGCCTTTTCCTTGCCAGCCGCTTTGGTTTTTCCCCACCAGTTGCCTGGGCTCTGCCACGTTGTAGTCCCCAAATAATACACAAGACACTGTATTAATTATGAAGCTGTTGGCCGTTTGCTTGATTTCTTACTGTCTATCTCTGACTTAAATATTCACTCCATAATTGTTAATCTAAGTATTTCTCTTACCGGAGAAAGGGTCCGGACTTCTTACCCCTATGGCAGCTACATCGTGACTCTCTGTGTTTCTCCTTCCCAGAGTCCTCCTGGACTCCTAGTCCCACCTATCTTGCTTTCCTATTGGCCAACAGTGCTTTATTGACATACACAGGATCTCCCCATCAACCCCTAACTCAGGGAATAGTACCACAATGGCTGGACCCTCCTGCATTAATTAACAGTAAAGACAGTCCTCTAGCAACATACCCACAGGCTAATCTGATCTAGGTAATTCTTCAACTGAGGCTTTCTTCTCCAGTGATTCTAGGTTGTGGCAAGTTGTTAATTAAAACTGTCAGGGCAGGAGAGAAGGCTCAATGGTTAAGAGGACTTGGCTGCTTTTTGACATGACCCAGGTTGGATTCCCATCACCCACAGGGCATCTCACAACCTCCTATAACTCCAATTAGGGAATCTGACTCCCTTTTTGACCTCTGGGCACCAGAAATGTAGTGCACAAACATACATGTTTATCCTCACACATCAAAACAAAACAAAATACAAAGAAATCAGCATATAGGATCTATACAGATAAAACTACTTAAGATGAGGCCATACTGGCTCAGGATGGACCATATTCAGTGGTAAATATCCTTACAAGAGAAAGGAAATATGGAAAACAGTTATACACAGTATGGCATGCGATGACAGACACAGAAGGAAGACCTACTATAGAGCACTTGGTCCTGGCAGCTGAGGAAAGGAAAGCGTGATCATGGCACCATTTATGGCTTCGAAGGTGACACCCTACAGACAACAGTAAGAGACTGTTCTGAAATTATGGCATATGTACAATGGAAGAGTACACAGTCATCAAAAAGAAGAAACTGATTACCAGTATACCTTGTCAAGTGAAAAATAGAAGATCTGTGACATCCTGTACGACATAGTGTCCTGCTGTGGAGAAAGGATATTTGCCTGTATGTCAATCAACATCTTGGATCCCTAAATGACTTCTAAGGAGAGGGACTGGGGAACTTGGGGACTGAGGCTAAGGAACGTTCTTTACTGTTGTGGAGGAGCACTTTCTGCCTGTGGTCTCTGCTTATAAGCTGTTTATCTTCTGTGTCCAGTTTTCTATGGAAAGCAGGTCACTGGAATTTGAGCTTTTATCATCGATCTCAAGAATTTATGGCATTCTTCCTAGGATTGTTTGTTTGTTTGTTTGGATTTTTAAAGTAATATGGGCACATCTGTAGAATCATGCATCATGAAATATGCATTTGCTTGAATCAGGAACCAAGTAAGTTCAGCCCATTGTACTTCGTTGATATAGACTACAGGTCATTCTTTCTCTTTTTAATTTCTTCTGTCCATTCAAACTCATGTTTGAAAACATTTACAATATTAACAGAAGTCAGTCTTAGAGATCAACGTTCATGTTTTTAGATCTAAATATTGGATATTAAAAGGACACTCAATGTAATTATGTTCAAAAATATTCAGCCCCAAACTTCCAAATATTTGGTCTTAAGATCTTTACACCCCAGAGTTGACTGTTAAGTTCTTTGGCTTCAAGGAAGAACATGCTGTTAATTTTACTGATGGGAATATCTCTTAATGCTGGTGGCTCTCCCATTGTTCTATAATTGTATGAATAGAGTTGAGTGGAGAGGTACTTACACTAATTCCAAGTAAGAGTACATAACCAGTTACAGTGGTAACAAGGCAGGAGATAGGTTATGTAATTGCTCAATATTTTAGAGAAAGTTATGCAATTGCTCAATATTTTTGAGGCCAAGAGGTTAAACCTTAGGAGTTTAACCAAGACTCAGGAATGAAAGCCCACACAAGATAAATGGTGAAACCAAACTAAGAGTTTAAGAGAAGAACAAAGCCACAAGTCACCTTTTCTGGCAAGGACAGCAGTGAATTTCCCACCATCTTCCTTGTGCCTGTAAACAGTCAGAGGGGAGGGTAGAGAAGGAGAGGGGTGGGCAAGATTAGGCCAAACAGAGGACCCTGGGTCCTGCCCTTTGCTGAGGGGCTCTGTCCCTGTCCCAAGTGAGGCCTGAGAAATGTGGGTACAAGTCTTTCTTAATGTAGGGTTTCCCCCAGTTCTCCATAGTGCTGGTGTGTGTGTGTGTGTGTGTGTGTGTGTGTGTGTGTGTGTGTGTTGATTCCTAGTCTTTATAATATTGAGTAGTTTCTCAATAGCATCATTAGCATGTTCACCTGTTCTTTGTATGTATTCTGGATTAGTACTAAAAATGTCAAAATTTTGGTGTAATTCCATGTTTTAGTGGGGTCTTTGTTATTTTTTTATTTATTGTTTTACATTCGGACCACAGTTTTCCCTCCCTCCTCTACTCCCAGTTCCTTCCCCCACTTCCCCTCTTCCCTCCCCTCCATCCATTCCTCCTCCATTTCTATTCAGAAAAGGGCAGGCATCCCATGGATGTCAACAAAACATGGCGTATCAGGGTGAGGTAGGACTAAGCACCCTGGTGGGATCTTGGCTTTTATAAACAGTGTTTCAGCTGCACATGAAGAGTTTCCTCACACCCACTTCTTTCTGCCTAAATTTGTTAAGAGCTGGGGAGATGGTTCAGTGGGTCAAGCACTTGCTACACAAGTGTGAGGACCTGAGTTCAAATCCCACACCCAGTATAGCAGTAAGAGGCTGAACCTCAACATGGGGTGAATAGAGATGAGGGTTTCAGACAAGTTGATTTCCAGACTTGGGCTGGCCGGCCAGTTCAGCTGACATGGCCAGCCTCATGTACAGTGAGAGACTGTGTCACAAAACATACAGTGGAATGTGACACAGAAGTTGGCTTCTGGCATATACATTTGGCAACAACAAATGAGCCTCACGTAGAGGTACTTACACATATGTACAGCAACATACACGCACAAGTTAAGTAAATGTGTATTAGCAGCATAGGTGTCATGTTTAGACCCATCAATTCATTAGAATTTAAAATTATGGCTATAATTAATTTTAAAGAAATCAGTATGTAATATATCTTCCCTATTACATGGATTAGAACTTCATGATTACTTTCAACAGCAGCAGAGTCAAGAATGCATTCTCCTCACCCTGAGTTTGACTAAGGTGGGTTCTGGAGTATCTTTTGTCCTCTTGTGGAGAAGCTGATTCATCCAGTATACACTGTGATTCATAGATGCAGAGAACAGGGCTCCCCAGGTGCCCGCTGTGGTGGAAACCTGACCCTCAGCCCAGCCTTGGCTGTAGCCCAGGATCCTCGCTGTTGTTCTACCAGGCTCTGTGTCTTTCCTGGCTCTACCCTTTCTCCTACTGGTCCTGTAATTCTGATCTTCCTCTCTACAGGGCAGGCCACGTCTTTGAGTAAGACTGAAGAC
This sequence comes from Mesocricetus auratus, assembly GCF_017639785.1. Taxonomy (NCBI): domain Eukaryota; kingdom Metazoa; phylum Chordata; class Mammalia; order Rodentia; family Cricetidae; genus Mesocricetus; species Mesocricetus auratus. The sequence continues at coordinate 10,214,932 of NW_024429183.1, read as the reverse complement.
TTGCTGGAGATGGTGAAAAAGCTGCAGAAAGGTCAGGTGTCCTGTGTCTGAGTCCTGAATTTTGAGTCAGGCAAACAGGATTAGAATCTAAAACCTCAACTCACAACTCTGGAAAATCATCCTATTGCGCGTACTTATTCTTACTCACTTTTATTCTTTCAGCCAAAAATGAAGTCCAAAATTCAAAATCTTTAAGAGAATGGAAAATCCTCTACTCTCTCTCTCTCTCTCTCTCTCTCTCTCTCTCTCTCTCTCTCTCTCTCTCTCTCTCTCACTGACTCCTTGCATCAGCCCATTCTTTACATCTTTACATCCATCCATCCATCATCCAACCATATGTCTGCTTATTCATTTTCCTGACCCACAGACAAGCAACAGTATTTGTTTGTTTGTTTATTAGTTCTGCAGCTTGAATACAGGACCCCTGTATAACTGAGCTACTTTCCCATAGCAGCAGTTTTTAAATGATCAAGTGTCATCTAGGGATTCTTTTAAAATAAGCACCATTCATTCCTTGTTCTTTTTAAGCCCACAAATTGCAAAGGACAATCTTGCAATTGGCATTTTTGCTCAGAAGGAACCTAGGAGCCAGTATGTACTGAGTATTCATTTAAGGGCTGGAGCAAATACTGTATTTGAAGAAAGACCTCCTGACCTACCAACCCATTCTCAGCTTCAACTGTTGTATCCACTGATTTGCTTCAAACAAAAGGGAGCCTTCTCTTTTCCAGCTCCCTCCCTAGCTCACAAAGTTCATTGCAGCTGATACCTGGATTAAAACTTAGTATGGAAGCTGCAGGACTAGAGGTGTGCAGTGACCCACCCTGACTGTCTACAGTGAAATAAAGCCTCTGGACCGCAGAGAGTTGCAGTCAGCACCCTGGAGGACAGTTACTCTTCTAGAAGTGCCTAGAAAGGGAATCTGTCATCTTGATAAGTCCAGAGCTAAGCTTATGAGCCCCAGATAGTTTTAGGGGTTGGCAGCGAGACCCAGCAAGAGTAGAGCACCTTTGTATCCCAATGCCTGTGACTCATCTTCAATCCAGAGCATGAGAAAGTAGAAGGAAGGCTTCTCCCTGTAGAGATGGAAAATGGGCTGTGAGGTCAAAAGTAACTCTTTAAAAGGACACTGAGAACTTGCAAGGTACCACCTGTCACTAGAAAGCCCTGCCGCTTTCATGACAGCTAGGGACCAGGAAGGCAGGAATGGCAGGCAGTCTGTTATGCCCCTTTGAAGAGTGTGGGGCCTATGGTAGGGCTCCACCAGCTTCCACCACTCAGTTGCATCTGTAAGTCTACACTGTGGTCCTGCAGGACCCCCCCCCCCCGCTTTCACTGCTCCTCCTCACTTGCTTACCCATTCTCTGTGGCTTTGGATGTGGGTCCCACCCACTCCCACTTGTTCCCTCTTTCTGGGGTAGCTCCCACTCCATACACCCCTCCCAACAGTGTACAGGGCCTGTTTCTCTCCCTTTATTTGGGATCTTTCCATATCTCAAGAAGCACCAATACCCATCGGTTCTTTAACACCCCACCTTGTGTCATCTTTGTAACTGGTACTGCCACCAGATTGAGTTACAGCCATCTCCCCTACCCAGAATGGGAGTCCCACAAGGACTTGTTACAGATCCCAACACAAAGCTGGTGCTCCAGAATAGCCCGTGGATGTTAGCAGAAGAAATGAAATACCAGATCGCAGGCCTCCTCCCGCTGCCTGGGACAGCCAAGCATCTGTGTCTTCTGGCTCAGTTTGCCTTCTTTCTTCAGAGGGAAGCCTGGAACCCCAGATTGAAGACCTGATTCACCGAATTAATGAACTGCAGCAAGGTAAATTTGGGAACCTAGACTGGCTAGTTGGCACCAGCAGGAAGGAGCCTGGACTGTGAGTGCTTCCCACCCAGGCTGTCTGAAAAAGAGTAAGCCATGCAGCAAGCTGCAAAAAAACAGCACTGCTACGCTCACACAGTACCTTCTTCCTTTCTCTGTCCAGCAAAGAAGGGATCCAGTGAGGAATTGGGAGAGGCTCAAGCACTCCAGGAGGCCATGCATCAGGAACTAGATTCATGTGAGTGGGGCCCAAAGAGGGATCCGGGGATGCCTGGACCACTGCTGGCATTTCCAAACATAACTGGGTGTTCACCCAGGCTGTGCGCTCCCTGGCAGTCCTGAGTCCACATAATTCAGATTGCCCACAGTATCTTGTTATCTTTCAGTTTACAGCTCATTTGGTCCTGAAACACCCATTTTGATAATTTCATCTAAGAAACAGAATCCTACCCTCTCTCCACCCCTGTTTCTCCCTCCGCCATCTGCATTTGCTTAATTTCTTTCTTCGGAGCCTCTGTTTCTACCTGGCATGGTATTTGCTTCTTTAATAGTTCAGTCTTCCTTCCATCATGAACTTGCACCTCTGTTGGCACTTACAGAGGACATGGATGGAGGAGGGGGGAGAAGTAATTGGGAGAGGGGTGGGGTGAAGAAATCGGGTGGCCCGTGTGGGAGATGGTTACGAGGGTAGGAAGAAGATGCCTCACTTCTCCCCTATCTTTGTGATTTTCGCCTACTGGATGAAATTGCAATGGGCTTATAGGATGTAGCCTCCAGGGGCTAAAAGTGTCACCATGTTTTCCAGTGAATGCAGAGAAGGCACACCTAGAGGAGGTCCTGTGCAAAAAGCAAGGTATTCATCATTCTTTATCCTTCTGTTGCTTCACAAATTCCAACCCCCGAGCAGCCAACAGGAGTCCCACTGAAAGCTATTTCATGGGGCTTCTCTCAACTCTTGCCCCTGGCTACTCTTGTAGAGGATGCACCCACATCCTGTCCATTGTCCAAGATCATATCACCCCCACCCTCACCCCAGAACTCTGCCTAACCTTGTTCCCCAAGGTTCCTCATCTGACTGTCGTGTCTGCTTTCTCCACAGAGGCTCTGATGACTCTCCTGAAGCACTGCCAAGAGACGGAAAGTGAGACTCAGTGGTAAGGGTCCTTCCCAGCTCTGCCCCAGCTTGAGGAGGAGGGAGCAAGAGCTAGTATAGTGAGTTATGGATACACACTCCTCATTTCCTTTCTATAACACAAAGCATCAGGGCAGGATAGTTCCCTAATCTTTAAGTGGTGGTGATAGGATAAATTCAACAGTTTGACCAACTGCACCCTCATACAGATTTCTTGGGAACAAGATGGACAGGGCTGTGGTCCCCCAGAGGGATCCATAATGGATCACATGTAACAAAAGGAAGAGAGGCATTCTTGGAGACAGTGGGGGCTCAGGTAGAGTTTGAGGGCAAATGATCTTTCCCTTCTCAGGAAGCATATAGTCCCTTTGTCAGGATTCAGACCAAGGAAGCTGGGGTGATTCCTAAGCCTGGGGGGCAGCTAAGTAGGAGGGGAGTACAGCTTGCATGAAGAAAAGGTGGTGAAGAGAGGAGGCTTTTACAGACCCCTGAAGGGAAGCACTGTGTGGGACCAGAAGGTTTGAGCAGGAGGCACCCCCGACCTGACTGGCTGAGTGGGTCCTAGCCACAGCTTTTCAAGGCTGGGCATCTGTCCACAGGTTGAATGCTACAGAGCAGCTGGAGGATCTGACAAATCAGCGCAAGGACCTCTGGGAGTTCCGGGTAAGCTGTGATGTCCCTTCCAACCTCCACTGTTCCCAGGGCTTTCGTGTGTCTGTGGATGGTCTGGTCCCCAGCTCAGGCCCAGCACCCTGAGAGAGACCCTGACTCCTCTCTTCCTGTCATCTTTGCCCCCACAGCTGGCTGCTTTTCACGGCCCCTCACTTCCATGCCTAGCATCCTTTTGCTGACTGTTGTCATGGCTTTTGTGGATTTTGTGTTTCCTCAAAGTGGCCCATGGGAACCTTGAGAAACCTTCGTTCAGCCAGCTGCAGTTGGGAGCATCAGGCGGCATTCCTGGCAGGGAGAGTCAGAGATACACCCAAAGGCCCTTTCTACCTCAAGCTTCTTAGGGGCAAGGGAATGCATGTCTGTGGTCCAGTGAAGAAAGCAAAGTAGATAGATCCCGTAAGCCTGGGGCACCGTCTCTCGCCTGTTGGCATCTGACCACATATGATGAGCACCTGAGTGAAGAAGAAAAGTGTGCATTCTTGAGAAAGGCTGAACTTCTGGGACATTCAAGGAACAGCAAGTGGGGAGTAGGGGTCAGAAGAGTTGTAAGAAATAGATTCTGAGAAGTATGAGGGGACGTTGGGGTGCAGTGAGTCTGTAGCCACAGCACAAACTGCAGAGTTAAAAACTGAGTGAATGGACCTAGGGTAAGGAAGGAATTCGTCAAAAGTTCCCAGAGGGATGGGTTGGAGGTGTAGTCAGGACAGTGGGTCAGAGAGACGGGCATTCATCCTTGCAGGTGCTGCAGCAGCGACTGACCCAGGAGATCAGCACAATGGAGCACAGCAAAGATCAGCTGCTGATGGAGAGTGAGGCTGGGCAGTGATGGGCAGTGGGGCACATGGCCTCGGGAACCCGCCTTGATGTCCTGCCACTGCCCGCAGGGACTCTACTGTATGCCCGGCTGCAGGAAGTGGAGAGGCGGCTGCAGATGGCCAGGGAGGCCCAGAACTCCCCAGGGAACTGTGGGTAAGAGGAGGGGTATGCCCCTCTACCTGGCTCTCAGATCTTCAGGCCTCCATCTTGACTCTTCCTTCCTGATGCCCTGGGCAATTGCTCGTTTTCTTTTCTCTCTTTTTCTCATAGGCTGAAGATAGAGCTGGAGAAATTTCAGGGGCAGTCACAGAGCATCCCAGAAACCCAGAATGACAGGAGAGAGGTAGGCATCTAGTGAACAGAAACAGAAACTAGAAAGAAGTTAAGTGCATGCCCTCCGAGGTCCTCTGAAAGGGGGGAACAGAGGAGTCCAGGCATCTCCAGTACTCTGACATGCTGAGGGACCCACCAGAATCTGGCAGGTGCAGACAGGAGGGTGTCTGAATAAGAGTGTCCAAGATTCTGGGTGTCAGCAATCTGCTCCTGCTACCCTTAGGCTAGCCAAGAGGAGCAGCATCATTTGGAGGCATCAGGAGAGCTGCCAGGGACAGGGATGCCTGCTAGCCCACAAGGACCCACCAGTGCTCACATCTCTTCAAGGCCTACCAAGAAATAAAGATGATTCCTGGAGTCCACTGAGTCTGTACATATGACATTGCTGGAAGTCAGAGGCCTCAGCCATGTGGTGAGCAGGTGTCCAGGGCATCTCTGGGTGGAACATCAGCTGAACTTCACTCATTAGCCATAGGCATACAGAAGATACTCAATAGATGCTCTGGAGCAGCGCAGTGAATAAGCCTCAGATGATGACCACACACAGGGTTAAGAAGCGTTTACTCATCAACAGACAACCAGGCAGATAATCCTTGCGGTCCAGACCTCCAGGCCAACATCTTCTCCGAGCAAGGCTTCATCTGGAGTTGCCCAGGGCACTGGGTCTCCTGGGGGCTTTGGTAGTCACCACAGGCCTGTTAATATATATCAGAGCCGAGGTAGAAAGAAACAACTGTGAAGGGTGGGAGAGGTTCTGGTGGAGGCTGGTCAAGGAAGTGCTCAGCCCCAGCCTGAGCAGCCACGGGACAGGATGGGGCTGGGAGAGTGGGTTTCCTTAGAAGCCAGGCAGGGATATACTAGTTACATTTTGTTGCTGTGATGAAACACCGTGACAAAAACAATTTACAGAAGAAACGGATTATTTGTGCTTACCATTCCAGAGGACTAGAGTCCATAACAGCAGGGGCAGAGTTTCAGCAGGCGGCTTGATCAGGAAGCTGAGAGATCACATTCCCACCCACGTGCAGGAAACCAAGCACAAACTAGAAATGTGACCAGATCATGCACTCTCAAAGCCAACCACCCGTGACATGCTTCCTCCAGCAAGGCTGCAGTACCTGAAAGTCTGTAACCTTCCAAACAGTGCCTCTAAGTAGGGACCACAGGTCCAAATACATCAGCCTATGGGGGCGGGGGCATTCTCATTCAAGTCATCCCAGGGCATAATGTGCCTCTCTTCAGAGATGGGGCGCTTTAGTGAAAAGAACCTAGGACCTGACTGTCTCCCCTGCAACCCCAGCTCTGTTGTACACAAGCTCTCGGCTTTGAGCCAATAACTTCCCTCTGTCTCAATTTCCTCATCTGTAAAACACAGCTATTGTGTGGAGGACCTAGGCCTTCAGGGTTCTCATATCAGATATCCTGCATATCAGATATTTACATTACGATTCACAACAGTAGCAACATTACAGTTATGAAGTAGCAACAAAGTAATTTTACGGTTGGGGGTCACCACAACATGAGGCACTGTATTACAGGGTCACAGCATTAGGAAGGTTGAGAACCACTGACCTAGACTGAAAGCACATGGTAAGTGCGCATAACAACTCTCAACCAATTGCAAGGACAGTGTAGATAGTATCCATCCTTATTATGAAGACCTTTCATATCGTTTAACCAACACCCCAGTCTCTCTGCACAACAAGTGACCTGGGGATTAAGCAGAATCCACCAGAGAACTAGTGCCCAGGCCAGCAGGGCACAAAGGGGGCTGAGCCCATGGGAACCTGGAATGACGGGACAAGAGAAGGTGAATAACAAGACAACATGGCTGGTCAAGCTGCATTTAGTGAGAATTTCATACAGGCTTAAATAAGGGAAATGAGGTAGGGGATGGGGCAGAGGAATGCAGGACAATGAGGGAGGAGTCATTGCCTAGTAACCAGGCCACTGAAGGTGAGCAAGGTGTTGGCAAGGTCAAAGGGTCGCAGAGGAAGGGGTTAAGTGATCCAAGTGGAATGTTTCCTTTTTGCCATCAACTATTCCTTTGAGCCCAAATTCTATTCATTAGGAAGCTGGGGAGGGGATGGACTATTCTTAGAAAAGGTTGGCAATATTTACAAGAGGTTCTAAATAACAAACTAGGATTCACAATGGCCCTTCCTGATTTCCTTTTGCTCTGCAGCCCAAGTCATCCTGCATTCACAGATTTCACCCTCACCTTTCTCTCCATTGTGTAAGTGAATGTAATGTGCATTTCGTTTTTCAGTGAAAAAGCAGAACTGGGGAGGCTGGGGAACTTTATAAAGACAGGGTTTATTTCGTCTCATGGTCCTGGAGGTACACGGTTGAGAAGCCATGCCTGGTGATGACTTTCTTGCTGGCAAAGTCCTGAGGAGACAGGACTTCAGATTACTGGAGACACAAGGCTTTTCCCGTTCTTATAAAGCATGGGATGCCCATGCTAAGAATCTTAGTGAATCCTAGTTGTTTTCCAAAGCCTGGACTCTGAACACCAGAGCCCCATCAAGTGTCTATCCTCTTACTCCTTCATATGGCGATTAAATTTCATACAACAGTTAGAGGAAGCTTGTTTATTTGGTGGTGGTGGAAATGGGACCTAGGGCCTTGAGTGTGCCAGGTAAGCATGCAATCCCAGAGACACATCTCCAGTCCTAAAAGGGATATATTTCTGCTCCTAAAATCTCGGACTCTCAAACTGTAACAGGATCATTTATTTAATCACCCCAAAGCAAGCAGTACAAGCTGCTTTGACTACCCCCACACTCCTGGAACTTGGCTAGTTTTTGAGAAAGTTAAAGGAAATGTTGCTCTCACAGGTTCTGCCATCACAGAGCTTAGATACTCAGAAGGAGGGAATGTGCTGAGTATTAGAAGACAAGGATGCCAGTGGGGAAGTACCTTGTCAGCAACGGGGCACTTCCCTTATGACTCAGTTCTGTGTGATCTTGACAAGCAAACAATGGAAACAAAATCCTCTGCCAACACTGGAGACTTCCACACAAAATGTAACCAAGAAGACAGTTTTCTCATTTCATAGGCTTTAAGTCAGCATGTGGGGCCACAGCTCAGACAGTCTGCTAAAGAGATCACAAAGACAAAAACATCCTTTGATGATCAAGCAGATGCAACCTGTAAGCAACAATCAGTCTTCAAGTCAGTACATGTTTCACTTCGTCACATAGTTCATAACCAATCAGCATGACCGGCTATGTCTGTTTGCTTTATGCAAGTGAAAGTCACAACTGGCAGTTTTGGAGGAAATTCAGCATTGGAACCAGGCCATAGGTCCTTGCAAAGGGTCTTCCTGGCTCGTAGAGGTGGCCAGCGTCTTCACATTGGAAAAGATTTGTATACAGAAACAGGAAGTTCTAGCTGTAATCCCAGGGCTGGGGAGGCAGAGCTCTAGTTAAAGGAAATCTTAGGTGGGTAGAAGACTCTGTAGATGACTTTAAAAGGCAGGAAATGGGAGAATTGAGAATTTTATTTCCAAATACTATTTGCCCATACAACTTCTTTCTGGCACCCATTCTCCTTTCTGTGTATGAAGACACAAGAGATACATATGAGTGCTCACCATTTTTAGGTCTGGCTAAGGTTGTTTGAAGCCCAGCTGACTCTAGTTACTTTTGGCCTTATTAAAATGTCCCTTGACTTCAGTGGCTGTGATGTGGAGTCCTTATTGCACTGATCCAAACCCAGCATACTCACAACTGGTGTCCATAGTAACACCCAATGATTGTCACGAGAGTCATGTGAATAAGCTCCCTGCTTTTCTGAACTATCCACCCTAAAGCCTGTCAAGAAAGCAGAAAGGGTAATGCCAGGACCATGATATGATCCCCATACCACTGTAAGTATAATACACCTCTGTCTTCTGTTTTCCATCTGCTGGCTGCTTCTACCTTCAAACCTCCCATCACCACTTATAACCTCTTTGGGACTTGGTAGGCCTTAAAGACAAAATATTTGTGGCTATTCCCCATGCCTGGGGAAGGGGTAGGATTCTCTACAAAGAGCCCCCCCAAAACCAAACAATGAAACTATAATTACCCATCTATAGAAAATCTGAACATAGTACCAGCCATCCAAAACACATTTGTGTTCATGGCTATATTCTACAAACCACTGATTTTTTAATTGGGCTGCAGGCCGAAGTCAACAGCAGCCTGGTGAGAATAGAGATGCCCAGAATTGCCTTCAAAAAGTATAATTCTGCCCCAAAGGGACAGACTATCCCAGCCATGCGTGGATTTACTTAAAAAAATTTCCAGTAGATGATGTGCACTGGTCCTTGCAGAACACTTGCCCGGAAATAAGAAAGTATTGATTGAGGTCAAGCTCCAGGAAAAGTGATATCTGGACTCCCTTGCATTAGCAGCACCTGGGAACTGGCTAAGAACTCAAAAAGTTGGCTCCTATCCCACATTTACTGACAGGAGCACTCCAGGTGGACTCAGAGATCTGCGTTCCACAAGCCCACCTGGTGGCTCTAATGCCCACACTTGAGAATTGAACTATTATTCCAGAAAAGAGCTTCTGGTTTTTGCTTTTTATTTGTATTCTTTTTTCTTTTTCTTTCTTTCTGGTGTTTTTTGGTTTTGGTTTTGGTTTTGGTTTTTTTTTTTTTTTTTTTGGTGTTTTTGAGATAGGGTTTCTCTGTGGCTTTGGAGGCTGTCCTGGAACTAGCTCTTGTAGACCAGGATGGTCTCGAACTCACAGAGATCCACCTGCCTCTGCCTCCCGAGTGCTGGGATTAAAGGTGTGCACCACCAACGTCCGGCTTCATTTGTATTCTTAAAGAGGTTTTCACAAGATGGCTCTTGGAGCCAGGCATCCCTGATCTAAGCCAGGCAACCTCTTATTATAAAGTGCAAAATGAAGAGAGCAGGCATGGTGGTGGCACATGCATGTAATGACAGGAGGATGGAGAGTCTGAGACCATGCTGAACTGTACATAGAGACAGGTTTTCTGAGAGAGGAACAACTGGCCATTTGTCAGATTAGATTAGTCCACAGGCCAGTAAAGAAATGTTTTGAAACACACTCTATAACATCTGTCTGAAAAACAAAGTGCAACCCAAGAAAAATTATTTACACCTGTAATCTGCACCTCAACTGCAAACCAGAGACTAAAATAGTAGATTTCTATAATTGTCAGTTTCCTTTTTTCTCTTAAAAAAAAGTTTTATTTCATGAGCATTCTGCCCACCCCCAAGGGATGTAAAAAGTCCATACCTTGGTGTGAATGATAGGTATATCTATGTTTAACCTAGATCCCAGCTGTAAACAATAAGCATATACATCTGTCAATATATTGGCTTAAGGTCTCACTATGTGTTCTTAGCTGGCCTAGAACTTGCTGTGTATACCAGTCTAGCTTTGAATCCATAGGAATCAAGTGACTTCTGTATGCTAAGTGCTGGAATTAAAGGCACATATGTTCCACTACCATCTCAACAAGACAGTCTTTTTATGAGCAACTTAGATCAGTGTGGGGCAAGTGTCACCATGCTCTATGTGAGCCAGGTGACACAATAACATTGAATGACAATATTAATCTTAATTAACTTAATGTTAATCTCTTTTCAAAGTATTAAGAAATAAACTTGGGGCTGGAGAGATAGCTCAGAGGTTAAAAGCACTGGCTGCTCTTCCAGAGGTCCTGAGTTCAATTCCCAGTAACCACATGGTGGCTCACAACCATCTGTAATGAGATCTGGTGCCCTCTTCTGGCGTGCAGGCATACATGGAAGCAGAGTGTTGTATACATAATAAATAAAAATAAAATCTTAAAAAAAAAGAAAAGAAATAAACTTGTATTTTGGGTCAAGATGTCTGAAACACAACTCTAAACTTTGACTATCCCTTTTAAAATAAAGCCATGGGCAAACAACTATTTTTTTTTCTAGAATGTAATTTATGATTATTTTCCTTCTATTTGTTTTTTTATACTCTACTTCTAAGACAGTTCACATTAGGTAGCCAAATTTAGTGATAACATTCCTTTTAATGAAATTTAAATTTAAAAATGAGTTTTTTGATAGGAATAGTTAAAATAAAATGAGTGGGATCAACATGGTTGTGGCTAAGAAGGGCTGACGTGAAAGTTAATATTTCTTCTACTACTTAGGAAGTCTGACTAGAAGCCACAGCTTTGGATTGTCAGAGTCATGAAGAAATGAGGGTGAATATATAAAAACTATAAACACGGGTCAGAACTGACCCTATCATGGGATAAATGAATAATTTACGTAAGTCTGAAAGATTAGCACTGTATGAAGAAAGCTTGGACAGGCCTATAAAGGACACACAGTATTTAATGATATTAACATTTGTTTATCTGTGTGTATTTCTTTAAGTGCACAAATGTGGGCAGGTGCATGAGCCTGGGGAAGTCACAGGTCAGAGGTCAGAGGTCAACCTCATGCTGTTTCTCAGATGTTGGTTTTTGAAACAGAATCTCTTACTGGGACCTGGACTCAGCTACTAGGGTAGGCTAGCTGACCAGCAAGTCCCAGGAATCCTCCTGGCCTTACCTCCCTAGCATTAAGATCACCAGCACCATCACACACCATCAAACCGAGCTTTTTACATGGGCTATGGGTATTGAACTTAGGTTTTCACACTTGTGCAGCAAGCAGTCTACTGCCTGGTCCATTTCCCCAGCTTCCCTCCATAACCATAGTTAATCATCTTCATACACACTGATAGAACTCTAATATTCAGGATGAAGATGCAGTATACTGTTGCTATATCTCTGCTGAGGACATTTCATAAGATATCAATAAACTCACTTTTCACATAGGGGTGGGGTGAGGTTGATAGCAGAACAGAAGTTAAAAACCAGCTGCTGGGAAAGCTGAGGTTGGAGGAGTTGAGATTATTTTGCATGTGGGCATCCGCCACATGATAAAGAAAGCAGAGGGGTGGACAAAGACCTGCTCATGAATACTACCGTCCAATAGAACAATCAGATGCCACGTTGGATATGACAAGCTCCTCTACCAGAGCTAGCTGTGTAGGCAGCAGCTGACAACTGAGGTACAGATGTGTACAGTGGTTGGGATTGTTACAAATAGGCCATCAGGCAGAATCTATGTGGAAAATTTATTGGGGGAAGGGAGGAGAGAGAGCTAGAGAGAAAGAGAAAGAAAAAGAGAAAGAGACAGACAGTGACCTGCCTCCTCACAGAAACAGCAGAGAGGGAACGTAGGCGGAGCTTGTCTCTTACAGGATCTCTGAACTTGTGTTCAGAGCAGGGTACTGCCTGCCACACACAGAGGTGGTACACTCTGCCAGGTCCCCAAGGGGCAGGGCCAGGCTTGCCTGCATGCTAACAGGGATGGTGGATGAAAATGAGGGAGTGCTTTAGAAGTTGGTGTAAAACATTCACCCATGAGGAAACAACTCCTGTACTCTTGGCTATTTGACCAACACCACGGAACACACTACGCTGAAGACCTGCCTTACAGGATTCAGGTCTCAAAGAGGTGTGTGGAGTCCACAGGGGGCCAGGAGGAGAGGCTGAATCAGGATGGCTGTCATCCATCTTATTGAAAAGAGAATCCCAGCACTTGGGAGGTAAAGGCGGGTGGATCTCTGTGAGTTTGAGCCCAGCCTGGTCTATAGAGTGAGTTCCATGACAGCCAAGGCTACCCAGAGAAACCCTGTATCCAAAACAAAACAATAAAAGAAAAAAAAAAAAGAAACCTTTAAACTCTGTAGTTGCAACTAGGGTTACATGGGAGAAAGGAGGCATTTGAGTTGGGTGTGGTTTGAGACCAGGGGTCCAGAAAGCTAGCATTGACCTTGACAATAGACACCAGTCATGTGTTAATGAAGGGTCACAAGGTCCTCTTGCCAAAGGTAAGAATTTGTCTCCCTTTTTAGCAAGCAGGAACTTCCTTCAAGCCCCTGAGGAAATGGGGACTTGTCTAAATGCCTGACCTTGGGGAAAGGACTTTCTTGGGGACTCAGACATTCCATTATAGAATACCCCAGTTTCTTGTATGACTCAGTTTATCCAAATAGCTAAAGCTTACAGTGAGCAAAGACGAAACTAGACAAATACTACTGTGAACGCGAGTAGACCTTAGGAATTTATAAATCTTGATTACCAAATATCAAATACATGTTACTTCCCTAAATTTTCTAGCAGCTTGGTGTTAACTTGTGTGGGAGTAGGCAGAGTTTCTGCACCCTGATAAGCCTCTCCACCAGCACAGCAATCCACATCAGATCATATCAAACTGAATTTAAAAAGCCCACGTTTAAAGGATACAAAGCCCCAGATGGCCTTCCAGACCACCAGAGAGGAGATGGAAAAGAGAGACCGGAAAACCACACATCTGTTTTTTTGGGGGGGGGTTAAATACCTTGTGGGAGTGGTCTTGAGCATCTTTGGGGGAGGAGCCCTGTTTGGCAGGCTTCTGGGATGGGATAGGGTTTGGGAGAGGGAGATAGGGGAAGAGTACCTAGGTAGAACTGCCACCAGACCATTCCAAACTCTTTGGGTATATGGATGCCAGGGGCTGAGGTGGAGCTTCCACCAGAACATATGCTTCCACGGTGGCTGGGAGTTTTTCCAAAGTATTACCATTGTACACATTCCACCAGGGATCACACTGTTTCCCAAAGGGAAAAGCATAATAGTGAGAATCCCTAAAAATGAAAGTAAAAGGCTGCCGGAGAATTGTGACCCACAAAGTTGAAATGCTCGAACTTTAAGCAATGGTCACTATGAGGTCCACTCCTACAAGCTCATCCATGAAGTCACTGAGACACTGAAGTCTGTGAAGACAGACCTGTTACTTCCTCAAGTTCTACAGCTGAGAACCCACAAAAATCCAGATTTATTGATCTTCTTCTTTGCCATGTTGTCTTCAAATGTGGGAACAACAGACCTTGGCCGGAGACCCACTTCCCCATCAGTCTGGGAGCAGGCAGCTGTAAGACAATGTTTACTAAAAACTGAAAACAATCCGGTGTCCATAAGAAATGCTTACCGGAGCAATAAGTTCCTGAAAAGGGCTCACCCATGGGAACGGCCTGACCTCGACCTTTTCCAAAGACTAACCAAAGACTAACCGTCTCTTCCTGACCCACCCACCGCTGCCTCTGGGGTCAGAGAGAATCACCCTGGGGTAAGGAAGGGAGCAGAAGCTTTTCTTGAGGGAAGCTTTTCTTGGGAAGTTTTCTTGAGCCTTCTTAGGGCCTGCTTAAAGGTTTTCTTTGCAACGCCGACTGGTCTCTGTGTCATCAACCCCGACACCCTTTGCACATTCTCGGATACAGGCTGTGTTGCAGGCGCGGCATTCTAAACCCTGTTCCCTTCCATTTCTTTGTGTATTATGACCTAGACAGAAGCCACTGGAGTACATACCTTCCAGTGTACCCTACCTGTTGGAACCCGGTATTACGCTGACCCCGCCCCCGACAATGGCAGATACTTAGGCACCTCAGATACTTAGGCTATGTCACATGTTACGGAGCTGTGTAAGGACTCAGTATGTGTGGGGACACCAGACCTTGAGCAGAGACCCACTTCCTCTTTGGCCTGGGAGTAGGCAGCTGTAAGACAATATTTACTAAGAACATGTTTACTAAAAACAATACAATGCCCGGGGCAATAAGTTCCTGGAAAAGGCCTGCCTACAGAAACCGCCCTGACCTCGACCTTGTCCAAAGACTAACCGCCTCTTCTGACACGCCCAGGTCAGTTTTTGGTGTCAGGGCAGAACCAGCCAGGGTAGAGGAGAGAGCAGAAGCTTCTCTGGTGGGAGCCTTTCTTAGGAAGTTTTCTTGAACCTTTTTGGGGCCTGTTTAAAGTTTTCTTTACATCGTTGAACAAGTCTCTGTGTTGTCAATCCCCGACACCCTTCGCACGTTCTCAGACACAGGCCGCGCAGCTGACACGATAAGTATGCATGTGCAAGCTTCCCCCTTTCAAGCGAGCTCCTTCACCATGTGCTCTCTCTCTCCCATTTCACACACACTCTCTCTCTCTCTCTGCTCCCAGTTGGCCAACACCTAAACACCTAACCCCCCCCCCCCCTTATTCCCTTCCTCCAATAAACTCCTCTGCATGGTTTTGTTGAGAGGTTCATGTTTCATTGCCCATTGCTGCAGCAAAAGAACAACACTTCCTATGTGGCTTTTAGTGGAAGTCACCAGCAGCTTTCGTGGGAGAGAATTTGAGGGCTTAGCAAAACCCATTGCCAATTCAAGTGCCACCCCCACCCCACCTCCAGGACACTCGATGTAGATTGTTTGCTGAGGCACCAACTTGTTTCTAATGCAAATCCAGTGGCTAGTGAACATTGCACTATACTATCCTGCTTTTGAAACGTGGTATTATACCCTCTGTTGTCATTCACTTTCAGGAGTTCTCTCAGTCAGGCAGTTTAAAATCCTGCACATTTCCTGGGGCAGCCCACATCCAGTGCCCACTGGCTTGAAGGTATAAATGAGCCTTGGAGGTGATGTGTAGAGACCTGGCCTTGGTTTAGTTTGGAGCTGTTTAAAGAGTCATATGTCTTCAAAACTCCCTGGGAGATCGGCTGTCACTTTCATTGAAACCTCTTTCCCTACTCAGTACTGCTTCCTTCTCTTCCAGAGAAGTTGATCCTAAAATCATTATGCTGGCTTGCCTTGGTGGTGAACTTGACAGATTCTAAAACTGTCATACAAACAAACCTCAGGGCAGATCTGTGGAGGATTATATAGGTTATATTAAAGCAGGAAAACTCATCTTAAAATGTTGGTGTTGTGCCCAAATTCTGAACTCCCAAATCACCCAAGAGACCCATTTCAATGCAAAAGCAAAGAGTCTTTTATTGCTGTTGTTTAACGAGCTAACCCCATTAGCTCAGGTCTTTCATCCATCCACCACAGCAGATGCCTGGAGAAAGACCCTGAGAAATCATGAGGCAGGGATCTTATAGGGCCACGTAAGGGGTGTGTCTAGGGGTAAGCAACAGTCTCAGGATTGGTGCGTTTCCAGGCTTGGACGACCTGCCCCATGGTCAACTGGTTGTTATAGCCCATAGGCCCTCCCAGAGCGGTTGCTATGCTCTGCACATCACTGTTGTGCACTTGTCCGTAAAGCACATCTAGAGTTGTAAAGCACAGCCCCACTAGCTAACTTCTGATTGGTTCCTTGCCACGAGGAGGGCATCTGATCTCCTAGTGACCAGGACAGGTGGGGCAAGGTCAGGTGAGCACATGTTAGCCTGCCATGGCTGCTAAAACAGGGGGGATGGTCCCTTCAGTTGGTGGGTTCCCTGATGGCGTAAACAGAATGCTGGTGAGTACTGGCAGTGAGAGGTAGGAGGATGCTCTGCCATGCTGTGCTTTGTTACATGTGGCCCACAGGTGAGGTGGGGATTCCTGTCGTCCTCTGACAATTAGCTTTTTATGTTCATCTTGATACCTCCTGTCACAGTACCAACAAGTCCTAGTACCCCCCCCCCTTTTTAATTTTTCTGAGAAACCCAAATTCCAGGGAGATTATACCTTTTATCCAAAGTCAGTAACAGAACACAGAAATGCAGCTAGGTTCACCTGAGTCCAAAAGCTACACAACTTATACTACCCCACGGGGAGTCTGCTGAATGTGAAGTAACAGCTTTTACCTGATTTTAATTCTTCATAGACCTCTAGGCCCTTGAATGATTGCTTTGGATCACAGTGAAATTGGGAAACACTTATCTAAATGGGCTAATATAGTCCGTACTGTAAAACCGCAGGAGATGGGCACAGCTGGCAGTGGCTAGCACCCCCTACAGCATCCATTTCAGTTTTCAAAGCTGGTTGATGGCTCTTTGCAACGTGAGTGACTTTTAAAAGACCAAAGGCTCTTTTTTCCAGACAGTCCCACAGATGACCGGTTTTCCATCAGCCTTCCTGATTGGCTGTTGATTTTGCTGTGCGTTAGAATGGATTCCTGGAAGCTAACCATTTCAAGATGGCTCTCAGGTCTCCCACTGCAAGAGGGCTCCCACGTCTCTCCTCCAGTCTGTTTGTCACAGTTCTCTTCACACCATAAAGAGAAGGATTTAAATTTCGCATGAAATTCCCACCAGGAGTGATCATCGCCTCCTCTCTTCCTAGTGTGCTTCTAGCACGCCCTCCTCCTTGTCATCCTTTTCTTAGTGCCACCACCCTTGCTGACTGCCATTGCCTCTTGCCTGGCTACTCTAAGAACCTATTTCTCACTCTGCCTCTGGTCTCATCAAATTCCCATTTATCAACCTCAGTATGATCAGAAACAACTAACTTATACCGCTTCATTACATTGGGGATTTCCTGTGAACTACAGAGTTAAGCCCCAAATCCTGGTTCCAGAAAGCCGGCCCCTACCTCCTAGTCTTGTGCGAGCATGCCTTTCCAGTGCCACCTCTCCACTGCTCTGGATCCCTGCCTGTCCACCTCCAGATCTCCCAGGGCAGAAATTGTTTTATGCTTGTGCTTACTTTGGATATCATACCCTGGACATACTGTAATTTTTATTTGTTTATATCATACTCTGGACATACTGTAATTTTTATTTGTTTGTTTTATTTGGGACAAGGTCTTGTTATTTAGTCCCAGCTGGCCTGTCATGTGTTGTTCTGCTCAAGCTGACTTTGAAATTACAGCAATTGCCCTATTTCAAGCTCAGGAGCATTGAGATTACAGGTATGTGCCTTCATACCTGGTCTCTTACAAGGTCTAACTGACATTAAACTTGTACATATGATGGAGTGCCACATGGTGTTTGGATACCTGTATATACTGTGTGATGTTTAAATCTTGATAATCATATCTGTGTCCCCAGTCATTTCTTCACAGGGAAAAAAACTTCGAATCCTTTTAGTTGAGAAAATGTCCTTACCAGATTGGCCTGTTAGGCAATTTCTTGATTAATTATTGATAAGGGAGATTCCAGTGCTTTGTTGGTGGTCTTGAGTGGTATAATAAAGAAAGTCAAGAAAGCTATAGAAATCAAGCCAGTAAGCAGCATTCCTCTGTGCTTCTGCATCAGCTCCTGCCTCTGCTTCCTGCCTTCAGTTCCTGCCCCGATTCCTGTCAGTAATGGAGTAGCCCTGAGAGTTGTACAATGAAATAAACCCTCTCCTCCCCACGTTGTTTTTGCTTATGGTGTTTTATCCTAGCAAAAGAAACCTAAGACAACATTTTACTATAAAATGTATATTTGCTTTTTCTTTTCCCCATTTAAAATTTTAATTAAAATATAATTATATTATTTCCTCCTTGCTCATAGCCCTGCCATATGTTTCCCCCACCCCCTCCTCTTCTTTAATCATATATATATGTGATATATATATATGATTATATGAGTACACACATGTATTTGTTTTAATGTATAGATAACATACAAAAATTAGTTTTTGGTTAAATTGACTTCTTACACTTTTGTGCAATCAATATCTTCCATAACACTGGTCCTTCAGAAACACATATGCCTTAGAAAGGTGTTTCAAAGACCAGAAAACTATGAGCAGAGGTGTTGTGTTACTTTCCTTGGGAGTTGTAGACAAACATCTCCTCATTCAGGATAGAACAGTGACAGTAGACCTAAGATTCCACCCAATTCTAGCCTGGAAACTATGCATTTACCAGGTCCCTTCACTTAAGGCAGTTACATCAGTGGAGAACCTGCTCCAGCAGAGTGACAGCTCATGAAAGCTGCTCCCTGGAGCTGCACAGCTTGCAGGCGGCTCTCAAGTGGAGTCTCTTCTCACCCCTGCAGCTGTTACTGCCTCTTTAAGCTGGGGAAGGAAGGACTTTGTGACTCATTATTTTCTTAGCATCCAGTCTTATGAGCCTCCAACCTCCCTCCAAAAGGGAATATTCAACACTAAGGAAAGAGCTGCTCAGCAGACAGGAAGGCACTTTGAGACCATTGGAAACTCTCATGGCAGCCCTCTTGCTAGAGCCTTCACACCTTCCAGACCTGTTTGGAGATTTGGGAGTTGCCCTTGAAGCTTCTCGACTGACTCTGGAGGGTTGCTAAGGATAACTGTAACCAGGAGATGGCAGCATTTGCCCAGAGATACACCGTAGTATGTAGATGCCTTGTACTATGCATAAAGAACAGCAGAGGGCATGACGGCTCCATTGTTAAGTGTGGAAGGGCTGGTTTAGAGGGTTCCTTGTAGGACTATCCTTCTGTCAGTGCCTTTCTACGCGGGTGTGACTGTCCCACATGTGCATGCCATCTCATAACTTTTCCAAGCTGAGACACTGAGTTAAAGTTTCTGAGCTCAGAGAGAGAGAGAGAGAGAGAGAGAGAGAGAGAGAGAGAGAGAGAGAGAGAGAGAGAGAGAGAGAGAGAGAGAGAGATGCAGACGCAGAGACAGAGAGACAGATGAGACAGGAGAGAAATAGAGAGAGGGAGACAGGAGAGAAAGACAAGCAGACAACATATTTTTACCTTTCCTTTTGCATCAACAGCCATACAGAGAAAACTCTCTGCACCAAACACTTGTTTCTTTTTTCCTAGAACTTTTTAAAATTATGTGCATGTGTCTATCCTTGGGTATGTAGCCATAAGTACAGGTGCCTATGGAGGGCAGAAGAGGACATCAGATACCTGGAGCTGGAATTACAGACAATTACAAACTGCCTGACATAGTTTCTGGAACAAAAGTTAGAGCAGTACTGACTGAGATGTCTCCCTGGTCCCCAAATCCTATTTCAGTGGCAGGGTTTATTGGACACTATGAGCACCAAGAGTAAAGGTTGGATAGGAATTGTCTCTCACAGGAACCAAGAAACACATAAAGAACTAGGACCAGTGCCACGCCTGCTTCTCTGTACCTGCCACCATGGCCATGGTCCCTGATGTTGTATCAAATGAGTTGCATCTATCTACATCAGTGGAGATATATAAATTGACACCACAAGCAATGCATCTTCACTTCCTTACATGTTGATAAGTTGAGTTTTGATATCATCTCTTAGTCACTTTTTTCTTGTTTCCAAATAAAACTGTAAACAGAAAGAAAAAGGATTCAGTTCTGGAGCTAGGGTTTAGTGTGCTTGCATAGCAGGTGCGAGGCTCTGGGCTGGACCCCCAACATCATAAAACGTCAACAGATTTAATCTCCAATTTGCCTGGTACCCAAGCCCATATTTGTTCCATAGCTCTGGCTTCCCTTACGAAATAGGAGAATATTCACCTATCTCAAAGGAATTTAGTGTCACTTGTAATTTGCTTTCCTTTTCCAAATAGACTGCCATTGAGTAGAAAACTTTTCCCAAGAGCTGAACAGAAATGTTTATGCTAAAGGCAAGTTCTGGTAAAGTTGAATGAGATGTGGAATTCTGGCTGGATGGAATTCTCAGGAGCCTTGCATAATACAGTTTTAAAAAAATAACAATATAGAAAAGGTCCAGTTATATGCATTTTAAAACAAGACTAAATAAAATGGCCATGCTTACAATGGGAATACATCTTCCCGCTGAGGTGAGATGCCTGTGGATGCCAGTCTCTTCTCTCATGAAGGCTGTTGCTGGCAAGGAGGCCAGTATAAATCAGGCTACCTAATAAATCAGTGAGAGCTCCAAGTGGTGTTAATAAAGGAATCGGATTCTAAACCTCACATGCCATCAGCTTTTTCTACCCCACTGAGGTAAGACCACGGTTTTGGTGGTGCTGAGCTTCAGTGGCAACCTTTTGGAAATCTGTTTTGGCAACTGGAAAGGTGTCAGATGAATGTCAGGCCAGTTCATTAAGGCTCTGGGCCAGGCCTCCTGAACTGGCGGCACAGCTGTTCCTTACACTGTGGGCTGGGGGAGAGGTAATGGAGAGAAACTTGCACCTGTGCTCTGATAGGCAGGGGAGGGGTTGGTCAGATACACGCCTGTGAACAAAGGTGGACAAAGAGGAGGAGTAGGTCCCTTACATCAGCACTTCTCCACCTGTTGGGGGGCCAAAGTTACGTTGTAGGTGTTAATTACTGTGTCTTAGAGATAGATCCATGAAACAAAAATTCCTCTAATCTGCAAGGCTCTTGCCCAAGGACAGACAGTTCCCAAAATCCTGGAGGCTGTTGTTTATAGGAAATAACAAGCCACATGTTTTGGTTCTCTGAAACAGGTTTGTTTGACACATCTGCACCTGATGTGCTTGATCACATGTGGGGGGGAGGTTCAAAGGCAGAAAATACTTGCTCCTGATTGGACCTGATGGAAAATGCAATGAATTATGGGCTTGCCTTCTTAAGTCACTGCAAATGGTGATTCTGGGCCATTTCCCTGGAAACCTGGGTATGGACCTGGCCAGAGCCCATCTACCTAGCCAGTATTTAATTAAAGCTTGCTTCAAATTTGACTTTAAACTGTGGCAGTGGTCTTATTCTCTATCAGATGGATTAACACTGTGGGTCCTGACCCCTCTGGGGTCACATATCAGATAGTTACTTTATAATTCATAACAGTAGGAAAATTATAGTTATGAAGTAGCAGCAAAATAATTTCATGGTTGGGAATCACCGCATGAGGAACTGTATTAAGAGGTCACAGCACTATGAAGGTTAAGGACCACTGCCTTACATCCATAGTAGGAACTCATCATCAAACTGGTGTCCTGATATGAAGTTGGTGGACTGATGGCATACATAACAGAATCTTCCACGTATGGTTTGTGCCACGCTGGATTCTGGAAATACAGTAAGAGTCAACTGGCTTTGCCTTATCAAGACTTCAGTCTGCAGAGGGAAACAGAGAGTGCCTCAGGATGGGAGGAGACACATGGTGTATTACAGAGGGTAGGGGACCAGTGAGATAGTTCAGAAGGGAAAAGAACTTGTTGCCAAGCCTGACTTGCTGAGCTGGACTCACATGGTAGGACAGACAACAGACCCTCTGTTGCCCTCTGACCTTCACGTGCTCACTGTAATTTATTGCACAGACAGACACACACTCATAGACAAAGACACAGAGAAACAGACTCACAGAAAATACATAAATAATGTGATAATTATAGTTTTAGAAAAACAACTCAGAGGAAGGAGCAAAACATCTAGGAGGCCATGAGAAAGCACTTTCATGGGGTGGGGGGTGGGGTGAGGGAACAGAAATAATTCCCGGAGGAACATTGTCCAATCTGGGACCTGAATAGTGCTAAGAAGGGAAAATTCCTCAGACCAATTAAATTTAGTAGAGTTTATTTGAGAAAAACAAAACAAAGTAATTCACGAAACATGCAGCTCCTGGAACTAAAAGGACGGTCTGTGAATTCCCACCAAAGCATGGGCTGACAGCACTTCTCTAAGTCTGGGAGTGTGGCACAGAGACCTGGCCTGGGAATGACTTAATTGGGTAAGAGAGCTCAGAGGAGCCTGCAATTAACTGAGGCTTAGCTACTGTCATTAAAGTCTGCGTTGGTTTGGTCTGGTGAGGATAGTGTTGGAGCCTTGTCCATGTCAATGGTTGCCTGCAAATTTTAAAAGTAGCCAGTAGGTATTAGTTGGATAAAGAACACGAGGGGAAGAAGATTTTCTCATGGGAACCATCTGTCTTCTTAAGCACAAAAGTACCTGGGAACTGCCATACATTTGTAAACTTCCCAGCGCCCTGAGGAAGATTGTCTGTGGCTACCTAACAAGAGCCCAGTGTTGCAGCGAGAGCTATGATGGTGTTAGCTCAAGAACCCGACCTAACCTGGAATGGGCTCAGCCAAATGTTTCTCCTTTTGAGCTGTCTGGAATTTGTATCTCCTATGAAATTGCTATCACGTGTGGGTGTTCCAGGTGGCCTCAAGTTTCTGGTAGTTGATTCTGGAATCCTCTAGTACCTTGGTTATTTTCTACCTGGGTTCTCAGCCTTAAATGGGGTAGAGAGATCATCTTTCTATCACTCTGGCCTTTTAAGAGTCCAAAGGAGGGTGTTTGAAGACATCTGGGGAGTCTGGTTGTAGAATGAACATTCCAATTTTCAATTAAACTGTTTCCATTGTTCAAGACAAGTCTGATCCTAGCCCAGATCTGACCAAAGATGAAATCGACTCCCAACTTGCAGTATCAGTGATAGGCTCTGGAAAAATCTCATGACCATCTCATTAAAACTACACTTTCTTTTTTCTGGAAAAACAAACAAGCAAGCCCCCCCCTCATTGTCATTCAAAGTGACTCCAAGAAGGAAAATTTTGAGGAGCAAAAAGGATTGGGGGAATGGAAAGAAAAGGGGCCACAATATCTTCCGGAGAAGAAGTTGGAGAACATAGCTAGTTTACTCAGAGAAGTTCTCAAAAATTGGTATCAGGGAATCAGAGAAGAAATCATGGGAGAAGGCATGGTCAGAAAAATGTGCTCACACTTATACCATTCTGTGCCCACACACAATGCACTTGGCTGTCTCGGAGGTGAGAACTACTATTCTTATATTTAAGGTCATGAAGGGCCCTACATGATGAATATGAGTCCAACATGAAAGTACTTACAGCAAGGGATTTAGGCAGTGAGGGTTGACCTTGTACACCTGAAGTGTCATTTCATAGGTCTTCTAGAAACTAAACCTGGCTTCCTTCATTCCCATGAATTTGGTCACCACCATGACTATGGTACTTGCTAGGTTCCATTGTCTCTGAATCCTGGTTCATTCCTTGCTTCCTTCTGGGTAAAGGAGAGATTCTGTTTGTGAACTGACAGTCTTCAAAGACAATATTTGGCTTCATTGTGAACACTGAAATGAGTGACTCCAGGTATCATTAGGATGGATTTGAGCATGTTAGTCATTGTGTGGATTTGAGTATGTGAAGGTAGAAGCCACCCAAGTCCACTAATGCTATCTCTGCCAGGTAGGTTCCCGAAGAATTTTTTTCTTCCTTTTATCTCCAACCATTAGGCAAAGGATGTTTTACTACTGAAGAACCGAGAGAGAGAGAGAGAGAGAGAGAGAGAGAGAGAGAGAGAGAGAGAGAGAGAGAGAGAGAAGGAAAAAGCAAACAACAACAACAAAAAACCCTTACATAGCAATGAACATTTTGGCAAAGCCAAGGATGGAGGTCATTCCGCTGCCCTAAGGTCATGTGATAGTCTCATGGTCTAAGCCTGGGGGGGGGAGCTGGTGGGGGATGGGACAGCAAATTCTCACTCCCACTTGTCAGGGACAAAACAGGGTTTGAAAAGGAAAGTACAGACTCCCTCAAGCAAACCCTCCTGTCATTTCTTTTGAGGTAAGCTGGCAACCCCCTAGCCTTTATGCTCAGACTCTTTTGAAAATCAAGTAGAGGCACATCCCCTATGCAAGGATGGGTATGACAAGGGCCTCCTGCTTCCTAAGTACACCCCTTTGTTTTTTGCTTCCCTCTCCCACCCCTCAGACTAAGAAAGCAAGAGCAGAACACAGATCAAGAATTCAGCAGTTCTTCAAAGTTATTAGTTGGGGTTTATGCCATTCACTCAACCTTAATTCTGGCACAAGGTTCTCTTTTGTTTTGCTTTGAGGAACCGTACAGGCTCTCAGAGGCAGCAGGAGTAAAGACTTGTTGACTCAAAGCATTTCTGCTAGATTAGCCTGGACTCCACGGAATGACATACCCCTCAGCCTCAGGTTGCCTGTGTTTTGGTAAGATAGGAAGCGATCCCCTCTGGGACAGGCAGGCCTGGGGCTAATTATACCGCAGGGTGAATTCATCACTAAATCTTTCACTAACAAAGACAAATTACCTCATACCTTTTACAAGACCCTAAAAAATTAGGTGAGTGAATCTGTTGTCCAGCCAGCACATGAACCCAGACAGCAGATGGCACTCCTCCAAGACGACTCCTTCCTCGAAGCAGGTTTGCATAGACCACGATGAGACAGGCAACTGTTATCATCACCTGGCTTATGGGATCTTTCACAGACCTCAGTCTGCTTTGATCTTCACTGCAGTCAGTTTGAGAGCAGTGTTGTTATTACCTGCATTTGTGAACAAGGAGACTGTGGCCTGGACAGCGTCCCATCGTAGAGCCAAAATAGTTTAGGGGGACAAACAGGTCTTAGTTCTAGGTTTCATGTCTACCACTCTATTTAGCTGAGTGTGCGATTTGGTCCCTTCATCTCATAGGGATGACAGTCCTCAGCTCATAGGCTCCTGACTGCACAGAAGAACGTGCTGACACTCCAATGCATAGGTGCATCATGCTACCTCCAGAGGACTATTTTGTTGATCGGGATTCTGTGTGTTCAAACTCCTATCTGTTTAAGTCAATAGATGAAAGAGCTAGGCTAGGCTTTCTGGGGTCATATTTTATGGCTATCCCAACTGCCAATAAATCATTGCCATAGCCGACAATGGTTGAAGCCAGCAATAAGCACAGAAATGGGGTGATGATGTTAATGGTGACTATGTTGCTGATGACCATACCTAAACTCTCATAACTTGTGCAGCTCAGAGCTTAAATCCAATCCCATGTCTTCTAATGTTGACTTGTAGTTTCTATTGTGAGACAGGAATAGAAGATTTAAGGCCAAGGATGGTAAGCAATTTGAAATCCCAAGAGAAGGGGATTCTGTCATGCCAGGACAGACTTTTAAAAGACAATGGAAGTGTGGGAGGGCTGAGTTAATGCCTTCCGAATGTTGGAGATGGGCTTTCATGAGAAGTCTCTGGGAGAGGCTGGCCTTACTAATGTGCACAGTGTGGCTGTGGGACTGAGCTACGGAGTTCCTGGATCTGAGATGTGAATGGAAGTCTTGTCTTCAGCTCCAGTTTGGCAGAAATGACTCTGCTATGGGGACCAGGGACCCTCAAAGCTCTGTTATTCATTCCTTTGCTATTGTAGCTTCTCTTTGGCGAGGCACTGGGACTAGTTATCTATCTCAGTAGTAGAGAAAAGCTCCCATGTAATTTCATTATTCCATTGCCCATTTTTGTTTTTTTGCTTTCTTTTTTAAGGATTTGTTTATTTTATTGTTGTGATGGTGATGGTTTTGTTTTTGAGACAAGGTCTTGCTATGTATTCCTGAATGGGCTGACTTTTTTTTTCCTTCCGAGACAGGGTTTCTCTGCTTAACAGCCCTAACTGTCCTGGAACTAGCTGTGTAGACCAGGCTGGCCTTGAACTCACAGAGATCTTCCTGTCTCTGCCTACTGAGTGCCACTGCCTGGCAACACTTTTATTTTTTGTAACCCAGGCTGGCATAGCAAACAAAAATCTTCCTGCATCAGTCTCCTGATGGACTGGCTTATTTTTTTTCCTCAAAAATTTCGTGTGTGTGTGTGTGTGTGTGTGTGTGTGTGTGCACGCGCGCGTGTGTGTTTGTGTGTGTGTAAATGCAGATATGTGTGCAGGTGGCCACAGAGGCCAGAGGAGGCATAAGATTCCCTGGAGCAGTAGTTACATACATCCATGAGCTTCCACCTGTGAGTGTTACCGTCCGAACTCTGGTCCTCTGATGAACCAATAAGCTTTTGTAACTGCTGAGCCATCTCCCCAGCTCTTTCATTTATTCTTTATCCTTGCACAAGGTGCTATTAGGACCTCATTTTTTTTTATCTGTAAACAGGTAGAAAAAGAATGTCTCCTTGGGCTTTTGACTAAGCCCATAGAGGATAAAGTGGGTAAAACAACAAGCTGTCTTAAGTACAAACCTTACCACTGACTGGCAAGACCATTAGAGACACAGCTTTAGGGCTCTGACAGCAAGAGAGAGGAATCTGCCTCTGTGGCTATTGACTGAAGGTCCTGATTCCATCGCTAATGAGTTCTGTGACCTAAAAGATGCCACTTCTCTGACCAGTTTCCTTATATGATTTGGGAAATGACCAATATTTAAAAGTGTATGTTCTAAGAAACATTCATCTTATGCCACTGTCCTTTGAATGAAAAAGGCCCAGTGTGAGAAGCTTGGTGTCTTCTCTTTTCTCTTGACAATCCTCAGTGTGCACTGTGGCTATGTCAGTAAGGCCCCTGGAGGTCATACATCAAGGTCCTTCTGTATTTGGGTTACACCATGCCTGTCCATTTGGCCATCGGCTCTCTTTTCCGCCATAGCAGCACCTTACCTCCTGTGAATTGTTCCTCAGAAAAGCTGATGTCCTCAGGGCCTTTTCAATTTTGATGGTTTTTTATTTATTTATTTTTTATATCATTACCTGTATCTAGTGTTTCATAGTTAACTACAGCATCGGGTGTGAGAAAAGATAGTCATCAACAGCAGTTGCCTCTTCAGTACTAATGAGGAGGGCTACACAACCTGACAGAACTATAGTTAACCAGAGCCAGGAAGGGAGCACAGGCGTGTATCAGTGTGTGTGTGTGTGTGTGTGTGTGTGTGTGTGTGTGTGTGTGTAATAGTGACATTAGTGTAAAATCTAAAGCTGTGCTTTCAGCATTTTTATTACAGCCAGTGCTGGTTCCCACCCCAATTCCCTGGGCAGTCTATTCTTTAGAATCCTATCCCCTTTTTATCACCCAAATGGAAATAAAAACTTGGAACCAGAAGCTGTTCATTGCCTCCGAGTAGCTGAGCCAAATAAGAGCAATGGACTGGAAACCAGAAAGTCTGCACTCAAATTCTGCCTGTGCTGTGAACTTGACCTTGATTTGCTGAGAATCACCTGTCCAGTCAAACCTTGTGCATTCATTTCTTCACCTGGAAAGTAAAGGAGGGTGAGCCGCATGAGCTTCTGCCTTCTCACCCAGCGTGGCATGTGGTTTCTCTCCAGATAAATGGCATGCGAACCCTGCACTGACTCCACAGCAGTCCCACAGTTTGTCACCAAGTCCCCTGTAGTAGCTGCCTGGTCCTACATGGTTTACATTAGAGGCTTCATCCGAACAAACACTAGCAGGGGGTGGGAACGGCTCAAGCCCATCTGGCTCTGTTAATGGAGCTGGACCTCACCCCTTGAGTGGCATTGCCCACAATGATGTCACCCTCATTTTTTTTTTTAAGGAAAATACTCTCTTTAACTATTGGGACAGCCTGTGTCCACCAGATCAGTGGCTTGGATCATAGGGATTTGACTGATTTTTTTTCATTTCTTCTTTTATTTTGTAATAAAAGAAATGTCATTGACACAAACCCTAATTCAAGTTATGTGAAGGATTTTATTTAAATCCACAAAGTCAATGAGAACCAGACCTGGGCCTGCAAATAAGGCGTACACAATGGCGTAGATTAGGGTACCAGGATCAGCTTCCATTCTGAGGTTAGAGACTGTTCTCTCTTTTGTGGCTCTGTCAGGCCCTTAACATCACTTAAGCCTAATTTGTTCAGGGGAATTGAAGGCTGTGAATGTGTACATTGGCCGTTGTTTCTTTGAAAGTGTGCTCACATTCCTTAAACTATGGAGCCCAGAGAATCTCTCAGAAAAGGCCCTGAGCACTGATTTTTGAGGCTGTTGCCAGTACCATCTGCCTGCTCCCAAATCATGTTTCTAATTAAAGACCTGATGACCTTACCTGGATCATCTCTGACCCCTTGGAGTTAAACTCCATTACTTTCAGGTGGAAGATACTCAAATATGGGGTGTTTCTCAAAGATTTTACCATTGCATGATTTTGGGCCAGACTTTCTAACACTCTGGGCTTTGCCAACTGTTCTTTTCCATGAAATAGTGCAAAATTTCCCCACCATACCACAACCTCCCCTTTATAGGGATTAAAGGCATGTGCCACCAACACCTGGCTTCCTTTTTTAAATTTAAATTAGAAACAAGTTTCTTTTACATGTCAATCCCAGTTTCCTCTCCCTCCCCTCCACCCCTGCCCCCCACCGTCTCCTTTCTGCTCACCAGGGAGGGTGAGATCTTCCATGGGGAAATCTTCAAAGTCTGTCATATCATTTGGAGCAGACTCTCCCCTGTGTGTCTAAGCTGAGAGAGTATCCCTCTCTGTGGATTGGGCTCCCAAAGTCCATTTGTGTACTAGAGATGAATACTTATCCACTTCCGGAGGTCCCATAGATTAACCAGATCTCCAAACTGACATCCTTGTTGAGGGGGTCTGGAACAGTCCTATGCTGGTTTCCCAGCTATCAGTCTGGGGTCTATGAGATCCCCCTTGTTCAGGTCAGCTGTTTCTGTGGGTTTTTCCAGCCTGGTCTTGACCCCTTTGCTCATCATTCCTCCCTCTCTGCAGCTGATTCCGGAGTTCAGTTCAGTGTTTAGCTCTGGGTATCTGCTTCTGTTTCTATCAGCTACTGGATGAAGGCTCTAGAATGGCATATAAGGTAGCCATTAGTTTCATTATTGGAGAAGGGCATTTAAGGTAGCCTCTTGACTATTGCATTGATTGTTAGTTGGGGAAAACCTTGTAGATCTCTGGACATTTCCCTAGTGCCAGATTCTAGATGTCTATAACCATCTGGGAGCTTTCATCCAGTGGCTGATGGAAGCAGAGGCAAACACATGGTTAAACACTGAACTGAACCCAAGGAACCCAGTGGCAGAGAGAGAGGAGTGATGAGCAAATTGGCAAAGAATGGGCTGGCAAAACCAGCAGAGACAGCTGATCTGAACAGGGGAGAGCTCTTGGACCCCAGACTGACAGCGGGGAGGCTAACATGGGACTGATCTGGACCCCCCCAAATGTGAGTGTCAGTGAGAAGGCCTGGGCAACCTTAGGGGCCTTGAGCAGTGGATCAGTGTCTATCCTTGGAATACAAACAGTCATTGTGTGCCCATAGCATAAAGAGGGATGCTCTCTCAGCCTGGACTCTTAGGGGAATGCCCAGACCCTACCCGGAGTGAAATGACAGACTCTAGATATCCCCTATGTGTAAGGAATTGGCAATAGGGTGGGAGGCTGGGGGGGAAGGGGAGTGCCGGAGGAGGGGAGGGAGAGGGAACTGGGATTGACATGTAAAACAAGCTATTTAAAATTAAAATAAAAAATGATATAAAAAAAACTATAACGGCTCCCTCTATTATGATATCTTTTCTTGCTCTCCTCTATTCTTGCCCTGACTTGATCTTCCTGCTCTCTCATGTCCTCCTCTGCCTCCTCTTCTCCCCTTCTCTTTCTCCTAATTCCCTCTTCTCTCCCTCCCATGCTCCCAATTAGTTCAGGAGATCTTGTCCCTTTCCCCTTCTCCCGGGGTACCATGCATATCTCTCTTAGGGTCCTCCTTGTTTCCTAGCTTCTCTGCTGGTGTGGATTGTAGATTGGTAGTCCTTTGTTCTATGTCTAAAATCCATGTATGTGAGTTCATACCATGTTTGTATTTTTGTGACTGGGTTACCTCAATCAGGATAGTTTCTTCTAGTTTCATCCATTTGCCTGCTAATATCAAGATTCCATTGTTTTATTTTTTCCACTGAGTAGTAAGTACTCCATTGTGTAAATGTACCACATTTTCTCCATCCATTCTTCAGTTGAAGGGCATCCAGGTTGCTTCCAGGTTCTGGCTACTACAAATAATGCTGCTTTGAACTTGGTTTAATAGATTAGGACACACTTCTTTATTCTCCAGTTTGCTGGCCTATGTGTATGGATGGTTTTCACTTTATTTAATTTCATCATGTCCTTTGGTGCTGTCTTTGATCTCTTTCTCCATCCTATCTCAGATAGGGTCTACCTAGGCCAGGTTAGCTTGAACTCATGATCCTCCTGACTCAGATTTCTGAGTTCTGAGGTTGCAGGTGCATTTCACTATATCTGACAACTTTCTTCTTTGGCTTGGTGACTTCCTGTGTTCATGCTTTCAGACTCAACCAGATGTTTTCTCCTCAGATATTGTCTCTTCAAAGATCTTGAGTTTACATTTTTTTTCATAAAAGAATACACAAGTTCCTACTCTTGAGATATTCACCAACACAATAATGATTGAGTGGTTCTAGTTTTCTCTCCCATAAAGTATCAGTATCAGAGTTAGTGAATGTGTTGAAAATATATCTGATTTCAATATGTCAATAGTTAAAAAAGGAAGAAAGAAAGAGAAAGAAGGAAGGAGAAAAGCTAATGAGTCATAGAAAGAAACACACAGAGAGAAAGAAATGCAGGAATCTCTAATATGAGCTGGTTTAATTTCAGTATTTTACCTCATTTAACCTCTCCAGAGATTCAGATGATATATATTGTAGCAATGTAATCTGAAGGGGAGGGGGCTGAAACTCAAAGTGTCTAAGTAACCCACCACACCAGTTGGAAGCTTTGGGAAGCAGGCATGAGATGGGGTTAGTAATGTGGATGGTTCACTGGGGAAATGCTTCTGAAAGACAGAAAGGAGATGAAAAAAAAATCCTCCAGGGAAATCCTTCAGTATGAGCCAGGAGTGGACAGGGTAAGCCAAAGGCTATGATTCAGATCTGATAGAGTATCAGCTGATTCACTGGGTCAAGGGGGAAAAGAATGATCCAATACAGATGCCCCATACTGGGTTGAAATTGTCCTACTCCAGTGTCCCTGAAATGTTCAGAAACTGAGTTAAGTACTGAAAGCACCACATCTAAAAATTCTCAGGTGCCTGGACTCCTCGCCAAGTTTGAGTTAAGATGTTTTCACAAAGCCATGGCTTGAAAATGGGTCACTCTGACCATTTCTGGATCTTAAGGAGCTTGGCACACATATCAAAATAAAGTTTCAAAGACAAAAAGTGTGACTAAGATCAGAGTGATATTGATATAAATAGGGCCTTAAATTTTAGTGCTGTATATATGACAAGATGCAAGGTGACTTTCTGGTTCACAATTTTGCACCCATTACTGTTTCCCCTCTTTCAGAATTGTCTTGGCAGGACCTACAGGGATCATATAATGCACAAAATAATTAAAAGTTATTAAAACCCCCAAATGATTGAGCTTACTGATTAAGCAACTGTACAGACATCCAAGTCACTTAACAGGCTGGAATGGTTTCCAAGTGTTGTAACCTCAGGCTGGAAGGAAAGGGATTTATACAAACAGGATTGCTACTCAGGCTTCCTCTACCAGGCTTGGTCTGTGCCAAGTCCTGATTCACTATGACTTCATTGTAGACATCCTGGACCTCAGCCTTTAAGCCACATACACTTGAGTACCATCGAGTGAATGGCATGGGATCCAATACAGTGTAGACTCTGGGGTTATTTATAAAACTGCAAAGCAATATAGAACTACAAAGCCTCTTCTAATTCTCTCCTGTCACTGTCTCTGTCTCTGTCTTTCTCTCTCTAGAGAGAGAGAGAGAGAGAAGAGAAGAGAGAGAGAGAGAGTGTGTGTGAGTGTGTGTGTAAATAATCCAATTTGGGGACTACTTGGAATTGGAAAACTTATCAGGGACCTTGTGTTGTGCTGGTTTTCCTGAGAGGATCTCTTGTTGCCTTGTTGGCCTTAAACTCATTACAAAGTTGGAGATGATCCTTGAGCCTCCACAAGGACACAAGCTTGTGCCACCACACTGGTTTGCTTGCTAATGGAGATCACATCCAAGGCTTTGTACATGCTAAGCAAACAGTCCCCTAACCATGATACATTTCCTAGGCCTAGGTTCTCTTAAAAATAGAAACTCAAAGAGAGATGCTGAGGTGGGTTCAGCTTTTCTTCCAGTGATTCCCATGCTCAGTTTTGTAAGTCTTGGTCTGGAAATGATGATTTCGACCACTTTGCTTCTCAGTTCTCAATTAGAATTAATAACAATCTCTGGGCTTGGACATCTGAATGATTTTCTACTGATGGGGCAGAGACAAGGCTGCTACTCATCTCGAGAACAAGCACACGGGTGACACTAGTACATGTGAACCCTAAAACTTCCAGTCCAGAGCTTGTTAGATCCATGGGAGTTCTCTTGATCTGTAGAGTTACAAGTTGATGGTTGGTTCCCATGGAGGAAAGCTCCTCATCCATGAATGAGGCAGAAGTCCTCCATCACATTTGTGGTGGATGCAAGTCCCGAAAAGGGAAGAGGGGGGATGTTCGTTGGTGACTCTGAAAGTCAGCTTTGAATATGGGTGGGTATAAGCAATGCCTTGGGAAATAACTCCCTACAACTCAAGCCTGAAAACACATCTTCTGGAACTGGTACCTTTCATCATGCTGTTGAGTCTGCACACATAATTTCTAGTCTAAAATATAATCGCATCACTTTAGTGTCAAAGGTATCACCCATCTCCCTTTGTAGTACTCGGTGACCTATCCAGACTGCTAAACCTTTCTAATCTGATCTTTCCCTTTCCCTTTAGATCCCATTCCCCTTACCTAAGGGCATGATGCACATGTGGATGCCACCTAAATGATCTCTCACTGTGAAACATCAGGATGTGGGTTTCACAATTCAGTGTTTGCCGCCTCATAGCAATTCAGGTGTGACTAGTTGTGAGGATCTAGCCCGAGACTGCATGGATCAGGGTTGCAATTACCTGAGTTCACAGTTGGCTTGAAGAATATGCTTGACAGTGACTCTCTTATACAGTTAATTGCTGTTGGGACTAATCAGGTTGGCATATGGAAGCACACTAGAACAATGGCCTGAGTTATCCTCAGAAACCATACACAATCAATTTGGCAATATTTATAGGTAGCTCAAGTTAGCCGTCCTGGGGAGGGAAGCACATAAAGGTGTGGATCTCACTAGGCAGAGATCACAGATTGTTTTGGAGGCCAGTTGCCATACCCATAAATTTCAACATGATTTTCTGTTTGCTTTGATTCACTTGTCTTTCCTTTACCTAGCTGCCTGCCATCTGTTTTTCCAGAATCATCTTAGGTTCTGTCCTGGTTAGATTTCTCTTGTTGTGATAAAATACCACTACCAAAGAAACTTTGGGAGGAAAGGTTTATTTTCTCTTACAATTCCAAATAACAGTAAATCACCGAGGTGAGTCAAGGGCTGGAACTCAAGCAGGGCAGGAACCTGGAAGCAGGAACTAAAGCAGACAACATGGGAAAATGTTGCTTATCGACTCCTTATGTCTTGCTCAGCCTGCTTTCTTTTCTTTTCTGCTTCCTTCTTTTCTTCCTTTCTTTCCTTTCCTTTTGTTGTTGTTGTTTTGTTTTTTGAGACAGTTTCTCTGTGTAGTCTTGGCTGTCTGGGAACTCACTCTGTAGACCAGGCTGGTCTCAAACTTGGAGATTCGCCTGCCTCTGCCTCCTGAGTGCTGGGATTCACGGCGTGCATGACAATGCCCAGATTCAGCCTGCTTTCTTATACAACCCAGGATGACCTGCTCAGGTGCAGCACCATCCACAGTGGCACGGACCCTCGCACATCAATCATTAATCAAGGAAACACCCCCACAGACTTGCCTACAGGCCAGTCTTAGGAAGGCAAATTTTCAATTGAGGTTCCTTTTCCCAGATGACTCTAGGTTTGTGTCAAGATAACACCACCAACCAGCATAGATGCCACCTACTTTCTTGGATATGAATGTGATACAATTAATTTCCTTATCTACTTTTCCAAAGTACTTTACACATGTTATTATGTAATATAAGAATTTGTACTTCATTATGAAACAGGAAGTCTCTATCAAAAGATGTGGAAGAGCAAGGACCACATCATTTCTAGTGCTTCCAAGACTAAGTTAAACATTGGCAAACAGCAGCTGCTTGTGGGACAAGTCAATGAATTAACTTTATCTCCTTCCATCTTGTCAGTGCTAACTTTCTTTCAAGGGACAAAATTAATACTAATGTAGAGTACAAATCATGCCCTTAGAAAAAGAGAGAAGAGGAGATGACTATCAAACAGTTTTTGCTTTAAGTGTTTATTTTAAAACCCTATCATTATATATAACTTTTGATAGAAACGGCTTCTGGGGGATGGAGAGGCGGCTCAGCAGTTAAGAGCACTGACTACTCTTCCAAAGGACCTGAATTCAGTTGCTAGCTCTCCCAAGGCAGCTCACAACCAGTCCCAGGGGGCCCAATGCCCTCTTCTGGCCTCAGCAGGGACCAGGTACACATGTGCTGCATAAACATACATGCAGGCAAAACACTTATACACAATAAATGAAAATAAATCAATCTTAAAAAAAGGAATGTTGGGGCTGGAGAGATGGCTCAGTGGTTAAGAGCATTGACTGGCTGCTCTTCCAGAGGTCCTGAGGTCAATTCCCAGCAACCATATGGTGGTTCACAACCATCTGTAATGAGATCTGGTGACCTCTTCTGGTATGGATGAAGACAAAGCATTCATATACATAAAGTAATGAATAAATACATATTTTTTAAAAAAAGGAATGTTTTCCTGGTGGAAAACTGAGAAAAAAATGAACATTAGCATTCATTAAAGAAAAAAGGATCCTTAGAGGTCACATTGCCCAAACCTGTCCTTTGACAAATGAGAAACACAGAAGTCTTATTTTAAACATACTATTTTATAGTACAATCTACCATAGAGTGTCAATTAACCTTTTTAGAAGGAGAATTCATCAGCTTGAGTAGAATTTGCCCTTATTTTTGTCACTTTCATTCTCTGATCTCATTGCCTTAAATTCCCGTGGGAGAACAGCAGCATCTGTGCTGGACGGTTTAATGTCAACTTGACACAAGTTAAAGTCCTTCGAGAGGAGGGAGCCTCAATTAAGGAAATACCATCATTAACCAGGTGGTGGTGGCACACGCCTGTAATCCCAGCACTTGGAAGGCAGAGGCAGGCAGATCTCTGTGAGTTCCAGGCCAGTCTGGTCTACAAAGCAAGTTCTAGGACGGCCAGAGAAACTCTATCTCAAAAATCAAGGGAAAAAAAAAAAAAGAAAATGCCACCTTAAGACCAGGCTAGGCAAGCTTGTAAGGCATTTTCTTAATTAGTGATTGTTGAGGGAGGGCCCAGCCCATGGTGGGTGGTACTATCTCTGGGCTGGTCGTCCTGGGTTTTATAAGAAAGCAGGCTGAGCAAACCATGGGAAGCAAGCCAGTAAGCAGGACCCCTCTGTGGCCTCTGGATCAACCCATGCCTCCAGGTTCCTGCCCTGTTTGAGTTTCTATCCTGCCTTCCTTCAAGCCAAATAAGCCCTTTCTTCCCTATCTTGCTTTTTAGTCATGATGTTTCATCATAGCAATAGTAACCCTAAGTAAGACAACCATCTAATAAAAGTAATAAGGAAAGAAGGGTATCAGCCTCAAATAACCTTATTTAAAATCACTCAGCATGTGGTATCTCCCAGGAATAGGTAGATAAAAAGTTCTTGTAATATTAGTAGGGAAACTTGAACTTCTTGAATGCCAGTGTTCTATTTTCTATGCAGGATTCCACATGCCAGAGACAGCTGCATAGTCTCTGGAAAATTAGAATTTAGTGCAATGGTGAAGGCTTTGTTAAACACTGTGGGTCAAATTTTATGATAAACTTGTTTCCTTTGGAAAGCGGAGGTGGCGGCTGGCTTAGTTGGTAAGGGGACTTGCTGCCAAGCCTGCTAACCTGAGTTCAATCCCCAGGACTCATATGATGAAAGGCAAGGTAAGTTATTCTGTTTTGCACATATTCATGATGGCATATGCATGCCCACACACAACCACTCTTACAGTAACACAGATAAATGAATAAAAATTTTAAAAATTACAAAGGATAAGTGAAGGGAGTTAGAAAGGATATAGAGAGAAAGCTCTGACTTGTAAATTCAGTTGTGAGTTTGTGATGATTTCCCTCTTTGAATCAAGGTTCATAAAAGGACCTTGTTATTTTTCTATGACCTCTGTCATCCCAACTTGATTCACATACTTCATACTGTTAACATATACGCAAGATCAATGTGACGTTTTAGATGTACCTGGGAGAGGTGTCGAGGAAATAAGGCTACCTGTGCATGAAGACAAATGTATTGGAAAGCCCCACCCCCTTTTGTACCAAACTTACCACTAAACTAGGCAGGACATTTGATGCTAACACAGAAACAGTGGCATTTGCCTGGTGGTTTGAGTTTGCAAGAAGAAGTTCCCTAAAGACCACTTCCCCCAATCCTCTCCATGTCCCATGTTATCCTGGTGACTAATACTCTGTGCAGATGTTTTCAATCTTTGCTTGTTAAATCTACCCGAGGCTGATAAATAAATGGCTTTAGCCCCTTACACAATAGGCTGAAGTCATTCTTAGATTATTCATTGAGAATGGAAATAATCGTAAAATAAAATAAGGCTTGGGCTTATCCACATTGTCATTAGGACCAAAGACAAAGGTTTCAGTCCTGCTGACTTTCAGAATATTATGGACTATCTGTAGCTCTGTCTGAAATCAGTGAACTCAGAGTTCCTGTGAGGGTGCAACATGGGCATGGATTTATGTACATCTATGTGATTCAGGATGGAGAGTAACACAATCTAATGCTATCCAGGCACCAAAGAGGATATGAGAATAAATCAGATTTGTGCAGAAAATTAGTACAAATTCTGAATCTAGAATTTCCTACCTCACTTATTACTATGTTACTCAGTTATTGCTAAGTGCTTCTCCCAACTCCCACTAGGTTCTGAGATACTCTGTTCAAAGGATGTCTAATGTGGCTTATATAATACTCTTTAAAATTTTCTTGTAAAATATTTTCCTGGGACTATAGTTTATGTACCATGTAATTTGTTCACTTAAAGTTTTCAATTAAATGATCTTGAGATCTTCAAACACATGTACATTTTATGAAAAAAATATAGTCTGATGTGACTGGATTCTTTCATCTTGAATGTTTTCATACATATCTTATGATAAGTCAATACTTCATTCCTTTTATTTTCACTTTTGCTATAAACTGACCAATTATAAATTATATGTACTTAACGGATAGAAAATCATCCTATTGTTTTAAGTTTTCTAGTGGACTCTTTAGGGACAGACAGACAGACAGACAGACACACACACACACACACACACACACCTGCATGAACACGAGTGCACACACACAAGCACATGATCAAACATTTTCTCTTTGTGTTCCTTTGATTTATTCCTTTCGCTTAATTGCTCTGGCTTGGCCATTCTATGTTGTGTTGAATAGAAGTGGTGAGAGTGGGCCTCCTAGTATTCTGTACAAAGGAAGAACCTTCAGCTTCCACTGAAGAATGTTACAGATGGAGTTACTGTAAACATTACTATGGTGAGATATATTTTTTGTATACCTAATTTGTTGAGGTTTTTAGCACCATAGTTAGATGTTGAATCTTATAAAATGCTTTTCTGCATTCATGGAGAGATGATACATTTTTTTCTTTGATTCTGTGAATGTGGTTGTTATGTTTATTTATTTGTGGTTATTGAACCATCCTTAAACACCAAGAATTAACCATTGTAAATGAAACCTTTAACATACTGTTTAATTCAGTGTGGTAGTATTTTTGCTGTTGTTGTTTTGTTTTTTAGGAATTTTTGTGTCTAGGTTAGTCAGGGATCTTGGCCTGTAATTTCATTTTCTTGCAACATCCTTGAATGGTTTTGCTATCAGAGCAATGCCAAGCTTGTAAAATAAGATCAGAAGCATTCTCTCATACTTTTTTTTTTTGGGCAAAGAGTTTGGGAAGGACCAATGTGAGGGTTTTCTTTTTTCCTTTTTTTTTGTAAATATTTGGCAGGCTGCAACCCTGAAAATGTTGAGTCCTAAGATTTTCCTTGAGAGATTTTATTATTGATTTAATATACTTAGTAACAATCAGTCTGTTCAGATTGTCTGTGTCTCTGTAATCCAGTCTTGGCAGCTTGTGAGTATTCAGGAATTTATCCACTTTTTAATGGTTGACTGAAGCCAATTAGCATGGGATTGTCATAGTCATTTCTGTTTTCTTCTATTTCCTCTTTTGCTTGCTCAGTTTGTAAGATAAGGTCTCTCTGAGTAGCCTAGGTGGATCTTAAACTCTCTGTGTAGCTCAGGATGGCCTTGAACTCAAGATCCTCCCTCCAGCCTCAATCTACCAAATGCTGAGATTACAGGGATATAGAATGATGTCTGGTCTATTCCTTAGTATTTCTGTGGTTATCAAAGGAAATCTATCCATTTGCATTTCTGATTGCATTTATCTGAGTTATCTTCTACTTTTATTAGTTTTGGTTAGGCTTTCCATTTAAAACCCTTTTTATCTGAAAATATTTGTACACATCCCCAAGTATTTAGGTTTATAAAATGGGCATATCAATCAAACACAGACAATTATAAAGGAAGCAATTTTAAGACAGTTCTTTGGCATACATATAATAACATAATTTATTAAAGATTAAGGTGAATTTGCATAATGGGATGCCCCCCTTTTTAGTATATGCATTTTTAATTGGTTTCTATTCATTACAAATGGTACTGGGTGACATTTTTGTAAGAGTATATAATGTATATTGAGCATGTTTCCTAGGGCATTTTTATATAAATATGTAAATTATTTTGTGTGTGTTTCCCTCCCTCATCTGGAACCTTCTGTTTTTTTAATCTCCTCCCACCTTTAAATACCATTTATTTTCCTAAACAATTCCATTGCTACGTTCATATAATATATACATACCCAACTCTATGTAGCTATATAAAATCTAAAACACTAATGAGAGAAAATGTAGTATTTTTCTTTGTGGCACTGACTGGATTTGTTTAATACAATCATCTCCAGTTGAACCATGCACTGCTTACAATCTAGCTTCAGTTTTCATTGTAGATGAAAGCCATCCTATAATGTATTTGTTGTGTGTAACACATTCTCTCTGTCCATTCCTCCCTTGATGAACACTTGGGTTGGTTCCATGTCCCGGCTATTGTGAATAGTGTTGTAACATCTATGGAGACTTTGGGTAAGCAGACAAAGTGGTGTAGCTGAGCCACACAGTAGAGGTACTTCTGATTTTTCAGCGGAATCATACTGACCTCTATACTGACTGCTTCCATTTACACCAGTGTGCTACCTTCTGTCTACATACCTGCCAGCATTTGCTATTCCTTCTTTTTCTTAATGACTGCCGTTCTGAGGTGAGATGGAATCTCAACGTAGGTTTTTTTATTTCTCTCTTTTTTTTATTCATTTATTTTTACATCTCAATCCCAGTTCCCCCTCCCTCCTCTCCTCCTGCTCTGTCCACTCCCCCCACCCCCACCCCCAACCCCCCACCCCTGCAATCTCCCATCTGCTCCTCAGAGAGGGTAAGGCCTCCCCTAGGAAGTCTACTAAGTCACATCATCTCATTGAGGCAGGACCAAGGTACTTCTCCACCTCCCACACCCCTGTGTCCAGGCTGGGTGTGGTGTCTCTCCATACAGAATGGGCTCCACTAAGTCAGTTTGTGCATTAGTTAGATCGTGGACCCACTTCTGTCCCTGTAATGATAAGCAGCACACTAGTTTCAGGTATAGGTAACTGTTTATTGTAGAACTTACTTACAAGAGAAAACGGGCAACCAAAGTGACTCAGCGCAGTTTTCGCCACAGAATCGGAAGCCGAAAAGAGAGCATGCATTTCTCCTGCACAGTCTTTTATTGTCACCTCTGTACACACTAGTCACGCCCAAAGTGGGTGTGGTTAGTGGAGCAGTTGGACGCCCTTTCATTACCACATCCATATGCACCTCTAGCACACTGCATGGCTAGTGGCACAGTCCTAAAGTCTCCTCCTACACACTTCTCCTGCCTTCATATATTGTCCCAGTCACATAATTGTCATCTATATTAAGGGAGTCTAGTTTGCTCTTATGCTGGCTCCCCATTTGTCAGGGATGGTGATGCCTCCAGATGATTTTTTTTTTTTTTTTGGTTTTTCGAGACAGGGTTTCTCTGTGGCTTTGGAGGCTGTCCTGGAACTAGCTCTTGTAGACCAGGCTGGCCTCGAACTCACAGAGATCCGCCTGCCTCTACCTCCCGAGTGCATTATAGGTGTGTACCACCACTGCCCGGCTCCCCATATGGTTCCTTATCGTACAGGATTATTTTGACTATCCAGAGTTTTTTGTTTTTCCATATGAAGCAGAGTATTGTTCTTTCAAGGTCTGAGAAGCATTGTGCTGAGATTTTGATGGGTATTTCATTGAATCTGTAGATTACTTTTGGTAGGATTGACATTTTTACTATGTTGATCCTACCTATCCAAGAGCATTGAAAATCTTTCCATTTTTCAATATCTTCTTTAATTTCTTTCTTTAAAGACTTGCAGTTCTTGTCAAACAGGTTTTTCACTTGTTTGGTTAGAGTTGCCCCAAGATATTTTATGTTATTTGGGGCTATTGTAAAGGGTGATGTTTCTCTGATTTCCTTCTCAGCCTGTTTGTCATTTGTATATAGGAGGGCTACTGATTTTTTTTTAGTTAATCTTGCATCCTGCTAAGTTCCTGAAGGTATTTGTCATTTGTAGGAGTTCCTTGGTAGAATTTTTGGGGTCACTTATGTAAACTGTCATTTCATCAGCAAATATCAAGAGTTTGACTTCTTTTCCAACGTGTATTCCCTTGATCTCCTTTTGCCATCTTATTGATCTAGCTAGAACTTCCAGTACTATATTGAATAGATATGAAGAGAGTGAACAGTTTTGTCTTGTTCCTGATTTCAGTGGAATTGCTTTGAGTTTCTCTCTCTCCATTTAGTTTGATGTTGGCTGTTGGATTCCTGTTTATTGCCTTTATTATGTTTAGTTATGTTCTTTGTATGTTCTTTGTTCTCACCAAGACCTATATCATGAAGGGATATTGAATTTTGTTGAAGGATTTTTTCAGCATCTAGTGAGATGATCATGTAGGTTTTTTTTCTTTCAGTTTGTTTATATGGTGGATTACATTGATGGATTTTCACAAGTTGAACCATCCCTACATCTCTGGGATGAATCCTATTTGGTCATGTTGGATGATTTTTCTGATGTGTTCTTGAATTTGGTTTGCCAGTATTTTATTAAGTATTTTTGCATCCATGTTCATGAGGGAAATTGGTCTGTAATTCTCTTTCTTAGTTGCATCTTTGTGTGGTTTGGGTACTAGGGTAACTGTAGCCTCATAAAAAGAGTTTGGCAATGTTCCTTCTGTTTCTATTATGTGGAATGATTTGAGGAGTATTGATATTAGATCCTCTTTGATCATCTGGTAGAATTCTGTACTGAATCCATTTGGACCTGGGATTTTTTTTGGTTGGGAGACTATTGATAACTGTTTCCTTAGGGGTTATAGGTGTTTATCTAAGTTGTTTATCTGTTCTCTGTTTAATTTTGGTATGTGGTACTTATATAGAAAATTTTCCATCTCCTTTAAGTTTTGTGGAGTTCTGGTTTTTGAAGTATGACCTGATGATTCTCTGGATTTCCTCAGTGTCTGTTGTTATGTTCCCCTTTTTGTTTCTGATTTTGTTAATTTGGTCAGTTTGGATAAAGGCTTATCTATTTTGTTGAATTTCTCAAAGAACCAACTCTTTGTCTGGGACTGGTGGCTCCCTTAATGCTGCCCAGGGCCGGAAGCTCGGACCTCCCTCTGATGCTGCTTCCAGGCTGGCTTTCAGGCCTGTCACTGCAGATGCTCTGCTGCTCCAGGCCTGAAGCCTGAGCCTTCCTCTGATGCTGCTCCCGGGTCTGATGTTTGTGGCTCCTTTGAAGCTGCTCTGGGCCTAGAGCTCCAGCTTTCCTCTGACACTGCTTCCATGCTGGGGTTCTGGCCTCTCACTCTCGATGTAGGTTTTAAGAAACTTTCTCAAAAACATTTGCATATATTTAGTTATGTATATAAATGTTTGCCTGCATGTATGTATGTGCACCATACATATGTACCAATGGCTGTGGAAGCAAGAAGAGTCAGAACCCCTAGGACTAGAGTTACAGGAGTATTGTGGAATATTACTTTAACTAGGCAAAGAAGTATTACATTTGTTTATGCTGCATTGTTTAACTATGTAAAAATGTGTTACATTTGTTTATGCTGCATTTGTTTAATGATGTAAGGATGTGTTGTTGTTGCACCTTATCTGCTTAAGGCACCTGATTGGTCTAATAAAAACTAAACAATAGCTAGGCAGTAAAGGAACAGGCGGGCTGCTGGGCAGAGAGAATAAGTAGGAGGAAGAGAGAGAGAGAGAATTTGAGGAGAGGGAAAGAGAGGGAGGTGCCTGGGGCCAGCCAGACAGCCGGACATGGAGTAGGACATACAGAGTGAAAAAAAAAAAAAGTAAAAGCCCTGAGGCAAAACAAAGATGAAGGAAACAAGGTTAAATTAAGTTATAAGAGCTAGAGGAACAAGCATAAGATAAGCTCAGCATTCATAATAAGTCTCAGTGTCATGATTTGGGAGTTGGTTGGTGGTCCAAAATAAAGCCTGCTGCACAGGTGGTTGTAAGCCACATGATGTGTGGGTGCCGGGAGCAGAACTAGGGTCCTCTGAAAGAGCAGCAAGTGTTCTTAGCTACTGAGTCATCTCTCCAAACCCCTCAATGTAGTTTTGCATTTCTCTGATGGCTACTGAGAAGGAATACTTTTTCATGTTGGCCAATTGTTGTTCGTCTTTTGAGAAGTGTGTACCATTTCCATTGGCACATTTTTAGATTGGGTTATTTGATTATTGGTCTAGTTTTTAATATTATAAATATTTGTCCTCTATCAGATGCACAGCTAGCAAATTTTTTTCCCTAATTCTGCAGCTTATCTGTTCACTTGATTGTTTCCTTTGCTATGAAAGAAGCCCTTTAATTTCATGAGATCTCATTTCCCAAACAACCCAAGTCCTATTCAGGAAGTCCTTGCCGGTGCCTAATTTTACAAGTGTTTTCCCTATTTTCCCCCCAACAGTCAAAGTTTCAAGTCTCCCATTAAAGTCTTTGATCCATTGAGAGTTGGCTTTTTGCAGGATGAGAGGCAGCAATCTAGTCTTATCCTTCTGGCTGTGGACTCCGGTTGACCCAGCACCACTCGCTGTGGGTTTAGCATCTTTTATCAAAACTCAAGTGCATACTCCCTTGAGTATGTACCTGGGCCCTTGATTCTATTCCATAGATCTATGCATGAATTTGTGCCAGTTCCTCATTGTTTTTCTTACTGTGACTCTATAGTACATATAATTTGAGATCAAGTTTGGAGATTTTTTTCTCAGGAATGATTTATCTATCCAGAATCTTTTGTGTGTCCATATGAATTTTAATATCTTTTCTATTTCTATGAATAATGGCGTTGGAATTTTGATTGAGGTTTCACTGGACATGTAGATTACTTTTGACAGTGTAGTCATTTTTTACACTATAAGTTCTTCCAATCCACCTTCCATCATCTAGTGTTTGCTTTGATTTTCTTCATCAGTCTTGTTAGGGTTAATCTTTATCAACTGGCTACAATGGCTACAAATCTAGACATATGTGGAATGAAGGAATCACAGCTGAGGAATTACCG
Source organism: Mesocricetus auratus (assembly GCF_017639785.1). Classification (NCBI taxonomy): domain Eukaryota; kingdom Metazoa; phylum Chordata; class Mammalia; order Rodentia; family Cricetidae; genus Mesocricetus; species Mesocricetus auratus. Next base: position 10,170,977 of record NW_024429183.1, on the reverse strand, counting down.
CCATCAGATTGGCTTGCGGGCAAGTCTGTGGGGTATTTGTTTGACTGATGATTAATGAGGGAAGGTCGAGCCTACTGTGGGCAGTGCCACCCTTGGAATCGTGGCTCTGGGTGTATAAGAAAGCAGGCTGAGCAAGCCCTGGAGAGCAAGCCAGTAAGCAGCACTCCTCCACGGTCTCTGCATCAGTTTCTGCCTCCAGGTGCCTGCCTCGAGTTTCTGCCCTGACTTTCTTTCCTGATGGACTGAAGTTGAATTAAACCCTCTCCTCTCCAAGTTGGTTTTGGTGATGGCTTTTTATCACAGTAGTAGAAAACACACTTTCTAAGAGTTTTTATTGCAGATGTCTTTCACTTTCTTGGTTAGGTGTATTCCAGGGTATTTTATTTCTTCGGCAGCTGTGAATGGGCTATCTTCCTGGTTTCTTTCTCAGCATGTTTGTTATTTGGATATGGATAGGTAACTGATTTTTGTATATTAATTTTGTAACCCTAACAGTTCTTCTAAAAATCTTCAGTGAATGATGAATTTTGTCAATTTTGTTGTATGACTTCATAGTGTTTCTCCTTTATACTTAAAAACCTTTTCATCATGTTAATTAATTAATTAATTAATATTGTCTGGCGGTACATATATGCCATGGCCACTACAGAATTTTCTAGTTGTGGATCTCATCAAGTTTATGCTGGAGTTCATTGAGATCCTTTGCATATGTAGATTCGTTTTGAAACCAAAGTTACAAAGTTTCAGCCAACTGCTCAGATAGACTCATGTCTAAAGTCTGTTTAGGGTTTGGTCTGCAGGAAGCTTCGGCCACCCAGTGACAGGTGGATGACATTGGGTGTTTCTAAGTACATCCTATTGTTAGCCCATTTAAAAGAATCAAACCATCAGCTTACATAGAAATACTGCATTTTAGCTAATCTCAGCAGCACAGGCCTTTAGTACTAGCTACTCCATAGGCTAATGCAGGAAGATGGCAAGTTCAAGGATTTCATAGGCTACCAGGGTGATGACTTAGGTTTTAATAGCAAGTTCTACACTTGAAGAAGACCCAGATTTGGTTCCTAGTACCCAAGTTAGGCAACTCACAACCTCCTACAGTTCTAGCCCTGGAGGGTCTGACACTGTCTTCAGGCCTCTTCAGGCATTGCACTGAGTTGCCCAAACCCCTACACAGACATAGGAGCATATAACTAATTAAAACTTAAAATCTCAAAGTTAAAGCAACAGGGCTAGGGATAAAACTTAGTAGCACAATGCTTGCTCAAGACATGCAAGGCCTTGTGTTCAATACAGTACCACCAGAAATGAAACAAAGAAAACCCAAAAAACAAAATTAAGACAAAGAAATCCAAAACCAAACCAAACCAAAACCCAAGACCCAAGCCTCAAACCCACTTAGATCTCTTACCTTTTTAACTGCATGATCTTATTTAACTTTAATGAATCTTAGCCCCCCCACTCCCACCCCTTAAAAGAGAAGGAAGGATAATAAGAGAATTCATATGAAAATCAGAAAAAGGGCAGATAAACTTCCCTGGACTTTACTTGGCATGGGTCCGGGGCTCAGTAAATGTCAGTCTACTTTTCAGATGGCAATCGAGCTAGCTGGCAGTTTATCTGGGGACTTCACTTAGAGGCAGTAAAACCAAATCTGAATGATCGGGTTTGATAAGATTATCTAGGTTGCTGCTAAATCTTTCTACCACTTTGTCCTGGGGACAGGGAGACACCTAACTCTAAACCAGCATCCCTGGGAAAGCGGTACTTTACAAGGGACCCGTGAAAGGCGCTTTGTGTTTGCAGACAATACCGGGAGTGTGCCTTCCAGATAGACAGTACAGCAAGGAGGCACATTAATCTCGCCTCAAATCCTATTTCATGTCTTCCGGACTTTGTAGAGGGGAGCTGGGTGGGAACAATTGATCTATTGAGAATTGCAGGCCGATCTCTCTCTGAGACCTCTACCTGGGTGACTACATTTGGACAGAAAACAAGCGCTCTGGCCCCAGCCAAACGTGGTTTCCTGTTCCCTCACTGAGGCTGGCTGCAGTTCAGTTGGGAAGTGCTCACAAGACTGACCCTGGAAAAGACATTCAAAGTGCCCACCCCATCATGGCTTAATGAATTGTCATACAGGAACCAACTTCCTCCCTCTATGGAGCTAGGGGAAGGCTGGCAGCTGGCAGCCTGAGAGCTGCCAGCCTAGCCCTCTGAGGAGCCAAACATGCACCTGTGCCAGAAAGCTGGCAGCTGGGGTGCAGATGACCTGGGGCTTCACAAAATCCAGGCCATGAATGAATCTGCTTAGCACCTCCTTCCTGACGAACTTTAAAAGTGTAGAAAGTTTTCTTTTTTTCCTTTTCTTTGGAGCTCTAAGTGAAACTGGCACACAGGAGGGTGGTGAATGTGTTTTTAAATGATTACTGTGCTCAAATTAGCATTCTTTTTTTCCCCCCGAGACAGAGTTTCTCTGTGTAGATTTGGAACCTGTCCTGAAATTCACTTTGTACATGGAGACCAGGCTGGCCTCGAACGCACAGAGATCTGTCTGCCTCTGCTTCCTGAGTGCTGGGATTAAAGGTGTGTGCCACCATGGATCAGCATTCTTATCACTTTACAAGGTGCCCTGTCTTTTCTTTTCTCCTGTGTTGGGAAAATACTTTCCATTTTCCCTCTTAGCACATTCTAAGTACATAGCGTCATGAACTATGGTCACCTTGCTGTATTTTAGTTTCCTGGAAGTTACTCATTTCATACCCAAACTTAGCAAGCCTTGATCCACACCTCCCCATCTATTCCGCTCCATGCCCCACTCAGAACACTGTTCTACTCTATGAGTTTTAAGTACTGAGATCACACAATCTTCTCATATGTGGCTTGCTTCACTCAGGCTAATGTCTTCTAGATTCACTGAAGTTGTTGCAAATGTCAGGATGTCCTTCTGCCCTGGGTTGCTTTTTGTTGCTGTGATGAACACTATGGCCAAAAGCAAACTGGGGGAAGGAAGGGAGGGTTTATGTCTACTTACATGCTAGAGGCCATTGTCCAGGGAAGTTAGGAACTCAGGGTGGGAACAGAGACCATGGAAATGTGACTTACAAGTTTGTTCTCCATGACTCACTTAGCCCGATTCTTATACAGCCCAAGGCTATTTGCCCAGGGATGACACCACCCAGAGCAGTCATCAGTTAAAGAAATACCCTACAAACATGTGCACACCCTTTCTTTCTAGATGACTGAAGTTTGTGTCAATTTGTCTGGTGCACACACAACTCCTTTGTGCTTGCACCTGTGTGTGTGTGTGTGTGTGTGTGTGTGTGTGTGTTATCCCAATTACTTTTCAGTCACTAACAGAGTTTCGATGGCATTGCTATGTGAACAATCCTTAAGTAAACATATTGGTTGAATTTCTTTTGGGTGTATACCCAGAGTAAGCATGGCTGATCATCTATCCAGTGGTTCTATTTTTTAATGCTTTGAGATAATTACATACTGCTTTCATAATGAGTGCTCCAGTTCAAATTTCATCTAACAGTGTATGAAGACTCCTTTCTTCTCACAGTTCCAAATAATTGCTGCCCTTTGTCCTTTGCAAGTAGCTATTCTGACAGGTGTAAGATGGCATCTCATTGAGGTTTTTTCCCAGTTATTTGCCCATAGATCAAACTTATATTGTTGCTTAAAACTTAATGACACTAATTTTTTCTCTATCTGGCCTTCATATTTAAAACTTTTTAGTAATTTATTTTTTTATATTCCAATCCCAGTTTCCCATCCCTCCTCTCCTCCTGATACCCCACACCTCCCATTTGCTTCTCAGAGAGGGTAAGGCCTCCCCTAGGAAGTCTACTAAGTCTGTCCCATCATCTCGTTGAGGCAGGACCAAGGCAACTCCCCAGCCCCTACACCCCTGTGTCTAGGCTGAGCAAGGTATCTCTCCATACAGAATGGACTCCACTAAATCAGTTTGTGCATTAGAGTTAGATCTTGGACCCACTGCCAATGGCTTCATATATTGTCCCAGTCACACCATTGTCACCTATATTAAGGGAGTCTAGTTCGATCTTATGCAGGTTTCCCATTTGTCAGCAGGACTCAGTGATCTCTCACTAAGTCAGGTCAGCTGATTCTGTGGTTTTCCCCATCATGGTCTTGACTCTGTTCATATTTTCTCCGTTCCCTCACTTCAGTTGTACTCCAGTAGCTTGGCCCAATTCTTAGCTGTGGATTTCTGCATCTGCTTCTATCTGTTTCTGGAATCAGGTTCTAGCATCTCTGAGGATGTGGATTGTAGCCTGGGTATCTTTTGCTTTATGTCTGGTATCCACTTATGAGTGAGTTCATACTATATTTGTCTTTCTGGGTCTGGGTTATCTTACTCAGGACATTTTTTCTAGTTCTTACCATTTGCCTGAAAATTATAGGATGTCATTGTCTCTTACTTCTGAGTAATACTCCATTGTGTAAATATACCACATTTTCTTTAACCATTCTTCAGTTGAGGGGTATCTAGGTTGTTTCCAAGATCTGGCTATTACGAATAATGTTGCCATGAACATAGTTAAGCAAATGTCCTTGTGGTGTGAATGTACCTCCTTCCGGTATATGCTTAAAAGGTATTACAGGGTCTTGAGGTAGGTTGATCTCTAATTTTCTGAGAAATCGCCATACTTATTTCCACAGTGGCTGTGCAAGTTTCCACTCCCTCCAGCAATGGAGGAGTGTTCCTCTTTCTCCACATCCTCTCCAGCATAATTTGTTATTGGTGTTTTTGATCTTAGCCTTTCTGATTGGTGTAAGATGGAATTTCAGAGTGGTTTTATTTTCATTTCCTTGATGACCAAGGATGATGAGCATTTCCTTAAGTGTCTTTCCACCATTTGAGATTGTTCTGTTGAGAATTCTCTGTCTAGTGTACCCCACTTTTTAATTAGATTATTTAGTAGTTTGATGTCTAGTTTCTTGAGTTCTTTGTATATTTTGGAGATCAGCCGTCTGTCAGATGCGGGGTTGTTGAAGATCTTTTTCCCATTCTGTAGGGAGCCATTTTGTCTTGTTGACTGTGTTCTTTGCTTTACAGAAGCTTCTCAGTTTCAGGAGGTTCATTTATTAATTGTTGCTCTCAGAGTCTGTGCTACTGGTGTTCTATTTAGAAAGTGGTCTCCTGTGCCTATTCATTCAAGGGTATTTCCCACTTTCCCTTCAAATAGGTTCAATGTGGATGAATTTATATTGAGGCCTTTGATCCATTTTGACTTGAATTTTGTGCATGGCAGTAGACAAGGATCTACTTGCATTTTTCTATATGTTCATATCCAGTTATACCAGCACCATGTTTTGAATATGTCTTCTTTTTCTCTTTTCTATTTTTAGTTTCCTTGTCAAAAATTAGGTGTTCATAGGTGTGTGGGTTGATATCAGGGTCTTCGATTCAATTCCATTGGTTCACCTGTCTGTTTTTATGCCAATACCAAGCTGTTTTCATTATTATAACTCTATAGTAGAGCTTGAAGACAGGGATGGTGATGCCTCCAGATGATCCTTTATTGTTATTCGTGGCTGTTGTAAAGGGTGATGTTTCTCTGATTTCTTTCTCAGACTGTTTATCATCTGAATATAGGAGGGCTACTGATTTTTTTGAATTAATCTTGTATCCTGCTAAGTTCCTGGAGGTGTTTATCATTTGTAGGAGTTCCCTGGCAGAATCTTTGGTGCCACTTATGCAAACTGTCATTTCATCAGCAAATATCCGGAGTTTGACTTCTTTTCCAATGTGTTTTCCTTTGATCTCCTTTTGTTGTCTTATTGCTCTAGCTTGAACTTCTGGTACTATATTGAATAGAAATGGAGACAGCTGATAGCCTTCTCTTGTTCCTGATTTCAGTGGGATTGCTTTGAGTTTCTCTCCGTTTAGTTTGATGTTGGCTGTTGGGTTACTGTTTATTGCCTTTATTATGTTTAGTTATGTTATTTGTATCCCTATTCTCTCCAAGACCTATATCATGAAGGGATGTTGGATTTTGTTGAAGGCTTTTTCAGCATCTAGTGAGATGATCATATAATTTTTCCTTTCAGTTTGTTTATATGGTGGATTACATTGACAGATTTTTGTATATTGAACCATCCCTACATCTCTGGGATTAATTCTACTTGGTCATGATGATGATATTTCTGATGTGTTCTTGAATTCAGTTTGCCAGTATTTTATTGAGTATTTTTGTATCTATGTTCATAAGGGAAACTGATATGTAATTCTCTTTCGTAGTTGTGTCTTTGTGTGGTTTGAGTATCAGGGTAACTGTAGCCTCATAAAAAAGAATTTGGTCATGTTCCTGATCATTTACCCAGATTTTCCATTTCCAGAATTCCCTCAGTTTGTGTTTTCTTTATTGCCTCTATTTCAGATTTCAAGTCTTGAATTACTTCCTTCACTTGTTTCATTGCTTTTTCTTGGTTTTCTCTAAGGGATTTGTTAATATCTTCCATTTTTTTGGTCTTTCCTTCCATTTCTTTAAGGGAATTTTTCATTTCCTCTTTAAGGACCTCAATCATCCTCATAAACTTCTTTTTTAGGTCCTTTTTCTTCTGCTTCATCTGTGCCGGCATGTTCTGGTCTCGCTGTTGTGGCACCACTAGTTTTTGTGGTGCTGTATATTGCTCTTTATATTGTTTAGTGTGTTCTTATCTTGTCTACACATCTCTACTCTAATCAGTGTATGTGGGGCTTGTGCTTCATGGAGTCTCTTTCCCCAATTGGCCTTGTTGGAGTCTGTGACTCAGTTGACCACTCCTTCAGGCACAAGCAGAGCAGAGCCTCTGGTGAACTCTCCTCTTTGTGAAGTGGGTCCAAGGTTCAGGTGGTTGCTTCTTTGGTGCAGGTGGGGCTACAGCTCCGTTGGACGCTCCGCCCATTGGAGGTGGGGCCACGGCTCAGGTGCTCCTCTAAGTGTAGGTGGGGATGAGGGTCCAGTGGTCGATGTAGCAGTGGGGTATCTCTAACCGAGAAATGACAGTGGATGCTGGTTTGGACACAGGTGTTCTTTCCCAGAGGATCTTCTTTTGATAGTTTCTGGAAGCTGCTGCTAGGAACTGCTGCTGTCTTCTCACCTGGCAGCTGCTCCCCACTCCTGGGCCTGAGGCTCAGGCCTCCCTCTGACACTGCTTTGGTTTGATCTCATTGAAGTTTTTAATTTGCATTTCCCTGAGGGATCAGTCATGTTGAATATCTTTTCATTTATCTGTTGCCATTTTCTTGTCTTCCACTGAGAAACATCTCTGCCCTTTGCCTATTTTTTTTTTTTTTTTTTTTTTTTTTTTTGGTTTTTCGAGACAGGGTTTCTCTGTGGCTTTGGAGGCTGTCCTGGAACTCGCTTGGTAGTCCAGGCTGGTCTCGAACTCACAGAGATCCGCCTGCCTCTGCCTCCCGAGTGCTGGGATTAAAGGCGTGCGCCACCAAGAAGGTTAGCCCTTTGCCTATTTTTATTTTTATTTTTTATATTTGTTTTTTGAGACAGTGTTTCTCTGTGTAGCTTTGTAGACCAGGCTGGCCTCGAACTCACAGAAATCCATCTGCCTCAGCCTCTTGAGTGCTGGGATTAGAGGCATGAACCACCACCGCCTGACCTTTGTCTATTTTTAAATCTAGGTTTTTCTTTTTGCTATTAAGTTGTATGAATTCCTTATAAATTTCGACTATTAACCCGCTATCAGACACATGGTCTAAAGTATTTCCCCCAATTCTGCAGGTTACCCTTTCACTCTGTTGATTGTTTCCTTTGCTGTATAAATGACCTCACTGTAGTGGGATCCTCAGACAAAGAAACAGAACACTAAGGCTCTTTGCCAGGAAGCAGCTTTACCTATACTAGTACTGGCTCAACAGATTCACCTCCAAAGGATGAGCCCTGAGCATGGTGGAGTTCAGACTTCTTTACATTGTTTTTGTCCTTTTGTTCCCCTAATAAGGCAACAATACATTTCCACTGAAGATTTTTATGGCTATAAGGCTATGCTACCAAGGATACATGAATGTTGTCATGACACTGTGACATTGAGGCTTCAGGAATACAATAAGATGCTATGGCACTGAGGTCACAGGGATGTGATAAGGCTGCACATGCATATGCTGATACTTATTTCTAGAATATTCTGTTTATTTAAACAACTTTATTGAGCCATAGCATGCATATCCTTAGTCCAGTAATTTAAAGCATCCAGTTGAGTGGTTTCAGCATATTCAAAGTTTTGCAGCATTGTGCATTGCCATTAACTCATGGCTCAGGGACAAGCAATAGATCAACTCACTGATATACCAGGCCCTTATAAAGGGAATGGGCTAGATTTCTACTGTTTCAAGGTCATCTTTTTCTCCTTGAGAGGGAGGGTGACAACATCCTTAAGATTTCTATTGTAATGGTATCATAGTCTTTTTGGGAGGGGAACTTGAGTTAATGTCAGTCATATGTGTTAAATGAACTCAGGAGTTTTCTGCCTAGGTTTCTGTTTGACTTCCACTCCTTGTTAAATCATCCTTAATGTTACTAGATGTTTTCCTGTCAAGTAAATACTGATGAATACTTCAGAATACAGTAAAATGTGAGCATCCCAAAAATCACTAGAACTAATTTGTTCTCGTTAATTTATTGTATAATTTTAGGAAAGGCTCTAAAAAGTTTGACTCTCGGTTTCAAGGTCTGAAATGGGAGAAAAATTCCCTGGAGTTCCTTCAGTTTTAAATGTCTGTATATCAATTGTCAGGTAGATCATTTTGCTGAGTGCTACAGTTTGATTATTTGGTTGTCTTTGATGGAGGTGAAAAGTAGTTTTGCATAATTCACATGTGCATGTTTCCTGGGAGCAGTTGGCTGAACATATGTGTAAGAATCTGTTGCCTAGGACGACTCTAAATGCCTATGACCTTGGAATCATGTATTCGACCTTGACTGTGACTTTAAAACAATGCCTGTTTGCATAGATCAGCACTCTGTGTCCCCATCCCCAGTACTTTCTGGCACCAGGACTGTATGCGTACTAGGCTCTACCACTGAGCCATGCCCCCAGTCCCTTTAAATATTTCTATTTTTAAATGTGTATCAAGCAGGTATTTCTAAGTTCCCAAACTTTTTAGGCTATCCTTGAAGTCACAATTCCCCTGCTTCAGTTTCCCTGATGGTTGGGATGACAGGACTCTTGTATGACAGGAACGCTGTATTCTGTATGTTCAAGTCCTGTTGGGCCAGAAACAAGATCTTTTTTTCTTTTCTGTTTTTTTCTTTGCTGTTTGGATCTCACATTGTATTTGCTGTTCATAGACATTCAATAAATTTTCTTGTTGAAAGAACAAATCCATGTTAGTTAGCAGACATGTGGGAAAAATAATGTTAGTTGAAACAGACCAGACTAAGAAAGACTGAGTATCACTGTGCATGTCAGAGGGACTTTGAGCCTGAAAACAAATAATAGCTCCAAGAACATGTGAAATGTCTTTTCCCTCAGTAGACCAGGCCACAAGTAATAAAATCTGTGGACAATAAGGGCTTCATAACAAAGGGAGAGAGTTGTTGAATACAGTAATACTCCCTTCTTTACTAGTTTTGGATTTAACAGATGTGTAAACAGACAACATGCTAATTTTTAAGTATCTGGAACCAATCTGCTTTTACAAAACATGAAAGCTGTGAATTAATAAATGTAGCCATAAAACAGATTGGAATCCCAGGGCAGTTCAGACCAGAAACTTGTTTATGCTTTAGCTCAGTCCCAAGCACCCTTCCAGCTTCTCCCTGCCATAAAGGTTGTCTTCTTCCCTCCTGCCCTTCTTCTCCTCCCCTGCTTCTTACCGACTCTCCCCTCCCCACATCTCTCCCTCTCAAATAAAGCCAATGATTCCTGGCACTATATCAGGGAGGTGAGCATTGATACTATTCATAAGAGTGGTGAACTGGCCTCTTGGCACACAATGACAGGCAGTAGGAGGGACAGCTGCCTTTGTTCTGCCTTGATCCCGAGTATGTGGGCTGCAGCTCTGTCCATAAATACACACCTGAGGCTGTGTGAATAGTTTGCCAGAGCCATGTTTCCATGGTTACTCTTCATTGAGTTCCCTGCTGTACTGGAGTCCTTGCCTGTGGGTGCCTGACTGAGATCAATGGCCAATTGTCCTTGTATGGCTGGTCCCCATTTGGCAAACCTGGAGTGCCCCTGGAAGGCAGAAAAAAAGGATGTTGAGTCTGCTCTCTGCTGGTTAATGTTTCCCTTGTCCAGCTGTGTGCAGGTGAAATACACTTGGAGGAGATGGGATCAGGCAATGGGCCACTGTATTAGTAGGCGAATTTGGCTTTACACCGTGGAACTGTGCTGTGTAGCCCGATTCCAAGGGTGCTCTTTTGTCTAATTGGAAGGATAGCCACTTTTTATTACACTAGACCAGTGGTTCCAAAACCAATTTTTCTTAGAGAAACTTGAAAGCGTTTTAAACTATAAATTATCAGGCTCCATCTGCAGGATTAACACGTCCAATTTCTCGAAAGGGACTGGGAAATTTAAATACCCTTAAGTGCTGGGGATGGATCTAGTTGGTTAGGAAGCATTGTTCTGAGGCTCTTGGTCCAATGTGCTTTTTAGACAGCATGGGGAAAGGGGAGAGAGGACTCTTTTCAGAAAGAGAAGGCACTCCACCCCTAATGCACAGGCTAACAGTGTTCTGGACACCCCCTCCCCTAGGAACTTGCTGAGGACCATTGAAATTGGCAATGATTTCCTGTTCTCTAGCCATGTGAAGGTAAGGAGAGCAAGGAGAAGCACATCTGGGTCCTTCCTCACCTGACGTAGCCCCTGAGCCTGGTTCACCCTCAGAGCCCATCTCACTAAGGACTCCGGCTCCTCACAGCCAAGGCTCGCTCTTTGTAATTCTCTAGATTTTTAATCATCTATGAACCATGGTGCTGCAGGCTTGTGGAGCACCAAAGGTTGTCATCTAGGGAGAGTTTCTAACATGGTGTAGGTGCTGTGATACAGTACTACACAAGATCAAGCGACATCCTGCCTTATGTGGGACAGAGGTGCCTGTGTGATAAGGTCAAGGCCATGCAAGAAGGAAGATGAGAATGGCGTAGAAAGAGGAGTGGAGGACAGTGACTCAGAGCTGCCTGTTGCTGGACAGTGCAGCTTCTTTCTAGTCTGCATTACGATGTCAGAACAGCCCTTGGACTTCATGTGTCTATTGCAACAGCTGATAGGCAGGTACAGTGCTTTCTTTTTCTTAATTATGGGTGTTTTGTCTGTATGTCTGCCTGTCACATGCATGACTGCTGCCCAAAGAGGCCAGAAGAGGATGTCACATCCCCTGGGACTGGAGTTACAGATGGTCGTGAGCTGCTGGTGCTGGGAATGAAATCTGGGTCCTCTGCAAGAGTGGCAAGTGCTCTTAACCACAGAGCCCTCTCTCCAGCCCTGACTCACAGTACTTCTTACTATTTAATAACCTGATTATAAACCCAGCTATGTTCCTTACTTAATAGGAAAACACTTAGGGATGCCTAAAAGTGATAACTTCATGATGTTCAAACAGAATGTTTGTACCCAGAAAGGGGAGAGGTACCTTGCCACTACTTTGCAGAAACTAACAAATATCTGCACACATTCAGAACATCTCTGAGTACTTTCTCAACCCCCAAAAATTATTGGGCAGAAGTTACATGGTGATTCTCAACATCAACAAAGGACAGATAGTCTGGGTGTCATTTGTCTTTTCTCTGTACAGTGGAAATTGGCATTCAGTGTTATCAACAGAATATTTCATCTTTATCCTTGGTGATACAGATACAGAACCTTACAATTTTAAGGAACTATGAGCATTGCAATCTTCATTAAGGATTTCTTTTTTCAGATAGTAAGCCAGTTAAATGGTATGGTTTTTTTATCATTTTTTATTTTAATTTTAAATAGCTTGTTTTACATGTCAATCCCAGTTCCCTCTCCCTCCCCTCCTCCCACACTGCCCTTCCCCCCACCCTCCCACCCTATTGCCAAATCCTTCCACATAGGGAATATCTAGAGTCTGTCATTTCACTCTGGGTAGGGTCCAGGCACTCCCCTAAGAGTCCAGGCTGAGAGAGCATCCCTCTTTGTGCTATAGGCACATGCTGACTGTTTGTATTCCAGGGATAGACACTGATCCACAGCTCAGGGCCCCATAGGTTGCCCAGGCCTTCTCGCTGACACTCACATTTGGGGGGGTCCAGATCAGTCCCATGTTAGCCTCCCCGCTGTCAGTCTGGGGTCCAAGAGCTCTCCCCTGTTCAGATCAGCTGTCTCTGCTGGTTTTGCCAGCTCATTCTTTGCCAATTTGCTCATCACTCCTCTCTCTCTGTCACTGGGTTCCTTGGGTTCAGTTCAGTGATTAATTGTGTATTTGCCTCTGCTTCCATCAGTCACAGGATGGTTATAGACATCAAGTTCATTATCAGGAATTGGCATTCGAGGTGGTCTCTCCACTATTGCTTAGCTTGCCAATTGGTGTTATCCCTTTAGATCACTCAAGGTCACTCTGGTGCCTGATCTGTCTTCTATCCTATGATTCCCTCTTCCCCCTATTCTACCCCCACCCACTCAACTTCCTGTTCCCCCATGACCAACTTTCTTCCTCTTCACCCCCTCTCTTCTTCCCAGCTCCTACTCCCCCCCAACCCTCGCCGTGTTCCCCATCTATTCAGAGGATCTTGTCTCAATCCTCTTCTCTTGGGTACTATGCATATATGCATATCTTTTAGGTTCTTTCCTGTTTCCCAGACTCTCTATCAGTGGAAGTGCAGACTATCACTATCCTGATCCATGTCTAAAATCCATATATGAGTGAGTACATACCATGTTTGTCTTTTTGCGACTGGGTTACCTCACTCAGGATGGTTTCTTCCAGTGCTATCCATTTACCTGAGAATTTCAAGATTCCATTGTTTTTTTCTGCTGAGTAATACTCCATTGTGTAAATGTACCACATTTTCTCTATCCACTCTTCAGTTGAGGGGCATCTAGGTTGTTTCCAGGTTCTGGCTATTACAAATAATGCTGCTATGAACATAGTGGAGCAGATGCCCTTGTTGTATGAACTTGCCTCATTTAGATATATGCCTAAGAGTGGAATTGCTGGGTCTAGTGGTAGATTAATTCCCATTTTCCTGAGGAATCTCCATACTGATTTCCAAAGAGGCTGTATGAGTCGGCACTCCCACCAGCAGTGGAGGAGTGTTCCCCTCTCTCCACATCCTGTCTGTATTTTTGATTTTAGCCATTCTGACAGGAGTAAGATGGTATCTCAGAGTTGTTTTGATTTGCATTTCCCTGATGGCTAAGGATGTTGAGCACTTTCTTAAGTGTCTCTTGGCCATTTTAGCCTCCTCTATTGAGAATTCACTATTTAGTTCTGTACCCCACCTTTTAATTGGATCCTTTGGTGTTTTGGAGACTTGTTTCTTGAGTTCTTTGTAAATTTTGGAGATTAGCCCTCTGTCAGATGTAGGGTTAGTGAATATCTTTTCCCACTCTGTGGCCTGCCTTTTTGTCTTTTTGACTGTGTCCTTTGCCTTACAGAAGCTTTTTAGTTTCAGAAGGTCCCGTTTGTTAATTGTCGATCTCAGTGCCTGTGCCACTGGTGTTATGTTTAGGAAGTGGTCTCCTGTACCAACTCATTAAAGAGTACCTCCCACTTTCTCTTCTAAAAGTTTCAGTGTGGCTGGATTTATGTTGAGATCTTTGATCCATTTGGACTTAAGTTTTGTACAAGGTGATAAACATGGATCTATCTGCAGTCTTCTGCATACCAGTACCCAGTTATGCCAGCACCATTTGTTGAAGATGCTTTCTTTTTTCCATTGTACAGTTTTAGCTTCTTTGTCAAAAATCAGGTGTTCATAGGTGTGTGGGTTAAAATTAGGGCTTTCGATTCGGTTCCATTGGTCTACCTGCCTATTTTTGTGCCAATACCAAGCTGTTTTCAGGACTATAGCTCTATAATAGAGCTTGAAGTCAGGTATGGTGATGCCTCCTGAAGTTCCTTTATTGTATAGGGATGTTTTGGCTATCCTGGGCCTTTTGTTTTTCCATATAAAGTTGATTAATGTTCTTTCCAGGTCCTTGAAGAATTGTGATGGAATTTTGATAGGGATTGCATTGAATCTGTAGACTGCTTTTGGCAAGATTGCCATTTTTATTATGTTGATCCTACCAATCCAAGAGCATGGGAGATCTTTCCATTTTCTGGTATCTTCTTTGATTTCTTTGTTGTTTTTGTTGCTGTTTTGGTTTTTTTTTTGAGACAGGCTTTCCCTACGTAACCCTGGCTGTTCTGAAAATAGGCCTGTAGACCAGGCTAGCTTTGAACTCATAGAAATCCACCTGACTCTACCTCCCTAGTGCTGATACTGAAGGCATGAGCCTCCACCACCCAGCTTTGTTTTTTAACTAACATGTTAAATACAAGGATTTTTTTTCTGGGCTGGGCACCAAACTCAAACATGCTAAGCAAAAGCTCTACCACTGAGCCACACTCCTAGCCCCATCAGGACTTACAAATATTATTTTAGTATGTGAGTGTGTGTGAATGTTCATGTGTGGGTTCATGCTTGTGTGATGTGTTCAGGTGTCTACAGAAGAGGGCATCAGATCTCCTGGAGCTGGGGTTAGACTGTGAACCAATACATGTGGTTGCTGGGAACAGAACTCAAGTTCTCTAGAAGAGTATCAAGTACTCTCAAACCCTGAGCCATCTCCCTAGTCCCAAGGTTATTATTTTTGTTGACTAGCTATATCCATTTATACCATGTAATATAGATTTTCCATTTGAAGAACTTATGATTCAACAGGAGCATCAGGGTTGCTGTGGTTTGGATATGAACTGTTTCCCACAGGCTCATGTCTGAAGGGTTGGTCTCCAGCTGGGGGCCCTGTTCCAGAAGGCTGTCAGACTGTTAGAAGGTGGGAGCCTCCATGGAGGAAGTGAGTTACCTTGAGGTGTATAGCCTGGTTTACCTTCATCTCTGCTAAACTCAGGAGATTGGAGAAACACCATCATAGGCTTCCAGCACCGTGGAGTCATTTGCTGTCATGCCTTTTCCACCTTGGTGGACTGTGACCCCTCCAGCTGTGAGGAAAAGTAATCCTTTTTTCATATCATCTGCTAATTGATAGGCATTAGGTCACAGCAATGTTGATATTTAATACCTGTGTAGACCACCAGGTTTTTGAAGAATTCAAATAATAATGTGTTAAAAGACATTATTATTATTATTATTATTTTATTATTATTTAGCCACCATGTAATCCTGGTCAGCCCATAAGCCAGGATGTCCTCAAACTAATAGAGATCTACCTCCTTCTGCTATGGTTAAAGGCATGGACCACCATACCTGGCATGTATTGTACTGTTTATTGTGTGAGTGTGTATATGTGTATATACTTGAATGCAGGTACCTGCAAAGGTCAGAGTATCAGATCACTTGGAGCTTGAATTCTGAGTGGTTTTGAGAAGCTCAACATGGGTTAGAAACTGGACTTTCATCTTCTGCAAGAACATATGTGTTCTTAACCACTGAGTAATTTCTCTGGCCTATGTTTCTACATTTTTCAAGATAAGGACAATAAGGTCATGAAACCCATAAGCAAATGACCATTTCCCTATGATATTTACAGCAATGGGCTTCATGATCAGAATGCTATAAACCACTCCTAGCATGATACTGTCTTAGGATCATCTCTGCCTATGATTAGAACAGAACCCACGCCAAGAGCATTCCCACATGCCTTCTCTCCATCCTGATGATCCTGGGGAGCTGCAGGCTGCAGACATGCTGGTGCTATTGTCTAGGAAACACTATCATCCCAGAGAGAAGCTGTTATTAGGGAATAGAGTCTTTAACTATGCAATAACTATGCAACAAGTCTTCAAGTATCCTCTGCTGAAAAGAGGGGCTTAGCAGGAATTTATTACCTTCCACCCTGATTCTGCATCTTAAGTCCCCAGCTCTGCCCATAATTCATCATCATTAAAGTCATCTATCACGAAAGTCTAATTCACATGCATTTCAGGGACCATGATTCCAAGGCCTATGTGTCCCCTGCTTTCTTTATGTCTACTAGGATTGTGACAGAAGAGGCCCAAGGGATCTGGGTTCAAGTCTTGACCCCATCACAAGCTGGCCATTTGCTTCTGGGCCAAATATGTGATCTCTCAAAATCCCAGATGCCTCCCCTCAAAGGGAACAAATTGAGCTGGTGTGTGCATTAAATGAGATAAAGTATATAAAAGTGTTGTGTGTAGGACCCGGCAGCCATTAAACCCTAATGAATCTTTTCTAATCAAACTTTATTACCAAAAGACATAAAGATAGCTTTTTCTTGCTTTCACTTTCCATTCTTAATCCTAATTTTATTTTGCTATATATTAATAATCCATACTGTAATAATTTTAACTATATTTTAGAGTTATGCCTGGTGTGATCATAAATGCAGAGAAATGTTGGACATTCAGGTTAGTTGTATTTGCCTCATCCAGAAAATCGTCATGAAGTCTCATGATTAAAGTTCGCATTTAATTAAGATTTTTTTCTCTTCTCTGTGGTTTTTCCCATCCTATAAATACTATTCTTTCTCTCCCCCCCCTTCATTTTGGCACAAATATTTTCCCAGAATGCCTTTCAGATAGGAAGTAGCCGTAATGGCTTTATCTTCAATAATTTCCATATGCAAATGTTTATCTCCTCAATACAGCAGAACATATTATCTTGATATGCATCATGTCTTGAGATACTCAGTTTTGTTTTACATTTACTGTGTGTTTGCAGGGCTGCACACGGGCACGTGTCAAGGCACATGTGTGGAGGTCAGAAGACAATGTTCAGGAGTCAGTTCCCTCCTTCCACAGTGTGGATTCCAGGCATTGAACTTAGGTCATCAGCATTGGCATCAACTATTTTCACTCGCAGAGCCACCTGATTGGCCCCAAATACATCACCGTTGGACAGTTTATGTCCTTATTCACAGAGGTGACAAATCCGTCTTACACTCCTTTCCTGCCCTTCTTAGTGAAGTTATGTTGAGGTTCTCCATCAACAGTTAAACAAATTAACTTGAAAAAAACTGGCTTCTCACTGAATTGTTCAAGAATTTAACAAGTTTCAAAGATAAAGAAACAGCATACTTTATTATAAAACATAAAATAATTAAATATTACACATATATTTTGACTTTTCTCTATAATCCATGTTTTTTAATTCAACATTTTCCCTCAGAATGTCACTTACTCAGAGAAGCGAGTGAGACACATAAGAATAGGCTATTAATAAATTAATTCTTTCCCATAAAATAATAAATTGATAATTATATAAAGACAAATAACTTCCCACTTTTCAGGGAGCAAAGGAATGGTAGTGTGGTTTATATTCTTTTTTTCTCTCCTCATATCAAAATTACTATTGGAGGGCCAAGCTAAGAAGACCAAGGTGTTACTTTTCACTTCCATGGCATCCAAGAACTCAGGATTCCCAGTAGGATGGGGGCAAAGAATGCTATTAAATTTTAAAGACCACTGTCTAGCTGGTTCTGCTGAGCTGGCAAACCCCTGATTGAACCGAGACTCTGAGAAGCAGTAAAAATGAGTGTACATTCATCAAAGAAATTGGGGGGATAGAGTAGTATCATATAAACATGCCCTGTAGAACCACTTCTCAAAGAATTACAGGGGAACACAGTCTTATAAGTTACTCTGGTTTTGGCAAACAGAGTGGTATTTTTCCAACTGAGAACAATTTTAAGCTTATTAATGCCCATCAACAGCTGGCTCCTGGTGACCAAAAATCTCATTGGAGACATGGTGTAATACTGTTATTCATGGAAGGGTCTCGGTGAGTTGTAATTTATTAATGTAGTAAGAAGATAGAAGGATTTTTCTCTGGTCACTGTCTTTTTTTTCCTTTGTTGACCAAGTCCTGGGGTGAATTGAAACTTGTCAGTTGGTAGGAGAAAACCACCAAGAGCCTTTAATTTTATAAGCATTCTGATAATATGTATGAAGCATTATAAATGGTAGGCTTCCCTCCTTCAAGCATGCTATTTTACCAGTTAGCACCTATTTTTACCAAAAATGAATGTCACCAGTTCTTGTTCCCAAAGAGTAGACACCAGACTCCCTCATTCCCATTCAATAAGCACCAAAAGTTATAAGGTTAATGTTATGCAAAGGGCATCAGTGTTGGAGTTTTTTCCCCCTTCAATTGTGAATCGCAATTACATGCAGATCTTAAATAGCCCATGTGACCCTGCTTCCAGAATGCTACTGGGAATACATTTCAAGTTATTAATTTCAGCCTTGGAGACTCTCTACAGGCAGAATATACTTGAAACCAAATAAACAACACATAGAAAATAACATAAGATGGAGCTTGCCAGTCCAGCAGCAAGCACCCATTGAGCACCGTTTGGTAAATCTGATACTATAAATTCCAAGTGACTGTTAGGCATAGAGTTTCATCCATGTATTTGAGGGCTCTAAGTATTCAGCATTTGACCTGAAGCCTTCAAGGGCCTTTTGAAAATAGATGTCTTTGCCCTTGACTCCTTTGATGTTCAAGGGTATGTGTATGGCGAGGAGACCCATCCCAAAGTCAACAAGATTTTCACTTGGTCAAGATGAAAACTTAACATATCTCAGTATGAAGCATCTCATCTTTCAAATGACAGTGCAAATCAAAGGTTTTAAAGGAAAGTTGGATTTGTCATCACTTCTCATTGTCAAGTGCTTTAGAGTACCATGTGCTTCTAGGGGTCGACTTGGGAGGTTAGTGGCTATCTATCCATTCTTCAAACCCTGTGGCAGTTCCTCTGGAGATGGACAGATAAGGTCCTGGTCTGAGTAGAGTGAGCGGGTTCTAGATCAGCTCTTCCTTGTACATGACCTACAACACTGTTTTCCATAAAACTTGTGGTTGCAGACCCCGTGCTGAGGGACCAGGTGACACCAGCTGAAGAAATCGACACAGGATGGATCATCTGAAAGGACAGAGAGAATTTAACATATCAGCTAGGACTTTGGTGCTCTTACTAAGATGGGAGCCTATGGACAGAGACCTAGGCCCACTGCCTTGTCTCTCTGTGTGTTCTGCCCATGATACATTTGAACTTTGCCAGGGAAGGGTCAATATGCCTGAAGGGCCTGTGTCTGGGGGAGTGGTGTTAGAAAAGAAGCCATACCCAGTAAGAGATTGTGATTGTCTGCACATAGCCTGGCAGTTAGCATGGACATGAGGGTCCTGGGTCAGTACCCTTTCAAGGAGTTTCTTTCTTTTGCTTACTCTCCTCTTGCCTTCTTATATGGGACCCCCTTGGATTTTCTCTTGTGACTCACACCTGCCTACACTTTCTTCAGTTCTGGGTTCTTGTGCCCAGAATTCCCTTTTTTCATGCTCTTCCATATCTCACGGTCATTCCTAGAAATTCCTTTCAGACACAAACCAGTTCCTGTCATGCCTATTTCTCGGAGCCTTCCTTGCCATCCCTCCACAGTCCAAGGTATGGTGATGCCTGTGGAGGCTGAAGCATTAGGATCTGAAGCCTGACTCCCTGACCTCATCTTTCTTCCCACACCACATTAGCACCTTGCTGGTCCCTGAAGAACCAATGAGCTCTGGTCACCATTTTCCCGACTCACTGCCAGGTAGTCTTTCTCTAAAATCCCAGGTCACTTTCTTCTCTCCTCTGCCACTCAACAAGCCAGCCTGCTTCTTGGCCTCCCAGGGAGTGTTCCCACTCTTTCCTTGCTTTATCACCTTCATCATAACATGTGTTTGCTTAGTGTCTGCCCTCTATAATGCAAAACCATTGGTCCCCACTCTTCATTGGTTTCTTCCCAATACTTAAAATAGTACCAATCACAAAGTAGTTGCTAGATAAATATTTTTAAAAGCGTACCCACTCTTTTTATTCTTAGAACACTATCATCTGCCTGCACCAGCTCGAGCATCATGCTTCTCTTCACAGATATCAACACTCATACTGAACAATGAGCTCCCGGTTGCAAGAGTTCAGTTTTGTGCTTGTTATGTCTTGCATACCATTGCAACAGAAATACAAGTGCTACCTAAAGAAAATGTCTTTTGGAAAAATAGCCATAATAGCTAAATAATGAAATTAAGCTATGTAGCATAGGAATGTAGGTTTAAAAATGAGGTGGGATATTCTTTTCTTTACAATGACTTATGGACAACACACACACACACACACACACACACTTGCAGAAAACTTGTATCAGCAGAGACTCGGTAAATAATGTGAGAGAAATGATGGTAACAACAGTATTTTTAAATGAAGTGTATGGAAGAATGGAGTTTAATTCTCTGAAATGGGCACTCCTACAGGGCACTCCTACAGGTCAGGGATCAGGTATCAGAAGGCTGGTTTGAGATATGCTAGGTCCAAGATTCAAGTCAGACATTAAGATGAAGATACAGCTACATTCCACTTGCCTAATTGATATGTATGTACTACACCTATGTACAAACATGAGTTCATTATTATATACCTATCTAGTATCTGATGCCCCAGATCAGTTATCATACACCTTAATCATTTTATTTATCATTCTAGATTATTCTGTTGGTACAATGGAAATTTTGCAAGATACGACAGGCCACTGGAACTATGGACCTAACCTCACAGTCACATACTTTTGAGGTCCTTTGATAGAAGGTCCTGCTATTTACCCAGGGAAGTTTTGAACTTGTGGCTATGCTTCTGCCTCTGCCTCCTAAGTATTGTGATTATAGGCATATACTACCATTCCCTGAATAACCATACTATTTTATTAATTCTCACCTCTCCTCCATTTTTTTTTTTTTGGTTTTTCGAGACAGGGTTTCTCTGTAGCTTTGGAGGCTGTCTTGGAACTCACTTTGTAGACCAGGCTGGCCTCGAACTCACAGAGATCCGCCTGCCTCTGCCTCCCGAGTGCTGGGATTAAAGGCGTGCGCCACCAACGCCCGGCCCTCTCCTCCATTTTTAAAAATTATGTTAAGTGTGTGAGCGCTTTATCTACATGTGTATCTATGCACCACATGCATAAATGCTAACAGAAGCCAGAGGAAGGCATCAGGTCCCTTGGAACTAGAGTTACAGATGGTTATGCACTGCTGTATGGGTGCTGGAAATAGAGCTGATCCTGTGGAAGAGCAGCTGGTTTTAACCACTAAGCCATCTCTTCTATGAACTCAATGGAATTTTACCAAAAGCCTACATCAGGAGCTTTGGGCTTCATGTAAGCCAGGAGGCAGAGTTGAGGAGGGTCAGCGTGCCATGAGTGTGTGATGCCCTCTTTGCTTTGTGAATGTTTGGTGTTAAGAACAGTTATGAATGGCTGGTTCTTTGAGATATGAACCAGGCATCCAGCTTACACGGTGGAAGTTGATTTTACATCCCTTCTCTCTTTGCCTCATTCCCTGCAAGCAAACAAAACAAAACAAAACAACCCAGCAAGCACTGTTGGCTCAGTCTTCAATATCCACCCGACTTCCCACCTCTCCTTACCACCACTCTGTAAAAGAAACCCCTCCATCTCTCCTCGGAAGCAGCAGCCAACTCTCCATGAGGAGATCCTGTTCTCATTCTACTCCAGGTGACCCACTGTCATGACCTCACAGACCCCAAGCTTCTCCACCATATCCAGTTAAATCTGGCTTCTCTGTGATGACTAATAAGGCCCCTGTGCCACTTTTGGTTTGTGACTATGAAGTCACCTATGCCCCTAACCCTAGTATCTTTCTGTTCCTTTGCATTTGCCCTTCCTTCTGCTGAGCAGATGTAAGATCCACCTTCCTTCTCAGAGGCCCTTTGCAAAAGTTGCCTCAATTCTGAGGTCTGGCTTGACCATTCTGTCAAGCCTGTTTTCCCACCTCTTTCCTAAGGTGGGAATTTTTTGTGGACTCCTAAGGCTTTGAGATCCTCATAGTCTCAGGACAGGACCCTACTTTGCTCTATTTTTTTATTCCTAAACAAGAGTCCCAAGGATACATGGTAAGTTCTTTCTTTCTTTCTTTTTTCTTTTTTTTCTTTTCTTTCTTTTTTTTTTTGAGACAGAGTTTCTCTGTAGCTTTGGAGCCTGTCCTAGAACTTGCTCTATAGACCAGGCTGGCCTCGAACTCATAGATCCATCTACCTCTGCCTTCCAAGTGCTGGGATTAAAGGTGTGAGCTACCAATGCCTGGCTCATGGTGAGTTTTTAGTGACCATGATATGAACAAAAGAGAGGGCTTCACCACACTGGTCACACCAGCTTTCTTTTACCATATACTGAGCAGCTATTGTGAGCCAGGTGAATGCCAGATGCTGGGAAAACAGAGACTGACATGATCTCTTCTCTCTTGTGCCTGTCTAAGAGATGCTCCCAGGACTGACCAGAGTGCTAAGGGGTTGCATTTCCTTCTAGAGTAGTCTGACTACAGAGATGGACAAGAATGAGAGGGGGTCTGGCAGAATATGCCCTGTCACTGTAAAATACTAAGTCTCCTCCATGTAGAACCCCAGTGTTGATTAGAGATGATCCTGTTTCAGCAATCCTTACGTTCCAGTCTCACAGGATAACATGGGAAAACGGGGAAGAAACTGATGCCCTGAGCCACAGAGACAGTCAACTGCAACTGAGACGGGAAGTGGGGCAGGTGGATCGTCAGGCCAAAGGCAGAGGGTAACCAACAGAGCCAAATAGTATTCCCCGCAGACTGGAAAAAGTGGGCTGAGAGATTAGGCAGGCACGGAAATCTGTGATTGGATTAAACACAAAGAAACCCCAGCAGCTGTGTGCTGGAGAAGACTCCTTAGCATGATGAAATTGGATCTGACTAAGGGATATACCTCCTGGTGTTTGCCAGATTACTTTGAAACGGTTTGGACTTCTAAGCTTGATTCTGGATTACCCATCAGCACCCACTGCACTGTACTTGTGCCAACTAAGACAACAGGACGATGCATAGTCATTTCAATGGGCTGTAAGTTCTCTGTCTTGCTAATAAAACGTGATTTCCTCTAGGACATTTTTTTACTTAATTTTATACTTCCACTGATTAGCAACAATCACATATTTTTGAGGGAGGGCCTCATGTAGCCCAGGCTGGCCTCAGCTATGTAGCCAAAACTGACTGAGCTTCTAATGCCCTGGACTTCACCTTCTAAATGCTAGAATTATAGATATGCACAACCATGCATAGTTTTATGTCATGCTGGGGACCGAACCCAATGATTCATGCATGCTAGACAAGCCCTCTACCAACTGAGCCACATCCCCAGCCTCTAAATCCTTCATCTTTTTAAAAAGGGAAAATGGTGACATGATCATTTCTCAGGAATGAATGGCTAAAAAATTGAATGAAATCTTGCCTTCGGATCAGGCAAACAATATGTATGGTATTGACAGGAACCGCCTCCAATTCAACCTTGTACAAGTCTAAAGATGCAACCCTATGGGTGCTGATGGACCAGGATACCACAGAGTCAAGTAACATAGAAGCCGCACCACCAACCATAATGAGTTGTGGAAAAGCTTTCTTAAAACTGGTGAAACTGATGATCCATAGCATCCTTTACCTCTCTTTTCAGGAGCTGGACAGAAGTTTGTATTACAGGCTCTGAACACTGGTGGCTTCTGATGGAGTAGACAACTTGAGGAAGGCCGGCCTTGCTGCACACAGTGGACAGATCGGGTCTGGACACCTCCCCCACAGGTCACCGTGCACTGCCAAGGAGTGAGAGAGAAGGGAGTTATACCTTCTCAGCCAGACAGTATCTTCTCTGAGGTCAGTGGCCTCAAACAGAAGGAAGCATGAATATCATGCAGCAAGGCCAAGATGCTTGTAGATGACACAGTCCACAGCCAGGCCTAGGCATACAGTCCAAGTCTCTTCAGTCTTGGGTGAGCTGTGTGGTCAGTGTATCAGAAAAGTCTTAGGCAAATGCTATTGCACCTGAGAGTGTGTCTCCAGTTAAGGGGACCACAAGGAGGTAGGCTCCAGAAATAGTCTCAAACACTCAGAAACAAATCCAGACATGGCCAGGGATGGACAAGAAGCCCAGGAAATCTCAGCCAGATTAGAGAATGGATGGGGGTAATTTGAGACAAGGGCCATAAAGGATGGACTAACCAGAGATACTTTGGGATGGTGTCTAGCTAGACTCTGAATAGCATGGTACCTAATAGCTATGGATTTCACTGTCCAATAAAGCAGAATCTAGGCTCTAAGTTTCCTTTTGTCCCCAATGACTACATGGAAGGTTGGCAGGTCTTTAACAAAAGAATGGAAATGTCAGAGGATGTTTAAGCAGATCCTTTAACCAGATCATTGCTGTTTGCTTTAGAAGAGACTGCAGACAGATGAGAACACCATCTTGTACAAATATCACTGTGTGGTCTGGTATTTGGGAGGAAAAAGTAAGGGTAGTTTTTGTGTGTGTGTGTTTCAAGACAGAGTATCTCTGTGTAAAGGCCCTAGTTGTCCTAGAACTTGCTCTGTAGACCAGGATGGCCTCAAACTCACAGAGATCTATCTGCCTCTGCCTCCTGAGTGCTAGGATTAAAGGTTTGTGCCACTACCGCCCAGCAAAAAGGTAAGTTTTTGCAGAAAGAATATGCATTTAGGAATATTCCAAACATTCAAATGTAGACATGTGAATGCCATTAACTTGTCTGACTCGGAGGTTGTCATTTTTTTAAGTACACAATAAACTTGCATCTACAAGTCAACCTTTATTGTACAAAAACAGTGTCTGAGGAGGAAAATATCTGACTTCCTGGCAATTGTTGGCAGACTTTTGATCCTATCCACTCATTTAGATAACAGTACATGATTTCTCCATGTGAAAATGTCTTTATATTCATTATATGTAGTGATTGGTAATAAACCATAAACCAAAAAAAGAATTTCTAAATAGTAAATAAAATTACAAAACTTAAGAAGCCTATAGCAATGTGTGTGTGTGTGTGTGAAACCATGCCTAATCAAATAGAAATATTCAATGTACAATATTCAAAGCTACTTTCAATGTAGCTTTTTATATTATACACAGGTACTACCAGGGCCTGTATTTAAGGGTGAGTTGAGCAGTTGTTGTGATATCAGTGAGTCCTGCAGTAGTTATATCCCAAGGACCTCAACGTAGCTTTAGGTCCTTATGGGACACAACCAGTGTTCCCAAGAAAAAAGGTGTCTCTATCACCTGGTGACTGAACATTCTAAGCCTTAGTGTCCTCACCCATGAAACTGGGACAATAATGGTTACCACAGCATTAATGAAGGGATGCAATGAGAAAATGCATAAAGAAAGCACAAGCAGGGCTCGGCAAGATTTAGTTCTTCTGTGTCCTTCAGAAACATGCTCTGAAAATCAGGCGTCAGGGATGGAGAGCAGTGTTGCCAAAGTGATGACTTCAAGAATGGCAACAACCAACATGAGCACAATATCACAAGCTTTCCACTCAGTGCTTTTATTATTCTATTTTTATAGGTCTACAGTGTGTACCAGACTGTACGTGGCACCTGCCCAGGCTCACATAGAGGGTGGAATGGCTAGACTGATGCCACGCATCCCAAGTCTATACAGTGGGACAACTGTTGATGAACTGAGAACAATGCTCCTGTGCTACATCTTACCTGAACATCTGTCTCCTAAATCTGCATCCACCCACCTGTTGCCATGGTGATGAATACCACCCTGCCACCACGCTGTACATTGGGCAAGCCCTTCTGTTGCAGGTTTCTTCCAGTTGCAGGTTTGGCTTTTCAATGTTGCGGCATCTCCGCTCTGGGAATGTTATGAGTTTCCCCTGCAAGGTCTTCTCGCTGCAATTCAGTTCTCTCTTCCTGACACCCAAACCACAGGTTGCAGAACACTAGGAGCCCAGAAAGGAGGTATAAGCTGAGCTATGTGTCCGTACAATGTCAATTACACTATATAGCAGCCAGGTCCCTCTTGTTACAGATGAGGAAATCAAACACCAGAGCATTGAAGTGAACTTCTCTTCTCTGGGTTACAAAGAGAAAACTCTGTTCATCTGGGATGAGGTACCATATGGATGCATGAGACACAGGTCACCTATTTACTCACTTTTTCAATGCCCCATGCATTATGTTGAAATAGTTTAAAATACTCTTGATTTCTCATTATTGTCCATCCTTCTTGCTGAAGGATCAGAGCTGGGACAGTATTGGAGTGACTGGGCCTACTTGAGACCTCTCTGAGGATTGGGGAGTTTAAGGCAAGGAATAAAAATGATTGAGACGGAACCACTTTTGAATGAATAATTGCCTGTCTTTGATTTTACCTGTCTCTTTCTTGGTTAGATCTACTCTAACACTGTGTAATATGAGATGGAAAAAAGAGAGAAGTCTGAAAGAGAATGGACTGTTTTAAAGTATTATGTAACATACAGGGTTCTGATGAAGTGAACATGTCAATGCATCTGTATAAACATTGTAAACTATGAAGGTGATATGTTAGCACCATTATAAAGATGAAGAAAGGGGGACTAGCACAATGTTACTCTCACAGTGCACATTGATGGCTGATTTCAGGGATTATTCTTGTGATAATGCTTTTATAAAATGATTGAGAGGCATATTGTTGGATTTCATTCATGACATGAACCAGTGCTTATCACCTAGAACAGAAGTGCTTTGAAGTAACAGATGTGTGGCCATCAAGCTTCTTAAGATCAATTGATGCTCACTGCCAGGTTTACAAGATATAAATAACCTAGGAAGTACACCCCTGCAATTTCCAGAGAGGTTTAAGTGAAATGGGAAGGTCCACTCTAAATGTGGGTGTTACTAGCACAGGGGTTGAGGTCCTGGACTGAATCCAAAGAGAAAGCAAGTGGAACACCAATGCTTATCTTCACTTTGTAACCATGGAAACAATGTTAAAAACAGCAGTAAGTGGGCACTGGGCACATAGATGTACAGAAAGGAACCATGTGGGTGTGGGTGAGTGAATGAGCATTTATGAAAATAACCTCTCAGTTGTGTGCCTAAAATCATACCTCACTCCAGGAAGAGGTGATCCACTGAAGTCGGGTGTTTTTGGGGCATCGTCCCAACACACATCCCTCCTGTGCCTCAGGTCTGGGGCTGCCAGAACACAGGCTCTCTGGGAGTGTCTCTCCTGCAGAGTTTTTACAAAGGACCTCACGTCTCCTCACTCCTCGTCCACAGGTCTTGGAACACTTGAGAAGAAGAAAAGGTGCCATTCGCATCCATTTCAGATGGATTTCATTTGGGTAAACATTGAGAACACACTTATACATACAATGAGACATTGACATGTTCACTACATCAAGACCACATAAATTATGTAGTAGTTTAACACTGCCTGTTCTCTTTCAGACTTTTCTCTTGTTCCCTCTAGTATAGTAGTGTTAGAGTAGATCTAAGCAAGAACAGAGACAGGCAGTTACTCATTCAAAGGTGCTTCTGTGTCAATCATTTTCATTCCTTGGCTCAAATTCCCCACTCCTCAGAAGCTAAAATGGGATATAGTAGCTTCCACTTTAAACATCTGAATACCCGGTGGCTGCTTCATTCCCCCATTCTGAAGATGAGCTATGCTCATCACGAAGCGAAGAGTTTTCCAGACACAGGATACATTGATTCAGAAGTTGCCTTTATCTCTCTGCCATGAGCCTTTGTTTAAGGTGTATTACTTTGGCACCACAGGGAGCAAAGCAGAAATATGTACACATTCAATATGGATATATACAACAGTATCAAAAAGAGTGAGATCCTTACTTCCTAAGAACTTTCTTTGGGCATGGTGCTAGCACAAGCACTTATCAAACATTTCTGAATAAACTTGCACAATTCAAATCTTTACCTTGTGCAATTTACTTTTGTTCTAAGACCTTTCTTTTATTGTCTTTCCTGAGAATTCTATGAACTAGATAAATGTCAAAGAATCATCCTAGGAACAGTTAAAAACTTGTCAAGATTTCTTAGGAGACCCTGGCTCCACACAAGGATAGTCTTGGAGGGCTATCTCTCCATGTTGATCTTTGCGGTCTTCTTTTCCTCTCAGAAGGATCAAATGATGTGGCCATTAGCACCTAAACAATACCCTGGGGCATAGTCCTACATAGGGTAAGAAGACCACTGTAAATTCTCACTTATCAGTGTCCACAATCTTAAAGGAGATGATGTCATGATTAGCACATTGTGGACAGCAAGATCTTTTTAATTCATTCAATGTGATACCTTTAGGTTGTAAATTGGAGCCTGCATCACACAACTGTCCATCACCATTCTGAGTTCATTGCTATCATCCTATTCAAAAGAAACATCTGAGAACTAAGGTCAAAGTCGTTAGCTGCTAAGAAACAAACATGAACTGGCAAATGAGTTTGATGTCTAATCTTGGGAATGAACCATGGAATCTATCATCACTCTTTCACATGTAATTCCTGAACAGTTAATAAAAGTCTTACTCTTGTTGGCAATTATTTTTCATAAGAGCAAACTGTACATTGATTGCAGAGGGAATCGATTTGTTGCTGTGACCCATGTCTAAGAGCTAAATAGTTTGTGGAAACAAATTTTCTTTCATGTTCATTATGAAACTATTCATGACAGATCTGGTCTTTACAATTAATCTTTAAAAGGAGAAAAATATTCAGAATATTTTCATGTGAAATTTGGAGTACTTTAAGATATGCTGGACACTCTGTAGACCCAATTTTCTTTGGTCCATGCCCATCACATGGCTCCATCAGACCTTTGAATTTTCCATTTGTAATTCTCAATTGCAAAGAAAGATTAACTCAACAGCATATCCTACTTAGACTTACCCTTGCTATAAACAAACATTTATTTTTTTTACAAGTATCTATTGTCATGTTCAATGTATCCCTACCTACTCCTGGATCCTTATTTCCTAACAAATACAGTCTCAGTTTGAGTAAAAATCTTCCCCTCACTTCTTCTGGAAATTTGGTAGTATGTTTTAAACTTAGCATCTAAGTGAAAGCATGACAGAAATGGGGCCGTTTGCCATTAACTAGCATTATGGTACAAGTGATATGCTTTATATTATCCACCCACACAGGTTAAGATAAAGCTCTGAAGGCAAGAAAACCCTGGCACTTATCCTGTGTTTGGAGGAGCTGTTTGTACCCTGGAGGACATTTTCCTCTTATACTTCAGATGCCAATAGGACTCATTCACTTCCAAGGTGTCTCTGACATGAACACACTCCCAGAAGAGAACATCTGATTTATAGGACATTTATGAGTTGTACACAGCAGGCAATTCTGATTCTATGCTTCTTCTGGCCCTACCATGGTATCTGTGCTTTGTGACAACTGCAAACTTGGTATCTGGTTCTTTTGCATTCTTTTCCTTTATCTTGTTCTTTTTATCCTATTTATCTATCTGTCTGTCTATCTATCTATCTATTCTCTGTGTGTAGAGGTCAGCAGATGACTTGCTGGAGCTGTGTGGGTTCTGGGGCACCTTTTAGATGGAAAAGTCACCTATCTTTCCACCCCCTTGGTTTTTCATGCAGACCAAGACTAGTGCTTCCATAGCTGTGCCTGTTACCTGAGACCAGGGTCCGGAGCTCCACTCTGGAGGGCAGGCATGGCTGTTGCATACTTGAACCTGAGTGGGTGTGCTCACTGGGCAGAGAGAATGCAGCACAGCTTCCTCCTTCTTGAAGGGCTTCTTTTGCACACACTGTATCTTCCGGCTCTGCTGGCCCCCAGCACAGGACTTGCTGCATATGCTCCATTCACCTGGCAACCAACTTTCAGGGAGACCCCAAATTACTTCCTGTGAAGTCAAAACTTTGCAGTACTACATCTCAAGCAGAAAATGAGAAAGACTATCTACACAGAAAAAGCCTCTGGTTTGTTTTATAGCCAGTCAGGGCAACCCTCACTAACTGTCCCTTTATGGATGTTGAATCATACATGCACTGGTGGGGGCAGCTGTAAGGAGACATGATGGGGGAAGTCCTTCTGTGTGTATGTTGTCCTATTGGTTAATAAATAAAGCACTGTTGGCCAATAGGGAAGCAAGATAGGTGGGATTAGGAGTCTAGGAGGATTCTGGGAAATGTAGTCAAGAGTAGAGAGTCACCATGTGATCCTGGGAAGAGAATGCATGAGTCTGTGTCCTTCGTAAAATAAGACCTTATAAAAATCTATATTAGTAATTATGGGTTAATAATTAAGTCAGAGCTAGTCATTAAGAAAACATAGTAAACGGCCAACAGCTTCATAATTAATATAGTGTCTCATGTGTTAGTTGGGGGCTGAGACAGTGACGGGACCCAGGAAGCTGGCAGGAAGAATACACATTACAGAGACACATTCAATCACCACAAGTTTCTGGTAAAAATACATCCTAGCCTTCTATGTAGAAAGAAACATACTTTACTTTCTGAGAAATTCATCCGAGCAATTTTACTGAGCTTTTAACTATGTGTGTCAGAGACCCAGGCACGGGGGTTAGAGACATGAATGAGACCACATTCTTCCCATGAGGAATCATATGACACAGTGAAGCCATGGATATGTACATCAAAACAAGGATTTCTGATAAGTACTGTGACATAACCTTAAGGCGAGCGGAAGAGTGAGCAGCATAGGAGGGCAGGTTATCTATCTAGGAGAGGGAAAATGCTCAGAATTGGCCAGGGAGCTTGCTTAGACTCATCTTCCAACAGAGGCATGGCTAAGATGAATCTGAGAAGAAACCCACTGAGTGTCCCAGAGGGACAGTCATCAGTGGGGTGTCTCCACTTAGCTTTCACCTCTCTAGTTTGTGTCTTACTACTACTGTGCAATTTGCACTTGAGGTTTCATGGTTGGCATTATTACCATTCTTACACTCTTGGATAATCTATGTAAAAGTTAAACATACAGGCACATTGAAATTTAGCTAATATAAGATTGTGTATCATTTAAATATCTTCTTGACTCCATTATGAAAAGAGGGTAGTTTATTCAAAATTTAAAATGGATGTGGGGTGTGGCTATGGCTCTTGCTCAGTGATATAGCACTTGCTTGGCTAGCATGAGGCCCTAGATTTAAGTCTTAGTACTGTTAGGAGAAAAAAAGACACTTATATCTCAAGTTTGCATAGCAAAATGTGTCTAAGGCAAATTCATACTTTTAGGTCTTATGATTCAATTTCAATCATTTACTTTCCCCTATTTTTATATTAAACATTGTGTATATATTTTTTAATCCCTTCCCATCAGAAAGCACGAATGAAATTTTTCATTGTCACCTAACTGTGACAAAGATGTAGGGAACACATACAGATAAAGAGGCATTTGCAGAGGACTTACTAGGCTGGGCAGGAGAAAGCATTGCATATCTTGGGTTCTGTTGCTGGCTTTGTTCTGACACTGCAGAATGAGGAGTTGACTTGAGTGTTTCGGTCTCGTAAGCAGATGGCCTTGATGCTTATGTAACCTAGTGGGATGCCAGAAGTTACATGGTGAGAAACACAGGTAACCCATTTAATTTGGTTTCAAATCACAGTTTGGGATACCAGTGTCCTGGTATCCTGTGTAAGACACTGAATCCAAATATTTTTGTGAAAATAGTTCCTTTGGACACAGTTTCAACTCACTTGAATTAAAATCATTTATCCCTAAGAGTATATACTTTATACTTTAGTAATTTTAATGTATGTTTCTCATTTTCAAGTGGATTCTAGAACTATCAAGTGATAAATACTATTCAAAGCAAGAGTCACTATAAAATGGAACATTCCAGGAAGCTTTAACCTAAATTGTACTGGTCTTTAGGAAACCATTTATATCTATAAGCCACTAGGAAGGCGCTGGAGAGATGGCTCAGGAGTTAAGAGCACTTTTGCTCTTGCCTCTTGTCTAGAGGTCAGGGTTTGATTTCAGGCCCCCATACAGCAGCTCACAGCCATCTGCAATGCCAGTTCCAGGGAGTTCTCACACCCTTTTCTGTCTCCTATGGGTACTACGCACATGTGGTAACATGCAAACAGATAGGCAAAACACTTGGACATAAAAGTAATTAAGTGCTGGTGAATTCTATGTGAAAACCCTAATATTCTACTTCACTATGGAGCAGCTTATGCTTCCATAACCCTGTGATGCATGCATAGGCAAAAAGTTAAACTCTGAGTATTCATTCACACCCACCCGCATGGACCCTGGTTTATGTAAACACTTTGTTTTAACAGAACTGTACAGCCTGGTTCCCATTGTTCAACAGTTCCCATCAGAGGCACGTGTTTTGTAAATGCTCTTGTTTAGCTCCTGAGACAGGGAATGCCACCTTGTCTTTGAATTGTACTTTGTTCTTCATTTATATGGTTTTCCTTGAAACAGCATTCGAGACATGATTCAAATGTCACTCTCACTTTAATGATGGAAAATCGGCTGCACTCCTCAGCTAGTGGAAGTTTGTTTTCTGGAGACATGGATCTAAACTGGGTCAGGATTCCCCAAAGTTCATGGTATCCTTTTCTAGACTGGATAAAACCTGTAAACAGACACGAGCTGAGAAGCAGAGTTAGGAAACCACTTACCTCCCCCACAGGAGACTGAGCAGTCCGACTGCACTGTGCGCCATGTGTGGTGGAATCTCTTCACCACTGGTTGAGTTACATTCATGACCTTGGGAAGTGCGTACTTCCAAGTGATCCCTGGATTCTTGCCTTGTGTCAGAATCTGGATAGGGTAGAGCAAAACACCAGTGATCAGCATACCATCCAGACCCAGGAAGTGCAGAGATCTTGTTGAACGTTTTAAAGATATTTGCAAGTCATTTTGGTCTTCAAGTCGGGTCTTTTCTTGCTTCCAAGCATGTGAAATAAAAATGCGTCACATGACATTTTAAAGCATTCAGCTTTCTAGGATCAAAACTGGAGCAGACAGACGCTAGGAAACCTAATTTGATGTTTTCTGTAATCATGCAAAACTCAGCTAAAGGTATCACCATCAGTAAAGCAAATGAGTCCTTAAAATCTAGACAAGTGGGCCAGTAAGATGACTCAGTGGATACAGGCATTTGCTGCACAAATTTGTTGAACTAAATGCAATCCCCAGAAGATGTATGGTTCTGGAAAGAGAGAATAGAATTCACAAAGTTGTCCTTTGACCTCTACCATCCATGCCCACATGAGAGCACATACACACAGAGTTAAAGAGAGGTCATATCATTTGGGTCTCAACCTTAAACAAAGCACAGGATGAGCCACATACAATGGTGCTCCATAGATAATATACTCTATGTTATGTCTCTCTATACTGATCATAAATGGACTTATAAACCTTTACAACAGAATAACCATGCCCCCAAATCACAGCATATCACAGCCAGAGATCCCAGTCACCTACTGTATAGTACAGGTGGGAGTCCACATATATCTAAGACTGAGTAGTCATAGCGACTGGAGAGATGGCTCAGCAGTTACATTCCCTTTGCAGAACACCTTGGTTCAGTTCCCAGCATCTTTGTTGAATGGCTTACAACTTCCTGAAACTATGGCTTCAGGGGAACCAATACACTTCTCTGCAGGCACCTGCCTTTACATGTGTTTGCACACACACACAAACACACACACACACACTCACAAGTAAAAATAAGACAAATCCTAACTGAGTCAATCTATGTAGTATAAGGGATTCAACCTAAAAAAGGCTAGGACTCAGGATGAATCTGAGCTCATGAGGTGTGACTCCTCATGAGCAGTAGGGCTATGGGCCTCCTTTAGTTATCAGGTACTCTGCCAGCCATTTTCTTTACATTATCTCCCAATAGTCCTTCAATGACTCTACAATGCTTTTACATGTTCATAAACAGAGTGTGTACGAGCTCGCTCAAATGACTAGAGAATGAATTTAAATAAATCTGCAAAAAAGTGTGTGCTTTTCCAGTGCCATCCATGGCCTTCATTCTGATGTGGGCAAACACTCTCTGGGTGTTCTTTCTTTCAAACCATTCCCCTTTTTTTCTCTCTCAAGTTCAATTCATGAATATAAATAACTGGTTTTCTCCTACCCCATGTGTCTTGTGGAAAATTCTTCACCACCAGAACTGGGCATGCATGCTGTAGAGGCAAAACCTACAGACAGTTAAAAATAGGATCCCCTCTCCTCTGTCTGTTGGCATGCCACCCCAATTAAAGTTGGCTGGGTGGCACTGTACCACTGAACCACACTGCTCTTTAGGATGTTACCACATGGGTTTCATGTTGCTATTAGCTTAAATGCCTCCAGAAGTATTGTGTCTACCACCGAAGGGATCAACACATTAACATCACTTGGTAGTATAACCAAGAAAATCACAAAGTCTTCTAGACAGAGTCATGTTAACAGATGGATCTATGCTACCTCCCCCAACTTTATCAGAAATGAAACTAATACACAACACAACAGGCAGAAGCACTAGCATGAACAAACACTGGATACTGGCCAGTTGCCCATAAAAATGTTCTGCTCTCCTTGCTTGGCCTTTCTACTCTGTTTCTGCTAATTTGCTGGTGCCAGATTAAGTAAATTTAGGCAACTCACAGCCAAACTGGAATTGGAAGAACAGATCTATATTCAGAAACTGTGATGGTTTCATTTTGTCTGCCAACACAACTCAGAGTCACCTGGAAGAGTCTCAGTGAAGGACGGCTAGACCAGGTTGGCCTGTGTGCATCTCCCCTCCCTGATCTCTGTCTCCTCTGTCTCTGTCTCTGTCTCTGTCTCTGTCTCTGTCTCTGTCTCTGTGCGCGTGCTCCCTCCCCTTAAGTTGCTTTTTCTCAGGGTTTGTATCACAGCAACAGATATGAAACTAGGACAGGATGTGATTTTTCTGTCTGTTGGTGACCCTTCCATTAAAGTGGGGTGACAAATCTTGGTTGCCCCTGTCTATGTGCAACAGAAATGAAGAGACTTTAGGGGGAATAATGTAGGATAGCACAAGTCCATGAGTGGAAATGAAAGGACACGTGAGACACAAAAGAGTCATGACAAGCCAAGGAAGGCCTTAGCAGGGTGATGCCACAGTTTGGTGGAGTCACACTCAACTGCACACAGCAGAGGGGCATTCCTGTGGGCTATAGAAGAAAGACGTGTGCTGACTAATCATCACTTTCTAGTGCCACCCATTCCTTCATCCACACTAGTTGCTGATTTCTAATGCTACAGGGTAACGGGCTTCTATGAAATATGAAGAATGGACTTTTATGAAAATGTGAAAAAATATAAAATAATGTTAGTTCTTGCCTTTGTTAGCTGCAAGAGTGAACACTTTGGTGATCTGAGAGGTTTAACAGGGTTTCAGAATTTAGATCCCTGGTAGGGGGCACTTGCCAAGCAAGTCCAAAGCCCTGGGTTTGCTATGCAGCACTAGGAAAGCAAGCAGGCCAACTGAGTAGGGCCTAGGGATATAGAACACGTGGTAGAGTCTGGCCAATATGCATGGACCTTGGATTAAAGTCCCAGCACCACACAGACAAGGCCCATGTCTGTAATATAAGCACAAGGGATGTGAAAATAAGAGAATAGCAAGTTCAAGGTCACCCTTGGCTACACAGTGAGATGGAAGCCACCATCAATCGACAAGGGGAAAAAACGATTTAACAAATTCCCACTGAGCATACATAGTAGCTATTGCTTTCAGTTTTTGGCTATGCTGCAGAAACTAGTGTCAGCACATGACTTTACTGCAACACTGAAAAATTAGGCTGAACATAAAAGCTTCCTCCACACTAAGGAGAAAGCAACCGTGATGCCCACATTTCCCAGACTGCCATCTCAGCCAACCAGTGAACACAATCAACACTGCAGACAGGAAGAGACTTACACAGTGTCCTTCCATTCACCTGCTCCTATCTCTGCATCTGGCTCCTTCCCTGTCGTTTCTATGATGCCCTGCCTGGCTGCTGTCTGAGGCCTCTCCCACCATGTTCCAGTTTGCTTTTCTCTTGCTGTGATAAAACATCATGACCAAGAGCAGTTTGGGTAGGAAAGGGTTTGTTTGGCTTACACTTCCAGACGTCCATCACTGACAGGAGCCAGGGCAGGGGCTCAAGAGGGAACTGAAGCATGAACCATGAAGGAACATTGCAATGACTCGCTGCTCACTGTCTTTGTATACAGCCCAGGTCATTAGTAACTCAAGCTTAAGTCAGTCCCATGTCAACAGTGGTTGCCATTCTCTGTGAAATCCCAAACCCTAACCTCCACATTTGTCCATTCCACTTTCACTCAACCTCTGAATCTGAACATTTGGGAGGTGCATTCAAGTCCAACATTAGCTTTATCTTCCTGTATTCAGAAAGGCTACTTTTCCCTCAGCCTTCTCCCCATGAGATGGCGGCCCTTCCTTCTAAGTGTAATGCCAACACAGGATCCTGGAGCCCCCACAGACTCTTATTTTCACTACTCGCATGCAGCAGACCAGGATGTGGCCTACTCTTTACAGTCCACGTGCCTTCTGTCCCACTCCCTCTCATGCCACTGACACTATCCTGAACTTAGCAGCACAGTATCACTTCTGACCTCCACAGACAGGGAGAAGTGATCTTCTCCAGCAGAGGGTGAGGAAGATCCACATTTAAAAGTGATTCTGCCACAGTCACCCAATAAATTAAAAGCCAAGGGCTTTTAAACTCTGAAGAGGAAAATCACACATGTATGTGAAACTTAAAGGTAGTTGGAAGAGTATCCAAAAGCACATGACCACATCAATTGCTTGCCTATCTAAAATCATATGACCTCCTAAACCAGCTTAGTTGTTATTATTTAGCATTAGCAAAATTCTGGGCCATACCATGTTTCATGTTCAGTTTATTTACTTATTTAGTTATTGAAGTACACTTTCAAGTAGCCTACCCTGGCATTGGGCTCACTAGGCAACTGAGGCTGGACTGAACTCCTGACCCTCCTGTTTCTGTCTCTTGTGCTAGAGCTGTTTTGCTTTTGAGAACTGGAACACTATGGAGCACACTCTGACCTGAATTTGTGATCTTCATGCCTCTGCCTTTTGAATGCTGGGATTCCAGGGGGAGGGCTACCACTATGTTCAGACTTAATTAACCAAGTATCTTGGGGAAGACCTGAGCCAAGTGTCAAAGCAAACAAAGGGGAACCTAAAAGTTCCTTGAAGCTTTCTAATCCTCATGAAGAGACAAATGAGACATTCCCCACCCCCCCTTTCCTCATCAATGAATAGGACATATGAAAAATATTTAGAAAAGTAAATTATTTGAGCTAAGAAAAAGAACACTGAATAGAATATCTAAAAGCTGTAGGGAATAAATATACCCCACATTATCCAGACAAGCAAAAAAGAAAAAAGGCACGGTGTGTTACAATGCATTGAAAAATTTCACAGGAAACATGAACTTTTAAATCAGTAAATCACAAACCCCCACAGTGACTCTCTGTGTATGTTCTATTAGTTTTACAGACACTAACACATAAGACACATTCTTCATATTTACTTGTGGAACATGTGAATGTGTTTTACAAAGGCATTAAATGAATTAAAAACAACCCAATTCTAAAGACTCAAGGCTAAACCTTGCTGTCTATGTAGCTATAAATTCACATGCAGTTATACGA
The DNA here is from genome assembly GCF_017639785.1 of Mesocricetus auratus. NCBI lineage: Eukaryota > Metazoa > Chordata > Mammalia > Rodentia > Cricetidae > Mesocricetus > Mesocricetus auratus. The sequence goes on along the minus strand of NW_024429183.1, from coordinate 10,133,344 downwards.
GAAGTCATGTATGTCAGAAGCAAATACTTAAACCCATAGAGGGCTGGCGGAAGACTTTAACATAAGCCCTTAAAAGCCTTTTGAAGGAAGGACTGACTTCTATAGGTAGCAGGGCACAGGACATAAAAAGACAAGCACATAGTGACTGTAAGGCTGTGTTGTTGCTTCTCAACAGGAAGGCACTCTCTGCCCTGTTTATCCTGTGTGGAGAAGAGTAGCTGAGGATAGAACATGGAAGGAATCCCCTGTGCTTCAAACAGTTCTCTGAATATGGCCTCTACTTTACCTAGAGTAGTCTCTGTGGGTTTTTCCTATTTTCAAAAACCTGAGTTTTGTGAGGAAATCAATTCTACATTCAGAATCTGTGCTCACAGGAAAATCCAAGTTCCCTTGATTTAAATAATTAAGAATTCAACATGCCATTAGGTCAAATTTAGGACACCTTGGAGCACAAGCCTTTCTGCTACCTTTTAGGTCCCATGGATATGAAACCAGCTTGACCCAAACTTAATCAATTTAGAAAAACAATTTTAAAACTTTAAAGTCCATAATGATCCTTCAATTAACAACAAATTCTATCTTCATGGAGGGAGACCACTTGTTGATGACACCCAAGTACCTCAATGTGACCATTATAATCCTCTTAACTGCTGGTAAGTCCAGGAACCTTGAAGAGAAGTACACAAACCCATATCCTTTCTGAGCCTCAGACAATAGATAGCCTGAATAATGTCTGTCTGTCATTAACAGCTATTTAGAACCCTGCTCCCCGACTCTCCACAGCAGTAGATTGATTTTCTCAGCATGGGTTGGAGTGGGTGACATGGACACCCTCCCAATCCCACAGGCATCACACCCTTGCCTCGATGGCACTGTGTCTCAGCCACGCCCCTCCTGAACCGCAGGGCGCTGCCCTGCAGGCTGAAGAGCCACGCTGTTAAATGTGCAAATTTGGAAAGGCTGCCAGTGATTCAGTCTACTTAACTGGACTCAATCCAGAGAACTTTTCAGCCAACTGGGATTGGGTCTCTAATTTACAGCTGGCAAGCAACCCCCTTAAATACTTCCAGGTCCTTAACAGACTGTTTAATGTCTACCTTTAACACATGAACCACCTGCCTTTAGACACGGCACTCAGTATCTTAGACCACAGGGTACAGGGTTATAAAATTCACAGCTTCTTAAACTGGAAAGCTAAGGACAAGGCTGGAACCTACCATCTGTCCTCTAAAGTAGGGGGAGTAACTCTTGACAGTGGTACCCAATGTAATCTTGGGATAATGGGATTTTTTTTTAATTCTGCTTTTTGAGAATTCACAAATTTCTCGTACAAGGTTTATATTGGTTTCGTTATTGAAAGCTTATTTTTTAAAAAAATGTGTAAATTTTCCTAATCAAGTTACAGACGGGTTTTAAAGACTGGCATTTACTATATGCGAGGAAACATGTTTCTTGTCTTGCACTGTGTATTTGAATGTGTGCGGTCCCTAAGTGTAGGTGCTTGTGAAAGTGTCTGTGGAGGTCAGAGTTCAACCTTGGGTGCCGTTTGTTCCTCAGGTGCTATCCACCTCGTCATGATAAAGCTGGTGAGGAACCTTGGCGGGTTCCACGGCAGGTGAGGGTGACAAAGGCAGGGGACAAACGTGGCCGGCAGACAGAGCTTAGTGAGAAGGTTTACTAGAAAGGAGAGGGAAGGGGCGGGGAGGAAAGAGAAAAGAGGTAAAGAGACACAGGGACAGAGAGAGAGAGAGAGGACAGAAGAGAAGGAGACAGGAAAAGTTCTGTCTGCCCCAGGGAACAGCAGGAAAGAGAGTGTAAGTGGGTAGGGGTCCTTTGCACCTGTGTGCAGACCATGCAACCATAGAAGCCTGGGCTGACCAGGGTACTGCCTGAGTGCATTCTGCCAGGTAACAGGGGAAGGCCAGTATAATGCCGGAATCCTTACACACTTGGCTCTGCAAGACAGGGAGGGCCCTTTCATTGCTCTGGGGCTTGTCAAGTCAATAGGACAAAATGGCTGCCTCTGAGCCCCAGAGTCCCCATCTCCACCCCCCTAGTGTTGTATGTTCTGAGGACCAAACTTGGGTCATCACAATTGTGCAGCAAGCATTTTATCAATGGTGCTGTCTCCACAGCCTCCCAGTGAACTTGATTGCTTTAAACATAATGGGAACAATGCCAGGCAAAGGTTTGCAGATGTGCTCTTTCCTTTAACGTGGCTATCAATAATATACAAAGATGTATGGACCATCGGCTTGCAGATGAATTTCTAATATCAGGTACCATAGCTGGAAAAGGATGGAATATATGGTATTGTCTAGTTGTAACACTCAACATCATCTCCCAGGACATTCTCTCTCGCGGTCTGATACGATGTCTAAGAGTCCAATATAAAGGCCTATACTTCCAGATACTCTGGTGGCTGAGACAGACGGACTGGAAGCTCCAGGTCAGCCAGGGCAACTTATTGAGACTCTGTTGCCAAATTTAAAAACTCACAAAGACTAAAAGTGTTACAAAAAAAAAAGCTGGAGATAAGCTCAGTGGTAGAACACACTTGTCTGGCATGCACGAGACCGCTGGTCTAATCCTCAGTGAAATGCACACATGCACACACTGTTCTCAGCAATTTTAACATTGATGGGTCTTTTGATTCTTGAACAAATGGACTCATTATAGCTTTGCTAACCTGAACAAGCCCTGCCAGTTAAAAAAATTCCAGCAGAAAGGAGTCCCCACCCCTACTTAGGGAACTACTAGTAGTTGATGACTGTTGGGGGAGGGAGTCACTGTTCTTCTGGAGGTGGCCACTCATAGATTGCCTATAATAACCTCACAGCCATTCAAAAATGGGCAGCACTAATTGGATTTGGAGAGTTGTAAAATATATATAAAGAAGACCTGAAATCAGGAGAGAGAGCATGGGGGACTTGAAGAGAGTTGAAGGGGGGGGGAGCAGAAGGTTGGAAAAGACTAATATATATATATATGTATATATATATATATATGAAATTTTCATAGAATAACCCCACCCCAAGTCCCACAACCCACACTATGGTGCTGAGCTGACGCTGACAGCTGTGTGCTTTGAGCATGTTACTCAATCTGCTGCTTCACTTTCCTTTGTGTCTGTTTAAATGTCTTCAGTGCTGTCTGGACAACTGAAACAGCAAGAGACTTACAGAGGCATCCTTCTTGATAAAATACAAACAGCATCATATGTTATAGGTCTTGGAGAAGGAAAGAGTTCCATGGCACAATTTTTTTTGTAAGTTTATGTGGTTTCTGGAACCCTACGGTATGTTAAAATGCATCTAGTTTTCTTCACTTTCTCATGTGTGGAGAAGGGGGACCGGACAAGCCACAGTTATGCAATGTGGGTAGCCATCTGTAGAGCAGCTTCAACGGCGTGGTCTGACATGCCAAGTTCACCTGTGCACGTTCATCTGAGTTTATCGAAGAAATGGTGTTGCTGATCCACCACAGAAGTGTGTGCCAAGAATTAGCCTGATGGCCCTTGGGAACGGCTGTCTCTCACCTGAGCTCTCTGTCTGCTATTCTGAATTTATTCTCCATTTCTCTCTTATCTCTTGTGTTCTGTGTCATCACTTAATGTGTGCTGCCTGATGAGTCTCCTTTCCCCTATATTGACTCATCTTAAGGAACACTTTTATCCATAACATTACAGCTATTACATGCAGGATTTAGCCAGAATCATCCCAAAGGCAGAAGCTAGATGAAAAGAACATTGTTTATTGAAAGTGTTTATACATAGTCATCCCTCTAATCAAGGTGCCTGACCACCTGGTCCCTTACCCTACAGCATCTCCCTTTGCCAAAGAGTGCACGGGGGAGTTATTTACTATAGTATTCATCCTCATCTATAGTCTCTCTCCCTCTCTCCCTATACCTTCACCTCTCTGTCAGACAGGGTCTCACTGTGTAGCCCTTGCTTGCCTGAAACTCACTATGCCAACCAGGCTGACCTCAAACTCACAGAAATCAGCTTTATTTCCATCTCTCAAATGCTGTGATTAAAGGTGTGTACCACCATGTTCATCTCATGGTAATGTTGTATACAAATTGTTGCCAGCCTTGAAACTAGCTTGAGGTCAGCCTGTTTCTCACTGTGGTTGACTCCCAGAGCTGCTGAATGCTCAGTTTCAGGGTTCCTTTGACATTCTATCAAATACTAACACTGCTGAGGGGGAGGGGAACCCTTGAACCTAAAGGAAAGCCTTTTATATTTTCAGTTTTTCTAAAACAGGAATGCTGCGAGGATCTGGGTGATCAGATTTCATTAAAGACTAGCAGCTTGGGTAGCATGGCATCACTCCATCAGGAAACAAGCCTGAGGAATCCCCCTCCCTGCAGGTCAGCTTGCTAGATGATGGCTCTTTCTCTGCTGTGTGCCTGTGCTTGTGTGTGAGAGAGACACAGCGGGAGGGATAAAGAAGAAAGAATGAGGGCCATGAAGGAGCAAGAACAGAATCCTTAGCCAGAGGCACCACAGGCTAGGGATGCAGCTCAGCAGCAGCAGGTGGTCTAAAGCAGAAGCAGTAAGCCCTGGCAAGGATCCCCAGCACCACCAACAGTTAATCAGCAAAGGACAGAATCAGTGCTTTAATCCTTACTGTCAAGGCTTCCTAATACTGTCCTTTAAGCAAGTCTTCCCCATGGGACTTAAAGACCCAAGTCACTGACCTTTAATAATCTATATCCAAATCTCAAAATGGAGAAAAAATAAGTTTTCATCCATACCCCCAAAGCCCTGCAGGAGCAGTTAATGCAAAGAGGCACACCTGGTCACAGTGCTGAGAGTGTCTGTCGAGTGACCAGCCCTAAGTGGGACATCTATGTCAACTCCTTCGATGCTCAGGAAATACCACAGTAAAGAAGGCAGAAAAAACCGTAAGGGCTGGAGCGCAGGGAAGAGAGCTGTGAAACACTGTCTTCAGGGCATGATATGACTCCTGCTCATGATCTCACAGCAACCATGGTTACTTACAGGAGACCTGCACAAGATAGGGCCCATCAGCATTCCACCACAGACATGGGAGGGCTATACGTCCCTGAGGAGCCTTTGGCTTTTAGTGGTTGCCCTGGGAGGTGATGTAGTCATTGTTCCAGCAAATGACCCGTATGCATGTTCATGAAAATAACTATAGCTTAACTCAGTGGGACACACACACACACAGAGAGAGAGAGAGAGAGAGAGAGAGAGAGAGAGAGAGAGAGAGAGAGAGAGAGAGAGAGGGAGGGAGGGAGGGAGGGAGGGAGGGAGGGAGGGAGGGAGAGAGAGAGAGAGAGAGAGAGAGAGAGAGAGAGAGAGAGAGAGAGAGAGAGAGAGAAGTAGGATGAAGGGAACTTATTGGGAAGAAGAGGTTCAGTGGGTATGGGAGGAGATAAGAGAGGGTAATGAGGTTGTGGGTGTGATCCGAATACGCCATATTCATATGTACATTCTCAAAGGACAAAACAGTATACATATGTCTACTTTAGATAAAACCATGTTTTTCAAAGAAGCTGTGTATACATTTTGACCCTGATTATCAATTATTTTTTTACTTCTATCCCTTTAGTATATAATTCTTACATCCCCAGCCACACACACTAAAGTATTTGGGGATACAGAATTACCCCAGGCAAACCTAATCATATAACACCATCAACCACACACAATACCCTCAACACTATTGAAACTAAAGCTTTCTTTAAGCCTTCCAGATAACTGACAAGTTCATAAGTTTAATGAGAGATTTTTTCAATCTTTCTGCCAGACTTACACTGTAGAGAATGAGTTGAAATAGATGGAAACTGTCTGGTTTCATAAAAACTGTATGTGCTGTAATCCCAGAAAGCAGACCCCTGCCAAGTCTGTATTGATTTCTTTGGGGGCTAGGACTTGTGTGTGCAGGACTGGCCTTTGCTCTGAGCGATGCAGAAATGTAAGTTGTTTGTATGTGTCTGAGTCTGAAGATTGAAGCAAGAATGTGATGGGTAGATTTACATAATACCTAATATTACTGAAGGCTTGAGACGGTCCTGTCAAATCAGCATAGTCTCAGCAATGTCCCTTGGCCATTGAGGAGACCTGAGAAGGAGTGACACCCACCTGTTGTAAATGCTGAATCCAGATAGTGCCAAGGATGCAGAGAGACTGCATTTCAAAACGGGACTGGCTCGAGACTTTGTGATACAAAGTCTGTTTCCTATTTAGTTTAAACTCTGAGTTGCCTATGAAGACATCCTATAAAATTCTGACATATAAAAATAACCAGAAGCAGGAGGTACTTTTATTTGGTGTCAGGCCATGTGCTTCTTTCTCAGGGTTAACTGACAGCAGTCAATTACTCCCAGGATTGTATTACTCCTCATTCTATTAAAACACACACAGAGATATGTGGAAAGATCTGGTGAACCCACCATGCAGGGGAAGCAAAATCATTGCCCTTACCGCAGTGAGCCTTCTGTGACCTCTCAGGTCAACAACATCTTATATCACTCACATTCACAGTGGGGAACACAAGCATATGAGTCCTCAAGGGCATTTTAGGAGTCAAGTGTGTGAAGGGGACTAGAGCGACACATTTAGGAGTGTCTGCTGAACATCTGGGCTTGGTGGTGTTTGCCCTTAACCTCAGAACTCTGGAGGCAGAAGTTGGTGGGTTTCTGTAAGTTGAGGCCAAACTATTCTATCATGTAAATCCCAGGCCAGCCAGAGCTACAAAATATACTGGCTTTCCATGTCCAGCACCCATGTTAGTCACTCTTAACTGCCTGTAACTTCAGCTCCAGAGGATCTGATAATCTGTTCTGGCCTCCTCAGGCATCCACAAACATGTGCACATACTCACATACACACATAAATAAACATACTGAAAAACAAAGAAGTGCATGAATTTACATGTTATTCACTGTAATTATTTTACTCTGTATGGTTCTAAGGCTGGTTCTTAGAGATTATCAAATATCATGGTAATAATACATACTGGGGGATTTTGAGGAGAGGGAAGAAGGGTGTATCAGACGATTTGGAGGGAGGAAAGAGAAGTGATAAATGTTGTAACAAAACTATAATATCAAAAACAGAAGACAAGTTTTAACATGGAATATCACTTGTTTCATACTTTAAAATTTTCTCTTCATATTCTAGAAAGTTCTAGATACCATGTCATTGGTGGACAGCTACAAAGAGAAGTAAGTCACTAGGTGATAAAGGAGGGTTTCAGGCAATGAAAGCACTTCCCGGACAAACTGGATCCTAGGAAATCTGAGCTATATAATTAACATCATACAGGAATTATTAAGTCTGATTACCAAGTACCTCTACAGCTGTTTTCTGTCTTGCTCAGGAAGCTTTCCAAGGGTAAAGGATTGAGGTACCAAAGATCTATTCCTTATATATTTTTTTCACAGGTGATGTTGCTGAGAGAGGGAGAGAGAGAGATAGAGAAATAGAGAGAGATAGAGAAATAGAGAGAGAGAGAGAGAAATAGAGAGAGAGAGAGTCAGCTTTGGATATATGCCCACTAGCAGGTTGCCTGTATCCTAGAGGATGGCCTCCTAACCATGTACACATGAGCATCACTAATTGAAGTAGATTAACAACAACAGAAAAAGCAAGACATGCAGTTGCGATGAAGACTGGATGGGGCATTGGAGGGATGTATGGGTAGATCTGATGAAACTGTATTATAGAAATGTATGACATTTTCAAAGGATAAATAATTACTTTTGAAAGACTTAAATTCATAATGGGTTATAATGAAAATAAAAAGGACATCAAGGTAGGGGGGAAGGGGCCTATTTTTGGTGTGGGGTCCAGGAGGAGGAGGAGGGAACATTTGGGATGGGGGATACAATCAAGATACATCATACATGTGTGAGCAAGTATCAAAGGATAAATAAAAATATTTAAAATACTTGAGATCAAAAAGGTTGGGCAATAAATAAGTGGTACATCTTCAGTACTTAAGACAGATCTGAGTAGTGAATGGGTACTACCATATGTTTAATGTTTTTAAAATCAGACATCAAGAGAGAAGAGAGAGGAACAATCCATGTTGACAGTCATGGGAACTGATGCATACCAAGGTGGTTGAGGATGCAGCATTGCAAGTGAGAGAGAAAAGAGAGAGGTCTCATCCTCACAGTGCTGCCCTTGGGTGTCCAGCAAACACAGCTTTCTGCTGGAGTTTATATTGTAACAGAACTCAAAACATGTAATGGCTTTAATCAACTAGGAGAGTAGTTCTGCTCATAGATTTCTTTCTATGGATGGAACAGCATTGTTCTTTTTTGGTGTGTTCCCACATTCTGATTTCAACATCCCATAGGACTGTAAAACATATTCAACATTTTTATATTGGAGTGAACATATTTTTGGCTCCCAAAGTATTCATTTTGGTTTAACTCATCATCATTGTATGGAAAGGAAAGTGAACTTTATTTAACTTCCTTTAAAGAACAATGCCATGGATCACTTGGACATTAAGATAAAGTCTCATTTGGGGAATATATAGTTTATAACTTATTATAATCTCTCTCTCTCGTGTGTGGTGCATGTTTGTGCGTGTATAGTTATGCTTGAGTCATGGTGCACATGCGGAGGTCAGAGGACAACCACTGGTGTTGGTCCGTGCCTTCTGCCTCACTGAGACAGTCTCCTGTTTGTCCCTGCACACACCAAGGCGGCTGGTCAATGAACTCCCAGGGATTCTCCTGTCTCTGCCTCCAGTCTGACTGTAGGAGTCCTCAAATTACAGACACTCATTATGGCATTCAACTTCTTGACAGTTCAAGTGAACTGAAATTAGGTCCTTACAAGAAACACTTGACCTAACAAGCCATCTCCTCAGCCTGATGTATTATAACTTGAAGTTAAAAAAATAACCTTGGGCTGTCAATTTGGGAGGGAATTAAATGTGATTAGAACTAACCAGAATTTTGGGGCTGGTGAAATGTCTCAGGGGTTATCTTCCAGAGGTTCTGAGTTCAATTCCCAGGACGCACATGGTGGCTTATAATTCTTGCTAATGAGATCTGATACCCTCTACTGGCATGCAGGCATACATGCAGTCAGAACATTCAGATATATAAAATGTGTAACTGAATAAATCTTTAAAAACAGACAAGAACTAACCAGAAATTTAATGATGCCTTCTGAGAACAATAAAACTCAAATAAACAAGATCTATTTAAAAGATAAAACAAATATAATATCAGATATCAGATTTATTTTTAAGCTTCATATATATGCATAAATTTAAACAAATCTGTAGGTACTTTAAAAATCAAGGTAAGGCTACTTTATCACTAAAGTTTCCATTGAGGTTGTTTGTCTGTCAGGCTATATTTTTAGCCTATTAATTTAAGCTTCACTGAATCTAGTAGTAGACTAGGTTCATAAGGTAAGATCTGGGAAACAAATAGTCAAGAAAATGCAATTTTACTTCATGATGGTGACTCTATAAAGTTATTTGACTACAAATGTTACTATAGTTTGTATTCTCTTTACATGTAGTAAGAATGATTTTCAAGGGGCAGATGAGGTGGCTCAGTGGGCAAAGGCACTTGCTACTAAGCCTAATGACCTGAGTTCAATCCCCAGAGCCCACAAAGTGGAAGGAGAGAACTGACTCCTGGAAGTTGTTCCCTGATCTACACACACACACACACACACACACACACACACACACACACACACACACACACACACACCACTAAAAATTACGTTAAAGCACATGGCACATAGTCAATTGAACATATAGCATATATTTATATGATGATTTAGATCTACTCTATTCAACATTCTCCTGATAGGATGGCTTTTACTGCTTAAGGAGCCATCTGTGTAAGGAACACACAGATGGGTTTTAGAGAATTCCATCTTTACTTCTTGAAAATTACTTTTAAAGGACTGGAGAGGTGACTGCTGTTGCAGAGGGCCTGGGTTGGATTCTCAGCAACCACATGGTGGTTCACAGCCATCCATAGCTCCAGTTTCAGGAGATCTGATGCCCTCTTCTGGCCTCTTCAGGCACCAGTTGTGGGCATGGTGCACAGACATGCATGCAGATAAAACATTCATATCATAAGAATGAATTTCAAAAGCCCTTTTTACCCATGGAAGAAGTCAAATGGAAGTAGTTTTTGTCAGGGTTAAATCCTGCTGCTGAATGAGCTGTGGTGAGATTGGACAAAGCATAATAAAGAGACACAGCTCAGGCTGCGGTGATACCTAGCAACTGTGCATCAAAGCTTGCTGATCAAGTATGACATCAACAGACATGCCAAAACCAATAGAAAAAAAGCCCAGGAGGCCTCAATCCTACACAAAAACTATACAAACAGCTGAAAGGTAGGAATAGGATAGGAGGTCTTCCCCAGGGAAGAAGATACCAATTGGTTATCTAGTGCCAAACAGTCATCCCTGAAAATATATATACAGGTAACATTATATGCCGACAAGGTTATATTTAGGAACATAAATACATCCAGTAACAATTAGTGAAAAGAAAGGTCAGGCACTTGAAGGAGAGCATGGTGGTATATATGGGAGAACTTGGAGGGAGGGAAGGGAAGGGAGAATGTTGAAATTAAAGTATAATCTCAAAAATAAAAATAAATGAAATTATGATATATGTGCAGCAAAAGCCCAACTCAATGGATTATTTTTCAAAAGAGAATCTTAATTTAGAGGGAGGAAGCAGGGTTAATCTGGAAGCAGTTAAGGGGAGGATGGGAGTGAAACTCTCTGAGCAGCACCTCGAGGGACAGGAGGATTGAATGGACCAGTGGAGGGGTTAGAAGAGCTGAGGACTTAATAGTGGGATAATCTTTTGAAAAGAATGAAAAAGAAGTAAGGATATCCACTTCATGAGTATGTGTCTTTGTTTTCTTTCTATTGATGTGATAAATACTATGACCAAAACAGCTTGGAGAAGAAAGGGTTTATTTTCATTTTGCAGGTTATAATTTATCATCAAGGGAAGCCAAGGCAGAGACCTGGAGGCAGGAACTGAAGCAGAAATCGTGGAGGAGCATTGGCTGCTGGCTTGTTCCTCTGGCTTGCTCAGCTACCTTTCTCACACAATCCAGGACAGGACCTCCTCCCTAGGAATGGTACTGTCCACCGTAGGCTGTGCCCTTCCATGTCAATGCTTCATGAAGAAAACGCCCTATAGATATGCCCACAGAGCGATCCAGTGGAGGCAATTCTTCAGCTGAGATATGCCAAGTCAAGCTGATAAAACCTAACTATGACAGCATGCAAATTTATTTTTAGCTTTAATAACTGGTAAAATTATTTATATAGCAAAAATTTTTGAAAATAAAATTATTATTTGTTATCTATAAATGTGTGACTGGCATACCTAACTTTACATACCTTTGATACCTAGGGTTGCTTAAAATTTTCTCAGATAAGCCGGGAGGTGGTGGCACACGCCTTTAATCCCAGCACTCGAGAGGCAGAGGCAGGCGAATCTCTGTGAGTTGGAGGCCGGGCTGGACCAACAGCCTCCAAAACAATACAGAGAAACCTTGTCTTGTAACCCCCCCAAAAAAATTCTCAGGTAAAATAGGATCAAAAGTGCAAAAAGTTTAAGAACCCCTGCTGTAGATGTCAGGAAGCCAGCTCATGATCAAGTTCTATGGCTAATCTTGCGAACTCAAGTATCCACCAGGGGCAGAGTTTCTGAAAGCAGATTTTAAAATCCATGGTTTACAATAGGTCACACAATATTAAGGCATTGTTCCATTAGGTTTTTATTGCTATGTGATCTGGGAGATGGATCTGGCCTCTGACCGCCAGTTTGCTCACTGTGGTCTGTAACACACAAAAATAGATGACTCAGACTGAGATTGGGGTTCAAACTTCAAGTTGAATATCAGAAAAACAAAGCAGTCAGCCACTAGATCTCACTTATAGCTCAGTCTGAAAGGGCTGATCCTCGCAGGAGCTATTCACCAAGTCTCAAACTGTTGCCTCTCATCGGTGTGTCTGGAGAAAGGGATGCCTTTCTGAGACCTTGCTTCTGTTTTATATACTTCCTTAATGTTGGGATTAAAGGTGTGAGTTATAATCTCTTTTAGACTGATTCATTCTTGTACAGATCTGGGTGACCTTGGACTCACAGAGATCTGTCTATCTCTCAAACCTGAGTCCTAGGATTAAAGGTGTATACCACCACCTCCTAGCTTCTGCCTGGCTTCTATAGCTTGTGGCTGACTTTGATTTCTGAATCCTCAAGCAAGTTTTAATAAACCATAAAAAATATATCACTACAGTGATGTGAGGTGTAGGGTTAGTTTCTTAAAAATGTGTGTCATATATACAAAGGCAAAAGGTGATGATGTGGACACTGAGCTTATGTCAAATAATTCTTACAAGAGCCAAGCAGCAAGTATGCTTTGCCCACTTTACAAATGTAAAGGACACAGCAAGCAAGAAAATCCCCCTGGTTCTATTAGCAAGTCAAGCCTGCACTTTCAACCTTCAAATCTCAAGTTGTAGATGATTAGCTTTGGTCAACTATCTTCTGAGTTCCATTAGTAAATGTTTAAGGTGTCACATAGCAGATTCCATATGGGGTGAGGGTTAGCATTAATTGTCATTTTACACAATCTAGAATTACTTGGGAAGAGAGTCTCAACAAGGGACCATCTACATCAGGTTTTCCCATGGATATGCTTATGACAGATTTTTCTCTTCTCTTCTTTTCTTTTTTTTCTGAGACAGGGTTTCTCTGTGTAGCCCTGGCTGTCCTGAACTCACTCAGTTGACCATACTAGCCTTGAAATCAGAGATCCACCTGCCTCTGCTTCCTGAGTGCTGGGATTAAAGGTGTGTGCTACCACATCCCAGATGAAAGATTTTCTTAATTGGGCTCATTGATGTGAGACAATCCTACCCAATGTGGGCAGTTATCATTCTTTAGGTTTGGGCCCTGAACTATACAGAGTAGAGAAAATAAGATGAGTATTTTTAATTTTGTTCTTTATTTTATTCTCTCTCTGCTTTTGAATGTGATGAGTGACTGCTTCTGTTCCTGCCATGATCCCTTCTTAATGATGAACTATGACATGAAATTCTAAGCCAAATGAACCTTTCTCCTTTAAGTCGCTCTTTTCAGGGTGTTTTTTTTTATCACAGTAACGAAAGTGAGACTAGGGCATATAGAGGCTGCATCTTTATTCTGCACCACCATGGTTCAAAAGAATCCCAGAACAGACTAATAGACTTTGATAACTTTAAGGAATGCTGCGATTCTGAAACCCAACAGATTGCATGGTCTTGAAACTGTGTGACTGACACATGGACAGCAGTGTTCTCTGGCTGACTGCAAAGACTAAGGGGATATTTGGGAAGCATATTCTACTCCAAAATGAACATAGAGAGATTTTGAATGTGGGATTCCTGCACAGATTTTTAAACATCTTAAAAAGCAACAACACACCAACTTGGAGCAGTCAGAGAAAGAAAAACTAGAATGCCATCCCTATTGTCACTAAGGAAATTTTCACTGTCCTGTCCAGGCAGGTACAGAGGAAAAGTACATGACAGGGTTCCAGAGTAGTAACAAAAGAGGATTTACATACAAAATCCCGTGACAACTTTGAGTCACCATCTAGGTGCCAACTTCTGTGCCAATCCATCGGTGGTGTCAACTGCGGTTCAATAAAGCCTGGAGTGAGTTTTTAGCACATCTGCCTCAGTAAGATCTGGTCACTGACTCAGCAGGAATCCCATGCTCGTCACCATGGGTTATAATGTCACCTGTGCTCTGCTTCTCTACTGCCCCACCCAAAGCTCAGGACATTCATTCTCTAACGCCACTCTGGCTAGATGGGACTTAACTTCCCAGTCTGAAGCATCAAGTTCATTCTTGACAACTTCCTGTCTTGAAGTTCCTGTACACTTCACTTGGCTGGTCCTTCCCATGCTTCAGTTATCACATTAGATGTCTCTTCTCTACTAACCCCTAAATCCAGAGACAGCCTCTGTTTGCTTCCTTTAGATTTATTTTCCTTCAGGGAGCTTGCCAAAGTCTGTGTTCACTGATACGTTAGTACAACACTGCCCTATACTCTCCAGTATGCTATGTTTTATAACACCAAGGAGAGCTGCTGGCTCTTTTCTTCCCTCTTTTCTTTTCTTTCCTTCCTTTCTTCATGCCTTCCTTCCTTCCCCCATATTCTGTTTCTTCTTTCTTCTTTCATATCTTCCTTCCTTCATTTCTTTCTTTTTTCCCTTCCTTTTCCCTTTCTCTCTCTCTTTTATCCTCATCTATATAATATCTGTATCTAGTCTACAGTCATCTGAGGAACCAAGTAGATATTCAGGGTATAAAATACAGAGGAACTTAACAGCTGTTTAATACAGTGGGTATTTTCACTTTTAAGCCTTCTACAGTTCTGGGAAATCTACGAATCCATCAGGGAAACATCAAGATGTCATGTAAACTCAGAATAACTCATCACACATGGCATCCAAACTCCTGCTCAGGGCAAGGGGAATCAGTGCTCACTGCTTTCACCACGGAGCCGTCAGCAGCGGCACACATCACCACCCACACTGCTATAGTACGATCTTGTCCAGCTGAGCCAGGCATGGGGAAAACGAACAGGCAGCATCAGTTTATACAGAGGAAGAATCTGCTTCTGGAAATAGTTTTTTCAGTCACAAATTTGACCCAAGTGCCCCAAGAGGGTAGGGGGATGCAGGATTCTGAAGCCCGTAGCAGCGGCAAATGTAGAGATGCTTCCTAAGCATGCAAGACACAGGAAATGCAAATAACTTAAACACTCACCAGGCAGAGAGAATGAAATAAGGAGTCATAGGCAAAAAAAAAATCACCAGTCAATGTCCTGGTACTGGTCTTAATATTCAGCTTTCATAGTGACCTTCAAGTTGCCACTGGTTTATGCCTATTGGGTGTATTCCAATGATCTTGTGTATCCAAGTGTGGACAGGGGATACTAGCTGTGGCACAGAGGTAAAGTGCACGCCTGGCATACATATGAAAGGCCCTGAGTTCGAGTCTCATAACAAAATATCTTAAAAATATTCTGTGTAGCAACTATCTCTGAGCAGTCAGATACCTGCTCGTAAAGCTTCCTACCTCCCCAGAGCTTCCAAACCTTCTAGATCAACTGGGGCAGTTTTGCCTTGAGAAAACTTTATCACAAGAGTGACTGGGTCTTTCAAGCATCTTTGGCATGCGGTAATGTCAAGTGCAGCAGAATTAGAAAGACCCAAGTTCCAGTCTCAGTCCTGCCTCTTCTATGTTACACAAGTTCTGAGAGGTTCAGTGTTCTCATCTGTAAAAGGGGCCTCAAAACCCCTCCTACTTCATGAGTTGCTGTGGATATTCAAGAAACCTAAGCATGAAGGGCTGTAGGGATAGCTCAGTTGGTAAAGTGTGTCTCAGGAAAGCATGGAGACATGAGTTCAATCGCCAGAGCCCACATAAACAAAGCTGAGAGTCGTGCTGCACACTTGTGATCCTGAGCCGGAGATGCAGACAGGTGGATCAGTGGAGCCTATGCAGCCTAAGCTAACTCACAAATTCCAGGCCAGTGAGACCCTGTCTCAAAAACAAGATGGATGACCCCTGAGGAATGACACCCAAGGTTGACCTGTGGCTGCCTCATGAATGTTCTCACATGTGTCATGTGCAGACACCCACATTAACATGAATCACCACCACACACATATCTTCTCCCACAAAAGCCGAGAGAAACTCATGCACAGAACTGATTAGCACAGTGCCTAACCACAGGAAGACTGAGTCCACAGCAGCCTAAACATTAGCGCCAGAGGAAGTTCCATTAAATAATCTGCTTCCTTTCTTTGAGAAGAAACGAGCAGCGGAACTGGACCGTGGCAAAGAGTTCATGCTCCTGGATGGAGAAGATGTGGACTTTAGTTTGCCTCTGCTTTACCCTGGCTTTGTGGGGTATGGAATTTATTAACTGTTTTTCATGCTCGAAAAGACAGGCTTTTCATAACTGTCTTTATGTCAAGTCAAAGAGGGAAGGCACCATGTGTTAGAGACTTGGTCCCTAGCCAGTGACACTGATGGGTGGTGGTGGTGGTGGTGTGTGTGTGTGTAAAAACTCTAAGTGGCGGCCCATACTCAGAAAATTTTAAGTCACTGGGGAAAAGGAATCCTTGGTAGCATTTTCTGACCCCACCCTTCTTTCTCTTTCACTTCCTGGCTTCCATCTTCTTCCATGAAATACTCCTGATGCTGCCTTGGACACAACAAGAGCAACAGGGCCAACAGAACACAGCCTGGAAATTTCCAATCTCTGCATCAAAATAAACATTTGTGTGTATGTGTGTGTGTGTGTGTGTGTGTGTGTGTGTGTATAAGTTGATCACTTCAGGTATTTTGTGACAGTGACGGAAATCTGAATGAAAGTAAACTTTCTCCTCTAATTGTATAGGTAAAAAAACTGGAGCACACAATGACTAACAAGAATGCTTGGTCATGTGAGTGCTTCTTACAGTAAACATTGTCACTTACACACAGTCCTTCCAAAGCCAACCCATTTTTCAAAGAGGAAGAGAGCAGACCCAGAGGACTCAGGGAAATGTGCACATGATAACAATCTTGCACACTTATTTAGGGAAATTCTGGCTGTGTTTATTGCTTCTATTGCCCATTCATATGTTTTTCTTTTTAATCTCTGGGGAAGCTACAACACACAAAATTATGACTAAACTCCTGCTGATATACAAGTCAGCATTTTCTCTACAAAAAGCCTCCTCCTGGGCCAGCTGACAGATGCTGGGAATAGCTACAATGGACTCTCAGAATTGCAGACATGGCATAGAATCATTTAGTATTACCTTCATATTTCTGGGCACTCCCAGGCTAGTGCAGTGGTAGAAGACTGCTATTTAAACATGAAAACCTTTTGGAGGCACATCAGATTTCTGTCTCCAGCTCCTCAAAATAGAGTTGCTAACTGTCCTTCCCTCCTTGCACTCAGAATGGTCTCCTGTTAGGAAACAAGCTGGAAGGGAGTCCTCTGAGTTTGCTCAAGTTGTAGCCATTGCTGTCAATGCCACAGGAGGCACCAGCATTAGAATCAAGCTTACTTCAATGACCAGCGTCTCATTGGTGGGTCCTGTTGCATACAGGCGTTCAGGGCTATTAAAGGAACGCTGGTATTCAAACGTAGTCCCTGCGAAGGTGAAGTCCCCAGGCCAGTCGATATTCCAGCCCCCTGTGAGGTAATACTTTTGACTGAGGCTACGAACAGCAAGATAACTGGAAGAGAGTTGCAGCTCCTGGACCTCGATGCTTCGGGCCCCAGCTGGGATGGTGACCACAGGATAATATTCTGAATGGAAAGAGAGCATCTGAGAGTTTAACACTGTAGACTGCAGCGGGAACCTTTGAGACTATTCATCCCTATCTTATGAAATAAAAAGATCAACAATTTCATTTTCTTGTTCTGCAATTGTGTGTGTGTGTGTATGTGCGTACGCATGTGCACATATGCATGGAAGCATGTGTATGTGCACATGTTTGTATGTACCCATGTGTCACAGATGCAGAAGAAGTCAAAGGACAACTTTTGAGAGTCAGATCTCCCATTTGTCCTCGGGTTCTGATGATGGAACTCGGTGGCAAGTACCTTTCTCTACTGAGACGTTTGTGGTGCACTCAACATACTTCTTGGGGGCAATGCATAGATGAAACTACTCACCCTAAGAACCTTGCCATGTGACAAAAGCCATGCCTGGTGTCAAGTGAGCTGGGATTACATTAGCACAGTCCCCTCCCATTAGCACAGGCAGGAGCAGGGGGCACTGCCAGCAGCGATGAGGGAACAGCAGCAGCTCTTACCGTTTGCTTTGTGCTGACTCAGGTACAGGCCTTTATAGAACTTGCAAGTCGAATTATCACCTTTGCAAACACCACATGCATCTGAAACCGCTTTAGAGCCAAGTTCATGATCACATCCCACTGGCTGCGGTGAACAGAAACAGGGAAGAAGTCAAAAATGAGCAAAATCAGAGGTGATGACTAACAGGAGGCTGGCAGCTCTGGTAAGGGAAAAACCAAGCCTTAATCAGACCGGGGTTCAAAGTTTCCTCTGCTATTCTTTGTAAATGATACTTCATTTATTCTTTGAAATCTTTTATTCATGTATACAGCATATTTTGATCATATATATTCCTATCACCCGCCACTTCCTGCAAGTCCCCCGTACATTTTACTACTATGTCTTCTTTCCTTTGTATATTATTATTGCTTCAACCCACTGATACTAATGAGTGCTGATTATATGCACACAGGGGTGGGAAACTGGCAATTTACTGGCGGCCAGCTTGTCCCCCTAAGAAAAGTGACCCTTCCTCTTCAAGCAAATGCATAGTTGATCAAATTGCACAATTGATCTAAGTCTTAGACTCCACCCCTGCGAAACTAGAATAAAGACTCATGGTCTATTACCAGATAGGCCAGCTCTATGAATAAAACATAAAAATGCTAAGCAGTATACATTCAGATTACCTCCATGCACATATACATATGCACACACATGTACACATACACATATACACACATAAACATACACAGGCATGTACCCATATATGTGCACGCATATACACAAACATATACACCCACACAAAGAAACTACCCATATGCATACAAACAAGCACAGGCACACATGTACAAACAAATACATATGCACAGGGTAAGCACACATAAAGACACACACACACCCTGGGAAAAGGTTGAAGTGTTCATAATGAAGTTTAAATGCAAGGGAAAGTGAGTCTGGAAAGAGGAAAACTGAACAGAGAGGACATTTCCATTCCCATTGCACTTCTGAGGTTCTAATATGTGGTGAACGTGCTTAGAAAGTAGGTGCTGAGCCATCAACGTCATTTCCATCTGTGTTTTTGCAAAGTGGCTGTGACCTCACACCATTCTCTATGCAGGGGAGAGGCTGAGACAGCAAATGAAGGGGCCATTCAAAAGAGGACCTCAGAGATGGGCATCTCAGCTGGACATTTTGTTCATCTTCCCAATGAATATTACAGGGACTCTCTCAACCGTCCTCACAGGACACAAGGAGACCAAGCCTGACTGCACACCACAGGGCAGAAATGTCATCTTACTTCACAAATTCCATCGATGCAGACATCGTTTCTGTGTGAAGAACAGGGTGTCCCATCTTTCACCTTGCCGGACATGGCGAAGAAAAACTCAAAGTTCTCAGCTTTGCAGTATAGTTTACATCGATCTTCCTCTAGAGGCAGAGAGACAAAAGAAAGTCTTGGTTAAGTCTAGCTTGCGTGCAAAACAACATGGCCACCAGACAGAGCGATTAAATCAACTTGGAAAACTATTGTGAGCATAAGACAACATTCTATATAATTTTGCTTGTGAGTGTACCTGTGTGTGTGCACAGAAGACCACGTATATGCATCTTTCAAAAGAGAAATTCCATTTGGCAGCCTATAAAAAATCAATTCAATATTGGTACCAAAGAACTGTGAGCTATGTTTGGTTTTGTTTGAGAGAGTCTGTCACTGTGCAGCCCTGGCTGGCCTAGAACAGTCTATGTAGATCTGGCTGACTTTGAACTCACAGACATCAACCTACCTCTGCCTCCCTGGTATTGAGATGAAAGGTGTGTGACACTATGCCTGGATTGATACCTAAGAATTTTATATTCCTAATCTTTAGGAATCATTATCATGTACAAGACTGTTGACTTGAGCAGCCTGCCTCCCCAGACTGGAAGCATTACAGACTTTGTGGTCCCTGAAGTTAATGAATAACAGCAGGTATACATGAAATGGTATCTTTGTGTTCTAATGAAACTTTAATTATTACAAACAGATCGGATTATAGTCTTATGATTTTTGTTTGGGACTGGATCCCTGTAGATATTTATATAGTTTATAAAAGGGTAAAGATCGATACACTTTGAAAACAAAAGCATACAGTCAACCATGTTTATAAAAACACATCAAATTAAAATATGAATAGAAAGGGCAAATAAGATAATTCTAAAGGCTATAAAGTACTTTGTGTAGGTCGTTAATCCCCTGAGAAATTTATAGTATCATCGGAAAAAGGAAAAAAAATGTAGTGATAGAGCCTTTGTTATCTGGAAGAAGTAAGCAAGCCAATTTCTTTGATAGAGACAGCTGTCCTTGGCCAGCAACTGCAGATGACGTTTTTCACATGGGACCTTCTGTAGGCGACACTGAGTGATAGCCCTAACAACAGTTTCACACAGATGTGTAAACAGTTCACAAACAGTCCTGTTTCACAAAACTCTTCAATAGAAGGCAAAACTAAAACTGAACCATGAGAGAAAAACATATTACTGTGGTCAACATATATAGATGTGTGGGTGGATAAAATGTTTTTCTCTCAACTATAATGTCTTTATTTTTCAAATAACAACTTTATTTGATATTGTCTAATTTTTATAAGTGAGATTAAGGAGTTGGATGGCGTGTGCTTGTGTGTGTGTGTGTGTATGCATGCCTTTTCTCTTCTTTACTAGTCACAGGATTTAAAAAAGTTCTTTTTTTCCAGAACAGAATTTCAGGCCTGACTTTGTCCTTTAAAGACAGAATAAAAAGGATAAAAGGGAAATTCACCTCTAAGGGGGAGAAGATGTCCATTTATGACAGAGGCTTCCCCTGCTCTTTTGCTTTTGCTTTGTTTTGACACAGTTCCCATATATAGCCCAAGCTGGCCTCCAACCTGTGCCCTTTGTGTTGCTACTTTTTAGCATGAAATTGATACAACTTAGAGTCACCTAGGAGGAGGAAACCTCAATTGAAGAATTGCTCAGATCATATTGGCTCCTAGTCATGTCTTCCAGAGACTGTCTTGATTAGTGATTACTATGGGAGGGCCTGACCTACTGTGGATAGCACCATTCAGCAGGCAATACAAGAAACCTAACTAAGCATGAACTAGAGAGAGTCAGTACAAAGTGTTCCTCCCTCCATGGTTTCTACTTGAGTTCCTGCCCTGACTGCTCTAGAGGATGGATTGGGAGCTGGAAGTATACAAAATGGTGATCAGGAGTAGGATCATGAATTTCCACGCAAAATAACAAAAGCTTTAAAGGAATTTTAGAAACAGAAGAACGGAGAGAAGCACAGATTTTTGGTAGCAGCATTTTTCTCAGGTGTGCTGTTTTGCTATTGACAAGCCGAGATTCACACGGCTCGCTTACTGGAGTTTTCCTGACTCGGCATAAAATGAAAGAAAAAAAAAAAAACAGCCAGCAAGGTTGTTTTAAGAGACTCTGCTAACGATTGAAAGGTGTGTATGTACAGCTGGAAGTGGCAGCTTTTGCTGGATGTCAGCATGGACTGAGGCGGTAAGCTGGAATCACGCTTACGCCCGCCATCTTGACAAAAAAAAAAAAAAAAAACGGCGCCGCGGTTTTAACAGATAAGACACGTGGCCAGAAAAACATAAAGATTTACTGTAAAGTCAGACTTGGATAAAGGAAAGCCTCTAAAGGTTTACGGTCTGTTTAAAAATATACGTGAGATTGAGAGAGAAAACGAAACGGCAAAGTGGTAAATAAATACAAAAGCCAGCATTGTAGTGGCACACGCCGGTAGGATTTACTCCAGAGGCAGAGGCAGGCGGATTTCCAAAGAGAAACCCTGTCTCAAAGAAAAATAAATAAAAGTAAAATAAATAAAGTAATAATAGATAAATAAAAAAGCCATGTAAAGATGGAAAATACACAGAGTCTGGATACTGTATGCTATTGTGTTTTTCAGTTTTTTGATTGCTAAGGAAGGAACAGCTGCTAAAGTACACTTGATTATAAATGCTGCTGAATTAATCCAACTTCTATCTTTTGAAAATGCGTTGACTTCAAAATTTAAGTATAAGGATATGTTACTTGGAAAAGGAGATTTTGCTTATGTTTCTACAGAAAATGAAAAGCTGAGGATTCCTTCCAGACTTCTGTGGTTTGACGAACCAAGACCCCCCCAGAAGCAGTGGATCAGATGTTCCAACAATTAAAACAACTAAGATGATACAGTTTTACAGGCCCCGAAAATACGGACTGATACAGGTTTCTGAGTTTTGTCATGATCCCCATGGTAAGAACAGCGCCCCCTTCCAGCATGAAGCAGTTTGGAATGAGCGACGTCCTGATTCCCATCTTGTTTATAAATCTTTGTTTTCATTTAAATGGGATTGTTTATAATTGGCTAATGATCACAGCCGATCTCTTGTTAATGGTAAAAAGGGGAATTATGGTATGGGTATTGTTTTTCATTTATTGATACAAATTCAAGGTCAATTTTGTGATATGTATATTTCTCCTCTTGATTAAGTATTGTGCTTATACTGATCTTTTAAAATGTAATGCATAATTAAATACAGATTATAGATAGTTACTTATAATAGTCAGAACTTATAGTTAGGTAAGTTAGGTTTTCTAGATAGATAGAAATGTATTTCAGACAGATAAACAGTCTTCAAACCTCTCAAAGACCTTCAGAAAATGGCATTTAAAATGGTTTAGGGTTTTTCTTGACAATGAGAAATATCTGCTCCTGGCAGCACCAATTACGTCTGAGAGGAAGATGGGCATCGAAGAAACTTGTTATGGAGTTTGCTTTCAACATGGCAAGATTAGCCATTTGGGCAAGAAACTGCTCTTGCCTAGACTGTTTGACTGTTGCTGTATAAACTGGACATGCAGGACCCACAGGAAAGTGAATGCTGAACTCAGTCTTACAGGGTTCCTGCTTCATGGAAGAGTCTACGAGACTTTCTGCAGGACAAAGAAAAATGACTGACAGACTGCCAATGCAGATGGACAGTTTGAAATTTCCTGCTTTGCTGAGAAGTGTTCCAGACACATTGTGGCCTATGGGCTGAAGATGGATGCCCCAACGTTACAGAGGAACTTCGGGTGACTGTTCAGGCAGTAAGATGTCTCTGTCAATCCTAGTGTTTATATATTATCCTTCTGTGGTCTTTGATGGAGTTGAAGACAGATAGTTATAGTTTTCCTTAGTTATGATAAAAGATAAGCTACATATAGGACTTTGGACTCACAAGAATGAGATAGATGATATTTTCTTTAAATCTTGCTGAATGTTGATAGACAAAATATTGTAACTGTATTCTTACTTGATAACTGTTCTGTTATATACAATTTGACTATGTTAAAGTTAAGACCTTTCTTTTTGTTTAAATAGAAAAGAGGAGATGTTGGGGAAGTCCTGTTATTTGCCTGTTATTTGTCAATAAAGTACTGTTGAGCCTATAGGAATCTAGATAGGTGGGGCTAGGAGTCCAGGAGAACTCTGGGAAGGAGAAACACAGAGAGTCAAGATGTAATGCCATGGGGGTAGGAAGCCCGGAACCATTCTCTGGTAAGAGAAATACTTAGATTAACAATTATGGGGTAATTACTTAAGTCAGAGGTAGCCAGTAAGAAACAAGCAAGGCCAACAGCTTCATAATTAATACAGCGTCTTGTGTGGTTATTTGGGGGCTACAATGCAGCAGAGCCCAGGCGGCTGGCGGGGGATAAACCAAAGCGGCTAGCAAAAGGAAAAGCTTCCTTTAACACAGGTGGTTATCACAGCAATGAAAAGCAAACTAGGATATCTTATCTGCCTCAGCTGAAATCCCATGTGTGTGCCGTCCCACCTGGACTTTTCCTGGTCTTAAATGATGTAAAGGTACAAGACTTTTGAATAATGCTAGTTTCCTCTGGCTCTAAGTTTCATCTGCAGAAGGAAGTGTGGACAAAAGCCTTAACTGTGCTGTCTCACTCTGTGGAAAAAGGAGATCCTGAGGCAGCAGATTGTCACAGAGTGACTAAAACTGCACACTCCCTTGTTACCAAAGTCTATCGTGCAAAAGTGAAGCTATACTGAAGCCCACAGCGTTTTCCCAGATACAGACTGGAAATGGCAAGCATTGCATTTCAACACTGAACCAAGGTAGTGGGTAACAACCGAACAGAGTGCTCTAGTGCTACAGATAATGAAAGGGATCCTATGCGAGGGCTGAGGAGCTCCCAAGAAGCCAGGGGACAGAAAGACAGCAAAGAGAAGGACACAGTCTCAGAGAAAGAACTATAGATGAGGAACAAGGGGTTGCGGTAGTGTGCATGCAAGAGAAAGTGTGGTTTTGGATGATAAAAATAGAGCAATTTGGCCTATCCCATCTGTTGTCTGCTGGAGCCTGCTGTTTAGTGTCCTTCCCTGTTCATAACTCAACCCCTAGTTGAAGGCCTATAGTGATAGAGAACTTGTCACTTACATGGGGATCATGAGTCTCTTTAGAGAACTGGCATTCATTCACTCATTTCAAAAATTACAGCTATTAAAGCTAGAACTCTGGAGGCTAAAATAGGAGGATTGAGAATTCTAGGTTAGTCTGGGTATCAGAGCACCATGTATCACTTTTTAAAAAAGGCGACAACAAATCTCCCAAACTAGTCTTTAAATATAGCCTCTCTTTATAGTTATGGCTTAAAAAGTTAAATACAAGCTCAACTTTGTTATAATAAACATGAAGAACCCAGTATAATTTTTTTGTTCTCTGTGTGTGCAAAGACATATATCCTTTTTACAAAAAAAATCTTTCTGTCCTTGCAATCATCCGACGTGTCCCTTTCTAAATGTGCTGTCTCTGTGGGACATATATAGTTTCACAAGCTCTCAGTCTGGACAACTTATACCAATTTCAATTAACATCCCTGGGAAATAAAAGTCACCAAGCTGTCAATGGTACATTTAGAAACATAAGTCTATTCCAAACACACAGGTCCATTCACTCACAGACAAGAGGTATCTTCTGGGAAGAGGAAAAAAAAGACTGCAAAAATAAACAACACCCATGAAATTTGATGAAACACTGAACTAGTGCAGGTCTGGAGAATAGAAAATAAACAAGGAAACTCTTTAACACAGGCAAAGATCTCTTTTCACTGTGGATTTTCATACTACCTACAGAGAGACACTGGAGTGTCATGGTCACTTGAGTTACCTTCGACTTTGGTATAGGGTCTCCACCGGTACAACCATCCCCGGAAGGGCTTGTTGTTATACTCTGCACACTGCTGAGCACGGAAGTCCATGCTGTTTTCATTACAAGGGTTAATGTTGCACAGTTTGTAGATACGGCCAGATCCTGGACAGAACTTGCCACCATACTGAGGCCTGAAAACAGAATTCAGGAATTTCAATATTCAAATACCCTACTCTCAGTCAATACAATAATGCAAGAAGAGACAGTTGAGGGTAGCATCCTTGTACTATGGGCAGTTGTATATAGTTTATTACATAATTGGAAATATATGCCCTGCAATTTGCCTACTCCCTTCTTGCTCCCATGCAGACATAATTAATCAACCACAGAGCTTTTTTTGTTTTTACAGTAACAGTATGGCCTCAAAATTAAAATATCATATTCATAATACTTTCAGGCTGTAAGGCATTATGCTGGCCTGCCCATGTCACCTGGCAGAATGCATTCAGGCAGTACCCTGGTCAGCCCAGGGTTCCATGACTACTAGTCTGCACTTCAGGTGCAAAGGACCGCTTTAAAAGAAAGACCCCCACCCTCTTACGCTCTTTCCCACTCCCTTTCCTGCGTTTCCCCTGGGGCAGACAGGACTTTTCCTGTCTCCTTTTCTTCTCTTCTGTCCTCTCTGTGTTTCGTTATTTCTCTTCTCTTTCCTCCACCACCTTCTTTCTAATAAAGCTTCTCACTTAAGCTCTGTCTGCCTGGCATGTTTGGCCCTCTGCCTCGGTCAACTTCGCCCAACATGGAATCTGCCAAGATCCCCCACGACCTTGGTTATCATACAGAGGCAGCTGCTGCTATGCCTAATTTGTGGCACACAAAATGAAACTCATTTCCCATCTCTGATGTAATTGTTATGTTCTATAACTTTTCCTCAAGACGAAAGTATTCTGGATACTCTGTGTGTCAGGGATTCTATGAACACAGTAAGATGTTCTCTGCATCAGGTATGTATGCCGCATAGACACACCTTTTGCCCTGGTATCAAAAGCTGCAAATGCAGGTCCACCCTCTATCTCCAGGTTCCCTACCCCATCTCATTATATCCTACACATTTTCCAGCACTTCCCATGCACCTGCTGCCCTGAAGATTGTGGCATTGTGGAAGAATGGAAGATTCATGTTCTCCAGGCCAGGTCTGTCAGCCCTGGCTATTTTCCTAAACTGGGGTGTTTTATTCCAGTTGACTACAATTCTGGGGTGAGACACTCCTTTTCACCAGCACGGTAGCTTTTTAACTTTGGTAACCTGCTGCCTTCCTGCCAAGCCCAAAGAGGGGTGGAGAATGATTTCCAGAGCTGAGAATCTCATAAGAATGTAAGTATTTATAATCTCAATAGCAAGCTCTTAGGACATCTTAATGGACAAATTCAGATTTGCGAAAATCAGGAGGAAAAACGAAGAAACAGGACAACTGAAAATTAGTGCCGTTCACCCAGCCTACTCTATACCAACAATAACCACTCACCCAGCCTATCCAGGACCCCATACTAACCACTCATCCAGCCTACTCTGCCCCAAATACTAACTACTTACTCAGGCTACCATGCACCCAACACTAACCACTGTCCAGCTTACCCTGCAGCAAACACTAACCACTCAACCAGCCTACCCTGCCAAAGCACCTCATTATGCTCTCCCTCCCCACAACTTTCTCCAGAGTTAAACTCAACTGATTCATATAAAATCTGATACCAGCAGGTAACCTGAAAGGGGACTCAGGGTTAATAGCTTGATGTGATTAAAATTCTTTGTTCCCATGGGAAGCACAGGCGTGTCATAGAATACTGCTGGACCCACTACAGCATCTTCTAGCAAGAATTCCGGAGAGCCCATGGATGAACTTCACAGACACAGAAGGAATTGCACGGCCAGAATGAGATCTGCCTTTATAAAACGTTCTGGAGCAAATGGCTAAACATGCAGTGGCGTTGGCACTCAATCAGATCCCCTAAGACTTCTCGGTGATCATTTATAAGGCATTACAATCTTTAAATTGTGTTATCATAGCCTCATCCTCTTTACAAGGCATATTAAGGCAAATTCCCAGCTTACAGCTTTCTGTGAGATTTTTAAACATAGGCTGCATGAACTGCCTGTTACGAGTAAACTCAATGACCATCCCAGTGCGTGATTTGTTCAGCCTGCACAGCTGTGACTTGGAAAAGGCCTCCAGACTCACAGGGCTTTCCCTCTTCAGACAGATGAGGTGAAGAAGGGGCAGGTGGAGCAGAGACAGCATGTCAATGAAGGTTACACAGCTCAGGGGGACAGCGGAGCTGAACCTCAGCTCTTTGGACTCTGTCCCAGACTCTTTTCCTTGTCACCTAGGACTGCATTTATCCAAGCAAGACAGGCATTGCTGAACCACGTGGGAACCGGGAGAAAGATCCAATAAGCAGAGTGGTTAGGGAGCCCATCTTTAACAGTGAGGCATTGGTTTAATGTCCATGACTTTTTGATGAATTTAACTATAAATATTTTAAATAGCTCATGCTCTCAGATTACAAGCCACACTATGCTCCCCACGATCAGAATGCTCAGATTTCATGTTTCATTATGGGATAAGGTCAGAGTGGTCAGTGTAATGACTGCCAATAATTTCAGATTTCCTATCAAATCTTCCAACTCAAGAACATATCCCCATAGTCTTTTATTCTGTCTGAGACCGAATCTCAAAAGGTAGTCCAATTCTGGGTTTGAACTCAGAATATTCCTGCCTGTATCTTCTGAATCATGGAGTGCAGGACTGCAAGCACACCTGATTTCTGTGGTGTTAAGCATGAAGGTTTGGCTTAAGTGAATAGAGAACCTTCCCATAACATCCTGCAGAGTGGCAAGTTCTCTATGATTAGAAACAAAACAAAAGCAGAAAGCAAAGTCCCAGAACATGATATTGCATTAGAAAGCAGAATTATATTTGTTTTGTGTCAACCTGACCACAGATGCTTATAGTATTAGTTGGTTATATGACTATTAGAATCTCTGCGGCAATGCTGTTAATGTACATAGGGACACACACGTATATAGCAAAATTTCCTCTACATTCTCATTTACATGATCATATATTCTCTGTCTCTGTGTCTCTCTGTCTGTCTCCTCACCTCCCTCCCTCAGAAAGGGTCTAATGTATCTCATTCTGACCTCAGACTTGCTACACAGGTCTTCCTGAGTCTACCTCCCTAGTGATGCAATTTCAGGTACTCTGAGCCTGGCTTATGCAGTGCTGGGGACTGAGCAGACTTCTCCTACATACCAAGCAAGCCCTCTACCACCTTAGCCACATCCACAGACTCTTTCAGTAAAAACACACAGTGTGTATGTAGTATGCATTTTCCAAAGAAGTTGGCGCACCATTTAGAGGACCCTGCTGATTCGATAATTGATCCTGGAAATTATCGGTTAGAAAAATGGGCCCCAGAGTCAGCTTAATGATTACTGTAAAGCCCCAGCTTCCTCCCAAATTCCACTGGTTAGGTGGCACTAGAGTGGTCTATAATTCTTTGCTGAATAGACTTGTGTTTTAGGAATGTCCAGGCACTCAAGATATCACTGTTGAGTTTTTGAATAGAGCTTAAAGGAATATCCCCAGTCTCTATTACAGTGTGATAATTTGATAACTAGGGAGCCAGGAGAAATGTCAAAGGGTTAAGACTATGCACCTTGGTTTGACGCTGCCATTGTCAGCATGGAACCCAAGCAGGTGCTGGTGCTATGATGATCTTTTCTCCTTTGGTTGTCCATCTGTGAAATAATTGGATGGCAAGGGGTTGGAACTGATGGGGTGGTTTTAAAGTGTCTGGGAGAAAGATGCTTGGAGAGCTATTCTGAAAGGCTCTTAAGGTATAGTGGAAATTCACAGAAAACTGGGTGTAGAAGAAATAAAAGCACCTATGACAGATAGGGGAAGCAGCCATACCTGTGTGATGTTGGCCACTGTGGAATCAGATGAAAAAGACATCTGATTTAACCCCTTGTAAGGCTAAACACTTTGGTAAGTCAACAAGTCAGCCTTGTGTACTTCACTCTTTTATGAAACAAAACACATTCTTGGAAGAATCCGAAGATGAAATAGGAACCTTATACTGCGTCTCCACTGAGAAAATGGAAACAGTTAATCTGGGAGCTACAAACAGAAACAAATGGCAGAGCTTAGCTGAAAGAATGAAAATCAGTAACTTGAAATTGAAAGAGTGAGAATAAAAGCAGCTTTGCTCCAACAAATAGAATTAAGAGCTGGATAGAGCAATTCATTCAACCATGTGGGGATCAATTGACCATCTACTTGTTTTATTTGTGGCTGAACTCTGAGGTAGAGTAGACAGTATTCCAATTATCTTTGATCTTGTTTAACATGACAAAACTGCACCAAGTGGAAATAGTATAGTGATTAAGTCTTCATTATGAATTGCTAAGACCAAGACATGCTATTTCCACAAGCAGTTATCTATCATAAGGAGAGTTCTCAATCCCATAGACATGAAACGGGTTTTAATTTAAATCCCAGGGGTTTCTTTCCTGCACTCCACCAGCAGAGCTATTAAGTTAGGTAATTTCTTTCTTTCTCAGGAAAGTATTGAGATTATAAAATGTGGTCATGCATGAAAACTAGACCCAGGAAAAATGCTGCAGAAGCTAACAGTAAGAGATTGAGTTTGAAGAGTGCTGTCCAGGATGTTGGCTATGGTGGAATATCATAAGGGTGGTTTTAATAATCTGGTATAAATCATGAATGTATCCCCAAGCCTTCCTCCCAGTGTAGTCAGGTACTGAGTCTAAGGAGACCCAGTCAGATGTATGTTTTGCTTCATTTAAGACATATGGAAATGCCATAAGACATTTTTGCCTGTTACAACATGGGGGTAAAGAGATAGAAGGTAATCTCATTAGCATCAAGTGGGAAGGTGTCATGGATGCTGAGCTTGCAATGTCAAAAAAGAAGCTCTGGGGTGATGCTAAGCACTTAAAGAGTCCTCTTGCTCAGGACCAGAGAAGTTCCACCCCAAACACTCATATCTGGCGGCTCACAACCTCCTGTAACTCTAGCTCCAGGGATCAGATACTCTCTTCTGGCCTCTGCACATGCATGCATGAGAGCACAGTCACAGACACAGGCACAGACACACGTACACACGCACGCACGCGCGCACACACACACACACACACACACACACGAGAGAGAGAGAGAGAGAGAGAGAGAGACAAACTCACAAGAACTCTGCAGCCTTTTATGTCAATAATTCTAGATCTGAAATGCTCTGGGTTATTGGTACTGCCTTTACTGTAGATTTGTTATCCCAGCTATTTATGAGGCCGAGGAGTAGGACTGCAAATTGAAGTTCAGCCTGGGCTAGACTAAAGAACTCATAGTCATCCAGGACCTTGTCTCTAAACAAAAAGTTAAAAGAGGTCTGCAATGGGAGCTAGCTCAGGGCTAGGGTACTTCATTACTGTGTGCTAGGCCCCAGGGTCAATCCTCAGGGAGGGAGGAGGAGAGAAGGCTGGGGGGCTCCAGAGCAGTTTTAAGATATCCCAAGAAGCACCCGACACACGGCATCTACTTATCTCCAACCTGCCTCTTGTATTTCGGAAAAAAGGAATTAAAAAGCTTTTTATAGCTTTCAGATTGCTGACTCAGATGAAGTACCTTTCATCTCTTCTGAAAATTTCCTTTTTATTCTGACTTCATTATGTTTTGGT
This sequence comes from Mesocricetus auratus, assembly GCF_017639785.1. Classification (NCBI taxonomy): domain Eukaryota; kingdom Metazoa; phylum Chordata; class Mammalia; order Rodentia; family Cricetidae; genus Mesocricetus; species Mesocricetus auratus. The sequence goes on along the minus strand of NW_024429183.1, from coordinate 10,102,562 downwards.
TCTCAGTTCACCAAATGTTCCGGCAGTACTTATGGCATGCTGGGCCCTCTTGAAGAGCATTTTACAGCTCTCAGCTTGGCTGGGGTCTGTGCCATCTTGACCCCATGTTCATAAACAAGGACTCTGAGGGAAGGGAGAGCCAGACGCTGGTGGCTTCACAGCTGGCAGTGCAGGGCTAGGGCAGGGCCAGTGTGTTGGACTTCACAGCTTGTGTTCTTAACCTGTGGGTTGCCATCCCCTAAGTAGGTGGTAAAATTAACCTCATCACATTCTTATTCTGTCATACTCTTTGTTAGTGTTATGACTGGCAGTGCTGTGACTCTGCAGCTACCAATTCCTCTGTAGGTCTATCTATAGGGTGATGATGGACGACCCTGCCCTCCTGGAGAAGTTGAGACGAAGACTGTAAGAGCACATGGCCCTCAGAACATTTTCTTTAGTGTCTATTGGATGCTTCTTGTCTTTCAGATCAGTGGGTGTCTGTTCCTGTCTGTCTCAGTCTCTCTGTTTCTATCTGTATCTCTCCCTCTCTCTGTCTCTCAGTAAAAGATCTCACCATGCAGCCAAGACTAGCCCTAATCCTCCTGAATCAGCCCACGTGCTGAGATTACAGGTGTATACAACCACTCCAGGCCTTGAGGAATTTTACAGACACTATTCCTAATTCCTCCAAGTGTTCTGAGATGGATCTAACATCTCATTTTGTACAGAAACACAAGCTTAGAGTCAAGCGACTTTCCCAAAAGTCACATGTTAAGAAAGGGCATGTAAGTTCTCTGGGGTCTTTGTACCTGCAGCACCTCTGACCTTTCTACTAGGACAAATAGAAGTGTTCATTTCACATGGGAAGCAGAGTTTTTCAAAGTTACCAAAATGCCCTTGTGTTTTCCAGACTCAGGATCCAAATGATTGAACCACAGAGTCCCTAAATGTCAATTTCAAAATGTGCCTGTGTGCTTTTAGTTCTCACAACAGCTTGTTTTATTTTTAAAGAAAATTAAAATTCATCATCAATATATAGCAATTGCATATGGAACAACGTGTTTTTATTTCTGGTATATTTTGAGAAGTCAGACAAGTCTATCAATAGGGATTAAAATCTATTCCTGCAAGGCAAAAATCATTACACATTCTCAGTTCATCTGTTGGAGACACACATTGCACTCCTGAAGCCTCCTGGTTGAACAACAGCTCAGGTGGACAACTGCGGAGCCTGGCTCAGGTTAAGAAAAAAGTTCAGGAGATGAATGGAGTCTCTGATCACCATTTTTACACACAGAGCAGCTCTTCTGTTGTGTTCTGAGTTCTGCCCACCATGCTCCTCCCTGCCCCACTTCCCAGTACACACGGCCTTCATATGTAAACAGGAAAACCTAGGCTGGTTGCTTTTAACCCGAAGGAAGAACATCCCACTCAAAAGTCAGATCTTCCTGGAGCCTTACTTGGGGTTACTACAGTGCCTCTCCTGGTACTTGACTCCTCCACCACAAGTGCGAGAACATTCAGACCACTTCGACCAGGCAGACCACTGGCCATGGATGGGCCGCGGCCCAAGTTCTCCAAGCTTTACACACTGGCCCTGTCGACACCACTGCAGAAAGAACATGCGACATGATTCCCATCAGAGGTCACCTGGGAAAGTTCTCGGAGAGGCAAATAGCTGTACAATAAAAAGGGAAAAGGGGGTCTGGGAAGACAGGAGGGACAATGTGTAACACTGACACAGCCCTTGTTTGCTGTGTTTTATGAATGCTCAGTGGCTGCTGCCTGCATTTTCAAGTCTTCCTCTCAAGAGAAGTGGCATTTTCCATCCTAATGCTGAGAAGTACAGGTTGTGTGAACTGTCTATGTAGGGAAAACATACAGATAAGATTCTATACAATGGCCCACATAGTCAGAATGGCTAGGATGCCTTCTTGTTGCTTAGAGACATATGCTACATATGGAACAATTATAATTCATTCAAGAGTTAATCATTGCAATTATTTCACTATCAAAGCAGATTCGAGGTACAGCTAACTGTACATGTGATTTGCCTCATTCAACCATCACACGGTAATCTCATATAAAATTAGTAACTTTCTGTCTGAACAAACTGCATTCATAGAAGATGCCCACTTCAGACCCTCTGATGACTGGTGATCTTCAGTGCCTTAGATGGATTTGCTCTGCCGCCTTCCACTTGACTGTGGTTCACACAAGGTAGGCTGAGGGTTGTTTTCTCTGTTGGCCTCCCATGTTAGCTCTTCTTTCGTAGTTAATTCAGGTTTTGCTAGTTCTGGCCCCGCCCCCATTTCTTCTCCTCCTGTAGGAGTTGAGTTCATCTCTGATAGTATTGCTTTTTTTCTTGCTGTGTTTTCACTTTGAGCAAATTCCGCAAGACTTAGTAGAACCTCACACTTTCCTGAAAACCTCCTGCACATTGATCTAAAGGGCTGGGCTTTAGAGGATGCCAGGATTTTCTGAGAAGTAGGGTTCAGCTATAGAATTGCAGGGAGACTGACTTATAGTTCCCTACCACCCCACCTCCATGATACATCTGGCTGTATGACTTCAATGTGTGGCTTTGTTGATAGTGAGTTTTGTCTTGGTTATCTTTCGTCCTTTCTTCAAAGTCTTGCCATGAGCTGGTCAATCCCTCTGTCTAAGCTTTTCTTTTGCTTGGGTTTTTGAAATCACATAACAATGTGGGGAACCACTCAGCCGACTGAGGGTTTTGGCTATGGCCACCACACATCTTTCCCACTGGGAGTCATAGGGCCTCTACTAGGCTGGCAGTGGACAAACAGCAATAGCCTGTGATCCCATTAGCATCAGCAATCAACAGAAAACCAAGTTGCTCTGATATCTGAGAACAGTGAGAAGACCTGTACTCACTGAGTTTTGTAGAACCTTTTCAAGCATTCAGGAATTGAAGACTACTTTGCATATGAGTACTCAGTAGGGAGATTCTGACTTTCTCAGTCTTATAGGGACACAAATACACAAATACAACACACATACACAATACAACAACAAGAGTCTAGATTTCACACCTACATAGGGCTCATTCTGTTTTTTATAAACAAATTACTAACCAATGTGCCTTAATTTTAATCTAATTTCTCTGCTGAAAATGCATTTCTTTATATCTGCTTCAATCATTGAATGAAAAACTGGGCTGCCATGATCTCAGGATCATCATCCTGGTCCTAGATCAAGCTGCTGGTAGACTGCCTTCCTCTGCCTTTGCAATCTGTGTAACAAATGGGAATTTACAGAAATCTACATATAGATGAAGTAATACAATGCATACATAAAATCTCATGAATAAAATGTAAGTATTAAATAGATACATATATAATCTTTTTTTTTTGGTTTTTACGAGACAGGGTTTCTCTGTATTGTTTTGGAGGCTGTCGGTCCAGCCTGGCCTCAAACTCACAGAGATCTGCCTACCTCTGCCTCCCGAGTGCTGGGATTAAAGACATATATAATCTTATCTATCACATATATCCCTAGTGTTTCTTAAATATTGAATATGACTGACTATGACTTACACTGTACATTATTATTATTTGGTTTTTCAAGACAGGGTACCTCTGTATTGTTTTGGAGTCTGTCCTAGAACTCGCTCTGTAGACTAGGCTGTCCTGGAACTCACAGAGATCCAGCTGCCTCTGCCTATTGAGTACTGAGATTAAAGGAGTGTGTCAGTGTACACTGTACATTTTAAAATGTATTATTTCCATTGTTAGGCAGAATCTCATTACCTGGCAGAGGCTGCCATGGAACTTGGTATGTAAGCTAGGTTGACCTCAAACTCATGGCAATCCTCCCATCTCAGTCTTTTGAATGCTGAGATTACAGAATGAGCTCCAGTGTCCTGCCTCAAAATGTTTTAATTCAACATACGGCAGCATAGACCTAACTCTTTCTTGCACACACATCTTGAGATGGAAGGACTTGGCTTTCACCCATCTTAGATTCATGTGTCTACACTCTGCCTCTTTTTTTGTACTCTCTCGAGTCTCTTCAGTGCTAACTCCAGCGTCCATTTGATGTGCATCCTGAATTGCAACCAACGTTTCTTTTTTTCGAGTGACAGTGGCTAGTGTTTCAAGAGATGTTCAAAGAACACTAAGTCCGTAGCTTCTGCTTTGAGGTCTTGGAAGAACAGGACTGACATTTCAGTTGGTCTCATCTATCTTCAGAGACTCTCCTGAAACTCAGTACTCAATAGTCACCAAGGAACTGAAATCACTTTAGATGACCGCTTCTTCTATCCAGGTTAAGAGTGTTTGGAGAAAGCAAATGACAGAGATCAGCACACCTGTTCCATCTCACTACATGTTAAAACTTGTGTGATCTTACCAATGGACTTGCTAAATATGCTTCATTTATCACTATGCCAAGGGTAACTTTCCTTCCAGACTTCCATAAGAAAAGGAAAGACAAAAGAAATAAATATGAGAATTTGTTTGGATAGTCATGTCTACTACTAATGGGAACACCTGCCCCCTGTGGCCCTTTCATAGCACATAAAGTTTAGCCTGCCAATGGAATGCAATGAAGTCTATTAGGCCATTGACATAGAGATACTTAAGACTCAATGCCCCATCCATAAAAGAGAAACACAAATAAAATATGCATATAAGCAACCAAACGAACAAGTTTACACTGTAATTCTGTTGTTACAATATTTGCTTGGTAATGCTGGTTACTTTAAAGAGAAGTCAGAAAAAAATGCAGCTAAGAAAATGAGCCATTCTAAAGTCACAGTTCTATGACCCAGCATCCTTCTAGAGCTACAGACTAACAAGTGCACAGTTACCATACTCAAGCCACAAATGGTCCCTTCTGCTGCAGGCATGAACTTGGTTTCACATCTGTGGCCCACGCGGTGGCACCAGAGTGATTTGCAAATATCCTGAAAGGGGAAAAAAGGTCGGGGTAAGACTGATAATACACAAAAAATGCAAACAGTCAAAGCTTTGGGGGACAGTATTTTATTTTGGGGTGGATGCAATCAGACAAACTCCTCAAAGTACAGGCAAGTCAAGTTGATGGCAGTACAGCAATTTGTTGTAGTAAGTAGATAAACACAAAGTTCCTTTGAAGCTTTGAAGCATGTTTATATGTATTTAGTGATGGGAGGCAGCACTAGTTAATATTCAGAGGACTGACAATTTAGACCTAAGTGGTGTGTGTGTGTGGGGGGGGGTCAGTTCTCTCCTTTCACTGCTTGAGTCCTGGCACTCAAATTCAGGCCATCAGACTTAGAAGCAAGCACCATTACCCACTGAGCCATCTCCCTGGGCCAAAGAGATGGGTTTTCTGATGATAGTGGAAATAGCCTGGGTGGCAGAACAGATCAAGAAAGGAATACAGCAAACCTGACTCAGTCTGTGTCCCCAGCATGTTTTAGAACACCTAGAAGCTATAGGTCCCTTTTTTTCTCTAGTTGTCACTGTAAAAATTATCAAACTATCACCTGCCCCCACCTCTAGAGGTGTTCTCAAGGATAGATGACATAATACACGGTTAGGGACCATCCAGCCTGGCACACACAGTTCCTAATATCTTTGCTATTATTGTCACCACCATCATTACTTTCTTAGCTTAGTGATTTTCCAATAGTATGGCAACTTAATTCTGACACCAGATCTATGAGGTAATTTATAGGATCAGGAGTCAGCGTCTCAGCAGACAGAATCAGGGCTGCCATCTATATGGTCTTTCATATCAAGGTACTGTAGAGTTGAAGGCAGTTATTGAGCAAGAGATGTGAGGGGTGTAGATCAGACTGGAGGAGGAAGAGTTCTTCATAGAAACAATTCAAATTGATCTTATGGAAAGACTAGAGGCATCTTCCATCCATTTGGAACAAAGGTCATTTTGCTAGTGAGCTTTTTCAATCCTAGTGTCAGTTCAAGCCATATCTTTGAAGACCAAAGATGTTTCTTTCCTACAGTCAATGAAAAACCATGACCCATACCTATAGCGGCCATCAAAATGATCCTGGCACAGAGCAAAAAAGGGGGGAGATCTTAAGAAAATAGAAAAAGGAGTTGGGGAGGGTGGTCTAGACACCGCAGCCAAAGCCAAGCCACAGGGCTGAGACAAGGGGCAGCTGGAGAAGAGCAGGCAAAACACAGGGATTCCAGAATGAAATGAGACAGGCTGTACGGACATGTTATTTCCCCTGTGGTGAAGTGCAGAAGTCAAGTGTAATTACAGCCGACGACATGCTTTAACGACCACAAAACCCTCTGAGAAAACTCCCTTTCAAAGTAAACAAAAAGGGGAGCTTGCACTCTTTTGCTGGTACCTCCCTCTTTTCCCCCCTCGGTATATCCCACTTCATCTTATCTATAATTACCTGGACTTAAGTCATAATTTAAGAGAAAGAGAAATAACCACAGAGACCCTAAGGTCTCATGTTGCCTGGATATGATCCCCCCACCTCAACAAGACCACATATTTAAGCAATGCTGGCTGTACTGGGTCCTGTCATTTGCTGACCTATGTTCTCTGGTTATATTCCACAAGACAAGTTCCTTCGAGTAAAATATGACATGTTGAAATTGTTAAAAGCATCTGAAAATGCAAGTTCTATAGAGTGTGTTCATATCCAGATGTTCACCGGGGCATCTAAAACTGTACCATCATGTTGACATTACCTTCAAAATGTCCCCTGAATCTGAATGCTTCCCCCATCCATTGCTGTTACCCTGTTCCCAGCCACTTTGCCTGTGCCTTAATGTCATACCCTCTATCACAAACCTAGTTGTTCTGTTAGTCTCCATCTTTACCCAGTGAATTCTCTACAGGGAACTACCTGAAAAATGGCCCATAGCTGTATGTGACTTTTGCCATAGTTATATCTTATACTATTGAGAATCAGATATGGTATGTGGCAATCATACTGGATAGCAGAGCACAGTCCTGTCATCGTAGATGGCTATGCAGGACAGCATTATGAGCTAGAGGGATTCTTCCATGTAAATCAGTCAGTTCATGTGATAATGTGATGCTGTCTCACTTGGCTCAGAGGAAATCCAGAGTCCTTCCTGGCCCCCTCTAAGTCAGTCACTGAATCCTCTTTATCCCACTGATCTCATCCTTTACAGGTCAACTCTTGCTGTGGTGGTTTCATTTCCTTGACTGTGATAAAACTCCCAACCAAAAGCAATTCAGAGGAGGAAACCTGAATTGCAAATAACAGTTCCAGGTTACAGTTCATCCTAGCAGAGAAGTTATATATCAGGACCTTGAAGCAGCTAGTCATGTTACATCCATGGTCAGATCAGGGAAAGTATCAGTGAATGGATAATTGTTTGCTTGTCCTAAAGCTGGCTTTCTCCTCCCTTGTACTATTCAGAACCCTGGCTAGGGAATGGTCCTTCCCACAGTGGACGTGTCTTCCTATATCAATTATCAATTGTTAACAATCAATTAACAGTCAATATAATATTCCATATACATTCCCACAGGCCAAATGGACCCAGATAATTCCTTATTAAGACTCCCTTCCCCAGGTGATTCTAGGTTGTGTCAGGTTGACAGTTAAAACTAACCAGCACACCCGCTTATAGCTGTTCCATCCACACTGGCGTGGCACTCTGAAAGTGCCTCCAGGTTGCTCTGAACACCAGCCTTTGCAATCTTCTTCTATCTATATCTTCAACAACCTGAATACCTAACAATGACTCATTTTCTTGTTTCCTTCAATTCTGCCTAAAGTTCCATTTGAGAACTCATGTTTGTGTGTGTGTGTGTGTGTGTGTGTGTGTGTATTCATTCCTGTGCATGTATATGAGTTTGTGTTTGTGAGTGTCAGATCTTCACACATGCTCTACCACTTAGCAACATCCAAGCATCACTAATTAAAATTTAATCATCTGCCATCCAATCAACCTCCAACCTATTTATTCCAAAGTCATTTCACCAATAATTTATTTGTTTATAATATTCTCCATGTTGTATCATCCTACTTGCTAACACAGTGCCACTGCTACAAAGTCAGGATATAAGGTAGACTTCAATAAATATTTTCAACAAGTCAATAAGTGCCCACATGAAGAAACTGGAGAATAGCTACACTAGAGAATTAACAGAACACCTGAAAGCTCTAGAACATAAAGAAGCAAACTCACCCAGGAGGAGTAGATGCCAGGAAATAATCAAATTGAGAGCTGAAATCAATCAAGTATAAACAAAGAAAACAATACAAAGAATCAATGAAACAAAGAGTTGATTATTTTAGAAAATCAACAGGATAGACAAACCTTTATCCAACCTAATCAAAAGACAGAGAGAGAACAAACTAATTTAAAAAATCAGAAATGAAAAGGGGGACATAACAACAGACACTGGGGAAATTAGAGAATCATCAGGTCATACTTTGAAAACCGGACTCCACAAAATTCGAAAATTTAAAAGAAATGGATGATTTTCTGGATAGACATCACTTACCAAAATTAAATCAAGGACAGATAAACAATTTAAATAGATCTATAACCCCTAAAGAAATAGAAGCATCCATAAAAAGTCTTCCAACCAAAAATTTTGGGGCCAGATGATTTCAGTGCAGAATTCTACCAGAAATTCAAGAAAGAGCTAATACAATACTCCTCAAATTGTTCCACACAATAGAAGGGTCACTGCCAAACTCTTTTTTCAAGGCTACAATTACCTTAGTACCCAAATCAGACAAAGACACAACTAAGATAGGGAACTACAGACTAATCTCCCTCATGAATATTGATGCAAAAATAATAAAATACTGGTAAATCAAATCCAAGAACACATAAAAAAAATCATACACCATGATCAAGTAGGCTTCATCCCATGGAATCAGGGATGGTTCAACATATGAAAATCCATCAGTGTAATCCATCATATAAACAAACTGAAAAAGAATAACCACATGATCATCTCACTAGATGCTGAAGAAAAGCCTTTGACAAAATTCAACACCCCTTCATGATAAAGGTCTTGGAAAGATCAGGGATAACAGGAACATACCTAAATATAATAAAAGCAATACACAGCAGACTGACAGCCAACATCAAACTAAAATATCTGTCTTTATAATTGGAAAACATTCTCACTGTTAGTAAGTAATCTGTAATTCTTAAGAGGAGTCTTCATCTAAAAATGTACCAGTAGTGGCACACACCTTTAATTCTAGCACTGGGGAGACACATGCAGGTGGAACTTTGTGAATTTGAGGTCAGCTTGGTCTATATAGTTTTAGGACAGCCTGGTCCATATAGTGAGACTCCACTCAGAAAAACTATGAGACTCTTGACAAAATATTTTTAAAAACATAATGAACCTGGGTACTGCTGGGATTCACTTCCAAGGAAGAGAACTTACCAAGCATGCAAGAGGCTCTAGGTTCAATCCAGAATTGAAAAGAAACAACAAAAATCCTACTCTCATCACTAAGAGTTTCCTCTATATTACTTGATTGATTCCACAATTATTCTCTTCCATGTGCTAATCGGAAAAATTGGACTCAGCAAAAGTCTAATGAATTTCAACCACTCTCAGCATTAAATCTCTACCAGGCTAGAACTAAGTAAGACACCTTGTGTTTAATCTTACTACTAAAGCTTTTAAGTGGAAGCAGTAATTAAAAAGCAGCAACCAACAGACGACGTCATAGGTATCACTATAAGAATCAAATTTGCTGAGTTATAATTTGTAATAATATGCACCCATTGTAAGCATATGGTTCTCAAAGCTCTGACAAAATATATACACCATTGTAGCTTCTACCACAATCAAGACAGGACATTAGTGTCATCCTCCAAAATACCCATCTTAGAGGCAACCACCATTCTGATATCCACACTGAAATGCTTATCCTTAAATTTGGGCATTTTCTTCAACATGTAGATTTTAGTTCTCCATGTATCTGTGTATAGTAATTTTTTATGAAATAAATACATCAGTTTTTTTGTCTAGTCATTTGTCATTGTCTAAAGGTTCTTCTGAAGTTTGCCTCCAGTCTTTGACTTTTGTCAATCAAGCATTAGCTAAGAACACTTTCCAAATAAGTCATTTTGTCCTAACTACCTCCTAAGATTACTGTCAGACACTTGGAGGGGATTTTCTAGATCCATGGGTAAAAATATGTGTATAAAGATATATAGCTATTTCTAAAGAAATCAATGGTTATCTTTCCTTCATTTTCAAAGATTTCATTCAAAAATATAACAAGAATTCATTCCATGGTGACTCAGAAGCCTGGGCCTTAGTGTTTTCTTTTGTATTAGTACTCTATGTGTGATTTTAGATTATTTAACTTCTATTTCCTTGCTGCTGCGCTTAAGGGGAACAATAAGTAATGTCATGCATCCTCCACCAGTAGTTTAATGGGATACTGGAGTCAGACAAAGAGAGCGCTAGGGAAAAAAACTGAATTATAGACAAAGAAGAATTGGAATATGGCTGCAATCTGTGTTCCGGGTGGCCTGCTAACACAGTCTCTACATTGTTAAACTAACTGCACCTCTCCTTTTGCAGATAGAGGGGAAAGCCAAAGTCTGTGTTGGAGGCAAGGTATCTCTAGAAGATTGTTAGATAAATGTGTGTCCTTTAGCCAAACAGCACAAATACAAGCAATGCTGAGAATGTCTCGTGGTGTGCACACCCAGATGCCATCTCTTTTTGCATGCACATATGCGTCTGGTATGCATAAGTGTGTATGCATGTTTGAATGTGGAGGGGCATTTGTGTGCATATGCATTTAGAGGCCAGAGGTCAATCCACTTTATTGAGACAAGGTCTGTTACTGAAGCTGAAGTTCACCGATTCTTCCAGGTTACCCAAAGATCCCCCATCCTGTCTTGCCTTCTGAGTCTCAGGATTACAAGCTAGCTGTCATGTTCAACAACCTGAATTTTAAGTGGGTGCTGAAGATCCAATTATGGTTCTCAAAGTTTACCCACTGAGTCATCTCTCTAGCCTAAACTGCTCTATCACATAAATCACCCATGCTTTTTCAAGGGAAAGATGAGAGGGAGGAGGACAGCAGCATCTACTTTATGAAAACATGAATGCCTAAAACAGTGAACCTTAGCCATTGTTACAAGGCCAATACAAAGGATCTACTGTTATGTCAGACAAATAGCTAAGTAGATTTTGCACCAGCTGACACAAGAAATATGCACAGATGATGACAGTGTGGGATCATAAGCTCATAATGGTGATACATAAGATGGAGCCCAGAGGAAGGACTGTTAAAATGTCTGTGGGGAAAAATAGAGGCATATCCTGGGCCACATCTTTAACAGAATGAATGATTACATGTTTGTCATACAGAAGGCTGTGCAGTATTCTAGAATGGGAAATCCATTGACAAGGGCTTGTACACATGAGAAAGGAAATATTAAATAGAATATTTGAAGGTGTATAAGGGGATGATATAACTAGGATGTAAGCTTGTGAGGAAAGGTATAGATGATGTGATATATTACAGAGTATTTATGAGAAGATTCTAGAAACTTTCTATTTATTCTCTCTTCTTTAAGCCCAATGTCAAATTTTTAGAGGAAATATACCCATATCCTAATGCCTTCTGGGAGAAACACTATCTGAAATGATGGGCACTAGTATTCGAATGTCTTCCCCCAAATTTCTATTTGGCTTCAAATTCTCTCAGTGGGCCAATCAATATAAATGTCTGAGCCCAAGCTATAAGCCAAGAATCATCTCTGAGGTATCCCCATTTGTCCTACTCATGTTCATTGCAGGAAGGGTACCAGCACACAAGCATTAGCTGACTCCTGTGCCATGTTTCAGATCTCTCAACAAACACCAATTCAACTTGCTTAGCAAGGGACCATTTCTCTTTAAGTGTATAGTCACTGAGTGAATGTTTTTCTCATCAGTTTCTGGGGAGGTAACTCTCTTTTAGATCTGTCTAAATGGCATGTAACCCTAAGTCAGGTTACTCACTCATTTTCATGAATACTACTCTGTCCTGGGTGTGGTTTGAACTCCCAGCACCCATATATTGGGACTTTATTTTTCAGTGTGTCAATGTTGGGAGGTGCAGTCATTATCAAATGGGGTCTAGTGGGAAGATTTAAGGTGAGTGAAGGAATGCCCTTGACAGGGGTTACTGTGCAGCTGTTTCCTTCTAATTGAAACACTCCCTCCTGGAGGGAGGCCCTTAGTTGTCAGGAAGTACAGGAAACTCAGTCCCTGGAAGATTCAGAGGCCTTTTCCCCAAAGTTACACAAGCAATAACCAATCGCTCAGGGAGATTCTTCATCTGTCCAAGCTGCCTCCAAGTTTTTCAGAGAGCTGTGGGGATGGGATGCAGCTTTTTTAAGGGAGCACCCATGCTAGGTGGGAACTTGTGTGATACTCCAATTTGTAAGTCATCCATGTACCTGCAAGGAAACCTAAGAAATTCATTGGTTCACTAAACTAGACTTGGGTGGAATGGTCTCTTTGATCTGTTGTTAGTGTCCTATCTGAGGGAGGGGGCAGAGAAATGTATTTATGTCTCTCCAGGAAATTTCACACGACAGGGATTAAGATATTTCTCCTTAGACTCTGGTTAGTTCTCATGTGAGTAGCGACAGGATGAAATCAACCCAGCTCTGGCTCCACTATCTTTCAGTCTGGCTTAACACTTGCCATGGAGTTATTCTCTCTCATAAATGCTCTAGCTATGGACGTCATCCACATTGTGACACAGTTAGAAAAACCCTCACTAGAGTTGCTCAACCTCAGTGCTACACCTCCATGAACCACCCATTAACTGTCACCTAAAGTAACCTTCTTTCCCCACACGTGGCTTTGTTACTGCCTTCAGACAACAGTGTTGTTTGCTATGCAAGTGAAATTTGAGGATGGGAAAGGAGGTAGAGTAGGCAGGAGTTAAAAAAATTCTCAGATGCCTCTGCTTCTATGAAGAAGTCCAGTGCACTGGTGGCAGATACTGAACAGGGAAGGAGAGATCAAGAGGAACTCTCATATGCAGAAGGATACAACTGGACACAGAGAACAAGCCTCACAAATTAGCCAAGGAAGAGTGATTCCCTTCTCCTTATGGATGTGGACACATAGGCCAAATCATTTGTTCAAGAGTCTAGGCAAAGTTGGAATAAGATCTAACCCTAGGTCTGCCTAATCACCAAAGGCAGAGGGTATGTGCAAGTGTATATCTGCATATAAGTGAATGTCCTCCCAGGGGCCAGAGAGTTACAGGAAGTTATAAGGAGCCCAGTGCAGGTTTGGGAATTGAACTCAGGCCCTCTGGAAAAGAAGGACATACTTTTACTCCTGAGCCATCTCTCCAGTCTTGCACGCATGCTTTTAGCTACCCTGTGAGCCTGCCTTTCTAGGAGGAATGACAGTGGGAGGAGTTCATGAACACTGAAGGGAAACAGCAGAGAGAGAAAATGATGGCAGCACAACAAAGCCTTAAAGATAAATGTAAAAATTTAAAAATGGAATTTCATTGTTTAGAAAATCCTGTTTTGTTGTTGTTAGAAAATAAAAGGATGCTATGTATGACCTGTAGGGGGTATGGCCATGACTCAGGTTATAAACAAGACTAGGAAAATACCAAGAGCTGGTTCACAGGGAAAACAAGTCCATACTCAGGAGCTATCAATCAATATCCCCCTCCCATCCATCGGCATCTTAAACCACCTCTCTGTTAGCCCAGACTCCCTAGCTCCCCTCCCAGACATCCAGACATCCCTGAGCCGTTCATCACTTCAGTTCTTTTCATTTAGAATTTTCAATTCCCTTCGCTATGCTTTCCAGGGTCAACTAAGGCTGAGATACCATCTTTTAAAAATATGATGTGGCACTAGAAAATGATGAAGGTGGGGTAGTGACACCCTTCTCACTGCCTGACAGAGAACAGGCATGATCCCAGTGGAAGGGGCCTCATTCAGGAACGCCTTTGTATTTCTAAAGGAAACCATACTTATTACTAGCTCTGTACTTAGAATGTGCACACATTAGATGATTGAGAAAGCTAGTGATCTAAGAATGACGCAAACAGATGGCACACTTAGGAGAGAGAGAGCCTACTTAGTGGATGGGTTATTCCACCTAATGTTATGGCTTAACTTGCAATTGAAACAGCTATAAATTTGCTCATTAAAAAAACTATAACACATAATATAAAACCTGTATGTCCTGAAGGATATGGCCAAAGGATGAAGCCATGGACTAGTTTTTTTTTAATGGCAACGCTTTTAAGTTACATTAACTTATATGGCTCCATATTAAGCCTGTGACTGGATAGACACTGTTTCTCAAAAATGGACTTTTATTTTATAGGTGAGATGACTTACTGAAAATCACTATGTGCTTAAAACTGCAGAGATAGCATACAAGTCACAACAGTGGCTGCTGGACTGCTATGTTAGATTAAAGGGAAACTGGTGTCCAACAAAGGAGAGGTTTAACTTCCACGTGGGTGATTGGTTTTGTTTAGATTTCATCATTTGAGAGTTCTGTGGCTTTGGGCAAGCTGGATACCTTCTCTGGGATGTAGGTGAAAGGGGGGCAATAACTTTTACTTCAAAGTGTTTTTGAAGATGGAGGTCAAATACAATAAATCTTTCAGTGGAATGCCTCGTGCAGGACAGAGGGTCATGCAGAAACTGCTGGGAACGATGGTGGTGGTATTTAGGATTGCAGAATTGCTGCTGCTATGCATGGCTGGCTGCTGGTGGTGGTGGAGAAGGAGCAATAGGGGGAGAAATGGGGAGAGGTAGAAATAGTATGGGAAGGACAATCTACCAACTTCCCTAATTCCCATGAGTCCAAGTACCTAAGACTTCCACATTTTCCACTGAATGCCAGAAATAAACTAACTTTAAACTTATGGAGCATTTTATGGGTATAGGTACTGCAATGCTGTCAGGAATGCATTTCTTGACAGAGTGCAATAAGGCCTCTCTTGCTTCTACATATTAGAGTTTTGTTTTTTCCCACTTATTTATGCTATCTTGCTTCTAGGAGTCAATGCAAAAAATAATGCTAAGATTATTAAAGAGGCTGTCAACTTTCTGTTATCAAGGAGTGTCTGCTATAATAGTCTTCTTACATGATGAAGGGCACATGATGTTTATTCATGTAATGGTGATTTTAAGCACTTCACTTTAAAAGCACAGAAAGACAACAAAAGCCATGATTAGCAAGAACGATCATTCTCAGTTTGCTTCAAGGAATAAAGCCCACATGTAAGAAGTAGGGGATTTTCCTCCAAGGACACAGACAACTGGTATTTAAACCAGGCATACATAGTCTATGGGGGATAAGCCTGGATAATTCATTGACAGGAAAATTACCACTTAATTATCATGCCAAACAAATGACATTTTAGAGATAACCCAGATGCTAACCTTTGGCCTCAGCAAACCAAATGTTTATCCTTTTGGTAGGTACATGGGCACATGGCACATCCTTAATGCAAGTTAGAAATCATGAGGAAGCATACCTTCATAACCCCAAGGCTGCACAGCTTGGCTTTGGCTCCAAATTGCCACTTACACTGTGTGTCGGCATCATAAATCTGTCCTGGGAGTTTGTCCGGATATTTATACTGTCCTGTGTGCTTGGGCTCATCCACCAGACAGCCAGCCTGTGGTGTGCTGCATTGATAACACATCCTTATTAACAGCTCTGTTCATCTGTGACCTTTCCATTTAAAACTGCACCTCTGTGAGTGCAGTCATGCAAAGAAACATAGGATGTGCTTAGAGAAACAGGCATGTGTTTAGAGTTAAAAAGTACATTTTATTGCAAAGAGCAAGTCCTGTCTAAAAGGCTGGAATGCATACAGTCATAAAGGGCTTTACAGGGGGCTGGAAGTTCTATAACCAACGCGCATTAGGATTGGTTAGAAGTTGGGAAGTGTAAATATAAGTAAAATCTCCCTTCCACAGTCTCATTCAACAACATTGGGCATTTTTACTGAGCGTCTACTGTGGGGCAAGAATTAGCTTAAGAAATTAAAGCAAATAATGGGTCATATACAGAGGATATCTGTTCTCATGGAGTTTTAAATGATACCGTGCTTCTTAAAGATAAGAGCAAGAAGAAATAAAGATGTTCTTTGTCTCAGATACATTTTATAAACAAAGTTATACCACAAATAAACAGAAAGTTTCTAGGTATGCTGTTGCAGGCCTAGAATCCTAGCACTTAGGAAGTAGAAGCAGGGGGCTCAGGAGCTCACGGTCATCCTTTACTACATGAGTCGTTCAAGGTCAGCCTAGGCATGCACAGGAGACATTGTGTAAAAATAAAAGCATCCCATAAAATAAACATTATAATCAGGTACATAGGCAGAAAAGCTTCCCTGAGGGGTGCCTTGGTGAGATATGTTGAGAACATGGTATGGATATTTTTTTTAATCACCTTATCCTCATTTACTTATATAATCAAACTGTGCTGTCACTGAGAGGTTAATTAGTATGTGATAATAAATGCAATTTTGGAGTCAGACTATATACCATGCACCCATAATGACGTTGTATAATTCTTGTAAACCTCTTTAGTGGTGATGACTCCCATAAGGGTTGTCATTTGGCTCAAGCAAGAAAACGTAATGTACCTAGCACAGCAGAGAAGGCAATGCCAATTGCTGCTGTAACTATCATTACCACCCAAAGCCCTAACTGCAGTAACCTCATGATGGAAATTCAATCCATGTGGAGCTAATCTCAATTTACAGTACTTATTGATTTCATCCTTCCATGAAGTAGAACATACAATGTCAACCCCCAAACAATGACCTCAAAATTAATATGAAAATATATGGGGCCACAGCTTATAATAAATCAGCAAACAGCTATCAATTTTTTATTATGTTTTGGGCATCAGGCAACTATTCATGCTCACATTTAATCTTCCTTGTTGATGTATCTTGATAATTCTGTGACCATTTCCAACTGATATACTATAGCATAGGTATGAGCATATCAGGAACATCAATTTGTAATGAAACTTCACTAACATCTTGTCAAAGGGAACAATCAGAAGCCAGGTGCCATTGTGAATCAATGTGGACTAAAAAGATATAGATACATGCCTATCATTGACCATAGACTTTTTTAAAAAGATGTACTATTTTTTTACTTATGTATATGTGTCCCTGTGTATAGATGCTTGTACAGGTCAGAAAAGTGTGTTAGGTCCCCTAGAATTGGAACAATAGGTATTTGTGAGCCACCCAACATGGGTGCTGACAACCAAACTCAGGTCCTCAGCAAGAGCAGCAGTCATTCTTAATTGCTTAACCATTTCTCCAGCCCTGAGTTCATTTTCAAAACATAAATCCAACACTGGCTCTCCTAAGTCCTAAAAGCTGGTAGGTTAGAGTAAGATAATTAGTCACAGTACAAAGTTTATACATCTAGGAGTCTTAGAAGTTACAAAAGGGGGTAAGTTATGAATTTTAGATCTTGGGGTCAGAATGGATCTAACTGTGAATCTGACACCTACAGCTCCACAGCTGTTATGCTTTAAGCAACACAGCTGACCAATTAGAGACTCAACTAGGATAGGTAGAAATAGGATTGCTGAGAGGATAAGGATACATATATAAAAATTATATATATGTGTATATATAATTTTTCCTTTTAAAGTTACATTTAAATTTACTTGTATGTGCTTGCATGTATGCATGTGCGTGTATGCAAGCAGCACTCAGATGCAACAATGTGAGTGTGTAAGTCAGAGGACAAGTTCAGAGTCCGTGTTCTCTTGAGGTTCCCCAGGTTGGAGTTTAGGTAGCCATGCTTGATAATAGGTGCCTTTACCTACTGGGCAATCTTTCCAGCTTAATAAGGCAGTATGTGGAGGGAATCTAGCACAGTAATAGGTCTTCCATAGATTTTTCAACAACCATATCATTATAATTATAATCAATGCCGTCATAGTAGGAATGTTTAGTCTTTCTCTTCATTGAGATATCAAAAGTCATTTCTATTATCTGCTGTTTGGTTCATTTGGTTCATTGTGGTACTAGAGGCTAAACCTGGTGCTTCATGTATGTTAGGCAAGCATTCTGCTTATGAGTGATAGCTTCAGGCTTCTCTTCTCCTTTTTATTTTTTTAATTTATTTTTCAGTTTAAATTTAGATAAGAAACAAGGTTGCTTCACAAGTCAGTTCCAGGTCCCTCTCCCTTTCCCTCCCCTCCTCCCGTGCCCTCCCCCCAATCCCCCCATTATCCCCTCATTTCCCCAGGGAGGGTGAGGCCCTCCATGGGG
Source organism: Mesocricetus auratus (assembly GCF_017639785.1). Lineage (NCBI taxonomy): Eukaryota > Metazoa > Chordata > Mammalia > Rodentia > Cricetidae > Mesocricetus > Mesocricetus auratus. Next base: position 10,084,315 of record NW_024429183.1, on the reverse strand, counting down.
ATGTCCATAGTCTGTCATTTCATATAGGCCAGGGCCTAGACCCTTCCCCAAGAGTTCAGGGTGAGAGTGCACCTCACATTGTTGGATAGGAGTCCAAAGTCCGTGTGTACTGATCTGCTGCCCAAGGCTCAATAGATTACCTAGGCTTCCTCACTGACACTCACATTCAGGGGGTCTTGATCAGTCCCATGCTGGATTCCCAGGCTGATGCCTGGGATTCAAGAGTTAACCTTTGTCAGGTCAGCTATTTCTGGGGGTTAAACCAGCCCAGTTCTAAGAGTGGATAGAGAAAATGTGGTACATTTACACAATTGAGTACTATCCTTTTTATTTTTTAATTTTCAGGCTGGCCCTGAAATTACTCTGTAGCTCAGGTAGACTATTACCTTTCAATCATTCTATCTCAGCCTCCCAGATAGTCACAATGACTAGACCATCTCACCAGGCCTGGCTTGGATATTTGTTTTCACACCTACTGACCACTGCTGCAGACCTGAGCACAGAACCCAGAACTTTACTCATCTTACCTGAGGAATTTCTTGAGATACTGTCTGCTGCAGGAAGACCATGAAAACACCCCGTTGTTTCCAGTCAGTGTGGGTGACATAATGTTGCCTTCTGCCTTCCTGCAGGGGTTGCCTTCACCATCATGAACCATGCCAAAGCTGAAAGAGAACCCATGCCTTCTGAGAACCCATGTTCCAGGTTACCACCAGAAAAATTAAAAAAGTGCCCCAAGACTCAGCAGACACAAGACCATGGCTTGTTTTCCTAAAACCAAATGTCTCAGATAACTTTTACTCATAAGCAAGAATGATTAAAATTTTCATAGCCAGTACTTTGAAAACTGAGCTCAGTGTATCACTGCCCTAGGCAGGTGGATTACATGTTACCATGTTTAGTTTCTTTTGTACAGAGAATGAGCTGTTCTGGATGTTGGGTGGCATAGGCCTATAATCCCACTCCTTGGGAGGGTAAGGCAGGAGGATCACAAGTTCAAGCCAGCTAGGGAAATGTACTGAGAGATTGTTGCCACATAATAAAAGTGTTGTCTTAGGAAGGATATGATTCAGTGGCGGCGAATGTGCTCACTACACAAAAGAAAAAAATATGTCTTCACCAAAGCAAAATCAAAATGAAAATAAACACCCAGAGAATCAGGTAAGTAATGTGCAGTTCATTTGCAACCCCAAAACCTTAAGCTATGTAATACATGAATTGAAAAGACAGGCATTAATGACTGGTGCTTACTGAATTGGGTGTGTGAGTATGAGTGAGTGTATGTGTTTGTGTGTGTGTGTGTACACACATACAATGTAAGTCAGAAGACAACCTTGGGTATTATTAATTTTTTTTCTTTAAGGCAATGTCTCTCCCTGTCCTAGAATTTGCCAAGTACACTACTAGGATGTCTAGTCAATGATTTCTAGGGAGATGCTAGTTAGGGTTAGCAGTAGGGTTAGGGAGCTGACTCCATATTGCTGGGTGTGGTAGTTTGACTGAGAAAGGCCTTTATGGGTTCATATATTTGGATGTTTTGTCCCAGTTGGTGGAACTATTTGGGATGGACTAAGGGGTGTGGCCTTGTTAGAGGATGTTTGTTATTGGGCTTGGAGGTTTCAAAAGGCCATATCAGGCCCAGTCTTGTTCTCTCTCTGACTTTAGCCTGCTTATCATAATCTAAACTCTCAGCTACTGCTCCTGGACTAAATCTGCCTGATGCCTTGCTCCCTGCCATGTTGATCATGGACTAAGCCCCTGAAACTGTAAGCAAGCCCCAATTAAATGCTTTCCTTTAAAAGCTACACTGACTGTGGTGTCTCTTTACAGCAATAGAACAGTATCCAAAACACTTGGATTATAAGCATGCACCATCATACTTAGCTTTTAATTTGTGTGTGTGTTATTTGGATCAAACTCTTGTCCTTTTGCTTGTGTGGCAGAAGTTTAGCAACTGATCCATCTTCCCACTCAGGCCTCTTTGGAGTCCACAATTTGAAGCTTTATACAAGATGAATCTCATGTATTTGATCATAAGAGGAAGTGTGGTGTGGTAGTTTGAATGTATTTGGCCCCTATAATCTCATAGGGAGTGGCACTATTAGGAGGTGTGGCTTTTTGGAGTGGGTATGGCCTTGTTTGAGGAAGTATGTCACTGTGGGGGCGCCCTTTGAAGTTTCTTATGCTCAGGATACTGCCCAGTGAGTCAGCCAACTTCCTGTTGCCTATAAGTCAAGATGTAAGCACCCTCAGCTCCAGCACCATGTCTGCCTGCCTGCCTGCCTGCCACCATGCTCCCCACCATGTTTGACTGAACCTCTGAACTGTAAGCGAACCACCACAATTAAATGTTTCCTTTGTAAGAGTTGCCATGGTCATGGTGTCTCTTCACAGCAATAGAAACCTAAGACAGAATGCTAAGAAGGAATTACTTAGCCAGTTTCCATAGAAAACAGTATATTGAGAAGCCACTCACTTGTGCCCTGACTCGTGTGCAATGGTGAAGGCCAAGCCAAGTCCTGTGTCTTCATTGATGGTACAACTTCGGTACTTACTGCACATTCCACTGATAGGAGCAAATCCTATTGAAATATCAATTTTAAATATTAGCAGTAATTGGGTATATAGACAATACAGTTTAGCGGAGTAACACATTTAATTGTTTTGCAGAAGAATATTGGATGTCTTTATTGTCACAGGAATTTAGATGCCTTAACTAAATTTATTAATACAGTCAGAGAAATTGATATACTGACAGTTACAACAATGTTTAATGTTAACCTTAGAGTGGCTTTACTAAGTGTGGAATATACTTTCTAATTCTTTCCTGATCTTTCTCTGAAGCAGAAAATATAAACAAGTCCAGATATCATGTATAGATCAAATTTACTTTTCTCACATTCGCAATGTGACACATGTCCCATTTTCCAAAGTTGCCTCCCTACAAGAACAGTTACACAAGCATTCCCATCATTCCTTGGTTCTATCTTGATCAACCTTACAGCAGAAGAATTTCTTCTTCCTATGTTTGAGAGTTAACAACCATTAGAACAAGGGTTGGTGGCCATTTAGGGTTAAATACATGCTTATGAACTGGCTGCATCCACCTCCAGGTCAAGCCATGGGATCATCTGGAAAGTCTAATATGCAGGCATATATGTGTCATGGGTGACATTATTAACTAATGTGTTACTTATGCCATATGATGGAGGTAAGGGAGCAAGAGTGTAGGATAGGTGATAGAGTTCACAGAGACACTAGACGAGGGAGGAATACTTGGTTATTGTTCAACTCATAGTGAAGCTGACTCGGTCTGTAGGTTTCTAGATGACTGTCTCCAGCCTTGGTCTCAAGTCCTACCTATTTACAGCCTGGCCACATAAGGCCTGTGTTTTCTAATATATGGTGTTTTCTAAGTACCATATATTACACTGCACATGTAATATGTGCCTATGTGTGTGGGTGTATAAATTAGGTATATGAGAGTCAGAAAAGTGAATCATTTGCTTTAGGCAGCACAGTCCTGGACTTGGATATTCACAAGGCATATGTGAATGCGAACATGCTCCTTAGCAAAGAGGGTGAACTATGAAGCAGATCAGGAACTGATTCCTGGTGGTGCGTTTGCTGTTTTCAAACCCTTGTTTATACTTTTGTCTGCGGTTGTCTCCTCAGTGTAACTTCATTAGACAAAGCTTTCACTCATTGGTTTACGCATTGTCTGTGACTGGTTTGTCACTAACATAGCAGATGTCAGTAGTTGCCACTCTGCAAAGCATAGCATATTTACTGCAGAACCCTCTACAGCAAAAGTTTACAGACCTTGATGTGAATATCCCAGTCTGCCCAAAACCAAAGGTTCAGTTCCTACAATGAGCAACTGACTCAGCTTGGAAATATAGCAAGTATGTAAAAATATTCTTCTTAGGCTGAATGTCTAATACAAAAATGGGAAAATGGATTCCTTCAAGTTAAGGATCTTGCTAAATAAGGCACTGATAACCAGTAACACAGTGAGGTATGAAGGCATTCAGCAGCTTTTCATCAGCTTCCCAGTGTGGTCATGGTGCTTATTGAATGACATAAAATGTGTGCAATCAAATGATCCCTCTTACTTCATTGATCATCAGTTTGGGCAATAAAGAAAATTACTGATTGATTGATATACAGACTCTCCATACCACAATGGATTCAGTAAAGCAGAACACATTCACCATGGAACGAGGAAGCTATTTCACACCTGAAAGACTTAAATATATTTATATGTCACACAATGACCTCAGGCAATAGTGAGGTGTTTGTATAGCAATATTCTCATGGGAAAATAGTGTCTAGTGATGTCACAGCCACCTCAGATTGTGTAAGTACACTCTAAAATAGCCACACAGAATCATCATTACTTTTTCTCAGAATATGTCATGGGCAGTAAGTGACACATGAGTATATCAGGTCTCTTTGACAGGACTCAAGAGGGCCATGCATTGGTAAGACAGTTTTTATCCATGCTTCTAGATTGCAGGTGTGTATGAGCAATCTGGCCATACCATACCTAGTGTGTCACATGGCTCATTCTTCCAGGAACAAATGTCAAATCCTGTGAGAAGGATGGCATGATCATGTCTCTTGCCATTCTTTCCCACAAGGGCAGACTGCCACTGGCAGAAGCTATTTAGAGACTGGTCTGCATGGTGGTTGATCAGCAATCCTCCCTATGGGAAAGGTGCAGAAATTAGAGGGTGATGATTTAGCCAGAGTGAAGAAGACTGAATCATTGTGACTATGAAGGCAAACACCATGTTTTTAGAGGAAATTATCAATGGAGGAGGGCCACTGAGCCAAGCTCTACCAAAAAAAGCAAGTTTAGGTTATTATAAATTTTAAAGTAAACTTGAATTTTCAGTTTGCACTTTCTAACTAACTACATTTTTAGAATTAAAACAAAATTTTGATCTTGATAAATTTATTCATACTGAAGTTCAATAGTTTCCTCAATAAAGCATAACAAAGACAGCATCCATAGTTTACTTCTCTATAAAGTTTGGTACCTACGAGGCTACAAGTTATCAGTAACACAATGTGAGTTTACTGAATGGAGAACCATTTATTAGAGATTAGGGCTGGAGAGATGGCTCAGAGGTTAGGAGCACTAACTGTTTTTCCAGAGGATCCATGTTCAAATTCCTAGTATGACATGACTCACAACTGTCTATAACTTCAATTCTTCAGGATCCAACACACTTTCCTGCCCTCTGTGGGTATTGGGTACACCCATGCCATTGTGTACATATATACATGCAGCCAAAACATGCACACAGTTATATAAAAAAGAAAGACAGAAACTATTCTTAAAACAATAATTTATCAAAATGTTTGCTTAGGTAAACTTGGGTCAAGCCAAATGTTTAGATAGTAATTTTGTCAGTGAATCAGGGTGCTGCTGGCTTCAGTATCCTTGAGCAGTGTGTGACTAGCACAACAAAGTCCAAGTGTTTCCCAAACAACACACACCCTATCTTTCTAAAATTCCAGGATAACCTCACACAACACAAACCTCTGTAACTCTGCACACCTGGGTAATTAAATCCATTTTCTCTCCCTTGTCTCCTAGTCTCTGCTTTTCACATTCTTTATTGGGGTTAGAGTTGAAGAGGAAAAGCCTCAGGGGCTTTGAAAAATGGTCTGACTGATTGGTGAGATCATAGGGAAAAATACAGCTTACAGATCAAAACACTACAGAGCAGGGAGTACTGTGCAATTTAACACGTTATTATATGTTCTGTTTTTGCAATTTGCCCAGTTCCTGTGTCATGCACCTCACAATAATCAATTCAAGGCAGTTGAAGACCCCTTGTTTATTCTTTGACATTCCTAAATTGATGCTTGGGAGACCATAGACTTACTACAAGAATTTTATGATGGATTCCGTCTGGTAACTTCTCAAAATATACTTATGTATCCACCTTAGTATTAGTTAGTGTATTTGACCTATGAAGTCCAACTAACCCTGAAATCTATGACTAAATTCACCCTTATCATAAGGACTACATATTTATACAGAGAATTTACATTTTTGTATTAACAATGTTATAATGTATTTAATATTTACATATAACTGTTGATACATTTATTATTATCTAGTCTATATTAACTAGTCTAGTATATAAAGGACAGTTTTATGGTGATTTAGCTCAATGATACTTAGTAGACTGTACTTTCCCTGAGGAGATTATTGGTGTACTTTCAAACATGAGATTCATCCATTGGTATACAGTAGGTATTCAATAAATCCATCCTCAACAGCAGAACAAATGAATAAATGAAGTTTGTTACTTACAGGGTCTTGTTCCAGAAGAATTAGACTCACAACCACAATGTTTATGTCGCTTCCGATGGTCCCATCTTTGAACAAGCTAGAAACCTGTTGAACAATCAAAGCCACATAACATCTTTTAAAGGTTGCAACCCTGCATGGAGAGAATCAATCATACATATGTCTCAAGGTTATCAAGATGGTTCCTGATGATGCCGCTTACCATGTTCATGACTGTGAGAATGTATGTGGTGACATCGTCCTTGCCATGCTTTGCCACCATCTTTGCATCTGCCACTACGAGGGTTTCTACATTAAGACCCTTTTGTGACTTTCCAGCTGATCTTCTGGGCCGCCCTGTGCCTCCATATTCATCAAAGCGTAGATAGGCATCTTCTGCAGGAGGCTTGGGGGCATCTGCAGTAGACAGAAGAGAATTTGGAAGGAAGATCAGCAGAAGACATCTGGGTGACACAGACAGCTGAGAAAGTGGGAAGGTGACTCTGGGTGTCACTGTTGTCATGCCCTGGGGCTTTGCACCTGAGATTCATGCAGCAGATGTTTAGATGCATGGATGGGTGGGCTGATGGGCAGATTCAGAAATGTTAAAAATGCTCAGAGGAAAACAAGCTACAATTCTAGCTCGCCGACAAGGCAGATCAACCAAGGTCAGTGAAGGAAGGGGGCAAAACAAAAATCTCATTTTGGGAATACATTGACTTTGTAATGCCAACAGCTAAGGGAGATGGCAAAAACACTATCTTATATCCAATTCTGGCAGCTCCTATTTGTGTGAGGAACCCTCACCTGTCTGTGCTGGGCAGTGTGGGACCCAGTTGTCATCTGTGGCTACCATAGTGGAATGTGGCTGGCAAACACAAGGATCAGATATTTATCAGATAAAACAGAATGTAATATTTAGCTTGGTCCCTGAAGAATACAAGCATCTTTGAAACAATGAAGTGTCTAAAAATCTACATTTTCAGCATTGAGTCTTAGGAAATCTACTTACAGATTAAAGATTTCCTGTGGAAATTTGGTTATTAGAATTGACACTGAGCCATAAGAGTAAATTTAGTACATTTACAGAATACAGTATGAAAGAGAAAATTCAGTCCTTCTCCAGCAATTTGTTACATCGTTTATAATTTGAGGTTATGATACTTGGTTTGATGAGTTAGATAAAAAGCTACTGAAAGTAATTTGTTTTTAAACTTTTATTATTTGCAGGTGTTGTTAGCAGCTGTATGAGTGTGTGGTATGTTTGTATACTCTGTGTATGTGTGTGTGTGTGTGTGCGCACGCACACTTGTGAGCATATGTGCACATGCATGTGGGTGTCAGAGGTTGACAATCCATCTTGTAGGCAGGGTTTCTCAGTTGAACCCAGAGCCTGTCAATTCAGCCAGTCTAGTTGCAGTTTGTCCAATAGATCCCTAATGTACAAAGATTACAGGGTATTTGTGGGGAGGGGAACCTGGGTGCTGGGGATCTGAGCTCTGCCTCCCATGCCTCGGCAACAAGTGCCTTATTACACTGAGCCATCTCTTCAGCTCTTGATTTTAATGTTTTAAAAATGGCAGAATCTCATGTAGCCCAGACTGAACTTGAATCTCTACATAGCCAAGGATGGCTTCAAACTCCTGATTCTCTTGCCTTCAGCTCCCGAGTGCTGGAATTACAAGTATACATCACTGTGGATGCCTTAAACTGGTTTTGATCATAGTTGCTAGTAAATGCAAACTTACATTTGGTTCTTATCTACTGAACTCTGCTATTCTAGAAAGGAGCAGAGGAGACTAGAAATACAGCATGCCTGGTTCAGAACTTTACTGTGCACAGGTAAGGTGCTGAGCTTGACCCCAGCACTGGGCAGGTGGAAGCAGAATGTTTTTTGTCAAAACAGGGGCTTTGACCTCATAATTCTCCTACCTCAGCCTTCCAAGTGCTGGTATTATAGGTATCTACCACTGGCATGCCACCCAAGAGTTCTCCTGTTCTTTGTCAACTCACCTTCAGGACTCAATATTCCTGAGAAGTCTCTTGTGTCTCTAGTAGGACTGCTCATCTGTGCATTTATGTCTGCTTTCATTTTTTCACTACAAGGATCTGGGTACTTTCCCTAAGACCACAGAAACTAAGACAAGATCAGGACCTTTGGTTAAAACAGAGAGATGCTAATAAGGCCAGTAAAGGTCCATATCTACATCTTTCCTAATTGAACCTAGGAGAACCGTTCCTTCAGTGTGGGTTCACCAGTCCTCCTACAAGGCAGCATCTGAGAACAAATTCAGTGCAGCCCCACCGACCTGCCATGCCAGTGAACCCAGCTGCCCCCAAGACTACCCATCGAGGACCTCTTCAGAACAGACAAGGAAAATCTCCTTACATACATTTCTTGCGTCGTCCACAAAAATGCTGCTTTTGCCACCTTCGATGGTGGTACTCTGTCTCTTGGCTCTGGGAGGCAGGGGGAGTGTGACTTGGGGAGTGACCAGGATAAGTCCGATGGGAGCCAGGGTAGTCTTGGTACCGCTGGACCCTCTTCTCTGCTGTCCTTTTGTACAGGACGTGAGGATGGTGGCCTGCAGGTGAGCTGTAGTTGTGTTCCTGGGCCAGCAGTTGAGGTAGCGGTGAGATGAGGAATTCGTTGTCTCGTGTCCTTATCAGACCTGACTAAGAAAGCCAAACACAAAGAGCACACTCATGACTCCATGCGTTGTCTTTTTCTGGGTTGATTTTTTTGGCAACTTTGCATGGATTACTTCATATGGAGAGGCACTGTGCAAAATGCTTGGTATCTGTTTGCCTTTTTAAAATCCTGTGTGTGTGTGTTTTGCATTCTCGTATGTGGAGGCCAGAGGACAATTTACACTAGGCAGTTCTCTCATTCAGTCACATAGGTCCCCAGGATTGAGTCATGTCATCAGACTTGGTGTCAACCACCTGTACCTGTGGAGCCGTCTTATTGGTCCTGTCACATTTTTATCTGCACCATTACCTGCTGCTTTAGAACTCCAGTTTCACAAAGGGGACAACAAAAGACTAAGTGGGTTGGTACTCTATTTCCTAAATCAATGTTAACCATGTGTAACCCATAAACTGTATTTTTAAAGTGTATTTTAGTGCAGTAGAGGGATCAAACCCAGGGCCTTACACATGCTTAATACATCATGTACCTTTAAGCCATCTGGATCTGCTGACAATATTTTATGTTTTCATTGATTTATTTGTGCACATGCTTGTGCATGTGTGTATGTGCATGTGTTTGTGTGTGTATGCTCCATGCACGAATTTGAAAGCCAATGAAGGGGGATGCTTGGTAACCCGCTCTATCACTCTGCCTTATTCCTTTGGGATAGGGTCTCTTAATGAACCTGGAGCAAGGCTTGCAGCCAGCAAGATCCAGCAGTCCTAGATACCCACAGTGCTAAGATTTCAGGTACATAAAGCCATACCCAGATTTTATATGGGTGCCGGGATTTGAACTCAGGCCCTTATGTTTCTAGAGCAAGCACTCTTTCCCACTGAGCCATCTCGGCAGCCCTTAGACTGACAATGTTAATATGAGTTTTTGAAGGATTGAGCTAAGGAATGTCCTGCTTGTATGGCTTTGATTGATAGCTCCCGATGAAACCTAGATGGAGTGGCGAATATAAAAACAGTTCATGGCTTATGTAGAGAGAACAAGATCTCCCATGTTGGTGTCCTAAGTGCTAAAGAAATGGGAGGGTGCGCACGGATGTCTGAGAAAGAAGCATGCCATTATCTCTAAGTGGAAGTCTAGTGCCTCCAATGAGCTGCGCTATCATGAAGACATGTGTTTCTGAAATGAAGAAAGGACACTCATCAAGAAGCCCACAGTCACAATTACACCTTCCAAGCTCAAGCTCATGGCATAATGCCTGATATACTGGCGTACCAAAAATGGAGACATGGCTTGTAGCACAGGCTATTCTCTCCTCCAGATCATACACAGGGTACCTAGGCCTGCCTTGGGAACCAAACCAGCAACTCCAGTGTTGCTCTTGAGCTTGTGAATAGAGACAACTCTTAGCTTAGCTCATTTGAATCTGGATTTGTGTCTCTTTATCCTTTCTTTTTTGCTCAAAAATATTATTTAATAAGATATACAATTTTAACCTGATTTCATCTCTTAATTCATGTATGTAAACACCACATGGTATGCCATTAATTTATACAATTCTGTGGTTTTGGTGATTTACATGCTCATGGGTTCAATCCCCAGCACCAAAGATAAATATATTTAATAAGCTCAAAAACTGAAAACAGCACTGTGATTATGGATATGAACCACTATGAATAGGGCTAGTCATTATTGACTTGTGTGCTTTAAATGAGTGAACTATATTTATTTTATTTTTTATATTCCAATCCCAGTTCTCCCTCCCTCCTCTTCTCATGCTCTACCAGGGAACTCCTACAGCTGATAAACACCTTTAGTAATGTAGCAGGATACAAGATTAATAAAAAGTGGTAGCCCTCCTATACACAGATGACAAACAGGCTGAGAAAGAGATCAGAGAAACATCGCCCCTCATAATAGCCACAAACAGCATAAAATATCTTAGGTAACTCTAACCAAACAAGTGAAAGACCTGTATGACAGGAACTTTAAGTCTTTGAAGAACAAAATCGAAGAGGATATCAGAAAATGGAAAGATCTCCCATGTTCATGGTCAGGTAGGATTAACACAGTAAAACTGGCAATCCTACCAAAAGCAATCTACAGATTCAATGCATTATCTATCAAAATCCTAGCACAACCTCAAAAGAACAATACTAAATTTCATATGGATTTGTATTTCTTATTAAGACCACCAGGTGAATAGGATGCTCTGCATTCTTCATGAAGACGTCTTAGAAACAGGCCTAGGGAGGTGAAGGAATTAAGAAAAAGACTCAGAGATGTAGGTACAGAAAAGCTCTGATGGAGGGTTAGCAGCTAAGCAACAACCTGGAACCTCGGAGCTTTTATTAAGTACAGCAAAGACAGATGTGTTAGCAAGGACAGAGGGATTAGCTAGTCTCAGTAGAGTGCCTTCAGAAGAGCAGGCTCAGGCTGCAGTCATCTCTGAGGAAGAAGGCTTAGTTGCTAATTTTTTGCACACACTGCTCAGTCATTTGTAAACACTCATACACTAGCAACACTTGCCCTCAGATCAGAGAAAGGTTTTGTCAACTCCAAGTCTGACCCATACAGGGAGCCTTTTGCCATTCCTATGGGTCTGAGGTACTGAGTTCTTGACATGACCCCATCCATAACATATTCACTCAGGACTTCATCTGCTGTGAACGCATCTACCCAAGGCTTCCCTGATTTCACATAAGCATGCCCACTAGAGTTTAAGGAGCACTGGTTGAAGCCTTCCTATGTGCTGCTCATTAACATCAGCAGGAGTCTCAGATACATGCACATTACATCCCTGGTATCTCTGCCTTTTTGTTTTGTTTTGTGTTATTTTAACCACCAGGTGATTAATGAAATGTACAAATAAGCTATGGGCCCATGCTTGAGGCCTTACCATCTCATACATTGAGGGAGACTTTGACCTGCCTTGATCACTGAGCATCTGTCATATGCCAAATGATAAGCAGGGTGCACCACAGTTCATGGGCATTGCAAAGCATGTGGGTAGCTGGCTGGGTGAGTTTGGGTGTTGGGTTGAGGGTAGCTTACATAGGAATACAAAGTCAGCACCTCTCCCAGGCTATAGGATGCAGCGGGGCAGGGTGGATGACAGTTATCAGAGTTTAGCCTTATGTTAGAATTCAGCTTTGCTTTTCTAAAAGTCCAGAATACATCATTTGGTCCTGACTTTTCTGCCCTCTCAAAAGTTTGTGGATTTCTGAGAAATTATCTTATGGATATTGTCATATTTAGAGCATGTGAACATAAAATACGGCTTCATTCACCAGGCACACACTGGGCACCGAAGTCCTGATCCTTTCTAGACACCAGCGTTTATAAAAGGAAGACATAGTCAATAGAAAGATTATATTTGTGTTCTCATGGAGACTATGGGAGAAGAGGATCAATTGTATTTAAAAGTGGTATTTGGCTGGGGAGATAACTCAGTCACTAAAGTGGTTGCCATGCAAGCACAAAGACCTGAGTTTGAACCCCAGAGCCCCAATAAAAAGCTAGCAGGCATGGCAGGACACCCCCATAAACCCAGTGCTGGTGAAGCAGAGACAGGGATCCCTAAGGCTTATTGGTCAGTCTGCCTACTGAAGGCCAGTGCCATACCCTGCCTTAAAAAACAAGATGATGACTCCTGAGGAAGGGCACCTGAAGTTGTCCTCAGCCCTCACATGCATATACATATACATGTATATGTGTCCACTCACCTATGAATACACAAATTCATAAAAACTAAAATAAGCAAAAGCCTACCATCCCGAAATGCTGTCCATCATCAGACATGCATCAGCTGTGCCCTCCCCTCCCACATCTAGCTCAGGCAATGCTACCAGAAACTTCCATCTTTAATGTTGACACTTTCCACCTAGTCCTGACACCAGTCAGAATTCTCATCCAAGATAAATGGACATATATAGAGCTCTCTGCCTTTCACCTTTCTGCCAGCTCCACAAATTTCCCTTAGTCCTTGCTGACTTCATCTGTCCTCTCGCTAACCCTTTCTAAACACAACGCTGTTGTTCATACTTGGAAATCTTTTTTCCCCCATCAACTGACTGTTTTGTATTTATTTTCTTCCACTGTAGTTTTCTAATAACTTCTTCAACTATGAGTAGGTATCTCAGACACATACATACTATGGCACAGCATTCTCTGACTTTTTCTTTCTTAACCATCCAGGTAGTTAGTGGAATATACAAACTACGAGCATGTCTTCCTTTTGCAAAAGCTAGATGCTGGTATCCCCACTACTAAAGCTGGAACCTACACTGTCCCCTTTCCAAATGATCATAAGTCATAGATAGTAGTCTCCCTATCTCTCTCCAGTGAAAGAAATAAAACCCACACCTAATACAACATTTCTGTGGTAATGTGGACCACACAGGAATCCCCAGAGCAATTCTCATGCTAACAGACAACAAATATTTGCTTCTTAGTCAAAAAACATGTCAGAGTGGAGACTAAGCAGAGAGCTGGCCATCAAGAAACAGGAAGGAACCAGGCTTGAGAAGGGAAGGGAAAGCCCAGATGCAAACCCAGGCAAAATCAGAGCCTTCTCCAAAGCATACTGGCTCATCTTCTAAACTACAGGCAGACAAAAGGCACCATTTACAGCCCTCCCCAGACAGAGGTATTAGCTGAAGGAAAACTAAATGCCTCAAAAGCCCTCCAGCTTTCCCAACTTCCTCACTTGGTTCAACTAATATCCTTTAAGTCACTTAAGTGCCTTGACTGGATGGACCGGTTTGTAAGTTTTCAATTTTCTCCCTATTTCATGAAGACTCTAGGCTGCTCAAAGGCATAGGGGACACATTCCATGTTGAGACATCAACAAAATAGTCATCCTGAGGCAGTACCAAAAGATACAGGTAATTAATTCAGTGGACATGGGGAGGGAAAGGAGCCCCTCTCCGGAGTCTGGTTAAAATCTCTTGCTTGTTGAGAGGTAAGGATCATTAGTACAGCTGACATCATTCTCTGAGAAGCAATGTTGGTTTTATGGAGAGATGTTGTAAATAAGGGGGTTAAAACAGCAAGGATTCCTGCTGAAGGCCTCTGTCCTTCCCTGACTTCAATTTCTCAAGAGTCTCACAAACCCTATTTACAAGAAGAGAAAAGCATGATGGCCCTCAAGGGCCAAGCTTTTATCTTATCACATTTAATCCCATCAAAGGCACTCCAGGAGCCAATTTCTAATCTCAATTATCCAGATAGAGGAGGAGAGGGAGGGGTTCTTAGGGATCCTTTGAGAAGTAACTTAAAAGACACCCAAATTGATTTTGAGGGCACTATCAGACACTCAAGTGGGACTCGCCCTTAAAAAGTGCACCCACACACAAGTGGGTCTTACTCCTTCCCTGATCTCTTTATGTCAGTCCACATGTTTAAATCTACGTGAGAAATATTCTCCTAATAAATTCCAGCCAGGTTTTCTAGTAGATCATCTGGAAACTCTTTTCTATGGTTAATTCAAGACTCCAGCTTCTCTTGAGTGGATATCTGTGCAAAGATCCCTTCGGCTATAGCAGGAGGCAGCTTGGAGCTGCATCTTCAGCACGCAGCTGACTTCAGTTGATGGGCCCAAATTGAGACAAACACACTGGAGCTACACACTTAATTTCAGTGCAAAGGGCAAGCATCTAATTCTTTATAACAAAACAATTGCATAGTGCCAGATAATTAATAGTCTTCCTATGGTATCTGATGAAAAAAATGTAATCTAACCAAAGGAACAAATTACAGTTTAAAGAGATAGGCCCAGCACATCCAAATAGAACCATGTATATGTGGGGTGTATGAAGCTTTTTAAAAATTACTAAATGAATACAATGTTCTGCCTAAATATGGTGAATAAGACGCACCGTGGTATCCAAATGACGTCTAATTCAACAGAAAAAAACAAACACAGAAGAAGCTAGTAAATATCACAGTTAAAAAATGAAATATTCATTAGTATGCAGAGTGGAGTTAGAAATAACAGAAAGTGTGTGTGTGTGTGTGTGTGTGTGTGCACACACGCACGTTCTCTACAGCAAGCCTTCCAAGAAAGTGAATTCATTTAGACCAGAAGATTTTTCCTGATCCACGTGGAGAAACTCTGGGTGGAATGACAGAATGACATCACAGAACTAGGAAGTGAGAAAGTAGGGGCAAGCAGGAAGTCTGAGCCCCAAGTAGATAAGAAAGACAGACTTAGGTGTCCCTGGACATAGAGGACAGGAGAGGTCTCCAGTGAACTGAGCTGGTGATATCATTGTTAGCATTCAGGCATTATGCTGGCCTGCCTCCTGCTACCTGCCAGGATAAGTTTGCCAATACTCAGTATTGGCCTGCTCTTGGTCCTGAAAGCCATGGCTACAGCACATGCACTATGTCCCCTCATAAAAGGTGGGCTCCTCCTGCCTCCTGTCTCTCTGTTCCTTTCCTCCACTGTACTCCTGTCTCCAGAGGCTGGTCTCCTGCCTCTTCTCCCCCCACTTCCCATTCCCTTCCCTCAATGGAAGAAAAAATCCTCCACGTAAGCCCTGTTGCATGATGGCGTCCTTCTCCTGTTGTTTTTAAAATTGTTAACAGTCATAAACTACTGAAGGCTGAAGGATTTGTCAAAAATACATAACCGATTTGGTGCCCAACCTCTGTGATGCCATTCTAAAGGCAAGGTCCCAGGTCAGAATAAACAAAAGGCTTAGGAAAAATTGGTCAGTATGAAACAAAAAAAATCTGTGATTTGGAGGCAGGGCCCAAGGGAAAAAGGAGAGAAATGCAGATCTGCAGAGAAAAAGCCACAGCAGTCTTCAATGAAGGACAGCCTGTGCTATGAGGATGTTTATGGATTTTTGTCCAGAAGCAACAAAATTTACTGAGGGAAATTGGGTGGAATGATACAAAGATAAACAGTTAAGGAAAACGATGAAGAGGACAACACACTTGAAAGATGAAGCCTAAGTGTTGCTCCTCCTTTTGGTTATTTTCATCTCCTAAACAGTGTGAGAGCTCAGGGCTTCCCTAGGTGAAACAAACCAATCTCTAGCCACAGTGTTTTATGTCATGAGTTTCTCAGCAAATGTTCACACACACACACACACACACACACACACACACACACACGCACGCACGCACGCACGCAAAATAGAGTGCTGGTGGCTCTTGAACTTTCCAAGGAGATGATGAAATGATTCATCAAGAACTGTTTATTAAATCCCAGGTGGGAGCGAGTGGGTTCAGCTGGGACATACTCAGGCCAATAAGAGGACATCTGCTGACGTGCCCCGAGATGACCAGCACTGGACCTTGCTCTGTTTTCTATAAAGTACTTAATGTAGGAGATCTAAACAGAAACTTCGGTCATCTGCACATGCAAAGACAGTGGAGTAGATGACCTGAACTGTCCCTCAAGTGTGCACATGTACTCAAAATGAGAAGAGCTGTCCAAGGTTCCCCGTTGTCAAATGGAAAAACATCCCCTGTACTTTTTGGGGTAGGCAGGGGTAATGCATATTTTAAAAAAATACTAGTACTTCCCATCTGTTCCTCTCTCTCAATATTCACAGGACTCACAATACACTTTCCAGGTTTATGTACTGTTGGGTGACTTTAGGAAGCTTCTTGCTAATGTGAGTTTATTGAGATTAGCTTACAGGATCATTGGTGACCCATCGGCAGCTATAGCATCAGAAAGACCCAACCCCCATTCCATTGCCACTTTTTGTAAACTGTGGCATCCTAAGACCATGTCCCTCTAGGGCAGGCAGAAGAGGTGATTAGAATCTCACGTGAGATTCTTAGGCCAATCTCTCTACCTTCCTCCTAAAAAGGTGTGGCAACAGGCCTCTTTGTCTGTGATATTGCTCTGCCCATTTCCACAGTATGACTATGGACCAAGTCAGTCAACAGTTCACAACAGCTGTTCTACTTCAAGACAGAGATATGCCATCAAATAATATGGCTACACAGACACTAACGTTTCTACCAACAGCTGCCAGGTGCTTCATTTAAGTTTAAACAGACACTGTCAATATTCCCCAAGTGTTCTTAGCAATGCAAAACTAGTGAGAGCCACAATTGTCTTGACTCTCCAGGGTTCAATGCTTCTTCTGTCCTTTCCCTTATGTCAGAGGTAAAGGAAACTAAACCTCTGACACTCAAGTCCCTGGTCTGTAAAACGAGAATAACAATAGCCCTTCCTTCAGAGGATTAAAAGTGTAGGGTATGGTGTCTGACAGCATGTATCTAGTATTCCTGTGATTTCTATCTCTGATAGCTCAGGAAAAAGTAGAGAATTCAAGCCAACCTTTTCCTATTCTTTTCTTACTGTGCTGGTGTGTGATTTCATTTGTTAGGGTTTCTCTAGGTAGGCCCCTCTGGCCTCAGATTATGGAGCTCCTCCTGCCTCTGCCCTGAGAGCTAGCATTGTAGACTGTCCCAGAACACATGCCAGCCAGGCCTCTCCCCAACTGTGTTAATATTATGATTTTCCTCTTCAATTGGACCTGTGTTTCTGGAAGAGTGGTATGAGCATTCTTTCTGTCTACTGAGAGAAATAATGTAGGGATGAGGCGAGGCTTCGAGACCTGAAAAGAAAAGGATTAAAGTCTTCAGGATAGAACTGAAGATTCTCAAAGAAAGTCATGTATATGACACTGTGGAGAGCTTCTTCACTCCATGAATCTTTTAGTATTCACAGATTGGTCGCTGGGTTTGAGTGGGAATAGAGAAGGATGGTGGTGTGTGGGAAGGAGTTTGTTCAGCTTCCCCTCTTGCATGTATGGCCATTAACTCCAATGTTCGGGGGCTCATATATTTAGACATAGCCTTGGTGCCTTATGAAGACCTGATCTCTTGTGCTCCTTCTCCATGGGAAGGAGGTGGCATGTCCCCCTTTGGTTTGACCAGCATTGTGGAGAAAGGGATGCTGTTGGTTCAGAGCCCCTGCTTGGGTAGGAGAGCACCAAAGGCTTTGTGGGGCATATGGATGTGGACCATGACTGTGGGATACAGCCCCTAAGTCACATGCTGGCCATTTCTTTGGAGGAAGCAGGCAAAGGTCTGCCCTTTCCATAGAACACCTGGTGAACTGAATTGCCACACACATGTTCATGGACCACTCTGCCTGTAGTTTACTCAGGTGCAAGCCTAGACAAAACTGACCTCTCTGTGTAACCCCTGACCTCAGCAGGGTAGGTCAGGTAAAGTCTCCATACTGATGACAATGACAAGAAAAAAAAGGAAAAAGAAAAAAAAGTATCCAAGTCCTGCTACAGGTATCTTCCAAAAATTTATCTTCCTTCTCTTCCCTAAGGATCGTCAACTATATCACAGAATTTATCCTTCTGTGATAATTAATACTAACCAAAATCAGCTCCAAATCAAAATTAACTGATGTGACTTTGACCACATGGAATGCTCCCTTTCCTCAAAGCACTGGAGCCATAGCTATCTGATTGGTAAAGGTGAGGTCATTCTGGAAGCTATTAATACATACTAGTAAACTCACTGCTTTAGCCAATTTTGTTTTTCTCCTGGAATAAACAGTCATGGCTGCAGCAGCTCAAACCCGATGATACCAAAATATCTGCTATATCTGAATGTTGTGTGACTGCACAGTTTCCCTTACTCTTAAACATGTGCCCTATTAGGATTCTGGAGGATGTGATTCTTGGGAAGACACAGCCATTGACATACAGACTTTAAAAAACAAGCCATATCTGGACTGGCACACTGTACAGATCAGAATCCTAGTTAGTTGGCATTTTTTTGTCACTTCAAACACAGTGTGAAGACTTAAAGGCACAAATACATGCAGCTCTGTGTCAGAAATGAAGGGTTAGGTCAAGAGCTGTTAAAACCAGAGGGTTGCCCTCTGTACTCTCATGGCCACGTTACATCAAGAGGTGTGAAGAAAGGAGGGCAGGCGGTTGAGTAAGGTTGTCCATGGATCCAGAGATTATAAACTCATAGGTTCTCCAAGATTCAACCTGGACGACCATTGCTGATCTACTTTTTATTTCATCTAGCACCACTGTCATATAACAGCTTATTGGTATAACTTAAATGCCTTCAGAACAGAACTGGACTTCTCTGCTTGATGACAGACACACACTACTCTGTGAGACCTTTTTGAAAGAATTAAGCACAGGGTATAGTAAAGAGTATAGTAAACCACACCTGCCCAGTCCCTTAACTACTAGACACGCGTTCCAGTCAGCCTTAACTGTCAACTTGACACAGCCTCCAGTCATCTGAGAAGGGTGTCCCAGTTGAAGGATTGTATAAATCAGATTGGTCTGTGGAAAAGTCTGGGGGAAGGACTGTTAATTGATGAAGAGGGCTCAGCCCACTGCAGGCAGTGCCATTCTCTGGGCAGGTAGTCCAGGGCTGCATAATGGTAGAGAAGACAAGCTAAGTGCCAGCCAGGGAGCAACCTGCAGATGTGATGAAGCAGTTGTTAAAAGTTCTTGCACTCGTGACTTCCCAACGGTGACAGACTATAACCTGGAACAATAAGCTAAAATAAGCACCCCTCCACCTATCCTCACCGTCAGAGTATTTTATCATAGCAACAGGAATGAAATTAGGACAAGAGGCATAAAAATAAAGACAGTGATGTCTACATTTAAGGAGCTGTGCTACTCTGGGACACAAGCAAGCGCTCAATTAGATGTATCTACTTCCAGGTTCATATTCCCAATTTACAGATCCCTCCTACAGACCACCCAGTCACCCTGCACTAATTCCAGGGGGATATTTCTCTAGTTTCTTCCTAATCCTTGCAATGTAAATACCTGGCAAGACAGAGATAATATCCTTCATTTTGTGCCTTAGCATTTGACAGAGCTTGGACATGATACTCAAATTCTGCTGAATGGATGATGACATATATAGAATGCTGTAGACATAACGAAGTTAAGACAGACCACCTCTAAGGGTCTGAACTCTTGAACAATGGCAACCAGCAAGAATTTTGAAAATCTGCAAGAAACAATGATAAAGAAAACCCTGGCAGGTACCCACATTGCTGGGGTCCTCTGACTCCCAGAACAGTGAGGAGCATACTAATGTAACACTTTATATTCTACCAGACATGATCATGAAAATTGACAGAAACTTATACGGTAAGAATTTTTATAATGAGCACACATCACCTACCATCTAGTTTGCCAAGTCTTACCACAACGCTGTCCATGCATCAAATTTCTTCTTTAAATCCCTCACATGCAAACACAGGTGTTTGACCATTGAAGCTTATACTATCCATATCACATTAATTTAGATGAATACTCTCACAGAAGACTGGCAGCCATGGGCATATCGCACTCTACCTCCTCTTCATCTGACAAGAAGCAAATGACTATTGGTCTCACTCGCTACTTAAACTGCACTTATTCAGAGCCTATGTTTGGAGAGTAAGGAAACCTACGAGGTCGACAGTCAATACAAGCTGCCTGAAAACAGCTACTTTTCAAGAAGGAACAGTTGATACACACCATGCATCGCAGCTGGAACTTTGCAAATAGCATCTGCTACATTTGCAAGATAGCGGAGAATCGTCTTAGGAACAAATGATGCTCCCTGTTCCCAAGGCAGCTGCCTGCTGATGCACTATTGGGGAGACATATGTTTTCACTTGTTTCTGTAGTGGTGATGGGTTATGTCAAGCTCTCCACCCCGCCCTTCCCTGCTTCCCTTGGAACTGACAGCATTCATTTGTTAAACAGACAGCGAGAGCTGGAAACAATGCCAGTAACCAGCTGTTAGACGTAGGAGGAAGTATACCACGTGGTGTTAACTCACTGGGTAGCAGCACCGAGAGGCTGTGTGATTGACTGGACTCCCAAGCTCCCCCTGGGTGGCATGGAAGCACCTGAGATGGCCACCATGTTGGTGATGGCTGGTCTTAATTTCCATTGGTTATTTATCTTCTGCCCCTCTGTGTCCCCTGCCTTAAGGTAAATCCAAGGAAAATAATCGTAGGCTTAAGGGGTGTTTGCAGTTTGTGTAGTCCATTTCCCTAACTTCACAGAGGCAGGAAATAGGGATACATACGGAGAGAATAAAGAATGGCCCAAAGCGTTAAAAATTCATCTGCAACGTAGTAGAAACTTGTTGCCTAGCATTCTATTTTCTTGTATACTAAGTAGAAAAGTTGGGCTTGATTAATCGGCCCACCTCCATCTTATATTCTAGTATTTTCTTCACTCAGGAACATAAGCAGATGACATGATGAGCAAAATAAAATTTATGAATAAGGCAGGGAGCTTCCCCCATTCAAAGCTCCCCTTCCCCACGCCTCAGTGCATTACTAGCCTGGCACTTGCAGACTTCTGACTTTATAACCTTTGTCCTCATTCAATGCTGTACTGAATTTCTTACGTTTAAGAAATGCCTTGCTTGCCGAGGCAAGGCGGAGGTATTTCCTTTTCTGTCTCTGGCATCTGCCAGACCACGTGGCAGAAAGCTAACACCCTGGGTATGCCACATGTAAATGTAATTCCTAAAACACCTTGGCATATGTGCAAGGCATATGAGTAAAAGAAAGGGAGCTACGGTTTTGCATCCGGGTTTAGATTTAAATACTGGCTCTGCTCCTTAGGAATCCCTGCCGCTCTGTGCCATTTGCATACACCGATACTTTCCATACTCCTTGGGAATTTACAAAGGGCTCTAAAAAAGGCTCGGTGATGGGCCTGCATTATGAAATCAACAAGTGGTCACTATAAACAGGAGCAGGCAGATAAACAGAGCTTTCTGAACGGCTGGAATAGAAGCAGAGTTTATTTAACCTTGTGAAGTCTTTGTGTGTCAAATACCAGGGGCTTCCATGCAGAAACAAATGACAGCAGCCTCCAAGCAATGAGCATTTCTATTCGGTGATCTCTGCTAACTCCTGGAATTTCCAAATTGTTGCTCCTGACACAGGCTGGGAAAGAGAGGACTTGGTGGCAAAATACAGCAAAGGGGACACAGGCATTACATTACACCAGTATCCTCCACCCAGGTTCAGGTTTAGAAAGATGTAAATAAGAGACGGGAGGGATACTCATGAGATGTGAATTCACTAATGCAACAGAGATAACCCCTGACTGTGGGCAGAGATTTCCAGGTTTGTTCTCACCCTTGCAGAGACATCCTCACTCAGCTGCCAGGCCAATTCTCTTCAGGTTACAAGCTCAGAGTAGCAGAGGATGGGGGGGGTCTTTATTGCTAAGCTTTGGCTCACATCCATCTCCTGTCATATAGTCATATATCACCCTGGTCACGGGACAAATTGTATCTTGACATACCCAGTACTTCTAGGCTTCTAGATTGTCAAAGAAAATGGGCAACCAGACTCTTGGGAGCAATCTCAAAACACACATTATCCAAGAGTATCCTCACAAGGGCAGTGTGTGCATGTGCAGGTGCACATGTGTGGGTACACATGAAGAATCCAGAGGAGGATATTAGATGCATCCTCTATTGCTTCCTCCGTGTTTAATTAGGCAGGGTCTCAGTGAACCTGGTGTTCACTGGTTCTGCAGGATTAGCTGGCTGCCAAGGCCCAGGGACCCTCCAGCCTCTGTTGCCTTTGTGCTGGCATTTTAGATGCACACTGCCACACTCAGCTGTGAATGTAGATGCTGGGGATCTGAACTCAGGTCCCCCTGACTTGTATGACAAGCAAATGCTTAGTCTCATATTTTATGCAAAATAGCATAAGGGGATTGCTTCTGTTGTCACACAATCCCTCTAAGGGACAGTTACAGACTGCACATCAGTGGATTACTTACTATGGTCATATTGAAGACATTGGCATCAAGGCTGACTTCCTTAACACCTGTCCCAAACAAGGTTTTATTTGACTCTGTAGCCATAACTAAGATAACCATTTCCTTAGATGACAGCCAGTATCTTAGATTTGTCTATCAACATGCAGGCTGAGAACCAAGCTGGCCCTTTCTAGCCAGTGGTTTGTTTATTTAGCCAATGATGGCTACTCTCCTTTAGACCCTTGCATAGCTGGAATGGAAAGTGTCTGGGTTCCTGCTCTCATCTTCTCTCTGTCCTCTTCTCTCACCAGGATACCCATCCCTTTCTTTGACTAATTTCCAGGCAGGCTGGTCCTTTTGAGATTCTTTGTTTCTGGCTTTTTCCCACAGGAGCACCTCAAGGCTTGATTTGCCTAGGCAGAAGGCTGTTCTCTGACCAGCTAATCACAAACACCTATAACTTCAGACAGCATAGCACCAGGCCACAAACTTGAAACAAACGTCTGGGAGTCAAATCACAACTGTACTACTTGGAAGAATGGTGACCTTGGGGAAGTTACTGACTTTCTGTGCCTCAGTTTCCACAACATAAATGTGTGCCAATGGAGGTATCTGTTTGTTCTAGAGAGTAATATTAAAATATCTAAAGCATACGGCAAGCACCTTCTTCACAGCCAGCACCTGCTATCTGTGTTGCTTATTGTCTGAAAACACTTTGATATTAATTTCTCTCTCTCCTCCTTTCCTTTTTCTCTCTCTCCTCTCCCTCTATCACCCCCTGACATACTATGGATAAAACCTATGACCTCAAAGACCCTAGACATGCCCTCACCACTAAGTTACATTCCTAGCCTTCTTTTGACATTTGCTTTTGAGACAAAGTCTCACAAAGACACCCATGCAGATTTTGAACTTGTAATCCCCCTGCCTCAGGGTTCCCAGTAGCTCAGTTTACTGTTCTGTACCAGGAAAGGATAGCAATGTTGTGATTCACTTTTCCCCCCACGATACAAATGCTAAGTTATATTTATATGGCAAATAAATATCACAAGTCAACACTGATCCAAATCCAACCATCAGTCCTGAGACTGTGAAACAGCTGAGTGACAGCAGGGTGTTCTTCAGGAATGGCATGTGGCCTGTGGCTTTTTGAGCAGTGCAGCCAGTAACAGACTCATGCCCCGATGGGCTGTCTGAGGAGGGACCTCAGTGGCTATTGGAGTGAGGACTCAGTTGGAGGGCTCCACTCTTCTGCAGCAGAGTCACTGGCTAGTATTGTGATTCTTGATTGATTAGGGGAGCAGAGAGGTTGCCACATAAATCCCAGCCCAGTCTTTTCACCTTCAACATCCTGGCACCTAGAACAGTGTCTGATAAATAAGAGATTCTGGGTAAGTAGGTGCTAATTGGATGAACCATACCCAAATGTGCTTCTGATAAACAACAGCTTCTAATAAAGTTGCTGCCAGCCAGCTAAATAAAATTACCTTTAGGCAGAAAGTCAGGGATGGAATTTAACAGTGAATACTAAGTAGCTCAAAGTTTACATTGTCTGCCCCACAAAAAGCACGCAAGATTGTTGCTTATACAATGTTTGCTTTTATCTTATTTGTTCTTGTTTTCTTTATTTGCTAAGGATCTAGAGTTAGCAAACTCCATGACAGTGCTCTACTGTCAGATTCATTTGTGGAACAAATACTATTTGTGATGGCTTAAGCCCTGAGTGAGGCACTGGCTTTAAGGAATGAAACCTGGCTGGGGCTGGCCATTAGCCTCAGGCTGTGGGGATTCTGACCAGGGAGACCAATAGTTAAAAAGAAATTCCCTAACAGTCCCCTTCTGCCTACCCCATCACCACCCACAAGTTTGTAAGACCAATGAAGGGATACTAACAAATTCTTGAGAGGGCTTCTCCCAAGAGGGGGTGTGCATCCAAACAGCCTTTAATGAGGCTAAAGTTAGCCAGGTGAACCTGAAGTGGGGAAGGGGGATAGAGGTGTAGGGGAGGGAGCAGAGGTGAAAGACAGAGGGGCTCAGTGGCCTGCAGCTATTTGATCTGTCAAGCATAGAATGGATGTGTGCACTGGCACGTATCTGCTACTGGGAGTAGACAAACAAGAGAAGAATTTTCTAGAAGCACTATTAAATGTGTTATGGATATTCATGTGTGATTTAAAAATAACATTGCTAGCAAACCCTTGCATTCAGCTGACATGGATGTGGGCAGCAGAAGTAGCAGAGGAATTCTACAACTGGTGGTTAGCGGCCCCTCCCCCTGCCTTCCAGACCCTGCCCCCCCCCCCCGTGAGATTCGTTAGACTTTAAAGGACACTGAGATTCGGTGTAGACAGTAACAAATACAGTGTAGAACAGTGTAGACACAACTGGGATTTTAAAGTGTGGCTGCTGGGCTAAAGAGAAGGTAGGGCAGTTGAAAGTACTTGCTGCTTTTCCAGAGGACCTGAGTTCAGTTCTCAGCACAGAGAGAGGCTCACAACCACCTATAACTTCAGTTCCACAAGATCTGATGCCCTCTCCTGGCCTTAGTAGGCACCAGACACACGGGTGGTATGCATATACACAGGTAGACGGAATACTCATACACACACAATCAAACAAAGGTAGGTAAATCTCACATATCTCTTGGCCAATGTAAGAGACATGGGATCCTCATAATTATCCAACAAGATTCACTTAGTCTCCACTTGCCCCATTTTTGTTTGTCTCTGACCACGAACCATCTCGTGGTTATCGGAATTACCACTGCTGAGACATTGGGTTCAGGTTACCAGGACTTCACAGGATTTATGATCATTTGTTTTTAGAAACCAAGAACTTCATTATAAAGATTTATACACCAGAATCTATTGAACTTGATATCAGAGCACACTAAAAAAACCCAAAAGCATCCAGCCAATGTTTGGTAGGTAATAAATGGTTTCACAACCAAGGAAATCTCCTTAGCAACTCTGGGTACTCTGGTACTGAAATGCAATAGTTTATAGACTACATTACTTTGTCGCTAGAGAGCAGAAATAAGTAAGGTAACAACAGGTAAGGGTACACCCGTTCTTTTAACACTGCCTAAGTGACAGCTCTGAGGTTGCTTAACCCCTCTATACCCCAATGTTTTCATCTAACATACTATATGAAAGGACTAGCTTGGGGCTGGAGACAGGGCTCAGTCTGTCAGGTGCTTGCTTGACTTGTGGTCAAGAGGACCTGAGTTTGATTCTCAGATCTCACAGTTAAAAAGCCAGGTGTGGTGGTACATGATTGTTTCCCCACTACTGCAAAGGTAGAGACAAGACTAATTCCTGGTGCTCATGGCCAGCCAGCCTAGTCTAATGTAGACATTCCATCCTGATGAAAGATCCATAGAAAGCAAGATGGATAATGCCTAAGAAACCATACCTCTGACCTCCTAAAAAACCGTACCTGTGTTTGGCCTCTGACCACCTCCAAATACACATACACACAAACACACACACACACACAAAGAAGCAGTTTTATTTGTGGGCTGCTTTGAGGCCTAGGTATTTGTCTGGTAATAATATGCAGATAAATATTACTCACTAATGTCACTGAAAAAAAATAGGGGGAAAGATAAAATATGGTGTCATCAGAAATTTGTATCAAAAGAAATCACGCGGAGGGGAAAAAAGAGAAAGAAAGAAAGAAAGAAAGAAAGAAAGGAAGAAAGAAAACCTGTCATAGAGTTAGATAAACTACACTGGAAATTGCCTCAATGAATAACAATTCCCCCTCAAAGTGTGATTTTTTTCAAGGACATTTAAAAAAAAATCCTAGCATTAAAAAAGATAATAGTGCTGTTTTTTCATGATGTATTTAAAATTTATTTTTAAATCATTATTTTCCCTTCAAGCTTGTTACTACTATTTACTTAGTTGTACTTGCTATCAGGTTCTGCAATTATAACTCTGTTCCTCAAAATGTATAAATATGTACCCCATTATATACATTTAAATAGAGTATGCTTAAGTGGATCGACATTAACATTCCTAGTTGTTACAGCTAATAAATGAAAAGCTATGTCCCATAGAATTGCTTTCAATAAAACTGATAGTGCTAGGTAGATTGTAAGGGGATGAGGAGGTAGTTTGTGAAGTCTGTAATAATAATAAAATTATTACATATAAAAAGATAACAGGAAATTTTTGATTATTGGAATTATGAAATCTGAAAATAAAAACTGTAATTAGCATTAATACAGAATTGTTGCTTCCTAAAACAAAATCATTGTAAACATCATAAATAAAATACCAGGACATTTCATCAACAAAGGGCAAGAAAGAGCAGAGACTACACATTTACATTATATGTATGCTTGTGTGTGTATACATACATTCAGGTGCCCATCCATTCAAGAATGAAATGCGTGGATTTATCGTTCTCTTTTCACAGGACATCAGTGGCTCTTCAGGTCTAGGAAGGTCCTCTAGCTAAGCTCCACAAGTATCTAAGGCCAGCAGCTAAACTCTAAGACAACACAATCAACTACACACAGGTTGCAAATTCCTATCTGATGCACCACTTGACGCATGGAAAATCATGTGCTTGTAAAATACATCTGTTGGTGCAACTAAATGTTTGGATGTTTTTTCCTCTGCTTTCTTCCATTGTTGGCACTCACCCCTCTGCATAGGTATGTTGGTATGACAGCCACTACAACAAGAAGCCATGATAATGGTAGTTCTTTACATCTATAGTATGCTGGCAGTGCTAAGTAGTTCTCCTAATAGCACCCTAGGGATAGGCAGTGCCAATACTGTATGACTTGATAAATGAGAAACTGTGTGTGGGGGGTGTGGAGAAAAGAAAAAAATTAAGTAACACACCCAAGGGCCACCCAGCTAGCATGACAAAGCCAGAATTTTCACTAGCCATTGACTACTAAATTTTAGCATGGAACCGCAATAATTTATAGCTCTCTACCATGCTCTAGTTTTCCCTGGAATTAAAGGCTGACTCATCTACCGACATTCCATTTGGGTAAATAAAGCCATTGGCACTCAATGGTAAGGAAAGCCAAGAGGTTAATCAACAGCCCGTGTTTGCCATAAAAGGGAAATGTTGATTATCAGCAGAAAAAAATCAATATGGCTTCAAACTGTTGTAAATTAAAAACAGATCACAGTCTCCCTACAAAAATATGACTGCCTTCAGCATAAAGTCATTTAAAAATAACTATTTCCAGACGTCAAACAGGTTATGAACCAGTTTCACATAATTTGGTATAAATTTTAAAGAAAGCTGTTATCAGAAATACAAGGTTGAAAAAATCATTTTAGACCCAAAGCACAGGAAATTTTCACAGGTTAAAAAAAAAAAACAATAATAATTTAATCAAAAAACAAATGTTAATGGCAAAAACAATTGGTTCAAGACCAAACTGCAAAGAGGAAGTTCTCAATTCCAGCACACAGGGGAAATCAAGAGTCCAAGAACGCATGCAAGAAATGAGGATTGGTTTATTTTGTAAACTAAAGTCAGAAATCAGGTGGACGCCAAAAACACTATTGTTTTCATAGACTGGCATGTTTTGGACTCTGCTGGTTCTGTTCACCAAATGTGCCAATCTACACTACTTCTAAAGAGACTAAGATTCTCTACCAAACATTGTTCTTGCTGCGTGGAGAGTAAGTATGAAAAATAGTTTGGGGGTCTGATTTAGACAAGGGAAAGAAGAAAAGTCAGCTATGTGCAGAGGGAAAGCCTTGTGTGTTTATTGCCCCTATAGAAGGGAAACGTGTTCATGAGAAGAGCCGAGAGCCCCCCAGTTTGTAAATTTTCTAAGAACAAGTTCTAATAGAATTTCAGGCTCCCCATGTACGGTGCTGATGAATAAACATGTTAATTAATGCCTCCTTTGTGATTTCCTTGACGCCATCTTCGAGAAGATACCCTCCAGGGAACGATTAATGTGATTCTAAGAACAATACTCTTTTCTGCAACAAGCTTGCTAGAGTCTTAATTGACTAGACATTGTAGACACTGTATAATTTGAATTCATTAGCATATTGATGCTAGTCATCCTGAGAATAGAGTACAACTGTCTGCTGTAAAGAACACTTAAAAAAATGAACCAGAAAATATTGCCATTTCAGGTAGAAATGGCTGCAAAATAATACAACTTAATTTTTCCTAAATTAACACACATGTTGAAAAAAAACAAAAGCAAAAACAAAAAACCAAGCTACTCACCTTTATCATGGGATGATACCATGTGATACCCAGCCATATGTTTGTCTGTTTTAAATATCTCAAACTACCCAAACTAGAGCTTGGTGAGCCAGGCATCATGGTGCGCCAGGCATGGTGGTGCATGCCTGTACTCTCTGCACTCGAGAAGTGAAGACAGTAGAATTAGGTAGGAGTTCAAAGTCAGCAAGCTCAAGGACAGACTGGGCCACATGAGACCTCAACTCAAAAAAGTAAAAGAAATCTAAACCTTTCTCCTGAGGAACTGAAGGTAGCAAAGGGTTTCCTCCGGAGACAGAAAGAAAACCTATCCATTTCCCATGGGCTCTTCTGAACCATCCAATGTGCATCCAGATAGCCTTGCTTTTAGATCTTGCCTGCTCTTAGGATTTGACTTTTGGATTTCCAATAGAATTGATGAGAAGAAACTAGAATAACCAGAAGAAGTTCTCAGGATAGCAGGAAACCCAGGAGCAATAAAACATTCCAAGGAGACTCGGAGTTTCCAGAGCTTGGCAGCAGCCAAGACTGTGACAAGTCAGAAAATCCAAAGGCTGACATCAGCCTGCTAGCTTTGTACCCATGAGGAGGCACTAACTTTTTAACAGCCTTAATGGACAGCTCTGTAGCCTCTATTTCCACAAGCCCTGGTTGTAGGGGCTGTCAGTGCACTGCAGAAGTTTAACTTGTACCCACTAGAGACCATGCTCAGCCCACATTGCATCCAGAATCAGTCTGAAGGAGGAGGCATTATGCCCTGCTTTAGGGCCCTAGGCTATAAAAAAAGTTGGGAAAATTAGCTGGCTGCTAAGCAGGAATGTGTTCATAGCTCTCTGCTCCTGACTGTGGATGTGATGTGACCAGCTGCTTCAGGTTACTGCCCCTGTAATTTCCCTGATGTGATGGCTATAACTGGGAACAGTAACTTAAAATAAGCCCTTGGTCCCCTAAGGAGCCTTTTCTCAGGATACTTTGTCACAGTGACAGAAATTAAACTAGGGCACTTGCTTCATCTCCCTGATTTCCAGTCATTTCAACCATGGAATGGAGAAGAAAGTACCACACACCCCAAATGACATCGTGATCTGCAGGTAGGACAAGACTCAGGTGTCAGGTACAGAACTTGGCTTTTAACAAGCACTCAACATGTGCCCATCGGTATGACTCCATGTACAAGGTGATGCGGTTACTACCACAGTGGCTACCACTGCTTCTAGTAACAAGAGCAATGATAAGCATTACAACTGTAACTGCAGGGCCCCTCATTAATTGTGCACTGTAGTTTCAGACATATTTGCTCTCTGCGACCTAGAATTCTATATGGGTCTACCTTAAGTATGAGAGTGACTTGTCTCAACACCTGTTCAGGGACCTCTCTATCAAAAATACACAAAAACATGTCTAGTGCAGAAAAGCATGTCTAGTGTGAAACTATTTAGCACAAATCAATGCCCACAGCTAGATCTCCCAAATGGTAAGATTAAAGACTGGAATCTCAGGCCCTGTATACTTGACATTTTACCCCCTAGGGGACAACGTGGATGTATTTGGTTCTAGAGCTTTAGTCACTGTATTCTGCCCTTGTTTGCATACTAGAGTTTACAACTCTGGGTTAGTGAATTTCATGCATCTGTTTGCCTGGGTTAGGGCTGTCCATGGAGCCACCATGTCTTGTTGTTGGGTTTGACTGACAGAGTGCTTCTGGAGGGGATTAACATGTAGGTCAGTAGACTGAATCAAGAAGGCCCATCCTCTGCTTTGTGGGTAGGCACCATCCACCCCACGGAGGCCCAGACAGAAGGAAAGGGTAGAGGAAATAGGTGATTTATTCTCTCCTTTCTGGATCTGGGATATCCATCTTCTGTTGTCAGACATCAGAGTTCCAGATTCTCAGACCCCTGGAGCCAGAGACTGACATCAGCATCATCCCAAGTTCACAGGCCTTCAGGCTTGATCTAGACTGGTAACGCCTGCTTCCTGGATTATAGACCTTCAAGGTCAGTAAAAGGTGTCAGAGTTCCTGTTTCTCCAGTTTGCTGTGGATACATTGTAGGACCACTCAGCCTCCATAGTTCTATAGTCCAATCCCAATAATAAGCTATCATTTATCTAGTTCTGTATCTATCATCTCTCTTTATATCACCTATCATCTATCTACCACCCATTCACATATCTATATGTCTAATATCTGTCTGTCATCTACTTAACAGCAACTATCATCTGTCTATCTATCATGTATCTACCCGTTCTATTATCTACCTTTGCTATTTGCTATCATCTACCATCTATCATCTATTCCCATACCTTTCTATTATATCTATCACCCATTTACCATCTACATGCCTATGTATCTATCTATGTTATCTATCCATCTATCATCTTTATATCCATATTTCTCTCATCTATCTTTTTATCCATTTGCTATATATCAGCTTCTCTCTCTCTCTAATCTTTCTACCTATCTTTATATCATCTTTTTGCTACCTATCACCTATCTACCTATCTGTCTATCCATGATGGTAAATGTTGATATTCTACTTGATTATATTGATAAGTACCTAGGAGAAAAGTAAACTCTCTCCTGAATGTGTCTGTAAGAGTGTTTCCAGTAAAAATGAACGACCTGCCCTGAATGTGGGTAGAAACATCCTAAAGCCCGGGGGCCCAGATACAATGAGATTGAAAAAAGGAAAAGGCCTACAATGATGACATTGTCTAACTCTCTCTCTGTCCTTTGTGGTAATGTGTTTGTGCTCATGTGTGTGTGCCTACCCACCGCCACACCTCCTTCTGGCATAACCTTCATGACATGTTTCCACCATTATGGTGCTCTACATGAACAAAGTGACCATTGATCAAACCCCTGAAACTGTAAGCCAAAATAAGTACTCTTCCTTTAAGATGTTTCTGTAAGGTGTGTGGTTACAGCATCATTCAAACTATCAATCTCTCTTCCTATCCACCCGTTGTATTGTTTTGGTTGTCTGGAGACCCCTGACTAACACTCTGTTTCCCTCTACAACAGTTACCAAGACACAGGGATAGAAAGGCTTTAGTTATGTAATGAGGTTTCAAGTTCTTAAGTTTCTTGTTACAAAAATCCACCCACTTTTTTCTTCCTGTTTGAAGGAACAGTTCATTGGTTGGTGCCCACCCTGTCTACTTCTGATATCTCTCTCTGGTCCTCCCCAGTAAAAATATCCTGGCAGTCCTGGGAGTGTCCTCTTTACACAGATATTCTAACACAAATCTGAGTGTGACTAGGATCATGACAGCATGGGGGCAGAGAGCTGAGCATACTTTCCAATGAGGACTGAGGACTCATAGGATTACAACTCTGAGAGCAAAGTTGAAGTTCTAGATCAACTTTATATAGAAGACTGTTTACAGGATTTCCCTTCTCCCTTAATATCCAAACCAATATTTGATCAACATGGACAGTCAATCTAAAAACTAACAACAGAAAATACCCTTTAGGGAAACAAACAAGAATATGGCTGGATTAACACTCTTAGCTGCCAGCCCCCAAATTTTAGCTCTCCAGCCCTTTGTCCTAGTTTTCCATAGTTTTATGAGATGCCTTGAGACCAAGAACTCTAGTTATAATGATGTCCTGCTTTTTTTTGTCAACCTGCCACAAATTAGAGTCATCTAGCATAGGAACATCAGTGAAGGAAAATCCCTGTCTCAGATTGGTCTGTAGGCAAGTTTGTGTGGCATTTTCTTGATTAATGACTAATATGGGAGGCCAAGCTCACTGTGGATGATGCTACTCCCAGGCAGGTGACTCTGAGTTGTATAAGAAAAGGATGAGCAAGCCAAGAGAAGCAAGCCAGTAAGTATCACTCATCTACGGTCACTGCGTGAGCTCCCACCACTGCGTTAGTTCCCACCAGACTGTGATCTGGACATGTAAGCTGAAATAAACCCTTTGCTCTCCAAGTAGTTTTTATCATAGTGGGTTTTATTACAGCAATAGAAGCCCTAACTAAGACATACCAGATGCCATGAATTTTTCACATCTGCAACCCGATTTTCATGAGAAACACCCCACAACATAGATGGAGGCTATCCACCAAACATACATGAAACAAATCTTGAGGCAACAATCATTTGGCATGTTTTTAATAATGATCATCATCATAATTACCCTAAGTTATCACATATAGTAGCTTAATATGAACTGCTTATTGTGTGCCAAATGTGGCTTAAATTTTAACCACACAATTCAATTTCAGTCACTATAACTGTGAGATAGATCATAATACTACTAACTCATAGTTAAGGCAAGCAATGCCTAAAGATAGTTATCTGTTCATCTAAAGGCATGTAGATGATGATAGAAAGAATAAGATTTTATCATGAAGAGATAACTCAGCAGTTAAGAGCACTTACTGCTCTCACAGAGTACCCAATTCATTCCCCAGTACCCAATATGGCTCACACCTATACATACTCCAGTTCCCAGATATCTGATGCCCTCTACTGACCTCTGTGGGCACTGTATACGTATGCTACACATGCATTCATACTGGCAAACATACACATGAAATAAAAAATAAATCACCTTACAAAAAGGTTACCAGCACCATTAAAAGGTGGGCTGATAACTCTAGGTCAAGAGATACTTTTTAAATCCTCAAGCTAGTTTTTATTAATGACAACCAGCATCTGAGCAGCAGGCTTTGAGCCAGCTCATTTAACATACATGTTTGGATAGGGACTGTATGAAGGGTTAAACAGTTTCCTCAGGGATGGAGAAATGGCTCAGGAGTTAAAGTTTTGGGTCCTAAGTCTTGGAGCAGGAGGCTGGGGTTCTCCAGAGTAGGATGGCTGGCAAGACTAGAAAATTGGTAAGTACTGGATTTGATTGAAGGACCTTGCCTCAATGAGTAAGACAGAAGTGTAACTGAGATTGACTCCTAATATAAATCTTGGACCACCGCATAGATGCTCATGTGCACACACATGATACATGCTTGCATGCATACGCACATACACATACATGGGCACCCACATACCTGTGCCCTTCCAAACATACAGATACAAGCATGCAATACACACACACCCCACCTTGAGAAAGAAAAAAATGCCAATATTATAATTCTATGAAGTGGGAGAACCGAGGCTTAAATTCAAAATTGCCAGTCTTCAGAGCCCATGCTTTCAAGCCATTGCACAACACTAATGCAGGATACATGAGTCTGGGAAAGGGAGATAAAGGCTTTAGGATATTTGGGTTCTTTTTTCTTGGATCACAGCCTGCTAGCATGTGAGTCAGAACCTCTGAATACATCTAAATAGCCTGCATGTCTCAGTCAGTTTCCCTTCTATTAATGGAAATTGGGCCATCCCTTCCTTTGTTTAACATACAGGAGCCCTTTTATACATCAGAGCTACCAAGAAAAGTCAGGTGCAGCCCTGTGTCACAGCATGCACAGTCTAGGAGGAAAGTGACAACGATCAGAGGATTCCACAATGAAGTGTAAAGTGTCTTTCAGAGAGCCACCTCAGGCTGCTCACAACCACCTGTAACTCCAGGGCATCTGAGGCCCTCTGCTGAACTCTGAAGGCACCCATGCACATGTCCTACACACACACACACACACACACACACACACACACACACACACACACACACACCTCCCTCTCTCTCATACACACATTTCACATAAAAAGTTTTTTTTAAAGGAAACCAAAGGGATTCGGATGAATTTAAGTTCGGGGAGATGGCTAGATGGAAAAAGAACCATTACATTTGGATGGAACTTCCTTTCGAGTGTGTGTGGCCTCTGAAAATTCTCGAGACAATGGTTCTTGCTTTTTCTTTTGAGACAAGGTCCCATATAGTTCATCTGGACTCAAACTCAGTCTATAGCTAAGACTAGCTTTCATTCCCTCATCTACTTGCATCTACCAAGTGCTGGAATTACAGGAGTTCTTCACGAGGCCTGGCTAGGGATAATCGCACTGTTTCAGGAAAGTTAGGCAACTCTGTGAACCGAGACACAGTCACAGACCCAGACACTGGCACTTGGCTCTTAAAGATGACTTTGTTTCCTAAGAGGAAGGGGGGGAGTAGAAAAATGTGAATGAATGGGTCAAGAGTTTGACTTGACTTGTGCATTCCTGCTACAGCAATTGTAAAGCTCCATGACATAATAAATGCCTGTGACAAAGGGAAAGTCAACCTTCGCAGGGCACCGAGAAGATGGACTTGGGGAATAGCTTCTTAGGACGGTGAAAAAGTCTGGTTTACGAGAAATGCATTTTGCGTGTGACACTCAATTACATCATATCCTTTTTTTCACATGGACCCAGGGCTACTTTTTTCTACAATGTAATAAAGAACTAATGGCAGGCACAGAATTTTAAGGAAAGATGAAATAATATAGAAGACTTACTGTAAACCGTGTGGCTAAATAATGTTTAAAACACAACATGGAGGAGCTGGAGATGCCGCTCAACAGTGAAGAACACTTGCTGCTATTTCAGAAGACCCAAGTTCTGTTCCTAGCATCCATGTTGTGAGTGGCTCACAACTGCCTTTAACACTAGCTCCAAGGTATCTAACTCCCTAACTCCCTCTTCTGGCCTCATCAGGCATCTGCATTCACATGGTATATGAGGGGCATATGTACAAGTGTGTGCTTGCGCGCGCGTGCACACACATGCACACACAAACACGCCAATAAAAAACTTTAAAAATACATATAACATCAAATCCATGATCATTTTGGAGTTGGTAAGACTGGAGCCTTTGTTTTTTATTTCCTATTAATGCCATGAGAGCTTCTCATTTTCCAAAAGCCAACCAAGGTCATCCTATCTGCTTTATCGGATGAATTTTGCACTTCACATCAATGTGAAGGATCCATGCCAGAGCTGGAGGATGCCAAGATCGTTTGAGTCAGTTTCTCCTGTAGGAGTTACCTGTCTGGTGGTGGACATAGTCACAGGAGGCCTTACCTCAGCTTTGTGGTAGCAGAGAAGACAGCCTGCACAGGAGGAAGATATTTGAACAGTGTCTTCATGAGAGAGGAAGACAGAGGCTGGGGCAGGGGGTGGGAATGCTTTAGCACTACTATTAATTACCTTAGCCACCGGTGAGGGAAAAAATGCAGAGTGGTTTTAGGCAGATTAAGCTCTGACTAAGAGTGACATTGAAAACGCAGACAAAGGGAGGGTTTGTCTGGCAGCAGCATTTGGCCACCCCGTGTTAGGCTCGGAGAGCAAATCTGGACTTCTCAGTGGCATGTTGACAGCTGAGTGGAGTCAAATTCATGTCCAGACAAGAAGCTTGTGGTCAAATGCATCCAAAAACTTTGCAGCCCTGAATGAAAAAAATCAAATGGAAACCTTGGAATTTCTGTCAATGTCTCGAGCACCTCCTCCATTACTCTTGGCAGAGTGGCTCACACTTAGCCAGAGGCCAACATCATGCTGATTTCCATGGTATATCAGACCTTCTGCAGGGCTCTACATGAGCACACGGTGCCGGCAGGCTCAAGTTGCATTTATCTCTGGATCAAGGCAACATAGGAAATGGCTCTTTCAGCTGTGCTCTGAAGCGTACCTTTTCATAAGTAAGGCAGGAGCTTTTCACCTATGGAAGTTACTCCTTTGCTTGTCACATGAGAGATCTTGAGTAAAATAGCTCTTGTGGTTGTTATCTGGGCCTACAGTGCCACAAAACCACAGACTGGATGGCACAAGAAACAGTGTTTTCACTTAGTTTCAGGGGTCGCATGGCCAGGATAAAGGTGACCAACCACGTAGTTAGTTTTCTTCTAGCTCCAGGGTTAGCTCACTGTATCCTCACATGGTAGAGGAAGTGGTTCATAGTGTCTCTCTTAAAGGGACTAGTCCCCTCAGATTAGGGATCCTCCTTATGACCTAATTTAATTATCTCCTTACAGGCCCTTTCTCCAAAAGCAACACATATGAGGGTGGAGGGGACACAGAATTCAGTCTATTACATGTCCTTGCTTCTTAATTTCTTCAATAAAAAGGTGGTAATAAGAGGATATTCATACTGCTGCTGTAAGAGTTACCTAGGCAACAAAGGAGCCACCTACAGCATACTTAAAACATAGCTCAAAACTAGGATTTTAAAACAGGGGCTAGAGAGACACTTCAGCAATTAAGAACACCTGCTGCTTTTGCAGAGTCTCCAGGTACAATTCCCAGCAAAATGGTGGCTCACAACTGCCTATATGTCCAGTTCCAGGGGAATCTGATGTCCTCTTCTGGTTTCCACGGGCACTGCATGCACATGGTGCACATACATACATGCAGGCAAAATATTCACACACAAAAAAATAAGTAAATTTAAAATCTTAAGATGTAGACTAACAAAAATACGTTTAAACTCATTAGATGTGTGGAAGGAATTATGACAAGGAAATATGCTCTTTCATTCCCTCACTGCATGAAACTATTATTATACAATTCTTGGCCTTATAGCAAAAATTATAACTATATGCTGCTCTAGTTAGCCTTTACTGTCAACTTGATGAAGCCTAGAGAGTTACCTGAGAGGGGAGTCTTAACTGAGATGCTGTAACCCCTCCCCCATCAGACTGGCCTGTGTGAAAGTCTATGAGGGACTGTTTTGATTGTTAATTGATGCAGGAGGGCCATTCCACTGTGGACGGCACAATCCTCTGGGCACACAGGGCTGGGATGTATAAGGAAGCTAGCTGAACATGAGCTTGTGAGTGACATAGCAAACACCCTTGCTCAGCTCTATGGCTTCCTTTTGGTTGCTGTGACTGAAAGCAACCTAGGGTGAAAAGGATTTGTTTGTCTTTCCTAGCCAGGTCACAGTCCATCATTTGAGCAGAGAGTAGCTAGATGAGCATTACAAAAAGCTCTCACAATCTATCTTGGGATCATATGAAAGAGCTGTCAATTTATCCGGGACCAAAGAAGAAAATCCCAGAAAGAGAGAAACAAAAGGAAATGATATGACCATTCTACATCATTTTTTCCCCTTAAAGTACTCAGTGATAAGGATTGAAAGGTTTGAGCTAAAATAACTGTACAGAGAAAGGAAACCAAGCACCATTTTCTGCTGGATCAAGAAAATTTACTGCCAAGTCAAGAAACAAGCAAAGTAGGATCTTGTGTTTGGGGTTAGTAAACTATCTGAGACTTGAATTGCCAACATCCTGAAGAAGAGATGAACGAAGACGTCAGCCCAACAATCATGCAGGCTCAGCTTGGAGGGATTTGCTACATAAAGGATGATGGTTCAGGGAGTTGGAATTAACAACCCAAAATTAACTAACCCACAGTATTGGCAGTTTTACAAGGAAATAAAACAAAAACTGAACTCTAAACATTGAAGAGGAGGAGGAGGAAGACCCACGAGTAAGCACGGCTGAGAAGTGAAGGGGGATTTGAAATAGATCAGAATTCACAAAGGTCGGGGTCCAGCTGGACACAGTGGCACACATCTTTGATCATAACATATGGGAAGATGAGAAAAGAGAACCCCAAAATCCCAGCTGGAGCTCCATATTGAGTTCCATAATATATGACTTAATTTTGAAGGTCTAAAACATATAGAAGATATTATTTCACCATTGTTAATTTAAACTAGAAATAAAACACAAAAATATGATCAGACATTTGATATTCACAAGTGTCTGAAAACAAAGCAATTCCTTCTAACTAATCTGTGAGTTGAAAAGGAAAGTCAAAGGAAA
Organism: Mesocricetus auratus; assembly: GCF_017639785.1. Classification (NCBI taxonomy): domain Eukaryota; kingdom Metazoa; phylum Chordata; class Mammalia; order Rodentia; family Cricetidae; genus Mesocricetus; species Mesocricetus auratus. Next base: position 10,045,660 of record NW_024429183.1, on the reverse strand, counting down.
ACTATGAAATATTTCCTATGGCAACCGAGTTGCCAGGTTAAAATGTGCAACGTGCTACTAAATCGTGTATTAGAAGAGGAGAAAGGGCTGAAAAAGTAATGATCTGAGAATCTTTTTGCTTTCTAAAAGAAAGGAATGTGCAGTTAAACATAAGGAAGGCAATAAAAAGAGCTCTGTATTTTCTGGATCATTCTGTGAAGACAGCTTGGCTTGAGTACCCAAACCTAATAAGGATGCAACAAGAGAACAGACTTGTAAACAAACATTTCTCAAAAAGAAACATGGGAAATCCTAAACAAATATTTACAAATCAGATCCAGAACTGACCAAAAGGGACACTGTATCTTGACTAAGTTAGATTTACTCCATAGAGGTGAGTGCAGCTTGGTGTGCATTTACAAAATAAATGGTGGAATAATCGTGGGAATAATACATGCTAAAACACAAACAGGTAAAATAGTTAAAAGAAAACAAAACAAAACAACAAAAAAACCAACTGCTGACAAGTGGCTGGAGAGAGGGCTCAGCAGTTAAGTACACATGAAGCTGACTCCACATAAGATAAAGTCAAACAAAAATATGTCAACTTCTAGCTATCAAGAGAAACTGTGGTGGGTGGTTCGAATGTAAATGGCCTCCGTGGGCTCACAGGGAGTGGCACTGTTAAGAGGTGTAGCTTGTTGGAGGAAACGGGTCACTGAGGGTGGGCTTTGGGATTTCAAATGCTCAAACTGGAACCCCGCCCTCTCTTTCTGCTGCCTGCCCATCCAGATGCAGAAGTCTTGGTTCCTTATCCAGTACTATGTCTACTTATGTGCAGTCATGTTTCCTGCCATGATGATAGTGGACTAGACCTCTGAAACTGCAAGCCAGCTTCAATTAAATGCTTTCCTTTATAAATATTGCTGTGCTCATGGTGTCTTTTCACCACAATAGGACACTGGCTAAGAAACAAGGAAACTCATACAGAGATGCACACACACACACACACACACACACACACACACACACACACATTTCTACAAAATCTGGCATTTTCTACAAAATCTGGAACTTTTCACATAATGCAGAAATTCCACCTCTAAACAAACTCAACCCAAAGGAGAATATTCAACAGAGTGTTGTCTGTAATCAGCCCAAACTGATCAGAGGCAGCCCAAATCTTCATCAACAAGGGAATGGGAAGCTCTGCAGTGGGATGCTTTAGACAAATGCAAGTGAGACTTTTCCTATTATGGGTAGATGTCACAAACATATCACCCAGGAAAAAAGAAGGGGATCAAATAGCAGCCTCCTGCTGATTTTGTGTATAGCAGTATCAGAATAGGCAAGTCTGATGCTCAGAGGTAAGACTTCATAGTGGCTATGTTTTAAGAGAGGAACTGGAGAGAAATTGTGAGAAATGTTCCTGAGGCTGGTGACTATATACACTCTCATCTGGTTGATTACAGGAACACGGCCTCTTTGTAAATCAATGAACCGAGAGTGGCACCTTTCCCATTAGATACCACTTTAGCTCTTTACTTTTATTGCCTTTATAGCAGAAACTAAAGGCTTCCTTATAAGGAGCAAAGCAACATGCGGGGCCTCGCCAGCACCTCATAAACAGAGTTCCCCTTCAGTCAGAAAACACTAAGACTGAAACTACATCGCCTGAAGCCTGTTCCACAGAAGCAGACAGTAATGAAAATAGAGATAAGGAACAGCATTAGGCAAACACAGCATTTAACAGGGGGGATTGGCTTATTCCGCAGAGCCACAAAAAAACTGTTCTCCTAAGCTGATATGACAGGATAAACAGGACCTCAGACACTGCTCTCGGTAGCTGACTCAACAGCCAACGCTGACAGATTTACAACGGAGAGCCGAATCCACAGATAGACAACCATGCTCTCTGTTTGGGGCTTGATGACCTACAGTATACCCTGAAACCCTTAAATCAACAGCTTCGTGGCGTTTATGGTGAAGCTCTCTGACAAGTCTGCTTTATCAACAAGCCTTGTCTTGACTCTGAGCTCAGCTAAAAGCTGGGCTATCAAAGCTGAGCATTTACTAACATGGGAGTGAAAAGCGCCTCACTTCTGTGTAAATAATGGGAATCTTTCTTGAGCTTCAGAGAAGCACAGTTACAGCAGAGAAAAGCAGTAAGCACATACAGAGAGGGTAGAGAGGGTCGTAACCAGTGAGACCCATCAGTGCCAGGGCAGATTTATTTGGCCAATGATGCTATACCTCCTGCTGTTCCTACCATAGGGACCTGGGATTTTTCAGGTCCCTTTAAGAGCCTCACACCATACTACTGTTTTAAGAAAAGAGTTTGCTTTTTATTTATATGTATGTGTGAGGCTGCACACATGTACACAGGTGCCCACGGAGTCCAGAAGGGGGAAGATCCCTTAGAGATGGTCACTGTGAGCCACCCTACCTAGCTGCCGGGAACTTAACTCCCATCCTTTGGAAGGGCAGTGGGTTCTTAACTGCTGAGGCATCTCTCCAGCCCACCAATGCTATTTCCTGATACACAAATATATACTATGTATAGCCACTAAATATGGATGTTTTATGCTAGTATCTTTAAAATCATCTTTAATAAAAGCCATTGCTTATAAACTCAATACTAACTCATATTTTATGACATGGCTCCACGGAAACATGCATGTGTCTACTGCAAGCACCATGCAGTAGGGAATAAATAGGAATGGGGGAAGGGTACTTATTGGAGGTATGATTAACCAGATGTGATGGTGCACACCTTCAACTCTAGCACTTGCGGGGGGGGCAGAATTTGGAGGATCTCCGAGGACTTTGAGGCCACCTTGATCTACAAAGTGAGCTTCAGGAAAGCTAGGGCTACGTAGTAAGATGCTGCCTCATAGCAAAAAAAGGGGCATAATCAAATACATTATGCACATGTATGTAAATATCATAATGAAGCCTATTATTGTATATAATTAATATACACAAATAAGAAACTAACAAAAACCTTATAAACAAATCTTTCCTCCCTTAAGTGGTTTCTTGTTAGGTATTTCTCACAAAAACAAGAAAACAAAGTAACACACTATATGTCTGGTGGCCCACTACACTAGATTATTTTTGCCACAGAATCTCTCTATTAGGGAAGAAAATTTATAATACCCTGACATTAGCTTTTAATTTCCTAAGCAGGGATCTCTTTAAATCAAGACTTTTGCTTTGCTCCCTAAATATGTTATTTAGTATAACTAGGAAAGTCACTATGAAAACAAATCATAAAGTCAAGACCTAATAAAAACTTTTCCATCTGAAGGAAAAATGAGCTAGAGCTAATTAAACTGAAAGTTTTAAAACAAATATAATTAGAAGAAAGTCCACATACAAATTCTGAAAATTTTCAAAACATCATCTCTTTCATTTATCTTCAAGGGAAATACTTAATTCAGCTTCCCCAAGTCTGACTTTCATCAACAGGATTGAGCAATTTTCTGTGTGATTGAATAATGACCTGCTGCTTCCAAACCGAGGCCATCAACCCGTCCCACAGCAGAGACGCAGAGGTTCTGAAAACGCTTTGTGGAGGAAAAGCAATTGAACAAATGAGTCCATCAGAGGGGATTCTCTACTGTCTATACTAATAAACTTCAGAACCTGGACTTGCCAACACAAGGACATTTCTAGGCTGTTTAGTTATTGCTGCTCTGAACTGACTGTGCACACAGCACGTTACATGCTAGTCATTACCAACTGGTATAAAACTCCAAAGCATCTCTCTAACAACTTATGCATCTATTATACCTTGAAATGATTACATTTTTCATGTTTGGGTTAAATAAAATGATAGCAACATAATTTTCATCCATTTATCTTTTTTGATGTATCATTTTGAAAGATCTAAAATTACATGTTTTGCCTTACAGTCCCTTCCCTGAGGAGAGACTGAACTCCTTCAAATAAAGAAGAGATACAGTTCTGTGCAATACAAAAAGGAAAAAAAAGAGATGTCTGTTGTCATGATTCAAAAATAAAAGACTACTACATACTAAAATTAGATTCACTAAAATAAACATCTTCAAAGACACATATGAACTGCAGATGAATGCTGAGCAGTGTAATCCACAGATAAGCATACTTGGTTTACAATGTTACTCCGCATGTCATCATCCAAGCAAATCAAAGAAATCAATCAAAGCAGTTACAGTGTGTGAAGTCATCCTCTGAGCCAACTATGAAGTCTCCACCTCTAGCCAACTTCTCCTTGTCTTGACAGGCAGATAATACACTCATGTCTATGTCTTGCTTTAAAACCAGCTGAAGTTGCTATGGGCAGGCAGGGCAAAATGTGAAGTAATCACACATCAGACATGGAAAGTAATTCATCAATAAGACCAATAATAGATCCAAGATGCACAACAAGGAGCAAATATTGACAAAGCTACATGCTGTCATGTTCTGGCTGTGGGTGTTATGTCCAATGCATTTTGACTCATGAAGTGTGCCTGTCATTTCCCCCCTGCCTTAACAGCAGTTCTGGGCTCATTGACCTTGTTATAGTATACTTGTCTGTATCCTCTGTGAGGCTACAAGCTTTTTGCAGAAAATACCCAAAGTGCTTTCATCTCTATCATAGTTTTAATTTTTATTTCAAAGAGCTAGAAAAGAAGCTTGACCTCGAGTCACAACAGAAAATCAGCTTATAGCTAACATTAAAAAACACCAAAGTAGTCTAATATCAGGCATCACTTGGACATTAGGACTGTGATGACCCTTTTTTGGGGTAGCAAGATGGTTGTCAGCAATCGTGGGTTTACATCCCTCCTCTTTGCTACCCCAGATGTCTCAGGATTTCATTTTATCATCTCTGATCCTGTTTTGTTAGTATCTCCAAACCGGTCACTGTGGGAAATGACACCTCTACCCAAAGTGTGTGTGCACATACACACTTGCCACAGAGGAAGCACGAAGGTCATAAGATAATGAGTGGGAGACCATTATCTCCTTCTGCCATGTGGGTCCTAGGCATTAAACTCAGGTTGCCAGGGTTGGCTGCAGACACCTTTGCCTAGTGGGCCATTTCATCTGCTCTGCTTTTTCTTATTCCATTTTATTTATTTTAATGTCATTGTTTGCACTCTTGTGGAGTTTAAATTCATGATATCACTACTCTATCCTCATATTAAAATACTTTAGAATTTAGGAATAATGTAATTATATAAGCCCATGATTTAATATGAAGGGAAATACCAAGGATTACCTAATATCTATTAAATACATAATGGCTAGGATTTTATGTTTTGCGTTAGAGATGGATGGATGGATGGATGGATGGGATAAAGGATGTTCTGGGGACAAAGGGAGAAATGTTAACTACTAACAACCAGGAGTGAAAATACCAAAGAGACTTTCATTTTGCTTGCCCGGCATAGTTCTAAAGTAATGGAGCAATTCAGACTATGCTGTGAGTTACATAAGCATCAGGGTCTCACCACTGGCAAGGATGACACAGCTTTGGAGGCTAAATCACCAGGTGTGTCTATGTACAAACATTGACTGGTTCCGTGGCTTCTGATTCCAACAAAAGCAGAGTTCCAAGTCTCACCAAGTACCACAGGTATCTCAAAGGAAGCAATTGCGTGCAAGTTCAACTTACATGTGATAGACAGGAAGCTCTAATTCAGCTTCACGGGTGTATCAGGAAGACTATGGTCAAAGCACAAGGAGAATATCCTGTGTCATTGCTAGAACTGCCTACAGTCCATTCTTGGTCTTGTTGGTCAAGAGGATACAGAGGACATTTAATTTTATCTTAGGAAATCTACCAATTTATAAATACAATCTACATTTTAAATTTTCATTCATATGATTACTCCCCCTTCCCACATAAGAAGGCAAGGATAACTTTTATTATAAAAATCCTTCTGTTAAAGATCTGATTGTTTTCAGGAATCTGAGGGTATATCAAGTGAAATTCACAAACAATACACATCAATTAAAAAGATCCCAGATTATTTTTCTGCTGTCAACCAACCCACCATTCCTAACATCCCAAACTATCCACAAACCCTCATCAGCTCCCTTATCCACACAGGCTCAGCAGGCCTCTGTATTATCTATGCACAGGCTCAGCAGGCCCCTGTATTATCTATGCAGTAGCTCTTAACCCTACTCCACTGCACTATCCACACACCAGCAGCAGCTATATCCCTCAAAGGCAGACCTGGTACTGTTTTCATAATCAAACTTTTAAAGCATGGTCATGATGCTCAAAAATGTTCCAGCTTAGGGTTTTTGATTTGGAGGCTAGAGGTGCTTACCCAGTAAAGCAAGTACTCTGAAATTTAAAACAACAACAACAAAACTACAAAATCTGAAACCTTTCTGGTATCAAGAAACATGGGTAATGGGTGCACAGACTGCCTGAAGACATTAATCTTCCTGAAATAAACAGCATGCAGACTCCAAAAGTCCAATCCCATATAATCTATTTTCTTGACAAAGCCATTGTATGTTAGGGTTGTATCAAAGTGTGACCCACAGGAGTCTCTTGGCTATGAAACACTTTGGACTGGCACCATTGGGGAAGCTAATGGTGCTTAATAGGTAAAGGCCCGGAATGCCCCTGGGTGCACTAAGAAGCATAGATATTCCTTCATAAATAAATAAATAATAAAAATAAATAAATAAAGCATTAGCCATCCTAACACCAATAGTATTCAATTGATAATCTATACAAACACAATTTCCCAGGCATTTAAAGCAAGTTAAGTATATAAGGAAACTGGCTGCTTCTCTTAGATCCATGGTATTAAATGGAGTTCTCTAGAGGAACAGACCCAATAGTATGTGTGCATATGTGTACACATGTGATAAAAATGAACCATTAGATTGGCTTACACTATAGGGACTGAGTAGCTCAACAATAGCTCTCTGCTTGCTGGAGAAACAGAACTCAGAACTTGCTCAACAAAGTCAGGTGCTTCCACAATACTGAATTTGCATTGAAAGCCAAGAAGATCCATAGGGAGTCACAGGATTTGTGTTCATATTAGAAGGCTGATCAAGCTCGGTTGTATGTCATCAGTAGAGTGTGGGGAACACAGGGAGATACACATTTTTCCCCTGAACTTTTTATTTCTAGGCCATCAGTGGATGATGCCACCCACTTTGATGGTGGGTCTTCCCTCCTCAGCTGGTCCTGTCTAGAAAAGCCCTCTCAGCAGAGGTGTGTTTCCCAGGTGATCCTAAATTTCTTCAGGCTGAAAATCATTCTAGACCACTCTTATATTCACTATCTTACCTGCTACACAAGATTGGGGGCAGAGGGTCCAAGATGACCATGAACCTGAAAAGGGAAGGGACTTCCTTTGCACCTGAATACCTACCCCAGAAAAAGCCTCAGAGACTACTGTATTTGTATTCTACTGTTGCTCACTATCATAGCAAAGAAGCAGCTTGTGGACACCGTATTGCCAACTCAGTTCTACCAGTTCAAACAGCAAGATGTCCCACCTATAGTTATTTGTTCTATAATGAAATCCACTTCCAGGCTCTTCAGACTATTCACTCAGTTCCTTTGAGAGATAGAAATGAGCCTCAATTGCTTGTCATTTATCAGTCAAAGACCACACTGGTCCTGGAGGCTGACTCTGCCTTGTGACATGGTCGCTTCCACATTCAGAACCTGCACATGAGAATCTCTCATGTGTTAAGCCCCTCTTCCTCCGAGCCCCAGTGATGTCTGCCCACAAACTAGACCCAGATTAAAAGGACTTGTTTGATAAGACCTTCCTGGAATGTCTCCATGTAAAGGCCAACTGATCTGGAACCTTACCATCTGCAAAATCTCATGCATGTAGCATCTAGATCCAGTGACAGAGCACACTACTGGGAGAGGGAACATGTACAACAGAGACCAAGGTCACCCTGGACCTTTGTCCTTTAATATAACAGCTCTCTTTTCCCGTGAAGTCACCACTCTACAGATAAGTAAACTATATTCCCAGATTGTCCACTTATTTCCCACACAGCATCTCCATGTAGTATTTCGGCAAAGTCCCGTGAATCTGAAGTTATTTTAAAATCAAATATTAGGGCCTGGAAATGGCTCAGTGGGTAAATCATAAACACTTAAGTTCAGATCTCCAGAACCCACATAACAGCCAGTGCAGTAGCATGTACCTGCAATCCCTTTTATTGACAGATAGGAAGCCAAGACTGGAGGATCCCTGGAAGTTTGAGGGATAGATAGCTTGGTATAGGTAGCAATAAAAAACAAGTGATCCTGTTTCAAGGTGGAAACTAAGGTCCAACACTTGAGGTTTTCCTCCAGACCTCACATGCTCAGGGTATGACTTTCCTCCCCCACATCTTTAACACAAAATAAGTTTTTAAAATCAAATGCTATGCAAAAGAATTATTTCTTCAACATCATATTGCCAGATTATAAGCCAGATTTCCAAATCTCCTGCCACTTTAATATGTCATTCTGCAATCTTAAACTGTTATACAATCTATTTCTGAGATGTTGACTTGTCTAAAGTTCATGGTATTGACCTAGACCAGAGACTTTCAAACTTGACTTTGCTTCAGGACTACCTGGGGAATGTTTAAAAGATACTCATGTCTTGGCCTCATCTTCAAACCTTCTGTTTTTGTGAGTCTGGATGGGTATCTGAACATGAGCATCCATGATTTTCCAGCTGTCTATAGTAAAATCCACTGACTCTTCTAGATTTCTTTTGTTAGTCATAAATAGTAGTATTATACATGTATCATTAAGCACCAGTTTGTATTTGTCTTACACACAAAAGGAAGTCTTTTACAAGTGGATTCATCCTGTGCCAATGAGTTTTACTGCAAAGCAATGGCTGCAAAACCCAGACCTCCTAAGAAGCTGCAGAGATGGGCATTCTCATACTACAACATAAGAGGGCATGTACGCAATATTTAACTTCAATCCTGTCTTTGACATGCATAAAACAGACCCCCAGACTTATCCACAATACAAAGGATTTGTGGTCATGTCTGCTCATAGAGAAATGAATGTTGAGTTACTCTGCACATACCTCCTAGAAGTGGTAAAGTAAAACATAAAATGTGGACAAGGAACTGTAGGATCACAGGATGACCTTAGGGCACTGCCTGCACTGTTATAGAACCTGGTAAGCCAGCAGACATAAATCCCTTTCCCTGCTTATCTCAATCTCTTTCAAGTTCCGTCCCTCAAAGGAGGGTGTGCACATAGCTGGCTCCTCATAAATTAGCGATGCCCACATCTAATGTATATCAGAAGACAAGCCCCCTTGACTGACACTGCTAAAAGGGGCAGATCAAATATTTCAAAGCTGAATGGCTTGAATAAGCAATCAAAAGAACTCGATGGAAAGTAAAATCCTTAGATTCTTCAAAGGCATCCCTTCAGTAGAGGTGACCACACCATCCAGGCAGAACACTCCCCAGACCTCTACTAGAGCACTGGAGTATATTCTGTTCTATAACTGGCTAAGAAAACTATGGGAACAAGCTTTCCTGGGAGTAACTTGATGTAACCAAACTCCCGGGTTTGTAGACAGTGTTGTGTATGAACTCCAAACAAATATTTTTGGTCATGAAAGCCTTAATGTGTAGTACTATCATTAGGCTTGTTTATATTTGGACTTCAAGATTTAATCAGCGCCATTTTCTCTTGAATTGTTTATTGCTTATGGTGGGAAACCATGCAATTTTCCAGCACATGTGTTCTGCTGGAGGGAGTTCTTTGAAGCCACTGTCTTGGATCCATGCAAAACCAAAATGAGTTCTCAGTAACTTTGCCTCTTGGACAATTAAGGTTCTAGTGACAACAACACTTGGTGGCATATGCCAATAAAAGCATATAAATCCCTGACCACAACTAATATCTTGTATCTGATATGTCATTGTTTCATAAGGAGGGGGTTCAGTTCTGAATGCAACAGATTGTTGAAGATACATGCATATTTTTATAGCAACAGCAAAAGAATAAGTCAGGATCTCAAGAAAATGTCCAAATCACTTGGAAATCAGAAGGCCCTGTTTGCAGAAGGAAGCCAACAGGAGGAAAGTATGGTCAAGAGAATAATAGAGGAGGATATGATTAAATAGCTGGATGGTTCAGGCAGGCACATTTTTGCTGAATGCTAGCAATACCAGTAGGAAAGAAGGAAAGAGGAAGAGAGATACAAAAAGAGGGGAGAGTAGAAAGAGAATGGAGGTGGGAAAGGATGGAGGAAAAGAAAGTGAATTGGGGAAAAAAGGAATAGAAGAGGATAGAGAGAATGGATTTAAACCATTCCAGAAACATCTCTCTCTCTCTCTCTCTCTCTCTCTCTCTCTCTCTCTCTCTCTCTCTCTCTCTCTCTCTCTCTCTCTCTCTCTCTCTCTACACACACACACACACGCACACACACATACACAAACACCCCAGTCCCAAGCAGTTCAGATAAGGGATACACAACTTGTTCTAATAACTGCATAATAAGGATTATTATTGCAAACATTTACTCACAAAAGCACTTGCATTCGGGATGATGAAAGGAAGACACACCAAGCAGGAGGTTTTTTATAATAGTTAAGTGCCAGTCAGAATACCAGCATCTCAGATCTAAAGTGACAATTTCTCTCTCTCTTTTTAACCAGGTACTTCAAAAACACATAGGAAAGTAAACACAATGTTTCAGGTCCTACTTCCAAATAGTCTCCTGGCTCTGTATATAACCTGGGTGTTCATGTTGAATAAAGAAAACAGTCTCAAAAGTGGCCCCAGTGGGTGCTGACTGGTAACTTTCAACTTTTGTACTGAAGTGTGGCATCATACCAGCACTCAGAAATTTTGGGATCTTAACAGATCTGATTTTTAAGTTAGTGAACTTGATCATGCAGGGGGAACTGTCTTGGGCATCCATACAAGGTGTTTCTTGTGACCAAATATTTGTGAGCCTCACAGGTGGAATCCTATCCACACCCGGAACTCTCCGTGAAGAAGTCAAACCCACACAGGGTGAGTGATGTATGTGGCTGGGCAGGTAGTGAAGGGAAGAGTCAGCTCTTCAGATCTGAAGACGGAAATCTGTGATCTATGTGGATCCTCTCTCCTCCTCACCCTGACCTCAGTCATCTTACTTCTTTTATTCTTTCTTTCTCAATAAAATGTTTTCTTTCCCTACAAGATCCCCAACCTTCACACCAAGAGGGTTGCCAACACCAAAGAAATTCTTTTCCTGTTCTGACAGGCCTGCCTGGAAAGGCTTCAGGACAAGGGAAACAGAGTTCAATGGCCATTTCCTGCCCAGACCACCTCTTAGTTCAAAGCCAACAATCAAGCAAAGGACAGCTACTGTGTGACTAGTTCAGCACTAACCACTGGTCTCCCTCACCCTCTGCCAGCGGTCATTTTCACTGAACACATGAAAATCCTGAGGTCTCGGGAAGCGAGCGCAGGATGCCAACATGCAAGGATGCCCAAGATGCTCAGGATGCCCAGCCCAGGGCCTTGAAGTCACGTATGGACAAAAGAATGATCCAGAAGGAATGGTACTTAGTGGCCATATTATGACAGGCAGGTAGCACTGAGGCAGGCTGGGCCCTTGCAGCTCTCAGGAGAGACCTCTCAGGCTTGCCTTAGCTACTTTAGAATCCAACTCCTTGGCAAGAACTTTGGTCTTTGAAAAATTTTTTTTTAATTTGGTTTGGCCTTTTGCTCAAGCCTTGTGAAAAGCAAATAATTCTCTTCACAAATCATGTCTTAGGAGAACACAGAGGAGAAAAGCCAAGAAAATAAAAGGGTCTTTTTACCCTTGATGAATTGAATAATAGCCTAAGAAAACATCTTTGATTTGGGTCAGCCTATATTAAAAAACATGTAAATACAACCCAGCCTAATCTGTAATTTCACAAGATCCTCTCAAGTGACCATGACATTCGAGGGGGAGGGGGTAGATGTAATTCAACAGCTCCTGCTAGCTAACAAGGCCCCACAAAGCAACAGAGCCACTGGCTAAGGACATCTAACTTCAGCCCTTTCATGAATGGAAATTGGCTTTCTAAAGATGGCACGGCAGGCAGTGACCAGCGACAGACAACTCAGTGACAGCTTTCTGAGTTATAAAATACTTTTGAAAAGGAGACATCAAAGCTCCCTACCGCCTATTCAAATCCAATGGCTTCGAAAGCTCCTCACAGGGACCCAGGCTTTCTGGAGAGTGGTCACTGCAGCAGTCACAGGCAGCAAAGCCCATCACAAGACACAATGGGACATCAGGGCAGCTAGCCATGGAGCAGACAAAGGGAAGAGAAAGCAAAGGGAAGCAAGCGACAAAGTTGGATGGTGCACTGGGAATCCAGGCTGAAAGGGATTTTTGAGGCAGCCTTGGTGGTGGTACCCACTCTGCTGGGAGCCTCTGATACAGTGGGGAGCCAGGACAATGAGCCAACACCAGACAGAAAGCTCGGCAGCAACAGCAAAGCAGCCTTCCCTTGTGCTCAGCTGGTCTTTGCAGAGATTATCAAACATCAGCAGACCCATGCACTGTAGAGCTGAGTAGGCCCACAAGGTCAGTAACAGCGTGTGTGTGTGTGTGTGTGTGTGTGTGTGTGTGTGTGTGTGTGTGTTTCCACCTGAGAGCCATGTGAAGAACAGAATTTGGTCTAGATTGAGTTTATGAAGCAAAAGTACATTTCTCCAACTAGAAAAAAACCATGATCATCAGAGAGGTCAGCTACCAATAAAGTGCAAACCTTAGGCCTAGCGATTGTCTTTACACTGAAACAGGAACCCTGGTATACGATGTCAACCAAAAGTACAATTTTAAAACAGGTGGATCGGTCAGGCCAGTATCAACTCCATCTTTTTGAAATTGAAAATGCAGACTAGTGTATTAAAAAATAGGAAATGGCTACAGATGTAGCCCAGTTAATAGAGTGCTCAGCCCACACAATGTCCTGGGTCCAATCCCTAGTATCACATAAAGCCAGTTATGACGGCATACCTCTGGGGTTCAGGAGTATCAGAACTTCAAGGTCATCCTCAGTTATGTAGGATGTAACAGTTACATACAGCCTGGGTCACATGGGACATTCTGTCTCTTACACACACACACACACACACACACACAGACAGACAGACATGCAAAGACACAGATGAGCGTGGAGTTCATGAGGTGAAATGGCTCTGGATGTAGCTCAGTTGACAGAGTATGTATCTGCCCAGCATGCACAAAGCCCTGAGGTTAATCCCTAACACTGCAGAAAACCAGACAAGATATCGCCCTTTGTGTTTCAGCACTTAAGAAGTGGGGGCAAGAGGCTCAAAAGTTCACAGTCATCCCTTGCTACATAGAAAATGTGTGCATGGCATGGGTGCTTAACTCTCTTTAAGCCTAGTGACCATGGAACTCTTATCCCTAGAGTTTTCTCTACACTTAGGACACAATACACAATTGGGATAAGCACTGTGCTCATGATGACCTTGTCATCGTGAACCTATGCAGAGATGTTCTTTAAGGGGGGGCTGGGAGGAACCCATGACCAAACATGCTGGACAAAGTCTAAGTGTAAAGAGAATTAAAGATGTGGCGATGTAGGACTCTCTGACTTCCTGACACGCTGGTGCATACAGCGGTGCTGAGGGGTGGTGGTTGGTACTACCTGACCCAGCCTCTCCCTTTTCTGAAGCTATTGCTTGTGGGCTCTTTGCTCCTGAGCTCTGTTGAGCCACAGCTTAGTTCAGACTAAGATGGGAATTTTTAGGTCTAAGAGCCCTGTTACTTTTTCTCTTGGAGGTGTGTCTAATCCATAGCCCATGGACTATTTGTAGCCAAGCATAGCTATGAGTCCTAAACTTACTTAGTATGTTACGTTGTTGTGTGTGTGTGTGTGTGTGTGTGTGTGTGTGTGTGTGTGTGTGTGTAACTGGATTACATGTCAAGCATGGACTTTGTAGATGTCAATGTTCTATTACAATGTCAAAACATTAGACACTAGCCTGGAGCGGTGGCTCAGCAAGAGACAACTGTTAAGAGTGCTTGCTACAATTGCAGGAGACCTGGGTTTAGTTCCCAGCACCCACATTGTGGCGCAGAATTGCCTGTAGCCGTTGTTCTAGGAAAGCAAACATGATTTGTCCTCTTTGAATGCTGCATGCACATAGTGCACATATGTATGTGCCTGCAGGCACAAACTCAATAGACATAAAATAAAAATAAATCTTGTTTTTAAATAAAAGGTTAAACACTTCTGTCAGTGTGTTACTGGAGTCCATGTCCTCCACATGCAATGTCTGCTATGACAGAGGCAATAAACAGTTATTAGATGGCAGAATCAATGAGTTAATGCAGCTTTCCCATATATTCCCAAACACAAGTGTCTACAGCAACTGGTTCTCAAATACTAACATACTCCAAACTCATTCATAAAGTGATACATTTCTGGGGCCAAATTCCAGTTGGAGGAAAAGGAATCCAAATTTTCAGCATGTCAGACAAAGCTAAGCAAATGGGTCATAATCTACGTCAGTTGTTTTTTTTTTTTTTTGGTTTTTTTTTTTTAACAAAAATCTCCCTAAGGAAGGATGTTTTAAAACAGTAAACTCTTTGAAGAAAGATGCATTCTGACAGGAACTGGAATTAAAGAACACAGGTGAGTATCCAGAGTTGGTTAGTTTCACAGTAAAGTGAGGTCTCCCTCCAGCAGCCTCAGTTTGCCTGTTGTCATGACCTTCCTTCCCACCACCGTGGTGGCTAGAGAGGGGAGGCTTCACAGAGTAGAAAGGGCATATGTGGCAGGCAGCTATAGGCTAGGTTAATAGGTAACCCATGATTCTGTGACAAACACTACAGCTCCAAATACACTCACCAAGTTTAAGGCCACCAGGTGGAATGAGCGGTGGGGTGACCCAGAACAGACATTTAGAATTAAAAGTCAGGAATCACATGCAAACTTAATGGTAGGCAGGATTCAGTTGCTCCTGTTTTATGAACTATTGAAAGTAAGGAACAACTCACTGAACTCCTTAAAGTGAACGCTGTTGGCTTGGCATGGTAGCTGTACGCTCCAAGAAAGTATTAGAAATATTTTAAGCACTGGACAATTTTGAATTTTTCAGGGAAATCCTCTGCTAGAAAAATTCCAGCTGGGGTGTGTATGCCTACCTTGCTGCCTGTAAGAAGAATATATGTATTCCAGTACCGTAATCTTACTACCCTTTGTGTTTTCTTCTGAGGTTTCCCCAACAGTTTAGGAAGAAGCTGGCTTTCCTGCTGGCACTCTGCCAGATCATTTAAAGGTGACTGATTACTTTCCTAATACATTCTGGAATCACACTGGGAGATGGGTATCACATCTAAAGGGATCCTGAAGCCTACCACCTAGCCCCGCTCTTAAAGAAACCCCAGACAGAAGCTTTTCATGAAGGCATTTCTTTTCACAGTGTCATCAACTTCCTATCAACACCTGAATCAATGGGTGAAGAACTGCCATATCCTCTGGCATGTTAGCTTTCCCATTAGTCAATCCAACAAGTCTATTAGACACAAGTACATCTGCTGAACTTTTGGACCATCTGCAATATTCTGAATCCATCACTGCCGCTGTCAACTAGCCTTAGGGGAGTTATGAGCCTCCCTCTTAACCAAAGATGCTTACCAGTGTCTGTAGGTAGCTAGAAGAGGGAAGACACGGTCATTCTCTTTTATGCTCATCTCTCACTGCCCCCTCAGTGTGGTACCTTTAGATGATTTCACAGGACTTGCTTTTTAAAAACCAAAGAGGTGATATCAGAGTTTGATAGTCACAGCATGGAGGATACTGAGCTAGTAGGGGTGTTCTGCTTAGAACCCTTTTTCCTGTTCACTGAGAAGGGAACACAAACCACTATTTAAATTGAAAACACATATTCTATTTCTTGTCTTTACATAGTAAGGAGGACATTAAAGGAAGCATATAAATAGCCAATAAGCTTAAAGGAGATACTTTACCCATTAACCATCAGAAAGATGTAAATTACAATGTGGTATCTAATTCACACCTATAAAATGACTAAGATGGAAAAGGCAGATAGTATCAATTGTTGATAAGAACAGGAAGCATCCAGAACTTTCCCACATACTATTAAGTGTAGATTGGCATGGCCATTTTGAAAAGCTGATCCACAATTCCTGCTAAAGCTTCAACTATACCTACCTGAGACACAGTAACTTTACTCTTAGGTATCTATCCCACAGAATGAGAGAACCACCACCACCAAACAAACCATTATCGGATCCTCATACCAGGAAGTACATTATGGTTCTACTTATGGAAATTTTTTCAATAAGCATAAATAAACCATACCATTTGTTAGGGCAAAACAGTTACCTCGTGTGGACAGTAAAGAGTGAAGGAATAACTGAGGGCCTTCTTGGGGCATTAACAATGTCCTGTTTGATCTAGGCTCACAAATATGCATATAAACTTTGTGGACACCAATCAAGTTACATCATTACTTTTTGTGTTTTTCTGTATATACATTTTAACATTTCTATGCAGATATTACCCTTCAACAGAGGTTACAAAATGAATATGCATCAGGGCCATCACTTGCCACTGAGTTCCATCCTCCCTCATTTTGTTTCTTACTGTTGGGGGTTTAAGAATTGCGCAGGTGTTTGGTGGGTGAATGGGAAAGGGATGGTAAAATAAAGGGATGTATAAATAAATTTGATTGTTCCCTACCTCTTACCTCATAGGCTCTACCAGGGTCAACAAATTAGATCAGAGTCAGATGCCTGGAGATTGTAATGATCTCAGAAGTCATCTCACATGGCTAATGAGAGCCAAACAAAGTCCTATGAGGTCAAGATAACTGGCTTGCTGAAAAGTAGGGTCAACCCGTGCTTCCACAGGACAGACCCCAATGTCAGTTGCTTCTTTCACCCTTGTGGAAACTGGACAACTTTAACCCATTTCATTCTTCTGCCTTGCATGGTAAGTTGTCGCCAGTTCAAATATGAGCCCACTTCTTCTCTAGAAAAGATCACCTGATGTCTATTCTTGAGAAAACTGATCAGACTTCCAAGTACTGAATGTGGAGGCCATGTTTTGTAAGAACAACAAAAGCTAGAGACCAAAGGAGCACTTCACACATAAATCATTTCGTCTCTATAGGTCTGGGATGAAATCTCTCCAGTTACTACTATTTTATTATATTTTAAGTTTTTATTTATTTTGTATACACAAGTGTATGTGTTTGGGTTTGTGTGTCCCACATCATGTGTGCAGAGGTCAGAGGAGTTGGTTCTCTTCTTCCATTAAATGTGTCCCAGGGATTGAACTCAAGTCACTAGGCTTGGCAGCAAGCACCTTTACCTTCTGAGTCAATACATAGGCCATAGTTCCAGTTTTAGAGATGAGGGAACTAAGGTACCAGAAACCACTAGTTAGTGCTGGTTTGATATCGAGAACCTTAGCTTACTGCTGTTAATTGGGAGTGTTTGGAATGAGATGCTCTAAGACCCTGTGGTGGAGTGAGTAATCCTTGAGGACTTTTGGAAATTGGGACAGGCAGAGAGAAAGGGAAACACAAGAGAATGTGAGAAACCAGCAGAAGACTCACCACAGTATAACAACAAAGGAAAACTAAGACGCATCCATGCATGTGTGAGCACACGTGTGCGTAACCACGTCACAACACTTAGGGAATTGTTGAGCCAGGCATCATTCAAATGAATGTAGATTAGTTGGGAATTGCTAACTCACTGTTTTATTTTGCAATTTAAATACACTAAAGAATATAGTGCCTGTGGTTATGGTTTTGGCTGGATTTCAGGACTACACTGTGAAACAGAAAAGTTGTAACTGAAAAGTCTTAACCAGTGAAGAATAGCGGAGCCCTCATTCACCCCCAGTCCACTCCCAAAACCACACCTCTTGCTTAGCCAAGCTGCAGCCCACATGTACATCACAAGCTAACTCCCAACTGGGCTTTCTCACATTTTCCTTCTTCCGGCCACGCCACAGCATGATCACCACGTGTCTCCAATAGCAACTCTGCTGTCGGTCTGAGACATTTTTCCATTGCGACATGAAATGAAAGCCTAGGATGTCATTTACTGCCTTGTATATTTGATTGGATTCTGAGTATCATTTACATGGATATTCTTGGCCTGGTGTTCGACACAGAAAGATTATAGAGAAAGGAAATCATGCTTGTCCTGAGTGCTTTTAAATGCCTGCCTCCCTGGGTGCCTCATTTTATCCTTCTTAGTCCACACACACCACCCCACATTCTAAGAGGATGCCTTCTGTAAAACAGATTTTTAAAAGAGAAACAAAAGACCCATTCCATCAAGTTGAAGGTAGGTTAACTCTGCTGCTGAATGTAATTTTAGACTGAAATGCTGTTTTCCCCTTTCAAAGCAATGGAAACGCATGCAGGCTGTTAGATTTATAGAATTCCTGGTCTCCCAAGAGTTTGCAAAGCGAATGGCATCCATCAAATTAATTTCCTTGGGGATCGTCTCAAACATGGAGAATGAAAAGGCCCAGGCCATTAAACATCAAAAGAACGCTCTAAATGCTCATTAAAGTTCTATTATATTTCTTTTTTTTCAGAGAGCAGATTAATTCAATTGAGAATATTATACGTATCAAAGCTGACAGTGTGAATGTGTGGAATTGGCTGGAAGAGAGCTTAATGCTGCAGACATCTGTTCATTCAAGTTACACAAAACACGAAAAGCGTGAGCTCCATTAGACGGGGGCAGACTTACCAAGCCGGCACATGTAGACACAGCAACAGAGGAGGAGCTGTCATTCCTGATAAATCCCTGATACAAACACTGCTGCACCTCAGGCTCCCGAGTCTCTGAAGCACCGTCCTTTCCAAGAACCTGGACTATAAAGTGACTGCTCAAAATCGCCGAGGGCTTCAGCTCCAAGTGTAGATCCTGTCCAAATGCTGAAAAGTGGTAGTGCAGGGAACTGCTGGCACCCTGTGCCGATCGCCTTTTCCTGTTGTGAAAAATGTCGTGCGAGATATATGACCCGCCCGAGTCCACTTCTACTGGCGTGACAAAGACGTAATCTGTAATGGAAAAATTTAGCTGTCAGCACCCAGGGCCCAAGATGCCAAAGAGTCAGTTTCCAGAAGGCTGCCCCAGAGCTCACAAAAAACCTTGTTCTGTGCACCTAACAGCAAAGAGAATTCAGAGACGCTCGTGTGCATTGCATTCTGTGAAACCAGGCTCTTCCAACTTTAATTCCTATAGAACCTACAGCTGGGCTCAGTGGTAGCACTTGTCTAGCATTAAAAAAAATCCTACAAAAACTAAACGCCAAGTGCAATTCTGATAAATTTCTAAGATATTTGGGTGAAAGGTCAATATTCAATCTGAAAAAAAAAATTACAGGAACTCTTCAGGCATTAGCCACAGAACATCTTATATAATTGTTTTATTATTATTATTATTATTATTGACAAAAATTAATCAATATAAAGCCACAAAGATTAGTAAGTGGGAATTTTTCTTCTGGGGGATTGATAACCTTGCTTAGGCTGAATTGAGGATAGAAACTTTTCTGAACGTATTTAAACCGCAAATAAGTCACAGAGTGTGCAGCTTCTGATGACCCTCTCAGCCCATTAACAAGGGGGCAGCCAACCCCCTCTTCCAGTGCTACTTCACTCGGATCTCCTTTACTGTTTCAAGAAGCTTCCACTGGGGACTCTCCTATTTAATCTGAGGCCTAAAACACAACATAGACAGAAACCTGCCTCCAAACCTTCAAAAGCATCCTAGATAGAGGCTGATGTTTCAAACTGCTTAGACATGTTGGAGGGGGCGTGGCAGATCAGGGACACCTGGAAAGGCATGTTTAAAAATGCCTTCCCCCTGGCTCCCCTGAGCAGCACTAATTGCTGTATGATCTGGGGGTGTGTGAGGGGGTGGACAGCTAGGAAACAATTTGCTGTGGGAAAGAGCAAAGTCAGTACAGTACACTGCTTTCTTTCACAGAACATTGGAACTGAAAAGCTTCGTCCCAGAAGATGATGTGGAGAGTGCCCTGTGCACATAAAAAAAAAAAAAGAAAGAAAAGGTTCTGGGTTTCCACTTTCGAGGCACAGAATGGGAAACTAATTTGGAAAGTGTTTAGAAAGATTCTGAACAACTAAGAGGCATGTTTGAGTCACTTGGGTCCTTGGCTCCCAGAAGAGAAAAGGAAAAAAAAAAAAAAAGAAAAGAAACTTCCCTTCCCTGAACAATCAACAACAATGAAATGAAACATTATTTAGGAGACACTAAGGAATCAGGAAGTCTCACACAGTGTAGGGATAAAAAATGCTATATTCTAATTAGGCTCACATTAGCAAAGAAATCCCAACATTACAATAATGTGTCCCTGTTTCTTTCTGGACCACTTGTGACTTTTAAGGCGTGGCCAACTCTTTTATGGTTCTTTGCACCACCCTCTCTACTTTAAACTAGAAATACCCTATCATTCACATTTTTCAGAAAATAAAAGGAAAAGTGTGTTTCCCTTAAAATTGAGCAGGACACGTTTTGTTCTCAAAAATTCCTGATATGTTGCTCTGCAGGTATGTAGCTTTTGATTAAAGCAGCCTTTCGTTCTTTGTTTTTTAAAGAGACAACTTATTTTCTCCAGCTACCTTAATCAGGCCTGACTACATAA
The DNA here is from genome assembly GCF_017639785.1 of Mesocricetus auratus. NCBI lineage: Eukaryota > Metazoa > Chordata > Mammalia > Rodentia > Cricetidae > Mesocricetus > Mesocricetus auratus. The sequence goes on along the minus strand of NW_024429183.1, from coordinate 10,025,002 downwards.
TAGCCATTTCTGACATATGTTTCAGTTTCTTCAGTGTGTGTTCCTTACCTCCACCTGCTCTTACTTGGGAGTGTTAGCCAGTCATCCTGGCCTCTCATCCCCCATCCCCCAACCCAGACACCTGCTACAAATTTGTTTACAAAAGGGAAACATACAGGCTGTTGGTTACATTCAGTCCTGATTGGGGACAGGGGCAGTGAGAGGTCCCTTGTAAAAATGATGTGCTGTGTCAGTTCAGGTGCTTACAGGGGCTGGGGAATGTAGCTCAGTGGGTAGAGTTCTTGCCAAATATGCATGAGGCTCTGGGTTCAATCCTCTTTATTATAGAAACCAGGTGTGTCGGGCATTCCTGCGAAGCCAGCATTAGGGAGATAGGGTAGGAGGGTCCTAAAGTTAAGGTCATCTTCTCTGTATCTACACTTTGTGAGACCCTGTCTCCAAAAACAAAACAAAGAAGTCCTTATAGGCTATGCCTGAAGCAGAAGGGCTCGATGGCCATTAGATCCTGGTGAACACGGGTGTGTGGGGGGAAGTTTTAGAAACTTCTGATTGGCTCTTCTGAGTGGACAAAAGGTAGAGTTGACAAGAGTGTATTTCTGGATCTCTTGTCATCACCACCCATTCTTTGAAAGGCTTTGCCCATAATTCTGGCACCGTCCAGTCCCTTGCATCTGGACAAGAGGACTCAGTCCTACTAAGACGACAGAGAAATCCATGTTGGCTAGTAAGGTCTTGCTAAAGAGCCCGGGGCAAACGCGAATTGTTCTCCTGCAGCTGGTGGGAAACACTGAGAGTACTGTGGAGATAATAAGCGAGAAGAGACCAAGTGCACTCTGGACCTTTGAAGCTGGGGGACTTAAGATACAGAAAAAAGGATTTAAGGCACCTTGTGCTAGCGCTATCCACCAAAAGACAACTTTGGGTATCCATGGCACAATGTCAAAGAAGAGGGAAGGAAAGAACAATGGGAAGACCGGCAGGAGGGAAAATTTGGGCTCACCCCCTCTCAGCCTCAACTAGAATTAGTTTCTGTGGCTTTCCCAAGGGAGGAAGGAAACGAGGGAGCCTCTTATCAGTTCCCTACTCGGTGCCCACTTCCTTTCTAATTTCTTAAGTTCGGATTATTTTTCTTAACAAGCCACCTGTGAAGGAGGGAAATTATTTTCTCATCTATGTGACTCGCAGCTTGAGGCATTGATTTTCTGATAACTTCACAGACCTTGCCACACTTGCCCTTTCCAAGGAGCATACACCTGCCCGGTTAGGAGGTGCGCCTTTTTCTAACATTTCTCTCTTGAACACAAAGAGGACAGAATGCGAGGGGCGGGGTGGAGAGCCCTTGTGGAATGGTGGAGTACAGAGATAGAGGGCAAATACGAACCATCATTTAATCCGCTGTCACCGCTGCTGCTGTCACTGGCTAAGGCAACGGCCACCGAAGCACAGCAAAGGCAGCACAGCTGGAGCGCCTGCAAGAGAGAAAAAGGTGACACCCGTGTGTGAGCAGCACCGCGGGTCGGGCGCCTCCCTGGTCCCGAGTGTGCGGCGCGCCCCTCGGTGGTGGCACCTGCCTTGGCCAGACGCCCTAGTCCCGCGGGGCCCCACGGCGGCCCGGGACCCGCGGAACGGAGGGCGCACGCGAACAGGAGGGCGCACTCCATGGTCAGGAGCAGACGAGGTGACTGCTGGAGGCGCGCATTGTCCCCAAGGGCCGCGGAGCCCCAGGTGCGGCGCCAGGTGAGAGTCGCTTCTGTGGCTCACATGGCAGCACCGGAGCCTGTGAGCCTCCTGCCTGCTCCGACTGCACGGGCCTGCGGCGCTTCTGAATGCAGGGGTCTCCCAAAGTCGGGTCTGTAGCGCCGGTGTCGGGGAAGCTCTGTCGGTGATGCCCGAGGGTCTGCAGCGCGCGCGTCGGTGTTGGGGTGATTGTCTGCGGCTTGCGTAGAGCAGCGCCAGCTGGCTCTCCCAGCGCCTGAGCCTAGCGCCCGCCTCTCCTCCGCTCAGTGATTGGCGACCCGAGGCTTCCCTGGGCTCGTTGGAGCTCCTGTACTGCAAAGGGCGTGGGATTCCTGGGCCTGGGCTCCGAGGGAGGGGAAGGAGGGGGCGGGGAGGCCGGGTGGGAGTCAGGAGGGAGGAACGGACGCACAGCCTGGAGAGGGAGGGCAAAGCTCATGGTCCGCCTTGGGATCCTAGCTTAGGGGCACAGAAAGATGAGCTGAGGAGCTGAGAAGCTGGAGGCTCAGGTAAGGGGTGTGACTTCTGGACAAGTCTTCTGGTGATGGAGAAGAAACCCGGGGCATCCTGGAAACTTTCTGCAATTTTCTCCTTTGCTGCATCCTTGACCAGGTGGCAATCCCGAACCTTTGATAAAGAGCCATGCAACCTGAAGCTTGGATGCACTCATGACCACCCAACTGCCCAGAATCCCACCAGTAATTAGCATATCCAGGGCAGCTTGAAGAATGAACAGTGAGCTAACTGGCCACGGTCCCCAGTGTGTGAAACAACCCCATCCCCACTCTGAGGTGGCCTTATCCAGACTCTCTCTACAAATTGAATCTTGTTCCCAGATACCCAAACCTCTTTACGTTGACTCTTAAGAAACAGCTTGTGTGGACATGAGGTACCTCCCATTCTAAACAGCCATTTACTCAATGCATTTATGTGGTTCTTTTGATCCCTACTGTTTGTAGTGAGGAAAATAAAATACTTGTTCATAGGCCAGTGAGAAAGACCTTCATTGGTCAGCTCAGCTACAGCAAAACAACAACAGAAGCATGTAATCACAAATATCACTAAAGAGCACCAACGGGGTCCTAAGCAAGACAGACTCTATTGTGGGGGGCTGGGCTTGTCAGATACGAGACATCTCTTAGAGGTGCCTCTGAAAAAAAATTCAATCCCAAAACAGTAAGTCCATTTTACAAGAAAGAGGGGATTAGGCTCTACACGCTAAGAGAATAGGCACAGCACACATGAAGAGCTTTTGAAGCAGGGAAGGTTTGGGGCATGATGAAAGCATTAAACAGGCCAGAGACAAAACCATCAGGTGCCTGAATGAGGAGGGCACTGTAGTGTTGGCAGAGGTGTACAACGTATGCAGGTATATAGGATGCAGCATCCTATTTTTGTGACTGTGTGTTGTGTGTAGGAAGTAGGCAGTATCAGCTCCAGATATCAGCCAGTGGGAAGCCTGCTGAGCATGCACACCCATCAGAGGTACCGAGGCAAGCAGAGGGCACACAGTTAGGCTACTGTTACCATCATCAGGGTGCAGAGCAAGGGTGGTAATAGGAGGAAACAGCCCTGTTCAGCCCCATAAATACCATTTCAAGGAGGGTCTTGTCAGCCTCAGGAAAAGTGATAGGTCAATTTACACAGTCTCGCTCATTGAGTGCGACAGTGAATGATAAACTAGGACTGAAGAGGCAAATGTGGCATATATCTACTGCAAGGATGAAGCATGGTTTCAAAGTGAGAAAAATCAGGCTTCCATAATCACTGGGCCCCTGTCTTAAAATATGTTAAACAGGAATCACCATGCTATACCTAAAGGGTATTCTAAGAACTTAGTGCATTTTTCTAAGCATTTCATAAGGAGGCCTTAAAAGTAAGAAGGGAATATGTCCATTCCTTTGTATAATGCTATGTGAAATTTACATATGCATCAAAACTGCCTGTGATGATGGGCCAGGATTCATTGGGCATGGGACACAGAGATGAGCACCCAGCTGATTGTGACAGGGGTGACAGGGGGAAGTCCTAGATCATCTCTCCATCCCCCTTCCTCCCTCCCCGCCCCTCTGTGTGTGTGTGTGTGTGTGTGTGTGTTATGTGTGGGTTGGTTAATATTGATTGACATCTGAGAGTATCTAGAATAACTAAGAGATAAACCTCTGGGCATGTTTGTGCGGCAGTTAGAAATCTAGAGGGCTGGGGTAATAACTGAGGTGAAAGACTCACTCTACATGTGGTTGGCACCAGTCCATGGGGGAGGATCTTAGATTGAATAAAAAAGAGATAATGAGTTGAACACCAGCATTCATCTCATTGCTTCCCGAGCAGGGACACAGTGTAAGCTGTTGCCTACCTTTCATTACAGGATGAACTATATTCCCTCTAACTATAAGCTTTGGATTCTAGTCTTGAGCTTAGCCACAAAAAGAGGCACTCTGAAAGGATGTGGGTAATTTCTTACAAACTCATCTCAGTTCGTGGGAGAACACTTGCCAGGGGCACAGTTATTGTCAGCTGATTGTGGACAGACTAATTTTCCCTCCAGTTTCTGTTGGTGTTTGCTTTGTGCTGTGACTTACAGCACTGTTGACATAGTCTCCCTTTTTGTTCATTCTGCGTGGTTTATTATTTTTTTACTGCATGCCTTTGGTGTCTAATTTCCTTTAGTGTCCAGTTCTTTGGGAAATCATCTAATGCATTAAGTCACCCCTGTCACAATCAGCTGGGTGCTCATCTCTGTGTCCCATGCCCAATGAATCCTGGCCCATCATCACAGGCAGTTTTGATGCATATGTAAATTTCACACAACATTATACAAAGGAATGGAAATATTCTCTTCTTACTTTTAAGGCCTCCTTATGAAATGCTTAGAAAAATGCACTAAGTTCTTAGAATACCCTTTAGGTATAGCATGGTGATTCCTGTTTAACATATTTTAAGACAGGGGCCCAGTGATTATGACATGCAGATGGGGTAAGGGAGGGGTTGCCCCAATGAGAACACAAATGAACAGTGTAGTTCCAAATCTTAGTCTTTTCTCCATCAACATGAGTCATTAAGTGTCCATTCATTGAGGTCCTCAGCCTCCTTACGAACCTAACAGAAGTGGTTCATCACCCTTAGTGTCGTTCCAGTTCTTAGAATCCAATAGATCTCAGTCTTCTAAAGTTCGGTTTAGTTTCCAAGAGCCATTTCCTATATCATCACAGATATGGCAATCATAATTCCGATTGTATTTATTTACCTATGAAAGTGCCAAATCTTTCCTGCAGGGTTGATAAATATTTGCAAAACCTTAACTTGTGGGATGACTTTATATGTTCCCATTTCCTAAGAACTGGGCCTGCAATATGTTTGCACTACCTCTAGATGGTGACAGAGGGTCATCAGCATGGGGTCCAGCCTTGAAGACGGATATTTTGTAACATTTCTAAGTCATTTGAAAATACTTTGAAATTTTTAGCTTACTTTAAAACTGTAATCTAAAACACTGTAATAATTATTAAAGTTCATAACAAACCTACAGACTTTTTTTTCAATCTTAGCCCAGAACATGGCATGCAGATGGTACTAATAAATGGAAGGAAGAAAGGGAGGAAGAGCTAGAGTCAAGAAAATGGAAAACAGGAATATTTGACATAATTTTCTCATTATCTTTGCTTTAAAAATCAATGATACAAAACGAAAGTTTGTTTTATTTCTAGTGACACAAAGTTAATCTTATTCTGCAAAGCTTTTTTTTTTTTTTTTGTAATATACCTTCTCCTGGCCAGGTCAAGAAATATAAGGTAAACTCTGTTTTCTCCTTATACTTCCCGTTGTCCCTGATTCATAAAGGTGCAAGTATCTTTCTCATAGAGTGAAATATCTTCACCATCAATAGCTTTCTGAGCTGGCCATTGAGAGACACTGTCCCGAACAGAAGGGAGGAATGGGAGAAGTCAGGGATTGTTCCCTGACTTTTATTTACGTGTGTGCTGTACAACATGCACCTATACCCATGAGCATACCACCACATGTGAGTATATACATAATAATTCTTCCTTCCTCCATTAAAAAATCCCCCCCTGAAGGGAGACCTGAAAGGTAGGATTACTTCATTCAGCACCTCAGAAATGGGGCATAGGTAGCAAAGTTGTCTTCAAAATCAGTGGGGAGGGAAGAGAGTTTCTGATTCTGCCTTTATAATCAAATCATCCTGAAAGTTAAGAAGCACAAAATAAAGGCTGCAATTTAAGCCAATGACAGCAGGCTTTTACAACAATTATAGTAACAGTATAGGAGATAGAATCTTGGAGTCTAGCAACTAGTATTCCAACTAGGGCTCATCTAACACAATTTAGGCAGTCAGGCCTTGATATGTAGACCTGTAAACACAGCTACTTGAGAGAGTGGCTTGGGAGATGGCAAATTCAAGGCCATCTTTGAGATCAATGAGACTTGATCTCAAAATAAACAGTAAGAAGATAGAGGGTGTGGCTTGGTAGTAGACCACTTGCCTTCCTTGAGTGATGCGATGCCACAGCGTCCATATCCTCTTCTCTGCCCTACTTTCCAGTTAATGCATGACTTAGGAATTCCCATCGCATCTTCCCTACCCTCAACTTGGCATTACATCTTATTTTCTTATTAGACAAACATTGAACCAAGGTTCTCGGTTACCTGTATACTAAGGTCCCGTCATGTCGGTTCCCCCACCCCCACCCGCACTGTGGATCTTACTCTGCGTGTGGTATGCTTGCTTCCCTACTTCTATTTTCAGCCCTTTCCCAAGCTCTACTATTAAAAGTTCTTTATTTGCCAGAGGCTAAAGAGGTAGCATTAAAATGAGGCTACTTATTTCCACAAACAAATTCAAGGCCAAGTTCTAAGCTTGTGGAAGAGTAGAATACGCACTTTTCAAAAGCTCTGGAAAATATCGAGCCGCCTAGGAAGGACAAATAACTTCAGTGTGCAGGCACCATTCTCTCCTTATTTGCCCATCATGCACCAGGGGGAGTTTAGACACCAGCTCCCCCCCCAACCCCCGAGCCTCAGGCTTGGAGCAGTGGGTACTGGTAACCACCATTAATCAGAATCACCTGGAACAATGTTGTAACTATACATTCTTGGCATCACTGGAATAGTCCAATTAAGTGTGTCTGGGTTTCCGATGTAACTAAATATATTACAAAACAGTAATTGGGACCCACTGCACTTCCACTTTTGTTTGGATGCCAGCGCCACTTCCTACTGCATAGGATGCAAAGCTTCCAGATTCCCCCCTTTCACTGTGCATACACAAGGAAGGCTCGCACTGAAGACTCTAGGAAAACGGGGCAGAACCCTTGCTGTAGCACAGTGTGATGCGATGAGTGGAGAGGGATGATACCTGGGGGTTGGTTGAATTGATTTTGGGATTGGAGTAGTGATTCATATGCTCAAATTATTTACTTCCTTTCTTCTGGCTTAATCTATATTGGAGGCATATCTAAATCTTTAGGACATTGAATTTTTATTTTGGGAGGAGAGATAACATCACACCTTTTGTCTCTTATGGAGAATCTAAGTTTATACACACACAAATACACACGATACTAAAAGCTTAAGTGGGACTTTAAGGGAGCCAGCAAGGGGGAATAAGAGATGCCAGTGGATCAGTGAACATGTGTAAAAATGTCATATTGAAACCCATTGTTTTTATTATAAGTAAAGTAACTAATTATCTCTATATATAGCAATATTATCATAGTAGACAAAAATCATTGAACCAAAAGATAGACTCAGGAGAAACCTGCTATAATCCCTCACTGATATTTATCTACCCAATTTTATACTAATCCATTTAGTGTGGGGTGGGAGGAGGCTGTTAGACATGTGTGTGGAGGGCAGGGGACAGCTTGCAGGAATCTGTGCCCTCCAATCACTATGGGGATCAGGGACAATGGACTCAGGTCATCAGACTTGTTGAGACGGCCCTTTATCCACTAAACCATCTTAACAACTAACCAGCATCCCTTTTGTGTGTGTCTACTATCTCAGGGCTCATTGGAAAGGCTGGGCAAGACAGTCAGGCACTGCCTTTCACTTCTTTTCTGCCTGCAATGAGCTCCTAACCATAGTCACATTTCCATCAAATAAAAGTACAATAGAGCCTAAAATTAACGAATAAATGAGAAATACAAAGTGTTCAAATACAACCTTTAAACGTTCTAGACAGATGGAGACAGATAAAACAGGGAGAGTGAGCCAGCCCCTGGTACAGTTCATACAGGAATAGTACTTGAAGGGGTTGGAGAGGGTCATAGTGACTAATATCACGTGTTGTCTTTCAGATGATCCTAATTCCATTTTCAGCAACAATGGTGGGCAGTTTACAACAGCCTGTAATTCCACTTCCAAGTGTCCTTCCAACCTGTGAGTGTGTGCATACACACACCACATGCAAAAATGAAATAACTGAAAACTAGTGGTGTAGCATTTGAAACTGAAAGCTGTTCACCCCACCTCAGAGCATTCCATCCTCAGATACCCAGTCCACTGTCCTCTTTTCATCCTCTTGTCATGTTTAATGTGTCTTCATTTCTTTGCCTTCATGTCTTTTAAACATTGATGCCCATAGATTTGTGTCTTTCTAGCTTTTCTTCTCTTTCGTCGTAAGATAATTTCCATGTAGAGTACATAACTAACCCCAGAGACACACTACTGCTGCCACCTTCAGGAGTTCCCTGGGCTTGATCTCCAAACATGCAGCTGGACATGTTGACTGTTGACATTCTCTCATAGTAACAGAGCAGGGAAGGTCATGGATACCCTTACCTGAGTATCCAGCCACCCATCCAAATCTGATGTTTACCTATGTGCGGTCTAGCATAATTGCAAATGGTCTCTGGATCTCAGGGTGAGGTTAGAGGATATAGGTGAGGAAGGACAGAGGAGGAGGTTCCTTCTACATGGCTGTGGGAAAGCTGTCACCCATGCTGGGTGCAGTCCTTCCAGTGTGTCTGTTCTTAGGTCACTCCTGTTCCTGACTGTGACCACTCACACACTGATCTGTAGGATCAATAATCTTATTGGTTCCTCAGAGTAAACTTTGATAGACTGCATCTCAGTTTGTCCTTAGGACATTAATGGGGCTTTAGGAGAGACTTTAGGTCTCTCGCAGAGAAGGATTTTGGCAATACCATTTCTGAACTGGTACCTCCCAGACTTGTTATCCCAGTTCAAATTTCTCCTGTACTCTAGACACTAATTTCCAAACATTTTGAGGACTTTTTTATTCCTGATGTATCTGAAGTGCCTGAAACTTCGAAGGCATTGAGTACACACCATCAAGCAAACTCCATCTATATCCCAAACTCCCAGAACCCCAGACTCTAGGGTGCAGGAGGTAAAAATGAAGAAGGGGTCACTTAAAGCCCAAATCTGTCCTCTAAGTAACTCAGCCTAGTCTTTCTACATCTAAAGCACAGTTGTCTTATTCCTGGCCATTTTTATCTGTATTCTGTAGGACTAAAAACTGGAGGTGCCTCATGTAGGCAGACTACCATGATTGCTCTGACTGGACTAGACTGGATGAAAGACTGCACAAACAGTTACCAGTTCCTCAATGGCCTCTGTCAGGTCACCAAGACAAGGCAAAAGAAGCCACAGGCTCCAATCAACTCTGCTGCCAGCTGTTTAATCAGATTTCTCTGTTTCTAGTACCGAGATCAGGACCAGTATGCTTATGCCTTGCTAATACTGCATGGCACCACAAGGAGAACCACCCAGCCCACTGAATCCAGCACAGAATCGATCAACCCACTGTTGTAGTTAGCCGCAGCTACAAGGTGACACAACCCAGAATCACCTGGAAAGAAGGCCCCTCCATTGAGGAATTGCCTCCATCAGATTAGCCCGTAGACACATCTTTGAGGCATTTTCCTAATTGCTAATTGATGAAAGAGGGCCCAACACACTGTAGGCGGTACTATCCCTAGGTAGTTGGGCATAAGCTGTACAAAATAATCCAGACAGGGATAACAAGCCAATAATCACCATTCCTCCATGACCTCTGCTTCAGTTGCTGCCTCCAGGTTCCTGTTGAGCTCTGCCTTGGTTCCCCATAATGGACTTAAGCTATAAGATGAAATAAACCTTTATCTTCCCCATGTGTTTTTGATTATGGTGTTTATCACACATCAGAAAGCACAATAGAACATCTATGGCTCCCCTGAAAAGACCATTTCAGTAGGTCCCACACCTGCCTGTGAGCCCTGTCCACTTGCTTCATTTTTTCAATATCCTCCTTCATTCCCCAAAATTTACTCACTTTTGTTCCCTCCCTCACTTTAAAACACACTTGTCTTTATTTCCTTCTCTTCCTAGGTGAACTGTATTATTATGAATACTTTGAGACTAACTTTGACTTTCTTTAGCTACCCCCACAACAGATGTTCACATTTTAGGGGCACCCTGGCCAAATGCCTCTCTCAGAGGTGTGAGTTAATGGCTATGAATACAGCTGGGATTATTTTTAAGGGTCCCTAGCTTCAGGTGAACCTAAAGAGTAGCCAGTTGAGAACCATCATTGTCCAGCATCTCCATGGTCAGAGTGTGGTCCTGACACCAGCAACATTAGCATCCCACCCACCCTGCTGCTGCCCCACTTGTATTTAGTTCTGGATTCCCAGTGAATGCATGGACATTACATGTCAAGTAGTGTCATTCTAGGGAATGTGATTCTCAACCTTCCCAATGCGGTGGCCCTTTAATATAATTCCCCATGCTGTGGTAACCCCCAAGCATAAGATTATTTCCACTGCTACTTCATAACTCTAACTTTGCTACTGTTATTAATCATACTGTAAATATCTGATATGCAACCCTTGTGAATGGGCCATTTAATCCCCAAAGGGGTCAAAATCTGCAGGTTGAGAACCACTGTTCTAGAATCAAACAAACAGGACCTTGACACTAGTTGGGGTACAGATGGAAAGTCTCTGGTCCTCAATGAGTGTCTGTGTCCATATCTACAAGATGGTGAAAATAAGAAATAGTACTGTCTCACATAGATGAAAGAGCAAAGAGATCATCTTTCAAGTTGTTTAATCTTGATTGACAACCTAAATTCTGATTAATACAACCGCAACCATCAAGTTTGTTGTCAGGTTAGGTCCTTACTAAGTGGTAGCCTTGTTACTATCTTTTTTCTCTCCTCCATCGTTCCTCTGCCCATCATGGTGGCACTGTGGAACAGGGAGCTTTTATTCCTTGAATGCTGTCTTTGTACCATGGAAAGTATAGGCAACAGGAGGAGGCATCTAGGCTCCAGATTCCTAACCAAATTAGACATTTCCAGTTTTATGCACAAAGAAGATAAAGGTTCCACTGACCCATCCCAGTTACCCAGTTTCTCCCTATGATCTGTTCTCTCTGATACCTTGTTCACCCTACTGCTCAGTGTCCATCTTGAAGAGCATGTCATGTGGGAATTATCTAGGCCCTTTCTTTCTACAAGTTATGTGGCTACAGAGCACCCTATGCTAAAGGCTGCCTATTCTACAGGGCCAAAGGGCCTGTTTCAAGAACCACATATTTAGAGCTGATGACTAGAACTCACATAGCTTATATGAAGAATTCACTTAAGGAGTCCAAGGTTCCAGAGGACTGAGATGTGGGTAAAATGTATTTCTTGTTTTTAAAACAGTCTGGGATCCATTTGGAGATGTCCAGACAATGGTCAAATGGTTAACATGAGACCCATCTTCCTCTACAATTGATTGGAGTGCCTCATTTCGGGGATTTTTATAGAGGAAAAGTCTAGAAAGCTATCATTGAACTGTGATACATGGAAGCCTCAGTCCTTCGGAGTCTAGTTATCTGGGCCTTGAAGTGGGAGATTTCATGTGTATGACATGAGGAGCTTCCATCTCTCTGAACAAAGAGGGGGAAGCATTTCCTCAGTGGGTGGCCCCAATTAAACACGGTGCCTAGTGAGTTTCCGCCTAGGCTGGCTGGAAGTCAGCCAGGGCTGATTAGAGAGCAGGTACATCAAATGGCCCAGCCGGACCATAATGAAAAAGCCCTGGAAATGTACTAAATGACACAGAGGAAAATCATTACAATTGAAGTGCCTACTGCCCCCCTTAAAAAATACACACTTCTTCAGAGCTGCCTAAATATCTCTCTTCTCAGTGGCTTAACTGCTTGGTAAATGACAGATCACTTACAAACTGTGCTTTAATTAGGAAACAATTGTTACTTGGATTGAAAGCATATAAAAAAACAAAATACGCACACACACACACACAAATCCTCACAATCAAATCAAGTAAATGGCCACATACACTATGAAACAGTCAGGTTTGAAGTTGAGGGACTGTGGCTGTGGTAATTGTCTAACTTAAATATGTTTATTTTTAGGGTGACAGAGCCAACATAAGCTCTTCTTGCAACCTTCGAAAACATAGATTTAGAGAGAATGAGAACAGCTTGGTGTAATGCTCAGTTCTGATTGTCAGCTGGACTCATTGTAGAGTCACCTGGGACTAGAGTCTTTGTGGGGTTTATCCAGATTAGATAGGCCTGTGGGAATGTCTTTATGCCCTCAGCTGATGTGGGAATGCCTCATCAGATCAACTCTCAAAGCCTATCCTGAGTGATATACTTCAAAAGGCTGCACCACCTCCCCAACAGCACCAACTGTGAAGCAAGTGTTGAACCTATATGTGTGTGAGGGGGGCACATTTCCCCTTCAAACCACTACACCCTGCAACATGGAGTTATGAGCCAAATAAACCTTCTCTCAAGCTGTTTTTGTCAGAATATTTTATCCCAACAAGAGAGACTGAGACCCGAAAAGGACAAGCACAGTTCTCAAGATCCCCAGGAGGTGGGACTGATTTTGGAGACTGGTGAACCTTTGGGAGGTGGGACCTAGCTACAGGAAATAGTTACTGGAAGTAAGCCTTGAGGCCTTGCTTCCTGTCCTTTCTCTGCTTCCTGCTCCACCCAGATGTAAGTAAATTTCATGGCCACAGCCTGGAACTACTCCTGCCACAATACCTTTTCCACTGTGGTGGACTGCACTTCCAAACTGTGAGCAAAAATAATCCTTGTTAGGGATGGAAGAGAGGTAACAGAATGACAACAGACCACCTCCATGAGGAGGTAGGTGATAAAGATAACCTCCCACATGTTGTAATTTAGAGCCTAGAACAGCATCTTTTGATTCTATCTTACTCTGTACATCAGCCAGGTGACAGCTGAGCTCGTATTGGTCCTTCAAATGTCAACACAACACTATCCCTAAGTCCCACATACCCTATAAAGCAGACCTAATATCTTCTACAGGACTGGTGACTTCCTAGGGATTTACTCCCATGTTTCCCTTGGCTTCTAAGGAGCATTTAACAATACCTCTCCTCTGACTGCATCAACCCAGATCTGCAACGGAGCCAGCTTTCGTTGCTCCAAACCACTTAAGGGAGGCATGTGTATGGCTAGAAGTTGTTACTAAAGTTTGGAGGCCCCAACTGATTTTATATGATTGTGCTAAAATATACAACCCATAAAACTTGCCATTTCAACCATTTGAGAGCATCCAAGTTTGGTGGCGTTAAGTGCATTCACTAGGCCACATACAACCATCACTGCCATGGAAAGAGTTTTATATTACACAGGTGGGAAGTGATTTAAAGGGAATATCTGATACCCTTTCAAGTCTTTTGGCCACCCACCATGTGGCTTAAGGTTTTCAAGCCCCCAGAAGACTGCCCCCTCCTGCTCCTCTTTTGCATTTTATGTAGAACAGTTTAGCCCCACTTTTGTTCTGTCCTAGGACTCCCTGAGTAAATCAAATGGCTTGTTAAAATGCTCTGAAGGTCTGAAAGATGGTTCATTCCTCAACTCACTCATCAGCAGGGCAGAAGAATCAAGTGAGGGGCTTCAATCTCCTTTCTGCTAGCCCAGTTTCCATCAGTGAAAGCCATCCAGAAGACGCACCCATGGAAAGCAAAAATCATGTCTGCTTAGGCTCAAAACTACACCTAAGTATTGTCAGTTAGAAATGATTTCTTTCAGCCATGGGACTGGGAGGAGCCAAGCCTCAGTTTCTCACCTCTGGTTGGGGCTGACCTAGTGGGCCTATTTACAAAAGAATTTTGTAGCAGTCAATGATTGGAGGAGAGCTTGGGTTGGCATGAGCATGAGCTCAAATTTCTCCATGGACACACTTTCCAACCACACATGGATTGACATCTTTTCTCTGCCATAACAAATAGACAACTAAATAAAACAAACAAGCAAAAAAAGATCAAAATAGGGCATAGAGTGGTTCTGCCACTGAGTGTGGACTGCTCCTGCAAATGACTTGCGTTGGATTCCCAGCACCCATGTTAGGAAACTCAGAACTGCCCGTAACTCCAACTCCAGGGGATCTGATGGCATCTTCTGACATCCATAGGTATCTACACTCATGTACACATACTCACATACAGACACATGAGCATACTTAAAATAATCTTTGTAAACCCCTCTAAAAAGTGAAGTGGAAAGGCTGTCTTGCTGAATTCTGAGGTCTTGAGACCCAGGGCTTCATTTTTAGTGTTGATTCTTATCTGAATTCAAGTCCCAAATGGGGGCTACAGGACAATGACCAGAAGCATTGTTAATGATGATACTGGACTAGGAGTTGCTATTGATACTCAGCATCCCACACTGCATAGGGCAGAAGCCCATGACTAAGAGGCGTTTGGTCCAGGTAAAATTTTCCCACTTAACAACCACCTACTAAGTACTTTCTGTGTGTTTTACCTCCTGCTAAGAGTTGAAACCACACCTTTTTCCTTACTACTATTTTTGAACTAGTAATTGTACAGACAAGTGGACAAAGAGTTTCCTCCTGTGGCATACAACATAATTGTTAAGCTCTGTAACATAATTATCTTCTCTTCCCCACCTCTCGTATTTTAAAGATAGGATAGAACGGAAGTTCAGAGAGATTGAATAATCTTCCCAAGGCAGCACAGCATCTGACTTAATACTTTTATACAGAATTTCCACATACTGTTGTCTGCAAGCAAAGAAAGAAAGAAAGAAAGAAGGAAGGAAGGAAAGAAAGGCAAAAAAGAAAAAGCAATTGGTAATCAATCTTAATACCCTATCAAAGGACTGATGAAAAAGACTGCCAAACTTTTGTTTTCTTTGCATTTAAGGACTCCACAAATATAGTAGGCTTATACTGTCTCTGTAGTCAACAGGTTTAGAAATATAAGGCTATTGCTTGAGGTGGGAGAGAATCAGGAAGCCTATAGAGGCCATGATTAGAGGGATCTAGAATGCCAAGTTATTCCTGAGGAATGATGGCTTCCTGAAAATCTTCAGCAAAAGAGGAAATAGAAAGGGAAGAGGAAGAAGAAGGGAGAACAAAAAAGAAGAGGAGAGAATGAAGAGGAGGAAGGGAATCTGAGAATTCAATAAATAGTAGCAAAGAGGAGGAAAGAGAATTCTGTTGGATTTTGCAAATGTGAGCCTAAGAAAGAGGCTCCTTCTGTCTACCCACTCCTTCCCACCAGTGTTTCTATATTTTCAACAGGTGTGCAACTAGTTTAACTAAGAACCTATGAGCAAGATCAAATTCTTGAGGACATCATAGGAGAGCTATCTGCAAGAAAAATGGGAGGGTCTTGGGAAAGCAGAAAACCCATTTGATAGTGATGTAAGTTGACACCAAGAGAAGGAAGGAAAGAGGATTGGTGAATAGACCCAGAGACAAAGACTCAATTTAGACGTCTCTCCAGCGAAAGGCAGGTCCTGGAAACCACTGAAGAAGCCTCCAGCCAACAGTAGCCATTGGAAATCTTTGCATCTCTAAGGAACAAGCCCCTCTTAGTATCTAAGCTGGACTTGATCATTGGTTAGGATCAGTCTGCTGAGGTGTAGTCAGGCCACAGATGTGGGAGGAGCATCAGTACACAACCGATTAATTGCCTTTCTTGTAGTTGAGTGTTTGGATCCCACTTTAGGCACCTTTATACATTTAAGAAAACATAATAAACACTAGCAAGGGTGTGTGTATGGAGAGAATGCTTGTGTATCATTGGTGGGAATAGAAATTTGTCCAACCACTGTGGAAACCTGAATGGAGGATCTTCATGAAGCTGCAAATGAAAGATCCACATGATTCAGCTCAACCTTTGCTGAATATTTGCTAAGTCAATGACTCACACAGGTTCCTGCACATCTGCTCTGACTGCAGCGCTGTTCACGACAGCCAAGTTATGGAATCAGCCTCGGTGTCCATCAACACATAAACAGACAGAGAAAAAAGAAAAACAAAATGATGCTGCTTGCTGAAAGGCTACACTTGTGGAGATCAACATGTTAAGCAAAATAAGTCAGACTCAGAAAGGCAGATGTTACATTTTCTCTCATGTGTGGGTAGGTGAAGGCAGAGCAGGGAGGGGAAGAGGACAAGTGGGCACAGGAAGTGAGGAAAAGGGAGATGGGATAGGGAGTGAATAAGATCGAAGTAGGTGATATATATATATTTACTACTTTAATATATATATATATATATATTCACAATCACAAGAAAGTGTCATTATGAAACCTGCTGCTGTGGACAATGAATGACACAATAAAAACAAGATATAAAAAATGTCTTATTGGGACTAAAGAGATGGATTCTTGCTGCCAAACCAGATGATCTGAGTTCAATTCTGGGAGCACACACGGTAGAGACAACTGACTCCTGCAAGCTGCTCTCTGGCCTCCTCCATGCATGTACTATGGTACACATGCAACCAAACATGCAAAATGAATACATAAATGTAAAAATACTTATGTTTCCTAAGACAAGCGCAAACCCACTGCTTTTGATTTAACTCACACACATGTCCTTTAGGGCAAACAGCTACCACCTGTCTATCATACTGTGGTACCTGTTTAAAGCCACAGAACTCATCTGCTTTTGGGACGTGCTGCAAATGCCGGTCACTGTGACAGTGGCTCTGTGGCTACAGGACAACAATTCCTCTTTCTAAGGGGAGTCTAAGTCAAGGAGTTTGGCAAGCAGACCTCATTCACCCCACGGTCCTACTTATCCTTGGAACAGCCCAGGGGATAATGGGAAGGTTGTGCCTGAGATGCTGGACCATGGCCAGCCAGCTGTGAGTCCTTAGGTGGGACATGAAATAGTAATCAAGCAGGGTAGACAGAGGTGATGGGCTTCAGGATCTTACCTGAGTGCTCTGTAGGTGGCCGCAGGGCAATTGACTCAGATCCAAGAGAGGCACCTGGCTCCAAGCTGGAATAGTGCCAGTTTCAGAGGGTAAGCTTGCCCTGAATGATGGTGTCTGGACTCATTTTATGCTTTATTGTTGTGTGACTCCTTAAAATTAATTCCTCACTGAAAGACGTTTGAAACCTAAGCCTCCCAAGCCTCCCTTTCCATCTTACTTGCAGTTGCAGGCACTTGTCCATGTTGAAACTGAGGAGGGTCTTGCCAGTCAGCCAATCACTTGGGGAAACTAAATCCCCAAGCAATGCCCAGGGCCGAAGTAGAGAACCTTTCCACGGGTCTTTCAGGAAAGACAAAACTGTTTTCTTGTCCCATCGCATACAGAGCCAGACCTTGTTGTAAAGGAGGAAGAGATGATTTCTCAAAAATACTGGGAACCTGGATCTAGGAACTGTCTTCCTAAAGCACAGATGGGCTTGTACCTTAACTCATCAAGTGTGGGCTGCCCACCAGCAGGACCATCACCACAGGAAACTCATCAGAATTGCAGAGTTTTGTTAAGCCATCTACCGAAGCTGAGGTTATGACTATGTAAAGAGGCTGAAAGAGAGCTCCAACAACAGCCACTTTTTTTCCCTGTTACAATGCAAAGACATAGACAAGTGTGCTTCCATATGGAACAATCCTATAATGCCTTGTCATGGTGCATTTCTTCAAACATTTATTGAACGACTCCAACATATTAGGCTATACAGTAGGCATACTGGAGAGCATCGCAGCAAATAGAGGCTTCATCTCATGAGCTTGCCTTCTAGCAAAAACAACTGATATTATTTCAATGAATGAATGGCTAGCTGCATAAGCACTGATTAATAAAATACTTTGAATCAAATGAAGTTTCTCACATAATAGCAAATAGAAAATCAGCTGCTATGAACTAGATGATGTCTGAGTCGGGATATAAATTAGTGGAGGAGACGTGATGGACTATGATAGAGACATTTAATATATGACTAGAGTTATGATGAACTGTGGATAGAGACATTTTAGGCAAAGAAAGGGAGCATGAGTTAAGGGCCTCTGGCTAGAGTTGGTTCATTCAAGAAAAATGACTAGGGTGGCCTGACGCAGGGATTAAAGGATAGTGAACTAAGGGAGAAGGTTAAAAATAGATACTTTGAGTTAGTTTTAAAAGACTGGTCTTTGTAACAATACCTTTGGGCATCCACTGAAGCATGTTCAAAAGAAGGGTTAGGACAAGGTGAGGAGACTAGCATTTGAATAAAAACCCACAATGAGTACAGAGTTGACAAGAGAATGCAAAGCAAGAGGGACAAGGTAAAACCAGGAATCACAGGCCAGAGGCAATGAGGTCAAGGAGAGCAAGATGGTGAGTGTGGAGATTTAGAAACATGGAAGGTACTGGGAAGACTCTTCGGCAAGTTCAGAGGATGGAGACAAACTTGTTAGGTCTGAGTCCACACCTAGCTAGTGTGGCTAGCTAGAGGAACAGCATACTGTTCAATGAGGTGATGCATCTAAAATGCCTGGGGTTTTGGGCAGGAGGGGTAGTTAAGCCTCAAGAACTAATCTTTTCAATAATGGATGTTAACCTACCTTGAGACGTGGGATATAAATCCAGAGGAAGTTCTCATACCCAAACTTCAGACTGAAGATACTAAAATGCATCTGACTCAAGCTTCTACTTCTCAGAGATGAAAACTCAAATAGGAATGAAGAGAGAGAAGATGCTGGGTCTCAGAGTCCAGCTAGCGTGGGCTCCATCTTGTGTGAGTCTGGCATAGCAGGAGCTTGGAGGAAGAAGAGTGGAATAGACATAAGAAAGAGAAGAACAGAATATTAGGTTCAAAATATGGCTTTGCCTTTTGAACAAACATTTTATCCTTCCCAGCCAGTTTCCCCATCCATAATTGGTCCATATCTTCTTGTGTTGACTGTGTGG
Source organism: Mesocricetus auratus (assembly GCF_017639785.1). Taxonomy (NCBI): domain Eukaryota; kingdom Metazoa; phylum Chordata; class Mammalia; order Rodentia; family Cricetidae; genus Mesocricetus; species Mesocricetus auratus. Next base: position 10,006,097 of record NW_024429183.1, on the reverse strand, counting down.
ATGAAATAATGTACCTTTTCCTCGAAGCCACTCATATAACCCTGTTCATTCATATTAGCTACTAAGGGTTGTGACAGAATAAACCACTGATTGAATGCACATGATCAACTTGCTTTTTTTTGGTGTTTTTTCTGAAGTTTAGTTTCCCACAATGGCATCAAAAGTGAAGGGGAAGGGTGTTTTTGCACTCTGCCTCTTTTCTATTAAGCTTGAACATTTGGGTCAGGCTTCTAGCTCATTGAAGAAGTAGGAAATAGTGAGGTAAGATTTAAACATAGCATTTTCTTGAAATGACAGAATAGATGGTCTTTGTTGTTTACATATTCTCAAGGAAACATGAGAGTAACCCTATATGACCCACAACTACATGCATCTAATGTGCCAACCATTCCATCTGGTCCATCTTACCCTGTTTGATCTCATCAGTTTTGGAAGTCTATAGTCCCTTAGAAGCCTCATCTCTCTCAGAACTATCACCTCATAGACATTTGTTTTTACAGTAAACTTTACAGAGAAGCACCAACAGTTTTAAGAGACAAAGAAATGGGTATGTCTCTAAAAGTCTGGGAGCAACCCCAAACTGACTTATATGCAAAGAAAAAGTAAAGGTCACCGGGCAATCTGGGGCTCCCTTTTGTACTTCTGCTCTCAACAATGAAAGGATTTAAATGTGAACTCAGAAGGAAGAGAGGAAAACCACCAGGGCTGACAAGCTGTGAACCCTAGTAGCCGCTAAGAGGGGAGATGAAGAAGAGAGAAAGCCGTGCCTCTTAGAGTCAGGGCCTGAGAAAGTTGGCAGGTTCAACAACAAGATCTGTTAGCAACTGTTTTGTGGAAGGGAAGGGGGCTTCAGGGAAAGAGGGAGGAAGCTCAGAGATCCAGAGCATGTTTGGGCTTCTGGCCAGTATCTGAAAGAGAGAGAAGGCAAAGGAAAATCATGCCTAGTGCTGGGCTGCAGATCCGAGTTCAGCACCCTGTTTCAGGCTCTTGTGTTCCAGGGAGAACTATGGCATTTAATTAGAGAAAGTTTATTAAAAAAAACAAAAAGCACTCCCAAGAATTAGCAAGCTAGTGAGGGAAGAGACCGAAAAGTTCCCACCAGGAGGCTTAAGACTTTCTATAAGAAAGTTACACAGCAATGGAGCACACTCTGTTCCTTATATGAAGCCCAGGTGAGGAAGGGCTTCCTGTCTTTCTCTGTCAAGTGACTTCTTTCTTTGTTAATCTCCATAAAGCTCTTTACAGTCTCTCCTGTCCTGCTACAGAAAAGCCTCTCATTGAAGACATCAGCCCAAACAGCCTTCTCTTTACATTAACACTGATTAAATTAGCATGAACATAACCAGTCATGGAAGTGAACTGAGAGTGATTGCTGTCTTAGTTAGGGTTTCTATTGCTGTGAAGAGATACCATGACCACAGAAACTCTTATAAAGGAAAACATTTAACTGGGACTGGCTTACAGTTTCAGAGGTTCAGTCCATTATTGTCATGTAAAGAATCAGGGCAGCATACAGGCAGAAAATGAACTAAGAGTTCTATATCTTGATTGTCAGGCAGCAGAAGGAGATTGTCACACTGCTTGAGCATGTAAGACCTCAAAGTCTATCTCCACAGTGACATACTTTTTCCAACAAAGCCACATCTACTTCAACAAGGCCACACCTCCTAATGTGCCACTTCCTATGGATCAAACATTTAAAACATATGGATCTTTGGAGGTCATTCCTACTCATTGCTATTCATAGTTGGCCATTGTATCTTACTGTGTGGTCTATCTACTTAATAGTTAAAGCTAAATAATGAACAGGAGCAGTGCAAGATTAAACCAGTCAACACTTAAGCGTAACAAGGGACTCAGGTGTCTACCCACAATGGAAGAGCTATTGGCATTTGATAACCACTGCAGGGGGTGTGGGAAGAGTCAGTTTTCTTCAAAGGTTAGCTAATGGTAGGTGGCCCATGCTCCAGTAGCTTGTGTCCTGTACCCATGGGCATGTAGGTATCATTAATTGGACTCAGGAAGTTATAAATATGGGAAAGACATGAAGATTAGAGGGGAATATGCAGAGGGCCCTGGAAGAGCTGGAGAAGGAAAGCAGATGGTGCAGTAGAGGTGGGCATGACCTAACATATTGTATTCATATATGAAATTACCAAATAATAAATTTTAAAAACTTAAAGGAACTAAAATAGCCAGAAAAAAATTAAAAATAAGTAATATCCTATTAGATCTTTGAGAGAAATAAGTAAATTCATAAGATTAATTCAAAGAATTCCACTTTCCTTGACCATTCAAGAGCAGGGACTAAGCATGCCATAAAGTTTACATCCTAAAGAATGTCCAGAAGATTAGCACCAAAGTTGTTTCCACCCAACAACCAGGAGTTGGGCTTGGGAAAAGTCACAGAAACAATAAGTGCCCTTTGTAGTCTTAAATAACAAGGAACAGCCCCAAAATCTTGCTACTGAGAGATCAAACACCATTGTTCTGAAATGTGCCTCTCCTGCCATTTTACCCCTGTGAAATAAAAGGAATACTGCAATTATTAACAGCAGCTGAGGGCCAGAAGAATAAAATAACAGCTAGAATTATTTCGTGCTGGGAACTGTGTTTAGATTTTGTGTTTTAGCCATTTATTCCTAACTGTGTTGTTCTCTCCATTTTACAGAGAAGTAAATTGAGGTATAAGGAGAAATCAGTTAACCCAAGACCACTTTGCCAAGGCCACATGACTTGAAAGGATGAAGCTAAGATTAATAGAAAGGGCTGTCTGGGGCTGGTGTAATTTAGTGGAAGAATGCTTGCCTAGCATGTACAATACCCTAGGTCTAAACCCTCATGCACACACACAGAGAGAGAGAGAGAGAGAGAGAGAGAGAGAGGGAGGGAGGGAGGGAGGGAGGGAGGGAGGGAGGGAGGGAGGGAGGGAGAGGGAGAGGGAGAGGGAGAGGGAGAGGGAGAGGGAGAGAGAGCTTATCTGGTTCTAGTCTGTTCTCTTAACATAAATGAAAAGCAGTTTTGTAAATCTCTCTCTTGCCAATGGTTCCTCTTCTTTTTAAAAAAAATAGTTAAAAATAGATACATAGATCCAAATTTGAAAGAAAACAAAGTGTTAGATATCATCACCCTTACCGTGGTTAAGGAATAAGGGAAACAATATAAATGGAAAGACCAGGATGAGAGACTGTGTGGATCCCATGTGAGCACGGCAAGCTGAGCATGTTTGTGTCTTTTAACATATCTGGGTTCACTTGGATTCTTTATGTATGTAACTTGATTCACTCGGTGAACTAAAGTGTTGTTATTGTAAGAGACTTCATTAGTAGCTAAAACATGAAACTGTTGAAACCTTAAAAAGTTCTCCATGCCCCCAAGAACCCTCTGGAGTGCTGACATGGAATTCATTTCCCTGATCTAGCAGCCTTGGGTTAGAGTAGTGGGGCATGCAGAGAGGAACACAAAAGAAAGTGAGCAGAGACGGGGTGGGGGGGTTCCAAGTTGCTCACTTCAATGTCTTCTTTCAACTTCCCAAGGAAATCCCAAGAGGCAGCACTCAGTTGCCTGGGAAACTCTGGTCTATATGGACAGATCACATACTACCCTGTGACATTTGGAAAGGCTGCTGAGTCACACCAAGCATTTATCCTTACCATGTCCTCCCAGGCATGCACATCTCATGAGCTGTGAATTTAAAAAAGCAAAAACAAACAAACAAAAACCCAAACAAACAAACAAAACCAAGCAGTTACTTAGCAAGAAAGTACTCACAAAACAAATGTGAATTCTACAATGAATTCAAGAATATATAACATATTGGTCTATATACACAAGGGGGGAAAACAGATTACAGCGAAGACCAAACATTTATCTTCTCCTAAGTTAAGCCTGTATCCATGGCCATTTCCTCTGCCATCCAATTAATCAAGCCAGAAAAGATTTCAACTTGTAGTCACTTGTCTAGCATTGAAAAGAAAAGTCTGATTCTGATTATTCAATAGATAACTCCTAAAGGAAAATCACTGTGAGAGACATTTTCTTCCCTTAAGTTGAAATGTTTTGAACTCTTCCTATGATCTGATGCTAGGAAAAGATTAAATTTGCTAGAGACTGAAAAATTTATCCAATCCGTCAATTCTAGACAAAATATGGAAATGTGTAAATTGCCTCTTAAAAATATAAGAGTGGTTCAAGGCCTTAGCTGGCGGGAAGACATCCATAGCCCCTTATGATACAATTCCATTCAGGCAGCTGCTAGTCACCCACAGGCCACAAAGGCCAATGGGTGGTCCCACTGGGATAAGCAATGGGGACCAGAAGTGGAGTGGTTCATATACTGTGGAAAGAGACAGAATGGAAGAAATGAAGGCGGTGAGGAGTAGGCTGATCTAGGAAGCCTGCTTGCCACCCAGGGCCCTTGTGACATTCAGGCCCAGGTGGTTGTCAAGGGCCATGTCTGGGTCCATGATTCTACCACAACCAGAATCTGTGTGTGCATCCATGGCCCATGTGGCCATCAAAGACCACACAGAAGCCTGGGGTCTGGGCTGCAATCTATGCCCTCCTTGGTGTTCGAGAGCCATGCCACCATTGGAACCACACTGGTCTAGGAGGCCACCTTGGGCCATAGTGTCATCCAGGCCTGAGCTGCTGCTGTGGGCCATGTCTGGGTCTGTGGCTCTACCGCATCCAAGGGGTCTGTGTTGATGTCTGTGGCTCCTGTTGCCACTGAGGGTCATGCAGATTTCCGGGGTCTAGGTTGCCACCTGGGGCTGTGTTGGTGTCTGAGGGTCACACTGCTGCTGGGGTCATGCTGATTTGTGTGGCCTGTGCTGCCACCTGGGGCCATGGTGACATCCAGACTGCTGCCTAAAACCACATCTGGGCTTGTGTTTCTACTGCAGCTGGCCATACAGATGCCCAAGGTCTGGGGCCATGTTAGTGTCTGAGGGCCATGCTGCCGCAGGGAACATGCTTATCTGAGTACCCTGCAGTGCTACCTGGGACACTGGTGACATGCAGACCCAGCTGTTGCTGAGGACCATGTCTGGTTCCATGGTCCCACCACAGCTGGGGTCTGTGTTGAAGTCCGAGGCCTGTGTTTCTACCATAGGTCACACAGAAACCCAGGGTCAGGCTGAAACCTGTGACCTTGTTGGTGTGCAGGGGCCATGCCACGGCCAGAGCCACTCTGATCTGAGTGGCCTGTGCTTCCACCCAGAAACAAGAAGTCATCAGGCCTGAGCTGCTAACAAGGGCCATGTCTGGGTCTACAGTCTTGTTGCAGCTGGAGTCAGTGCTGATGTCTGTGGCCTGTGTCACCTCAGGGGGCCACAGGAACCATGTGAGATGAAATCAGAGAGCCATGCTGAGCAGGCCCACCCTTTGCTGGCCCTGGGAAAACTGTCCCTGTCCCTCATGGACACTGTAGCAAGAGAGCTGGTTCTGACCCTCATGGGAGAGCTGCTCCCCACATCTACTCAGGAGAGATGGCCCCACCCCTCACCATGAACAAGGGAGATGTATGGGCATAGGGGAGCTGTCTCCACCCCCTTACCTGAGGGGGTCAGTCCCAGTGGCCTGGACTGACCATCTTAGCTATCACCCAGGCCTACAGCTGGGTCTTGGGTTTGCCCACCTTAATCTACCCCATCCAGGATCTGCTGGAGCTTGTGAAGGGATTGGTCCTGTGGAACGCTACCTACAGGATCTCCAAGAGTCGGGTGGCTGTGGAATATTGGAGAGGAGTTTTGGTGAGGATCTAGTGATGATGGTGTGCCAGAAACCAGAGGCCTTGAATCAGAACAGTGACTCATTACAATGAACATTTGCAAATAAAGCTGATTGGACAAAAGGGTATACAGTGTGACACACTGCAGTTCCCAGTGCCACCAGGACAAATGAAGAGGATCAAAGAGGGTTTTTGTCTTGTTTTGGTTTGATTTTTTAAATTTTCTTTTGGGGGTACACTGCAGCAATGAGGATATAATATGGGGGACTTAGAGGTGAGCAGAATTAGGGTACATGATGTGAAATTCCCAAAGAATCAATAAAGAAATTATGTTAATTAAAAAGAAATTTAGGAGTATTATTTGCTTTGCCTTCCATGTTAAAGCAAATAGTTGTGACATTCCTGGGGGGTGCACATGTAGGTCATATGCTTCCTAGTGGGGCATAATGACATGTTCTCTCATCAATGGAAGAATTTGGATAACTGGATACACTCAATTTTGATTTCATAGTCCTTTCCATAATTCCTTGTGCCATAATTCAGGGTGGTCCAAATAGTCTCAAGGAGGAGAATCAATGGAGTCAGGGGCTAGAGAGATGGCTCACCAGTTAAGAGCACCTGAAGAGAACCTGAACCCGAACCTGGGTTTGTTCCCCAGCCCTTGCATCAGATAGCCCATGATCCCCTGTAAGTCCCACTCCGGGAGGACCCAACTCTCTCTTCTGGCACCACATGCATGAAGGCCAACAGCCACGCACAGAAAATAAAAATAAATTAGTGGATTAAAAATTAAAAAGAACCAATCTATTTAGATGACACGGTTCAAGCCATGAGCACTACTTACAACCTACAGGCAACCTATCTGATCTCAGTGTCTAGTCACGTGAAGTAGCAAAACCGAACACAAGTTTTCAGTCTATGAAAGAGTAAAATGAATGTTTTCTGTGGTTCAGAAAATAAAAACATTATGAAGGGCTACATGTGGCTCAGCCAAGTTCCTTTAACTAAGAGGAGGAAGATGCGTGTTTAGGGAATCAGTACACAAGGAGAAGGAGATCTCTCAGTTTTTGTGCTCCATACTTTCAGACATGTTGGATAGTGTTCTGGTGGAAAGGTCACCTGAGCCCCTGGCACCCTGGGATGATTTGGTGGAAGCCACACATTTCTCTCTCCCCAGACTCTGCTCCCCTCAGAAAGCCCCACATCTGAGACTGTTCCCCTGGTGATGCCCAGGACTACGCCTACCAGCCATTTAACACTCACCTATATATCTGCCACATGTGCCTTCATGTCCTACCCCTTGCCTTCCTGAGGGCCCCTGGGAGTGCTCTTATTTGCATTTTCCTGCTTATTAGACCTGTATTTATTAATTTGGTCTGATTTGGCTTATTGCATCAGCGGAGGAGGAATCCAGCAACCAAGGATCCAATATTTAACAGATAGGATGGGGTAAAACGAACACTCCTCATATTTCACAATCCAAGAATAAAATGACATTGAAGCATAAGGTCAATAAGAAGACAAAAAGAAAGGAAAAGAAAGAGAATGGGATCTTTGCTCCTTGATTTGTATTCTGATCCAAGTGACATCAAATGGAAGCCACATCTGTGTCTTTTTGCTCTAAAGCTGCTGGTCATTCTGTTAAAGGCTTTCTGGATTCTAGGTAATTTGTGATTGGCCACAGCTCAAAAAGCTTGGCCTCTGAGGCTTAAATTTCCTCACTGAGTAGCCTTAATTCCCGCTCAACACACTGAAGAATGGAAGTTAAAGGGTGTTTCCATTTATCATAAGTATGACCACAACAGCATTTCTACCAGTCATTTACATTTATTAGAATTTTGTTGTGGGCTTGGAACTGAGCTTAGTGTGGTTTTGGTGAATGCTGCATTTAATGCTTACACCGACACTCATTAAGGCACTCTTCCCACCCCCGGCTTTGCACAAGGGACAGATGGTGCTGTAGAGTTTGGGTGTCTGATCCAGGGAATCACAGAGCTAGTAAGTAGCAAAGCCAGAAACGGGATCCAGCAATCTGGAATGTGATATGGAGTTAAACAGCAGGACTCAACAGGGAGCAGGCTGCAAAGCTAGCAGATTAGCTCTTTCTTCATACACTTGGATTTCTTATTGATCTGTAGACTCAGAGTTTTTTTCACTGTGTCAGGGATGGCACAGGTCTGTAAGCTGGATCTTTGTCATGTACATGGGATGGATGGCCTTCTACCCCCTGCTTCAACTTCTCCAGAGGAAGGTAATCCAAGATGTGAGTGAGTAGATCTCTGTGCTATGACTCATTAGGCACTTTCCCTTACATCAGGAAAAAATGGGTGGTCCTATAAAACTGCACCAAGGACCAGTTATTTCTGAAGACCCACATAGTTAAATATTCTATAGCATAACATAGTGTTGGAAATGTATATCTCTATAATACATTTGGATGGCCTTCTCTGAAAGAGAGGGTAGAATCTTGAGTTATGAACTTAAAATCATTTGACATATCTTGTCTAGACATATCATTTGGAGCAAGTTCCTTCAAAGCTGAACCTAGTCTTGTCATAAACAAACATATGCATATAGTACCCATGCTTCTGGATTCATGGTAACAAATGTCAACTTCTTAGTGTGCCTTAGTGCTAGGGAATACATAGGACATTTTGGTTCTCCCATGTCACAATGATTGGAAGCTGTTATTAGCAGCCTCCTTCCCTCAGTAACACTACCTTCTGTCTATGAAAGACTGATCTCCAGTTTTCAGTCGATTGTTCCTGCCTGTTTGTCTCATTATGTCTCAGTTCCATCAGCTATGCATCAACAATACCCCTCCAGTTTGTGACAGCTGAAGATGTGATATACATACTTTCAACCTAAGGAGCTGATAAAAAATGGCAAACAGAATGGGACCAGGGAAAGATCCCCATGTCAATGGCTAGGGACCTCCCACTGAGTTGACAAGGCATCATTAATCAAGCACGGCCAGTCAGAGTTGCTCAGACATTTATGATTGGATCCAGCCTTTCCACCATCTAGTTCCCATGTCATAATCCTGCTCATGTGGCCATCAGAGAAACATTATCAAATGCTTCTCTGAAACCAAGAGGCATTTGGCCTCTGGTCTACCAGCCTCAAAGTGACACCATCAACACAGGATGTGAAGTTATTTTGACACAAACCTCGTTAATATCAACTCCCTTCCATACAAAGTCCCTGATGTAATAAACACCAAGCCCTTCAGAGATAAGTTTCCGAAGAAAGAAGCCACTTGGGCGGCCCAAGTGACTTAACAAAACACACTTTGTTTAGGACACATGAGTGTGGCTGAGCTGACAGCGTCCATTCTCTTTTCTCATAAGATTCAAATGTTCTAGAAAAGTTCTCTAATGAATATCCAGACCTCAATAACTGTTTTTGCTAGCCCCGAAGGACTGGCTTTGCTTTGGTGGGCACAATTGCCATCTTCTTCCCAGTCTAGAGAAATGCCTTCTATTCTTCAAAAGCCTGTTTGCCCTTCTCCCTGCTGCTGCACTTGAGAACAGACAAGGAAAACATGGAATGGACAACACTTGAGTGGGCCTTGCTTTATCTTCCTCATTCCCCTTCCTTAGGGAATTTCTAATTTATTTATTTCTAATTTATATTTTAGATGGAAACTTAACTTCCCATTTTTGGATTTATACAAGCTTCATGAAACTCAGGGCTAAATACAAATCAGCATTGTTCAAAGACATTCACCTTTTACCTACTTTAATCATTTTTTTTTAATTTTAAACTGGAATTGCAATGTAGACTGACTGTATTGCTGTATATGTTAGCACAAGATTTAAGACAAGTATAATGTATCAACTACCTAAACTTAATACACTATCTAAATTAGGGTTTCTATTGCTGTGAAGAGACACCATGATCACAGCAACTCTCATAAAGGAAAACCATTGAATTGTGGTGGCTTATATTTTCATCATGGAGGCATGCAGCCAGACACGGTGCTGTAGAGGTAGCTGAGAGTGCTACATCTTGTGCAGGCAGCAGGAAGTGGTCTGAGACACTGGGCAAGTCTTGAGCATGTATGAGATCTCAAGGCCTACCTCCACAGTGACCCAATTCCTCTAACAAGACCACACCTATTCCAACAAGGCCACACCTCCTAACAGTGTCACTTCCTTTGGGTCTCATTTTCTTTCAAACCACCACACATACTGAAAGTTTATTCATGATATGATTTTTTATTTTTATTAAAAGATTACAATTTTTGGCCGGGCGGTGGTGGCGCACGCCTTTAATTCCAGCACTCGGGAGGCAGAGGCAGGTGGATCTCTGTGAGTTCGAGGCCAGGCTGGACCGACAGCCTCCAAAACAATACAGAGAAACCCTGTCTCGTAAAAACAAACACAAAAAAAAATTACAATTTTTAATTTGGAAAGAAATGCTTGTTATTTATTTGAATTATTTCCTTAGCACTAATTTCTCTGAGTGGAAGACAGACTTAGATAAGAAGAAATAGTTTCAGTTTATTTATTGTACATTCAAAATATTTATCATGTATGAATGTACAAATGTGGCAACACACTGCACACTGTGCATTATATACTGCATGTATTGTATATGCATTCATATAATCTTGCATACGCTCCTCCTGAAGAAAGGTTTTATTTTAATCTCACCAAGCTTCCATCTGTGACTCGTAGATATTTAGAAAACATTGAGGTTGTGACGTTTGCTCTATCAACTTTCTCATGTAAATTTAAAAACTCTTCTGTGGATTGGTGTGTCAGCTTTATTCCTCCTACTGAAATGTCAGGAGGGGAGTGTGGGACCTGGGCATTCTTCCTTTCCTCTTTCCTTTATTTACCCTGTCCTAACCACCTAATATATTTATCAAAGGATGAATTGTAACATTAACTTTATTGCCCCACTATCAATAGCTCCAAGTTTTGTAAAAACACATGTGGCATGGGACAGCTGTCAATCTTCCTGTTTCTATAATAAAATAATTATTCACACTTGCACCTGTGCCAAGTGTGGTGGATGATACCACAAAGCAGAAATGAGGGAGGATATTCACAGATGTTAACCACTGAGGCCAGGGGAAGGGGGTCACAAAAGAAAAATTTAAGCAAATTCAAATAAAACAACAAGGTCAGTCCATCTGCACAGCAAATTTCAGGCCAGCTTTGGAATAAGACCTTATCTCCAACAAAACAATAAATAGTTCAATCAGTCCCCACTGAAAACAGGAGCCTGCTATGGAACATACCCTCACTATTGACATTTAGGAGTTGAAGAAGGGAATATGGAACTTTTAACTCCCTCCTTGGGGAAAGATGGAGTGATAAAGTTTAGAGAGATGAAGGCTTATTAAACTCACAAATAGACATATTTTGTGTGCTGCTCAAATTAGAAAATCATGCCAAATAAGGGTAATTCCTAGGGAAACAGATACGATTTCTGCTCCCTAGGGAAAGGTCTTCTCACACTTTGTTCGAAGCTGGGATTGTGCTGAGACTCGCAACTGTCTGGGAGCTGCTCTGTGGGAGACTGCCTTGTGTTTGGGGTGTGTTTGCTTTTGGGTTGTGTTTTCCCAAGAAGGAGAGTTTGGTCTGGGGTCCAGAAGGACTCTGGGAATTGGGCTTGGTTCCCCTCTTCTTGCAAGCCTGGAATGTGACTTCTCCTCTGAGCCACTGCTGTGCCTTGCCATCTAGCACTAGGGATTGTGAAAGACAATTTGTCATTCTGATATTTATCAAGCAAGTCCCACTGAAGACCAAGCATTGGCTTCTCCCTTCCTCCCCGCCACCCAGAAATCCCACTGCAGCAGCCAGTCCTGGGCCTGGGGAAAGGAATGTATAATCTGCATTCCTTTCTAGAATAGCTGTTTGGGTGCCTGCTGCCTTACCCCTTGAGGAACAGTGTTTATTGATTTTGAGTAACTCTGGGAGCCTACATTCCAGGGCAGCTTGTCAAAATAGTGGTCAAATTAATATGTCACTTGATTACCCCCTCATTGTGGCCAAAAAGTCCATAACTTTGACACATAAAAATATAAATAATATCATTTTCCCACCTTCTCCCTTTCCTCCCACTGGTGTCCAGCCATTAAGCTATTCCACGTTGCTGATTAATTATGAAATAAAAAAGAGGCAAAAGAAATGAGGGTGCACACGTTAGTCTCACCACAGTGCTTGAGGTATGTGGCTTCTTGGGCAATGACAATTTTCTACAAACTTAAAATACTGACCCCTGACATCACTCAGCTAGCAGTTAAAAGAGCAATTTTTTTCAAGGGATTTTTCTGAAGAAAGACCTCCCCTTTTAACCTAGTAACTCTTTATCACATTATATCCCGAGACTTTTTTTCTACAGACATTGCGCTTTACTTGCTTCCTTTAACAAGGCTCCACATGGACAAGAGCTTTTTCTGCCTTGTTATCTTCAGTGCCTAACACACTCCCAGTCTATAAATACTTTCTGAGGGTGAGGTTAAATGAGTGAGATTTAGAAAGAGGCCCTTGGGTGTGACCCCAAATACCCAAGCTACAACAACAGGAAATAATAAACAGATGGTACTTCATCCATATTCGAACTGTTCATACATCAAAAGATATTTTCCAGAGGGTAGGCCAGTGGCTCAGTGGTTGAAAGCGCTGGTTGTTGCAGAGGACCGAGGTTCAATTCACGGCATCCACACTGTGGCTCACAACCATCTCTAACACCAGTTCTGGGGATCCAATAAATCAACAACCTTTTCTGGCTCCTTGAGCCCCAAATACTCACGGTACACAGACACATATGCCGTTAAAATAAAATAAATAAATCTTTAAAAAATAAAAAATAAGTTATTTTCCAGAAAAAGAAAAGGCAGCCACCAGAATAAAAAGAAATATTTCAAATGATATGTTGGGTAAGGGCTCAATGCCCAGAATATATTAAAAATACAAATCAATAACAAAAAGATAGATTGCATACACAATGTATAATATAATGAAAATGTCATAATAAACGAATAAAAATAATAAATAAGGCCCATGACCTTGTATAGTTAATATTAGCTTAAAAAGTAAAAGTAAATAAATGAATAAAACTGATATTGCCTAGACCTTCAAAAAATGGGTAAAAGATTTAAATAGTCTTCCAACTAAGATGTACAAACAGCTAATAGGCACATAGATTATTAATCACTAGAGAGATACAAACCCAGGCAAGGTGAGATACCAACTCATAACTCCCAGGATGGCTACGTTTTTCAAAGCTGAGTAATGCTAGTGATGATGTGGAGACTCTGAAGCTTTTGTACATTGCTGACTGTGATACTGATTGGTATAGCTGTTGGGGAAAATAGTCTAAAGATTCCCCAACATTTCATCATCTAGTTGTCAACATTTCCACACCTAGGTACATACACAAAAGACTTGGAAACAGGAGCTAAAGGAGAAATCTGGGCACCTCTTTTTGCAACTATTCATAGTAGAAAAAAAGATGGAAACAGCTCAGTATCTGTTAACAAAGAGACAAAGAGGATGTGACAGCCACACCATGGTACATCGTTCAGTCATAAACCAAGAAGTTACAATATGTGTTATCACATGCAGAAATAACTTAGACACAAAAGAATAGTAAAGCATGACCATGTGAATATAGAATCTCTGCCACAAGTAAAGCAATAGAAAAGAATATTAAGAGGACCCAGGGAGGGAAGAAATAGAGGGCTGAATGGTTAGAGTTTCTGACTGGGAAGATTTTTTTTAAATCTCAGAAATGGTGGCAGGCTAATGGGTACCTAAAGCTTGATGTCATAAGTGCCATGTCTGAAACCCATGTGACAGAAGGAGAGAATGACTTCCACAAATGGACTTCTGACCTCCCCTCTCTCTCTCCCTTTCACTCAATAAAGAAATAAATGTAAAATACAGAAAACCTTAGGAAAAAGCAGAAACAGATGGCAGTTGAGCTTACATGTAATTAATGACACTGAATTGAATATTTTAAAAGAATAAAATGATAAAATTTATGGATTATGTATATATTTACCACAAAAATTCAGAGTTTAAATGAACAAATGGTTTAACAGCCCTTTATTATTTCCCATGTGACGTTTTTATCATAAATATTTGTTACAAGGAGAGCTTTTTATCTGCTTAGATTTCATCTGTAAAATGCTTTACGGAGATTTAAATAGGAGGTTTCTTGAAGTACTGGGGCTTGAACCTAGAGCCTCATCTTGCATGCTAGTCGAGTTCCCTACCACTGAGCTATACCCCTTAGCTTTCTTAACATTTTCTTTTGACAACATGTTTTCCAGGCTGGCTTTGAATTTACTCAGTAGCCTAGACTGCCCTGGAAATTGTGATTCTTCCGCTTCAGCTTCCCAAGTAGCTGTGATTACAGACATGTGACACTAAACCTGGTTCCAGAAGCTTCCTATATAATGTTGGTGTTGAGGAATGAATGGCAGTGTGGCTAACACAATAGCAACTCTGCATTACCCAGGGCCAACAGTAAGCATTCATCTGTTGCCATAGGCCGCAGACAAAAAGATACTAAGATGACTTAAGTGTAGAGAATTCACTGCTCAAATTCCCTCTCTAGGGAATGAAAACATAAATTCCTAAAACAGCTGTTGGAAAAGATGTCTGGTCATCAGAAATCTCTTGATTCTGTATATCTTTGTCTTTGGCAGAAAACTTATAAGTCATGTCACATGGAGACACTTTTCTGAAGCCTGGACTAGGTTAAGAACCTAGCAAAGGTGATCATTGCAACCCATGTCTTCTGCATGATGCCCACTCCCATGGTTATCCCTAGCACAAGATGAGGCACACAGTAGGTTCTCAATAAACAAAAGGCAGAAGACCCAAGGGTAATGCAGCTGTAGCATCCCAAGGCTTCCAGAATATCACCATCGACTATAGCAACTTAATTACACACAGAACAGCAGACTCCCTAGTAATTTGACAAATTAGAGGACACCTCTTCTTTCCCATCTTCTGAAGGCATTCTTACCAAATATGAAGTGTGCAAAGATAAATCTCTCTTGCAAAATAATGTGGGTTTCTTTGAGTTCCCATGGGGGGAAGGGAGAATACCGCATGTATACAACATATTCAAAGTTCCATTCAGGAACCCCAGTAAGCACATTTTCCCCAAATATACACAGTTCAAACACAGAGAGAGAGAGAGAGAGAGAGAGAGAGAGAGAGACAGAGACAGACAGACAGACAGACAGACAGATAGACACACACACACAGAATCTTTAAAAAGCATATTTCCGACAATGAGCATGACGCAGTTGGATGTTCCCTTGAACTGAGGCAGGTGATTAAGCCATAAGAGAAGCAGGGGAGGCAGAATTGCAGAAACTGCAGGTCCAGGAAGCCCAAAGGAGGAGGAAGGGCTGTTAAAGACTGGGGTTACAGTCCTGGGAGCCACTTAATCCAATCTAGTTATCCCTTTCTCCTTGAGCCTCAGAGTCTTGCTTGTACCAGCACAGATCATTTGCTCATTTGACCTGTGTGCTTTGATCACAAGGGTTAGAGGAAATGTCACTCACAGTTTGGTGGTTAATTAGGTAACTCCCGCCCCTCACCGTTACCTCTATGATAAATGACATGAAACAACATGGGTGACAAAGAGGATGACTCTTCCCTGTAATCAGGATGCTTCAGTTCTTAGATCTGAAGGATGACCCTGTGTAGCAACAACGGTCCTGCTTGAAAAGTGAGACCCATCCCCAAGGGCCATATGCTCCTCCCCAAGGGGCCTTGTGCTCCTTGTTTATAAGACAGACACTTCCAGCTGTGTGACAGTCAACAGACACCTGCCTCTCTTGGGTGCCCACCAAATACTCAGTATTAAACTCTGCTTTAAAAAAAAATCAGAGATTTTCTTACCAAACCTTTGATCTTACTGCGGTGCCTCATTTGGTGGTTTCTTCGCTCTTCTTTTCTCCCCCACTTCTCTTCCCCATGCCCTTTTTCTTCTTCCTTGGAGACATGTTCAGGCTACTTTGTGTGGTCAGGAACAACTTGATTTCTGTGGTTGCAGATGAATGTAAGTGTCACCACTTTATAACAAGCTTGGCTTTCCAGAAAACAGTTGATAAGCCTAGATCACCTGATAGCCTGATAACCTAGGTCTGTCATTCCAGTTACATGGGAGGCTGTGGCAGAAGAGTCTAAACTTGAAGACCAGCTGGGGTACAGAGTGAACTCAAAGCCAGCCTTTCTGCTCAGTGAGACTCTGTCTCAAACATCAGAAACAGAACAGAGCATATGGCTCTATGATAGTGTTTAATGCTTGCTGAGCATGCAAAGCCTCTGGGTTCAAGCCCTAGGACCACAATGCAACCCAAACCCCAAGTATATGATGCTCAGTCCTACTTTCTTCAGTAGGTGTTTGTGTTCGAGAAGGTACACATGTCAAGGCATCTGCATGTGAGGGGTGGGCATGCAGGTCCTAGCCACCTGTTTTGGAGGCAGGGTTTTTCAGTGACCTGAAGATAGTCATGAAGATTTGGTTGGCTAATCAGCAATCCTGCCTCCATCTCTCCAGCACTATGGTGCACTTATTGATGCTGGCCCTGGTGGCTGAATATGGGTCCTTGTGCTTGTGAGGCAAAGCACTTCTCCCAGCTGTCCACCCAGGCTCTGAGTTCTCCTCTGTGTTTCTCCAAAAGTTACATAGCAGGACCATTCTGTGTTAGAACATAGTTCATTTTCATAGAGAACTCTATGTAGATCACGCCCAGGCCAGCAGTGTTGAAAATGCAAGGTCCCACCCCTTACCCAGTCATCTCTGCAATATACAGGCAGGGTTTAAGCTATCCAGGAGAAAAACCAAATGGCTGACTAGGTAGGAGAAAGCCTGCGTCTCTCCATCCCTACTCAGGAAATGAGGATCAAGCACAGGCAGTTTCTGGAGATGGCTTTTCTTGCCCCAGCAAAAGAACAATGCCATCTCAGGGAGTGAGCACAGTTGAGAAGATACTTTCTCATAGCTGGTTACATCCATGGGAAGTTCTGTTGGGGCGCGGCCCAAGCGTGTCTTTTACATCTTTCTCTTTTAAAAGGGAGATTAGCAAGCATTAGGGAAAGGGCAGGCTTCAGGCAAGAACCTTTGGCAGGAAAAAGTATCTAATTAGACAGTGATTTAAAATATAAAGCAGTGAAAATAATATAGTACTTAAAAATTCTTATTGTGGCAAGTAATATATAAAGAGTTCCTTTTGTGCATTTGTATCAGGGCAGGGGACAGTGAGCTGACTTAAAAATGAAGATCTAGGAGCTGTCAGGTTGCCAGCTGGCTGGAGAGTACTGGGGAACGCTGATGTTTGTGTCAATGGTTCTGCCTGTCCTATAACCAACTCTGTTCTGTGTGTCGCTTTATTTTATATAATTTTATTTTATTAGATAGGTTATGCAGGGCAAATTTAATATAAATATATGAAATGCCCTTTGAGCATACCTGCCATATGTCCTGTCCCACATCTAACGCTTCCATTAGTTCTATTTGTTCCCTTGAATGTATTCACTTCTATTTATGTCACCCTTGCATGCATGGCCGAGTGTCTGCAAAGATTAGGACCTACAAGTGACTGATGCAATACTTGTCTTCCTGGGATGTACTTAATATGATAATCTTGAATTGAACCCATTTTCTTGCAAATGACCTAATTTCATCCTATGACCTTGTTTTTGTGCTTTTCCCTACTGAAGTCAATAAGTATGGAGTGTTTCAGATCTCACAAAAACTTAAAAGATACAGAACAGTAGTTCCTTGGCTAGCCTCTTCATATTTGGAGTCCTAACTTGATAAACCCTAAGGTCTATGTGAGCTGTAGCTGCTCTGTTAGGAGCTCAGAGAAGAAATAATCTTCCCCAGTGTACAGTGTACAGGTCTGGGAAGTGGAAAAGCCAGTACAATGGTCCATTGCTCCCTGCCTTCCCTCTGCTGACTCTGTCCAAGCAGGTTGGAGGCAGTATTTTACTCTTCCTCAGTTCCAACCATATTCTCATCCCATCAGCTCTAGCCTGTAGGTATTTGCCAAGTGGGACAATAGAAGCCTCAGCTTGCCAATTCCAAGGCAGAGACCATCTGGTGTGTGAGAAAGACCTGTGTGATAATGACCTCAGGGATGAGATGACACTAGCCTCAAGCCACTAGAGACCATGCAACTCTGTTCTCCCAAAGAGCTGGAAGATAGCCTCTTCCTTCCTATGACATAGGAGACTTCCCTGTGTTTACTGTTCTCACAGGCCAGACCCAGGGTGGGCCTTGTGTGAATGCTTCCCAGACCCACCCTGTCTAAACATGTAGTCCCTACCAAGTACTCGTTAGTTTTCCTAGGAACACTGCGCTCAACCCTACTGCTGGGAAAAACCAAAAGCCACTGAACCAAAAGCCAGAAGTGTCTGTGTCATTTTGTTTATTGGATCTGGTCCCATTGATAATTGAAGGTCTACTAACTTTGGAATAACAGCAAAAATATTTTTTAAATTCAAATGAAAAAAAATCACCATAGGGAAATTACTTCACTTGTTCAAACAGGAATCTGTCCCATATGGTTGCATGTAGATGCAGTACCCACTCAGATACCAAAGCTTGCAAAGCTTACACTGCCCCAAATGCATATACCCTTTGGGCTCCCTCCCCATACTTTCTACTCATGGTATCTGGAATTCTGTCAAGTGTGTTTGAAACAAATGCACATTGATTTGGTTTACACTAAATGGAGTGATTTCCTGGTCCAGCAAGAGCTGTGTATAAATGTCACCTACTATCTTACAGAAGAGTGGTTCTAAATCTTCCTAATGCTGTGACCCTTTAATAAAGTTCCTCATGTTGTAGTGACCCCCAACCATAAAACTACTTTTGTTGCTACTTCATAACTGTAATTTTGCTACTGTTGATGAATCAGAATGTTTTCTGAGGGTTTTAGGTGACCCCTGTGAAAAAGTCTTTCGACCCTCAAAAGGTTCTGAAAACCACAGTTGTAGAAACTCCCTCTGGAAAGTTACGTTAAGACTATTCCCTTTATATGGGGGCCTGAGGAGAAAACTCAGTGTATAACATATTTGCTGCAAAAGCACAAGGACCCGAGATCTCCAGCACCCACATAATAATTCGGTAATATCAGCACATGCTTGTAACCTCAGCACTAGATATCTGAGAAAGGCAGATTTGGGGTTTACTGGTAGGCCAGGAAAGCCAATCTCCAGATTCAGGGAGGGACTCTGTCTCAAAACAATAAGGTGAAGATGTGATTGAGGACAGCATCCTCTGGTTTCCACATAAGCCCATACAATGCATACACACATGGATCACACACAAAAGGATATCCCCTCTGCATCAGAATTCATCTTCAGTAGCTTGGATTAACAGTCTGTTAATTAGAGCAAATAAGATTGATTAAATAGAGAAATCATTTGAACAAAAACTGTGAAATCACATATTTTCCTATCCCCAAATTAGGCTTCCATCTGCTCTCACTCTTCAGTGAGGAATCTGAATGAAAGCACATAGACAAACTAAGTACTCATGCTGTGCTACCACCAGCTGGCTGAAGATAATCTTGAAGACACCTGGGACACAAACAGAAGGGTGTTGACATACTAGCCTAGGAGAAGAGGGCATACTGGCCAAGAGCATTGCTAGAAGTCAGGCTGCCCTCATCTGGGAATCCTGACTACAGTATAAATCGTCTCTGAGTTTCATATGGGTAGCTCACCTTCTCCAAGCCCCCATTGCCTTATGTAGGGCCAATGGCTCATCCTAGCACTCTGGAGGCTTGGCCAGGTGTTTGACCATATACTTTCAGGCTAGCCTCGGTTGCACAGTGAGTTCAAGGTAAACTTAGACTGCATAATAACTGTCATCCCAAGTAGAAGCAAAACTTAAAAAAAATGAATAGTATTAAATGATTGTGACAATACTCTATTTACCTGGCACTATGATACTATAGTTTTGATATTTGTGGAAATAACCGTGGTGAGTGTGGTGAAAATGGAGTAGCCTTGTCTCATTTAAGTTGGAGAAAGTCCTGGTTTCTCTCCCTGCTGGTGTATTTAAAAGACAATGGGTAAAATTCTTATTTGGCTCTCCTACTAAGTCAGGGTTTCCAGTTTACTCCCTGTCAGGACACTTTTGTTGACAAGTGACTGACCCGCAAGTCACATCTATTTAAACACAAATCAAGATTTATTGGGTTATGAAGCTGAGAGGTTCAGGTACTGGCTTCAGATTAAGAATCCAAGACTAGCCGGGTGGTGGCACACGCCTTTAATCCCAGCACTTGGGATTCAGAGGCAGGTGGATCTCTGTGAGTTTGAGACCAGCCTGGTCTACAAGAGCTAGTTCCAGGATGGCCTCCAAAGCCACAGAGAAACCCTGTCTTGAAAATTAAAAAAAAAAAGAATCCAAGACTAAGATTTGGGGATTCTATACTCCTTTGGGGGTTAGACTTTCCTCCTCTATTCTTTATTCTTGGCAGTGTTTCTACTGTGCCTTATCTCACTCTTTCCTATTGGCCAAGTGTTTCTACTGTGCCTTGACTCTCTCTTTCCTATTGGTCAGGTGTTTCTACTGTGCCTTGATTCTCTCTTTCCTATTGGCCAGGTGTTTCCACTGTGCCTTGTGTCACTATTTTCTATTGGTCAGGTGTTTCTTTCCCATGGCTTTCGTATTCATAGATAATGTTGATTTTTGCCTTTCAATTCTGTGTCCTCAAATGCAAAATATCTTTTAATTTTAGCTTTATATGAGGGAGGTCCTCAAGAAGACCTTTAGATGATCCATCTTGGGATACAGAATTGAAAGCTGAACCAATTACCTTGACTTGAAAACTGTGATTCTAATGCCAGGGTCTACATTCTGTACCCAACCAGTTGCCCTGCATTGAATGGAGTGTATCTGTAGAAGAAAAGAGAACATTGAGGCTAAAGGAATAGTTTTGTACTTTCAGAGAATGGATTTCTCTGTGTTGAAGAATCCATACCTAGACATCAATATCTCTGTCAGAGGCACATACCTGAATCAATAGGAAGGAACATAGTAGAGTCTTTTCTATATTTTAAAAAATATTTTATGCTTTGTAACTCAAATTTTTCTATGCCCTTCCCAGTGAACAGCTTTTGTTTGCTTGCTCATTTTTGAGACTGGCAGAGACACAAGAGTCTTAATGAAGCTTCCAATTTGGTACAGTGATTGCTAAGAAGGAAAAAGAATGAATTACTGTTACTGGTGTGGTCCTGATATCTGGAACATATGTTTATATTTTCTAGCCTTTCTTAATTTTTACATACCAGGGGAACTTGCTTGCAGTGGCTCCAAAGAGTGACTACTGGTCCTGTTTTCCACTCTAACTTCCTTCCACCCCATACTTCCCTGATAGAGCATTTAAATTAAGGGAATATGAAGCAGAGGAAGTCACCCAGGCATATTGACATTCCTGTATTTCCTAGAGACAACATGTAAGGTAGAAACTGGACTTAGCTACTACAAACTACATGAGATCAAAGAACCATGCTGTCTTTTGGAGCCTTTACTTCTCCTTAACTGTAAAAAAGAGAATGGCTTACTATTACAAAGACTATTGATAAGATTCAATAGGATGTTAGGAAGGGAGAGTGTCTCCTGAAGACAAAATAGATGAGCAAGACAGACAGACTGACACACACACACACAATCATCATCATCATCTAAAAGAAGTCAACAAATAAAATGAGTAACTATACGGTAGAAGTGGTTTTGAAGATTTTTTACATAAAATTATGAGTGAAAAGTTAGAAAAATGAGACCACCACTACATCACAGTTTGTCTTTTCAGTTTAGCAGAGTGTTAGGTGGTCAGGAACACAGGTGAACCCTAGGAAACTGAATTAAGTGTTGAGCATCCACATCTGAAGAGCCCTGAGTGGCTACAGTATATAGGGCACAGCCCCAGAGAGGGAAGAGCTGTGTGTAGAGGCAGCTTAAAAGATCAACAGACGGCCCTACTTAGTGGAGTTTTAGCCATGCCTGCATGCATGTAAGGAAACTATCCCAGATAAGAGTAAGAACCATTCAAAAGGATCAATGAGAATTGTGTCTTGTACTCACACTTTTCCATACCTCATAGTCCCCAGAGGACTCTTGCCTCATTGTAAGGGAATAATTAACCTTAAATTGAGAACCACCCAGATCCACCTAGGAAAACATAAGCAAAGATACCCAGAGTGCTTAGAATGTTTCCAGGTAGAGAAACCCTGACAACATTTGTAGGAATATATCCATTAATCAAAAATAAACCCACAATGAATAACAGAGAGTTATTCAATGTCTGGGGAGGACCTGGTTCCTGGCACTTGAACCCTTTTTTGTCATGTTCTTGCTAATTTCATTCATGAGTATTCAAACCATCATCATCTACTCACCTGTCAAAGGCTCTGCCCCCCAATGTCACTGCACTGCTAACCCAAAGCTTGAAGAATACAGAAGAGGACACACATGTTTAGCCAATAACAAAACTATCCACAAGAAATAGCCCCTTCCTGAGATTGAAGTTTGGCTTCTCAGTCCATAATGTGATAGAAAAGAAAACTGTTTCCTGTAACACACGTGACTTGGAAATGGAAAATACACATTACCTCAGCTCACATCCCATTGGCCAGAACAGGACCAAACCTGTTGGAAATGGAGCATACTCAGGGAGACTATTAGATGAAAAAGACAACTATACAGTGGAGAGATTGCCAGTGTCTGCCACAGTGACCTATTGCTGTGAATTCTCCATCCAATCTTCTCTTTATTTGACCAATTGAAAAAGAGTACATGGCTACCTGTAAAACTAAATTCCCTGAGGGCATGGACCAAGTTATCTGGTTTATTCCCATACCACAATTCCCTCTTTCTCTCCTGTTCTTCCTCCCACCTTTAGTAGATTGCTCTGGTATATTCCTTTATTAAGACACAATCCACAAGTGACACAACACAATTAAAGATACAACTCCATATTCCTTTGTATGTTTGCAGGAATTTTTCAGTCATTATAAAAATAAAATTTTAGAATATTTTGTCTACAAGGAGAAACATCATTTCTGTGAGCTGTCATCAGACAGTCTGAAGGTTGTGAACCCACTTCAGAGATTTTTCTAGGTGCATCTTGCTCCCTAGTGGCTATTAACACACTTCCTTGGAGTCCAGAATAAAATGATAAAATAACCCCCACTGTTGCATGATTTAACAAGTAAAGTTTTCATTTTGCCTCCACTGCAGACATGCAAGGTTCAACTGTACTTTTCATTTTATAGATGGGAACTTTCTAGGTCGACTCCCTTATCACACAGGGACCCTTGATTTGAGGGCTGTCAGCATATTTTCTACATACAGGTCTACCTCAGTCTTCAGTCTTAGCTGCAGCTGTAATTCCGTATCTTTTAGAAAATATTGTCTTCACAGGGCTTCTCTGAGCCCTGAGGTTCTATCTGCTACAGAAACAATATTGAAAAATGAACCATTGCAACCTACTGTCTGATCTGCCCGCCAACCACCTTCATATCAGGCATTGAAACTGTGCCATCAGGTTCTCAAAAGGACATAAATATCTAAAGCAGCACTCCAAAGAACTGGACATCTTCACAGACAAGAATTTTTCAATTTCTTAAGCTATTTCCCAGCTTTGCTGTCAGAGCCAGCACACTGGCTCTGCTGATGATAGCCTGAGTTTTCTTACCATAAAATCTGCAATCCCACTAGCACCGGACAAAGCCTTTTGTAGCTGAAGTGACTTGTGGGGTCCATGGTAACAGGGGTATGCATGGGGGTTTGGTCTTCTGAGTCTGAATAAGAGGTCCTATCCTGGTAGTTGGGGTATGTTTGCTGGAGAGAGAGAGAGAGAGAGAGAGAGAGAGAGAGAGAGAGAGAGAGAGAGAGAGAGAGAGAGAGAGAGAGAGAGAGAGAGAATTGTGTGTCCATGTGTATGCAGTTGCATGGGCAGGTAGAGACCAGAGGTCAACCTCAGGTGTTGTTTCTCTGGAGACATCCACCTTATTTTTTGATAGAAAGTCTTTCACAGTGACTGGGAAGTCACCAAACGGGCTGGACTAGCTAGCCAGTGAACCCCAAGGACCCTTCAATGCTGGAATTATGATCACGGCGTTGCCTTCCTTGCTTAATGTTTTGCTAGGCGTCGGTCTTCATTCTGGACCAGGGAGCACATCACCAGTGGAGCTGTCTCCCTAGCCCCTGTGTGTTGCATTTCAACACAACCACTTCCTACTTCTTGTACGAAAAATGAAAACTTTCATTACTTAACTATCTTCTAGCTCCCAGTCCCTTGCCTTCAGCCATGAAGTTGCCAAGTACAGTTATCTGTACTTTCCCTTTCACCAGATCAGGCTTTAGAGGGAACAATTGCTTTTCTTTCCAGAGACCTTGTGGGAAGTCTGGAGGAAGTCATTGGGGGCTGGCGAGGATAGGAGCTCCCTCAGAGACTCCAGTTGAATGGCAAGAGGATGAAACAGCCTGAGAGAAGGGCGGGGCAGCTTTGATGTCTTCGGGCATGTGGAAGGCAGCCAGGGAAATTCAGATATACTCACCCAGTAATTGATTGTTCAGCTGTGTCTCAGAAAGACCCAGCTTGGCTGAGACTGACAACCATTGTTTCCTTTGCAGCCCTTGGTGGAAGCCAAGGAAATGTGGGGCATAGAGGCAGCTTTGGGGGAGCCTGAGGTGAGAAATCACCTGGCCCAACTGTTTATATATTTGCAAACCTCCTTCTTGCATCCAGTCTGAGACAGGCTGAGGTACGAGACAGGATCTGATAAGAGTGGTTGAGGCAAGGGTAAATGAGGAAAGGATGTAGACACAATAGACAAATGGAATTTTTGTGGGCTTAATGATTTTCCAACTCTTTGTGGAGTAGAAAACACAAATAAACCATAGTTCAGTGGGTGAACCAGGTTTAAAGGGAATGTATACCAATGTTGACCCACCATGCTTACATTCCACCGACTGTCAATTAATGCTTATATAGACCATTGAAAGAGCTTATGAATCATTATGTCACCATCTTTATGAAGTACGTTTTCTTTTTTTCTGACAGATGGACAAACAACTACAATAATTTTTGAGTTATGAGTCCCACTGGTTGCTTTTACTCAGCATTGTGAGTTTACACTCAGGCAAAGAGAGAAAGCAGGCAGTCTCTTGTAGGGATTTTTACATAAAAGATAGGAAGATCTGTGTCCATGTCACAAAGGGAAGTTCGTGTGTACATTTACAATGATTTAGAAATGTTGTCTTACTATTTAGGTTTAATGTCATCCGTGAAAATTTCATCTAATCAGAAAATATGTGAGATTGAGCCATTTTGGCTCATAATGGGGTAATTTTGATACAACATCCACTCCTCCTTGTAGGCAGGTAGCAGGTATCCAGGATGCTGTACACAGGCAACCCTGCTGGCGGAAATGGTGGACCAGAGATCTGAAACAAATTATTCTACTTGCAAAACCAACCCACTGTTGTTGATAGTTACATACTCAGTGGCTACAGGTGTACAGGTTAACATCTCTGCTAAATACAGGCAGGGAGCCTTGTGAAGAGCAAGTCATGGGTTTACATGTGGTCAACAAATGTTATCAGGTAATGCCAATCATTGTGCTCAGCATTTTTATGTGTATGGGTATTTTGCCTACATGTATGTCTGTATACCACTTATGTGCCTGGCATATACAGAATCCAAAAGAGGGCACTGGATTTCTGAAAATAGAGTTACAGACAGTTGGAAACTACCATATGGGTACTGTGGACCCTGGTCCTCTGGAAAAACAGGCAGTGCTCTTAACTAACTGAGCCATCTCTCCAGCCCCACTGAGCTCAGCATTTTATATGTACTGTCTCATTTAAGCTTCCCCTACAGTGTGTGTATGTGTGTGTGTGTGTGTGTGTGTGTGTGTGTGTGTGTGTGTGTGTAAAGTGATGGAGCATGTGGAGGTTAGAGACAAGTTTGTGGAGTCAGTTCTCTATTTCCACATGTATGCAGGTTCTAGATACTGAACTCAGGTCATGGGCTTACACAACAAATCCTTTATCCACTAAACCATCTCACCAGCCCCTACATTTAGGTTTCTGTGACTATGCTACAGGACTCTGATCTTTGGTACTATAGTTATGTCCATTTGCATCAAGAAAGCTTGTTCTGAGAGATGCTCAATGACACAGTTTTAGAAAATGTGTGAACTGCCTACAGAACACATTATCCTAATTTCCGAGATAGAAATTAACTGGAGTCACAGTTGTTTCTATTCTTATTCAAAGTATGCTCTAAGTTCCTAAGAACTGAGTGTAATTTAGCCTGTTTTTCATATCAGTATTCTCCAATTATCACGAACTGTTCTGGTGTAGAATAAGTTATTTCAGGAGTGAACTGTGCAGTTGCAGAGGATCCAGTAAAGATGCCATGCCTCTGGTCAAGAGTAGAGCCACTGACTAGAATGAAAATCAATTCTGGATGTATATGATCCTCTCTTCTTGTTCATCAAGCTTGCCTGTGGATTCTCATCCACTGTGTCTCAGACAAAAATCTCTGCTAATGTCACCAAAGTGCATACAGTCCTAAGGATGTTGCTACGTCACCTTCATAAAAGAACATGAGTGAATTTTAAAAATAAGGATGTATGTGGGTTCAGTGTTTGTTTTTGTTTTTTTCGTGTCCATCAGACAGACAACAGAGACTGGTGTAATGATGGAATCTAAGATGGTGTTGAGACTGGAGACTGTATAGTCATCCACTTAAGAGACAAAGCTAGGACTTGAGCTCACCTCTGTGTCACCCAGCAATTGTTCTCAGAGACCAAAGTCATGACAAGTAACTAGAGACAATGGAACTCATTAATTGGCAGAACATGAAGAGGTAGAGGACCCAGAACAAGGGATCATCTCCCAATAACCATCTCCAAGGAGATCAGCCAAAGCGAGAGAAGACAGGCTGCTGGAGGTCAGCACCACAGCCACTCTGTCCAACACTGCTTCTCATGTGGTTTCAATGGGCTTTAATCTGGAGGCACCACGGAAGGACAGCTCTGTGTCACATCGACAGCTCTTATCACTGGGTATATGAGGATATATTTTAGAAAATAACTCCAGGCAGATTTCTGGAATATATAAGGCATGCAGACTTTTAGAGTGGACACTCCTTTGCAGCAAGCATAAATACTGCTCACTAGAGAAATACATCCTCAGAGTATGTCAATGGATGCTGGCAGTTGGCTCTCAGCTCTGCAACTTTAGTTGGAATGAACATGGAGTTGTGGTGGGATACCAAGGCTCATCCCAGAACTTCAATGTCTAGCTCAATAACAAAGGGCAGGAACCATTAGTCAGCTCCACCTGCTCCATCATTCCCTTCCCTCGTCATGGTCTTCACCCTTCCCTACCACACTTTCTACCACATGTCTGAGGAATCTTTACTCAGCCTTGAGGGATGCTAACCTCTGTCATTCTTTTGCTTAGAAATGATCATCTCGGAGTTAATGGGGCTGAGATCATGGGAGCACCTGTGCTTCTGGATATGAGTGTTCAATTATGTCATCTTTGAGTGCTCTACCTTCTCCGTTAGATTAGAAAATCCAGTGTGAACTAAAAATGTCCATCTTTTTTGCTTTTCATCCCCCACACCTAGATTTTCCAGTGATGGATTTCCATACCATACATGTCTCAGCATTCTCCAGTTTTGATTTGGTGTTGTTTCTATTTCTCCCTGTGTATGATCTTTAAGTGGTCCCTGATGGCTAGAGGATGTGATTTCATATCATGAGAATGGTGTGGCCATGGACATGAGACATGAGAGTGTATCATAAATCAACCACGGTTTGCAGAGACGATGACAGTGTGATTTATAGGCTATCTCAGCTCTGATTTCCATATAGCTCTTCTCTGATTCACTACTATCCCTTAGGGGGATGAGAAGTGAAAGAAAGTACAGTGTGGGTGGTAGGTTCCCTCCCTAGAAATCCATAGCAGTCACAGTATCCATATAGGAAAACACATATTTATGCTTTGCAATGGGTGAATGCAACCCATGGCAACTGGGAAAGTGTCCCAGACAGAAGAAGTGAGTCAACCAAGGACTGTTTTCCCTTGACCTGTGTAAGAACCAAACTACTTTTACATAATGGTCAGGAGAATTATAAAGCTGTCGGTAATTTATGGCACAGAGCATCTGTAACAGATCTCAGCTACCAAGATGTAAATCAAACAGAGGTATGTTGGTGCTCAAATTCTGTTGACATTAAATACAAGTAAAATTGTGATCAATTTTAGCAAAAGTGTATTTGGGTTTTTTTAAAACATAGGGTTTTCAGCCTGTCTGTCTTAGCTAAGGTAGATTGCTCATCTTCCATATTGGGCTCTTCTGAAAGCAACAGGATTTTCAAGGGTTATATGACCGGGGAAATTCCCTGCACAGCGACCCTTAATATGCATGAAGGTTACTGTGCCTTGCCCACTCCATCCCTAGATCCTTCAGCATAGTTGCCTCTTCTGGAAGCTCATCTTACCCTCTGCTAGGAGCCAGGACTATATGTATATTGAGAAAATGACAAAATGATGTTTGGAATCAACCCACCAGCATATGTGGGATAAGGTAAGCACCTGTCAAGTATATATTAATAACCACACTTTAAAGTAGAGAAGTAAGGGGAATCTGATGTAGTTTACTTAGATGATCAGCAGCCTTTGCTGATGCTTCAGAGAGTGTTTTAGGAGATGTCTTGAATTTTTATCTTTTTCCTCCTCTTCTTCCTTCTCTCTGCCTCTCTGTCTCTGTCTCTGTTTCTCTCTGTCTCTCTGTCTCTCCCTTCCTTCCTCCCTCCCTCCCTTCCTCCCTCTCCCCCCCTCTCTCCGGGTCATAGGCACACATATGTGTGCAGATGCACTTGTAAAGGCCAGAGGAGGACATTGAATATCTTGTCTTATGACTTTTATTTCCTTCGATTTTATTTTTTAATTATGAGTCTGTGTGTGAGTATGTGCACATCAGTGCAGGTGCCCATAAAGAACAGAGGCTTTATATCTCCTGGAACTGGAGTTATAGGTAGTTGTGAGCCCCATGTGGGTCCTGGGAACTGAACTTGGGTCCTCTGCAAGAACAGCAAGGGCTTTTAGCCATGGAGCCACCTTCCCAGCCCTATGCTCTACCATTCTTCTTTTTCCCTTAGGATTTTTTCAATACATCCCAACTATAGTTTCCCCTCCCTCCATTCCTCCAACTCCCTCCCACCCCCAATTTTTTCTCCCCCAGATCCACTCCTCCTCCATTTCCCTTCAGAAAAGATTGGTCTTCTAGGAATACCCACCAAGCATGGCATAACAAGATAAATAAGAGTAGGTACAAATCCTCATATAAAGGCTGAGTGAGGCACCCCAGTAGGAGGAAAATGGTCCTAAGAGCAGACAAAAGAGACAGAGACATCCAACTCCCAATATTAGCGGTCCCACAATAACACCAAGCTACCAACCAAAACATGTATGCAGAGGACCTATCTCAGACCTATGTAGGCTCCATGATTGCCGTTCAGTCTCTGTGAACCCCTACGAGCCTACTTAGTTAAAGTTTGTGGGCCGTGTTCTCCTGTGTTCACTTGGTATCTTTGACCTCTTTGACCCCGACATTCCTTCCCTCTCCTTCCTCTTCCACGGGTTTCCCAGGCTCAAAGGGGCAAGACCTGACAGAGATCTCCAATTTGGGTTCGCTCTCTCTCTCTCCCTAATATTTGCCTGTGATCTTTGAAGATGACTATCAGTCTTGAGACAAGGTTTTTCATAGAACCTGGAGCTTACCTGGTAATCAGCAAGTCCCAGAAATTCCCAAGTATCCATCTCCGCATAGGCGCAACTTTTTGCATGGATTCTGGGGATTTGAATTCAGGTCCTCATGCATGCACAGAAAGTGTTTGACTTGTTAAGGCTTTTCCCTAGCTCCTATCATTATTTTCTCATGCTACCTTATTTTATGCTTCTCAAATATAATCTTACCCAGAACCATAATATAGAAAACAGACAAAAGCAGCACACAGCTGGAAGAAACCCCACAGCATTTGCAGAAGTCTATAAAACACAACTTTAGACTCTGATGCATCACTTGGAGGCAAATTCAAACACTAGCAGTCTATATAAATCTTAATTATAACATTAAAATACTAGTTAAACATGATTTGCAGAAACAATCTCAATATGTTCTGGAAGTTCCAAAGTACATTAAGGAAGAAAATATTTAGTATCCACTAGGCTGTGGTTTCCTTTAAAGCCAGATGCATGTGATCCAGAAAGTGGAGCCCTTTGTGATTGATCCCTTGGGCTAAATGTCAGACAGAAAGCAGAGCGGAAAGAGAAGAGGCCACCAGTAATTGCTTCATTTATCTTCATATTTTTCAGACCCCAACACACATTTAGTGGAAAACAGAGCTTTTCCTTCACGGACTCTATAATACTCCTCCTGAACATCTTGTCTCTGGCTTGCCAAGTCCTTGCTTCGACTCTTTTGGCCAATGTGGACAGCAGTTGTTCTCTGAAATCATTACTGGAATATAAGTAGATTATTTTGATCCCTGAAGATTCCATACAACATTTCTATTAAGAACTGTGAGGGTTGAAACAAAGGTTTTGGATTCAGGGATGCCTTCTACAAACTTCTTTCCCATGTCCCACAATGCCTGAGTCGTCTATAGCAAGTCTAATACCACAGTAATACCACAGTAGGGTTCCACTTAGAAATTTACCAC
Source organism: Mesocricetus auratus (assembly GCF_017639785.1). Classification (NCBI taxonomy): domain Eukaryota; kingdom Metazoa; phylum Chordata; class Mammalia; order Rodentia; family Cricetidae; genus Mesocricetus; species Mesocricetus auratus. Next base: position 9,975,617 of record NW_024429183.1, on the reverse strand, counting down.
GCCTAATGCTCCAGGAAGCAGCTGACCTGCCTCAGCCACAATGAGATTGCCCTACTCATCATTCACATTAATTCTCAATGGTTACATAACACATGACCATACACAGTTATTATCTGGATCCCTTGCTTCAGGGTCTCTCACAAGGCTGCAATGAAGGCATAAGCTAAAGCTGAGATTCTATCTGAAACTTGCCCCTAAGCCATGTGGTTGCTGGCAGAGTTGAATTCCTGGAGTCAGAGGAAATCTAAGCCTGTTGTTTTTTGGCAACTCAAAGCATAGCAGGTGTCTTGCTTCTTCATGGTGGGAAGTCCAGAAGAATCAGGGAAAGAGAGGATGCCAGATGGGTGTCACAGCTCTTTATAGCATGTTACTGGGAAGACATCCCCTTACCTTTGTTGTAAGCCTTTGTTAGGAAGCAGGTCACAGGTTATGCCATACTCGGTGGTAGATTACACAAGGGTGTTGGTGTCCCAGCATGGAAACCAAGGGACTTTCTCCAAGCTTACCTCCCACATCCACTGCCAACTGTCAAGGATCTATCTGAAGCAGAGAAACTATACACAAATACATGTCCAACCAATGCATTAATGTTCAATGGACAAGAAGAGTATTTTCAGCAGAAAGGATAGCACATGTGACAAGCCACATGTGGGCTTTCATAGTACAGGCTGAACCAAAACTTTCTCTATGTGGTTAGATTAAACAGTGAGAGGAAAGGGAGCTAAAGAGATACCTAGAGTTAATGATTTTTATGCCTACCTAAACACTGGATTTCAGTTTATGGCAAAAATCTTTAAGGGCCACAGAAGAAGGGATGATATGTGGCTCAGTTAGTAAAACACTTGTCTTTTAAGTACAAGGACCTGAATTCAATCCCCAGGACTCAGGGTGGCCTGTGCTTATTACCCCCCAACTACTGGAGGATCCCTTGGGCTCTGTGGACAACTAGTGGAGCCTAGTTAGTGAACTTCAGGGCAACAAGAGACAGTCTTTTTTTTTTTTTTTGGTTTTTCAAGACAGGGTTTCTCTGTATTGTTTCGGAGGCTGTCCTGGAACTCACTCTGTACACCAGGCTGGCCTCGAACTCACAGAGATCCGCCTACCTCTGCCTCCTGAGTGCTGGGATTAAAGGCATGTGCCACCAACGCCTGGCTAAGAGACAGTCTTAAGGGAAGTAGACAGGCATTTTAGGGTAGCTTCTGAGGGATTCTTCCAGCCTCCATACACATATGCACATGCACTGTCATAAACATACATTAAAATCTCTGATCTTTTATTGCATCTATCTATCTATCTATCTATCTATCATCTGTCTAATCTGTCTGTTTGTCTGTCTATCTATCTATCTACCTATCATTTGTGTGTGTGTCAAAGAGGGCCAGAGCATTAGTGTGGAGACCAGAGGACAAATTTCAGAAATGATTTCTCTCCATCTAAACTCAGGTTATCAGGTTCAAAAGCAAATGTATTTACCCTCTAAGCCAATGGTTCTCAACATGTGGGTCATGACTCCCTGGGTTGTATATCAGTTATCCTGCATATCAAACATTTACACTATGATTCTACTGTTATGACAGTAGAAAAATTATAGTTATGAAATAGCAACAATAATTGTATGGCTGGGGATTCATCACAACATGAGAAACTGTATTAACGGGTCATAGCACTAGGAAGGTTGAGAACCACTGTTGTAAACCATCCACCAACCCAACTGTGACTTCATTTATCATTATTATTATTACTTTTTATTATTTATTTTTAAATTTAAATTTAAATTAGAAACAAGGTTGCTTCACAAGTCAGTTCCAGGTCCCTCTCCATTTCCCTCCCCTCCTCCTGTGCCCTCCTCCCAACCTCCCCCCCAATATCCCCTCATTTCCCCAGGGAGGGTGAGGCCCTCCATGGGGGTATCCATAGTCTGTCATTTCATCCAGGGCAGGGCCTAGACCCACCCCCAAGAGTTCAGGGTGAGAGTGCATCTCACATTGTTGGATGGCAGTCCAAAGTCCATTTGTATTCCCGGGATAAATACTAATCTACTTCCCAAGGCTCAATAGATTACCTAGACCTCCTCACTGACACCCACATTCAGGGGGTCTGATCAGTCTCATGCTGGATTCCCAGGCATCAGCCTGGGATTCAAGATCTAACCCTTGTCAGGTCAGCTGTTTCTGGGGGTTAAACCAGCCCAGTCTTAATCCCTTTGGTCATCAGTCCTCCCTATTATTATTATTATTATTATTGTTATTATTATTATTATTTGTGTGTGTGTGTGTGTGTGTAGGTCAAAGGGAAATTCTTTCTTTTCACCATATGGGATCCTGGGAATCCATCTCAGGTTGTCACATTGGTAGCAAGTGTTTTTAGCATTTTAGTCATCTCTCTGGGCAATCCTCAGACCCCACACGTTATTCCTCACATGTGCTACCTCTCCAGTAATGGGGTTACCCTCAGAGGCCACCATGCTCGACATTTTTAGGTGGATTTGGGGTCCTTGCATTTGAAAGGCAACCTTTTTACTGGCTGAGCCACACACCCATCTCCACCTCTGTGACTCTTGGAAAGTTTTTAAAGGATAGGTAAGAGGTCAAAGGCCAAGGAGGGTATTTTCAGCAATAAATCAACTGCCTGTCCAGTGTAATCACCTTTTGTAACCCCTGTTTCACTGATTAAATATTCCTTATTTTTCATAGTTTAGAATGTGACTCTTATTAAATTGCAAGGCACTTAATGGCAGAAAAGACCTTGTTCCCCATCGTCCACTCAGGAAGCAGCTGGGACCAGCAGCCTCTCAGTATCATCTATGAAGTATATTTGAGTCAACAGAGCTCCCAGGAGCAGGGAGGTCTTTCTTGGAGTCTCCTGAGCTCCTCCCCCCACCTTGATCTGTCCTTTCATCACACAGAAATGTCCCCTGAACTTATGACTACATGAACCACAGCAAGAATGTTTGCTGTCCTCAGTCATCTCATAGTTAGTGAGAAGCTCCAACATGCCCACCCAGGAATTAAAAACCTGGTCCCCTGACTCTTCAGAGAATTTGGCAGTCTTTGAAAATCGGTCTGAATTGGATACATCTGTCTTCAAAAGAACTGAAGTTCCTACGTGGCAGTGGGTGGGGTGGGCATTGTCTTTGTATGCAGAAGGCAGATTCTTTAAAAAGGACTCTATCAGGTCCAGCCTGTCACCCAGGCTACATCACCAGTGTTCTCAGAGGAACCACTGGATGGCAAGGGCCTCTGTGACCGATAAATCACTAGCTTGCATAAAATCTTACTTTACATAATATCTCAGCTACATTTTACTTCAGTGAAGACATATCCTGGGGCTGGTGACATAGGTTGGTGGGTAAAGGGACTCTCAGGCAAGCCTGATGATCTGAGTTCAGTCCCCAGAACCTACAATGGCAGGAGAGAACTGGCTCCTTTAAATCATCATCTGACCTCCATGTGCATGGCATAGCAAGCCCATGCACTCTCTGAACACTAAATAAATAAGTAAATACATAAATAAATAAAAGAGTTTTTTAAAAAACAAATACTTTCAAGGCTTTAAAATAAAATTTGCTGTTTTTTAGAGTCTCAGTCTATCATGATTTCTGATCCTCAATGAATGATAAAATCAAGGTGCCTAAGACTGCAGAATTAGAATCAGTAACCAACATTTACCCTAGAATGCAAGTACCAATAACAGTGTCTCTTTTGAAGATAGATTTCAATTTTTAAAACTGGTGGCAAGAGGAATGGAGAATGACTAGAGAGTCAAAACAGGAACTCAAGATGACTAAAGAGCAAGAAAGGGACAATCTCTTCAGAAAAGCACCCAGATGGGATTGGAGAGCTGACTCAGAGGTCAAGATTGCCTTCTGCCTTTCCAGGCACCTAAGTTCAGTTTCAAGCACCCATGCTAGGCAGCTCACAACCAACTGTAATGCTGGCCCCAGGAGATCTAATGCACTCTTTTGGCCTCTGTGATTACCTGCATGCATGTATACACACACACACACACACACACACACACACACACACACACACACACACACACAGAGGCACACACACCAGAAAAGTAACTGCCACAGATGCCAAAATTTTTTAGAAGTTGGAAGCTGGTTAATGTCCATACAACTTTGGAGCGTACAGCCTGTCAAAAGGAAGAAAATTCAAAACATAAAAATTTTTATTCTCAAAGCCATAGATTTAATTGATAATATTGGGTAGTCTGAAATAGAACACCTAAAGTAGATCGGAAAATGCCTAGTATAGCAAAGGAGGGGGGATAGACAGAGTGAGGGGGTGAGAGAGCAGGAAAGTGAGAGTAAAGAGTGTGAGAGCAGGGATGTGGAAAGGGGGAGGATCGGGCTGTAGACAGAGATGAGTGAGTAAGAAAGAGAAAAGGGTGATGTGGTTTAGATGTGACTTGAGTGTGCCCTCCAAGAGATCTTGTACTGGAAATTGGGCTTCAATCATGGTACTGCTGGGGTGGGACCTTCAGGAGTTGGGTTTCATGGGAAGTAATCAGATACAGAGGAAATAAGTCTTAGTAAGGTGTGTTGTTTAAAAACGTCTGCATGTTGCTGGTTTATCCCAAGCTCTTCTGCATGTTTCTGGTTTATCCCAGGCTCTTCTGCATGTTTCTGATTTATCCCAAGCTCTTCTGCATGTTTCTGGTTTATCCCAAGATCTTCTGCATGCTTCTGGTTTATTCCATGCACTTCTGCATGTTGCTGGTTTATCCCAGGTGTTTCTGCATGCTGCCTGTTTTCTCTGTGTATCTCTTCCAAGTAAAAGCGTAGTCAGCAGACCCTCTCCAGGATTCTGGCATCACACTATTTTTTGAATGTTCTTCTAATGTGTGAGTGTGTGTGTGTGTGTGTGTGTGTGTGTGTGCATGTGCCCATGCACACACATGCCACAGCATGGATATGGAGTCAGAGGATAATGTGAAGGGGTTACTTCTCTCCTTCAGGGATTATACTTCAGTTGTCAGACTTGGCATCAAGTGCATTTACTACATGCTCCTTGAGCTACAGAACTGTAAATTGAAGGAGCTCCATTTCTTTATAAAGTAAAAAAGCCTCAAATATTTTGCTGCATGATAAAATAAATTGAAAAACAGGATAAATACAATATAAATGAATAAATAGATGAATAAATAGATACAATAGACATTTAGGTGGGTGGATGGATATGTAGTCAAGATAAATGGTACTTAGCTTTGTTTGGGTGAAACAGCATTTTCTGTCTCCATCACGACCGGTACTCACAAGTCATCATAAAAAGAAACACAACACTCTACAATAGCCAAATATGACAATAGAGATTTTAAACCAAGGAGACACATCATTTTCTCCAAGTTCAGCCCCTGGCCTACATATTGATATGGAATCTAAGGAAACATTTGTTATACACAAGGGGCAGGTCTGTTCATCCCAATCTGTGGAACTGGAGCCCTGGGCAGTCATCAGCCTTCCAGATCCTCTTGACTTTGGACCCTTCCACGAGCCAGGGCTTAGTGAAACCCATCCTGCCTGAGAACTTTAATGGAATGAACAAGGCAGAAGGGAGATGGGGGGGGGGAATTCACTTACCATGTTCTGAGCATGAAGCATGAAAGAGTAAGTATGGTTGTACTTCTCCAAATCTGGCCGAGGCCCACTTGGAAGTGAAGTGAAGAAAGACAAAGACTTGCCAGGAAGTGAGGCAGAGGAGAATGTGCCGACAGTGAATGATGGCTTCACATACCAGAAAGGCAGCAGTTATGGAAGAAAACCTGAGATGCAGGCCTTGAGGAGTAAAGATGATGCAGAAAGTGGTCCAGGGAGGAGACACATTATATTAGTAGATATGTGAGTGGGAGAGCATAAAGGAATACACAAGCCACAGGTCACAAAAGCAAAATCAAAGACATGGCCTTTGTTCAGCTGACGAGGAATAGACCTATGCCTGGATGGCCCACCAGGCAGTTAGGCAAGTCTTGAGGAAACTTGGAGGGAAAGTTCTGGAAAGCAAAATCCTGACTGGGCAACTTTGCTCAAAACCTGTCCCTTGTCTTTGGCCTAGCTTCTACCTTCACACAATCTCCATGGAGACATGGATAATCTTCATTTTATGCCTTTCTCATGACCAACCCAGACAAGAACACAACAATGTGGCCATTATAAACATAGACACCAGTCGTGAGGCCTGCTATGTGCATTACGGTTTGAATGTGAAATGGACCCTGTAGCCTCACATTTAAATGCTTGCTTACAGATGGTGGCCCTCTTTGTGGAACTTGCTGAACCCCTAAGAGATGAGCCCTGGCAGAAGCAGACCACTGGGAGTGGGCCTTGGGTTATAGCCAGGACCCTTTCGTCCAGCTCAAGCTTCCTCTCCATTCCCTAGTCCATCAGTATGTAAGCAGGCCCTGCCACAAGCTTTCACTGTCACTGATGGTGCCACCCTCCAACATGCCATTCTCCCTATGATGGCCTGTATTCCCTGAAGTTGGAACTAGCATAACCCTCTGCTTAAGTTGCTTTTTCTTGTACACTTAGTCACAGCATGGAGAAACATAACCAAAATGAATGCCAAACTCATTGCCCCACTGTGATGTATGTAGTTGTATCTCTGTTTCGTGAATGAGAAACTTTAGGCTCAGGGATAGGAAGTCATTTGCCCAACATTTCTAGACAAATTGTAAGTAGGTCAAGGCTATGATACCAGACATGTTAGCTGAACCAAGTTCCAAGGCTGTGTTCTTTCTACCAGATCCTTGTCTCTGAATTAAAAGCATAAGAGAACAGAGGAAAGAGATGGGCGAGAAAAGCACCAGAGTACCTTCCACGTGATGAATACTGCTTTAATTTTAACAAGAAGCAGACAGCAGTAGCTCTATTGAGATGGTTTTCCATGGGTCTTAAACATCTCTGCACATCTTGAGAGCACAGGAATGGCTTCTGTTGTTCAATGCTCTGTTTTAAAGGCTGTATTACAAACAGATTCAGAAGGTAGACAGAGCACCTCCCAAAAAGAACTGTCATGACACTGTTGGTGGCAGTGTAAATTAGCACAGCCACTGTGAATAATAGTGGGCAGGACTCCCAAAAAGCAAAAAACTAAAAACAAATCTACCACCACTTGATGCAGCTACCCAAGTTCTGAATATATATCAAAACTAAGAAACCTCTTACCAAGGAAATGTCTTTATGCCTATGCCTACCAGGTGCCATTTACAAAACCTATGGTATTTCAATGTAAGTGCTCATCAGTATATGAACAGATTTTTGAAAAGGATGGCTCAGAGACCTAGACTAGAACCAAACACTATTGGAGGAAAAAACGTCAATGTAATGATGCCTAATGATACTCTACTACACTCATAGATTGGTTCCTATCCCAGATGTCATCAAAGAGACTTCATCCAGCAACTGATGGAAACAGATGCAGATCCACAGCAGAACATTAGGCAGAGCTCTGGAAATCCTGCAGAAGAAAGGGGAGAAAGGGTTGTTGGAACCAGAGGGCTCAAGGACATTACAAGAAAACCCACTCACTCTGTGAGCTCATAGGGATTCACAGAGACTGAACAAACAACTGGCAAGGCTGCAGGGGACCTAGGCACCCTAAATGTATGTTCCACTTGTGTAGCTTGGTCCTCTTGTGGGACTCCTAAGAGTGGGAGCAGGAGCTGTCCCCAACTCTTTTACTGGCTTTTGGGACTCTACTCCTCACACTAGGTTGCCTTGTCTAGCTTTAATACAGAGTGAGGGGCTTAGTCTTTCTGCAATTTGATATGCCATATTTTGTTTATACTCATAGGAGACCTGCCCTTTTGGGAACAGAAACAGAGAAGGAGTGAATTGGCTGGGGTAGGGACAGGGAGGAGGTGGAGGGGAAAGACTGGGGAGACAGCAAGGAGGGCAAACTGTGGAAGTGATGTAAAATAAAAAACAAAAATAAAACAGCAGAACATGCATGCCGTGGAATATTATTCAGTGTTAAAGAAGAATGGGATCTTGTCATTGTTGACAAAGTGAATGGAACTGGAGGACGTTGTGTTGAGTAAAATATGCCATCGACAGAAACACTGCTACCATGTGCATGTGTGGAAGTTCAGAAACGTTGATCTGGCCATACGCAGTAGTGCATACCTTTAATCCCAGTGCTCAGGAAGTAAAGTGAATCTCTGTGAGTTTAAGGCTGGTCTGGCCTATATAGTGAGTTCCAAGCCAGCCAGGGCTACATGGTAAGAGCCTGTCTCAAATCAGCCAAAGATGATTAAGAAATGTTGAGCTGAATACAGCAGGAATCAGAGATGGGTAAGGATTAGATATGGTCCACTCTCTCTATATGAATGCACTGAAATGTCATATCAAATTCCATTAATATATATGACTGACCCACGTTAATAAGGACTGGCAAGATGGCTCAGTGGGTGAGGATGCTTGTCGCCAAGTCTTTCAATCTCAGTTCTAACCCCGGGACATGCAGGGTAAAGGAAGAAGCAATGACATTCACACGTGTTCTCTGACCTCCACACATGCACATACATGCCACCCACCACACATACCAATAAACAAATGTGCTAAAAAATTAAACCCGAGTTAATAAAAAAGCAAATTGCATGATTTAGGAAAAAGACAGGTATTTTCCTCTGTCTACGATAGACAGACCACTTGGCACTGTCCTGTGAGTGACAAGGCAGGGAGAACTGACACAAACTTAAGCTCATGCTAACTTCCTGGGCCAGGAGCCATCAAGCCCTTTGTTGCTCTTCTGACATTCATAAAGCCTTAGGTGACAACTTTTCAGCTTGTAAGCTCAGTCAAATCTCATCCCCCAGCACAGGAGACTTCCTGGCTAAGTAGATGATGGTCAGAGAGACCCCCAAAATATCTTCCTCTCTGTCTTCTGGCACTCACACGGTCTAGATGCCTCTATAAGGTACACTAAGCTTATTCAGACACTTGGCATATCTCTGGGTAGTGCCACATAGAAACTGTCTTGGATGGCTACCAAGTCTGTCTCATCAGCATGCATACATCATTTCTCAGGCTGTGGCTTAGATTTAATACTTCCCCATGGGTTCATCAGTTTGAACAATTTGTCTCCAGCTGGCGCTCTGTTTTTGGAGTCAGTGGGGGTCTATCTGGTAGCATGAGTCACTCAGAAGAGGCCACCAAGGGCAATAACCCAGCCCTGTTTCTAATCCCAGCCTCTCTGCTTTCTGGGTCTCCAGGATGTAAGGAACCTATGCATTAAGCTCCCACTACTAGCAACAAAGTGGTTCCAGTCGCCAGGCTTTCTTCACCATGGTGGACTGTACCCGTCAAAACCATGATCCTCTCCTCCCTCCCTTAAATGACTCTGTCGAATCCTTTGTCACAACAAGACGTGTAACTAGCTCATAGCTGGCACCAAACTTGAGTGATTCTATTTGGCTTCAGAAAAGTGGATCCTTTTGAGAGCTGTGCCCACATTAACTCATGGAAAGTTGACAACAGCTCTACGACTGAGGAATTAATGTAACAGACTCATGCCGTCACAGAACTGGGGCCCAAGTGGGTCTGACTCCATTTCCATCATGGCCACTCTTGGGAGAGGCCACTGTGTCCTGCCACTGGAGAACCCACCACAATTTTTAGAACACACCCCCTTTCAGTTCTGGAAGCAGAGAACTTTGTTAGTAAGAAGAGGCAACTACCACTTAGGGTGAAGAGAGGGAAAAATACCCTTGTTTAGTTAATAAGGAACATTTTTTCAAGCAATGGAGTACTTGGGGGCAAATGAAACTTTATTTTCCCCTTAATTATCTGAACTCCATGCTAGAGTGATCCAAATTTCCCCATAGTGAGGATAGAGTCTCAGGGAATCCATTTCCCTTGTACCCTAATCACTGGTTCCTCTGGAATGAAGGAAGATGTGGAACTATGAGCCTGGGTAGTGAGAATGGTTTGCACTGCCTCAGGCAATCTCACAGACTCCTCAGTTCAGGATACTTTGGGGATTAAGGCAGACTGCAAATACAGGCCTGCTCACTGCTTATGTAGCTACTACAGCAGCATGGCTTCATTCCTCTGGGAGTCATGCTTTCTGATAAATGCGCCTCAAGGGAAAATTGCCATAAGGCCTGTTGTGGGGTAGGTACAAAGAATAGCTCTCCAAAAGCTCACATTGAAGGAAGGCTTCATTCCCAATGTATCTGCATTCAGAAGTGCAGCTCTGAGTGAGACTGAATCATGAGAACTCTGACTCAGTGATTCAATGGAGAAATCCATTGATTGATTCCCAATTTAATAGCATCATTAGGCTATCAGATATAGTTAATGGAGGTTTCTCCCTTAGGAACATGACATCAAAGGATGTATCTTGTCTCATTCCCTCATCCTTCTCATCCTCCCTCTCCCTCTTTCTCTCTGTCTCTGTCTCTGACTCTCTCACTCCTCCCTCCTTTTCCCTTTCTCCCAACCCCCTCTGCTTTCCAGCCACCATGAGGTAATATGACCAGTCTCTAAGACACACTCCTGCTTCCATGATGGCTAGCCTCACCATAAAGTTCCCGGCAATGGAGTCCACTGAAAACATACATGGAGACCTCTGTAGCCATGAGCCAAACTGAATATTCGGTTCTAATTTTTTTTCTCTCAGAGACTTGTCATAGCAACTGTCTCAGTTAAGGTTTCTGTTGTTGTGAGGAGACACTATATAAAGACACTCTTATAAAGAAAATATTTAATGAGGGTGACTCACTTACAGTTTCAGAGGTTCAGTCCATTATCATGGCGGGGAACATAGCAGCATGCAGGCAGACATGGTGCTGAAGCTGAGAGTCCTACATATTTACTCAGAGGTAACAGAAAGTGACTGCCACACTGAGTGCAGCCGAAAAAAAGAGACCTCAAAGCCTCCCTAGAGAGTGACACACTTCCTCCAACAAGGCCACACCTCCTAATAGTACCTCTCCCTTTGGGGGCCATTTTCTTTCAAACCACCACAGCAACAAAAAGCTAACTCAAAATCTTAAGACAGTGGCTAGATCATGAGCAATTGTAGACTTATATCACAAATGCAAATAATGATGTATCCTCGTTGCTTCCTGGGACTGTCCTAACACCCTATAAAAGATTGGGTGACTTCAAACAAATGAAGGCTGAAAGTCTGAAATAAGGTGTCGACAGAACCATGTCCCATCCTATCTTCTCTACCACTCAGTCATGCTCAGTTCTCCTCTGCTTGTGTCTTCACATCTTCCTCCCACATGTCTATGTGACTTCTCTTCTTTTTGTGCTATCAGTCCCATTGGACTAAGGATAGGAATCACCTCACTTCAGATGACACTGGCACTATATCATCAGAAATCCTTTCCCCAGTAAGATCACATCCATAGGTACCTCACAGGGGTTAAGGTTTGGTCACATCTTGGAGAAGGGATAAATTCAAACTATAAGCTTCACTGATAATACAACATAAAACCCATGGAAAAATATCCTGCAACTGCTATAGCAAAATAAAAGTTAAAGCCAGATGTGATACACATCTATAATCCCAAACCTTGGGGAAACTAAGCAGGGAAATCCCAACTGTAGTTCAGTGTGAGCTACATTGTGAGTTCCAGGCTAGGTGAAACTGCAGAATGGGACCAAGTCTCAAAGCAGCAGCAACAACACATTCATGCATATTCTCAGCTTTATTCATGGCACTCATGCATTAGCCCTCCTTTCACTTCTTCAAAGCCAGATCTTTCTAGCTTTACAGCCTGTGGTTCCTTGCCCCCACAGACTGGTTCTTTGTATGGCCACTTCTTTGTCTTTCTGGGTCTCTGTGTACATGTCATCTCTTTTCAAGGGTTTCCCATTGTTTCCTTCATTCCCATTCATCTCAGTAGTACCTAACATGTGCATCTTGTACTTCATCTCTCATATCCAACTCGTGTGTTAATGACATGGAACCAGTCTGTGTTTGTTACTCTTGTACAGATAAGCACAGGACTTGAGCACATAGAAGTCCAATGTGTACCTAGTGAGCAAGGGAGCATATGCAGAGGACATTTTGGTTGTCAAAATAAGATGCACTTGACTCTTGACACCCACACACCCTGGTTGGTCTATGTCATCCCTAGACATTGTGCACTCATATCCCATCCTGGTTAAGAATGTACACTGATAGGCATCCAGGAAGTGTTTCTTCACAGTTCCTTGTACCTTCACCAAGTCTCTTAGCTCCTCTTATACACTATCTGATATAACTGGGCTATTTTACTTCATACAGCTATTGGGTGAATATTTAAATACTAAACTTGATAAATGCTTGTTTGGAGGCCAGGATAAATGAAACACATGAAATGCTTAGCAAAACTTTTGGTATGTAGAGGGTACTTTGCTCAGCTACATACCCAATATCTGCAAGAAGAATGAAGAGACATAAAGACCAAACAGGCCAAATATGCTCAGAGTCCTCTCTCTCACAGGGGCCCCACTCTGTTACACCGAAGCCCAAACTATTTCCACTCCACAGCTGGGGGGAATAAAGTATGAGGGCATGTAAGAAAGCCAATGTAAGAGAGCAATACCCAAGTGAAGCGTCATTTGTCACCATGCTGTTGAAGAGTATTTGGGTGGGAAGGCGGATATCGTGAACTCCAAAAGCTCCCATTTGGTCGCTGAAGGTGAGTGGGAAAGGGCAGTGGTAGTGCAGGGGCTTCAGAGTATCTGTCACTTTCAGGGAGAGTGTGAAGCACATAAGCACATTCCAAGACCAGTTTTTCCTTTGGTGGCATTAAATGCTCACAACGTGCTATACTCTATAAACCCTGCAACATATGAATGAGTTAGGCTTTCATATCCTTATTTTGCAGATGTGAACAATGAATCCTGGGAGACCAATAACTTTCCCAAGTATAACCAGCTACTATATGAAGCAAGAAGTAGAAGCCTGTATTCCTTCTACTGCCAACTCTTGGCATGCTTCCTACACCAAGATTCCTGGCTGTGGACCTTTAGATCACAAGCAAGCCAGAGTTCCAATTAGTTCAGTCAATGTATAAATGTCTACAGGGTTAGCACTATCCCATCATTTTTCACAGGGTATATCACTATGTGAATTTACTGACAAAGGGGGAAAACTCTTAGGAGGAGTGACAATTACTTAACTGTAAAATAGTAAACTTGTCAATCAAATTCAAATTCTTAGTCTACAGTGTTGGTGGTTCTGGGATTGGCACAAATTACTCCAACTTTAATCATGTGTAGAATGTGGACACTAGCAAGTTTTGCAAGGTCACTGTGAGAATTAATAATTAAAATAAGTGAGAACTTTTCTCAGGGCTATTGCTTAGCTTCTGTACTACTCACCTTTGAGTATCTTGTTTTGTTTCCTTATAGACGATTAGATAGCCTACTTTTAAAATGGTTGCTGCCCACATCATGTGAACAGGACTTCAATACTTACAAACAGTGGCTGTCCATTTCTCGTGCCAATGATCTCTTATTCTGTACAATACACTCATAAATACTATAATACTGTTACTATTTTCAAAGCAAAGAGGCAGCTTTAGAGACATTGGATAATTTACCTAAGTTCATGTGGCTATCAAATCTAAAACTCTGGAGTTACATAACATGATGTTTTCTAGTGTCTTATCCAGTAAGAATTCCCAGGGTTCTGTTCTGAGGACAGAGTCCCATTCATGGAATTTACAAAGAAAAATAAGCAATTTCCCTCCAGTGTGTTGAATCAATTTTGCACAGTGGTAGAAACAGTGTGTTAACAGAGCCTGGAGGAGAAATATTCATTCCATATGGAAGGTTCCAGAAAGTTTTTAAACCAAAAATGTATTGAGAAAATCATTAAGGACAAATTGAAGTAAGCCAAAGATAATCTGGAAGAAACTGTCACCCAGACAAAGTTAACACATGTGCAGGTAGAGTCCTAGCACTGAGAAAGAACATGCTGGGCGTTTTCAGTGGGTGTAACTGAAAAGACAAAAGGAGGAGACTTGAGACATGATGTGGTAAGCAGGAGGGTCAAGATAGCTAAGGATGTGGCTTTCAGTGCCTTCTGCCTTGAAGTACATCCTTTGGGCCTTTTCCCACTATGCCATCTTGCCATCTTCCTGGTCCTCTGTTAATCCAACTCTTTTTGAGATAGGGTCTCATTGTATAGCCTATACTGGCCTGGAACTTGCTGTCCTTCTGCCTCTGCCACTTCCTTTCATGAGTAAGGTTTTAAAGTCACCATATAAATAATGAATCATTTATTAGATGACAGCTTTGACACACTGCCTTACGAGAGCAAGAGGATGAAGATTGATGGAGGACAGGGGAAGGGGTGCAATAGAATTGCTATGAGTTTTGATGCTATCCTGAAAACCAGAGGCTTGGACTGACATGTCCCTGACTATCAGTGATTGGTCCGCTGAGATGATGGCAAGGTCATGAATCCTAAGATTTCATGAAGTGAATGTTGATGGCAGAAAAGCTCTATAAACTCAGATTCTAAAGCAAGGACTGCTGATTTCCACAGTATTTCTTGACTTTCCTCTAGTTAGGCCAAGATAAACATCTCAAATTATTCTGTATTTCCTTTTGAGAACTATTTAAGACATCATGCACATCTTAATACACAACCACCTTAGTAGTCAAGTAGAGTGTTCAAGTTAGCAGTTTTACATTGATTTTATTTTGGTTTTTGGAGACAGGGTTTCTCTGTGTAGCAACTCTAGCTGTCCTGGAACTCACTTTTGTAGACCAAGCTGGCCTTGAACTCTCAGAGATCTGCCTGTATCTGTCTCCTGAGTGCTGGGATTAAAGGCTTATACCACTACTGAACTAAATCAGAAATTAAGGAATACTCACACATTATATGGTGATACTCTAAGAATTTATATTGCTAAACATAAATCTTCTGCATCAAGGTCTTAGGCCAAAGTCTTTGACTGACACTTTGTACTTAAATCCACAAAGAAAACTAGAAATCTAAATTAGTCCTTCTCTGGGAATCAACTGTTATGGCTAATCTCACTGTCAACTTGGTTGGATTGAAAATAGTCAAAGAAAACAGTAAAGCAAATCTCTAGATGTGTCCTTAGGGACATTTCTAGAGATCGTTGCACCAGAAAGACTTTGACCTAATTAATGGTTTAATCCCTTGATGGATTCAAAATCTGCAAGCATTATTGGGAGATGGTGAGTAGAAAATGGGGTCTTTCGAGGATGCATCCCACTGGTGATGTGTTCTTCAGACTACATCCTGCTCTAATCCTTTCCTGTATCCACTTCACTTTGTCTACTGTCCACTAAAAAGTGAAAAGATTAACTGCAAGAATCACTTGAAAACCAGACAGACAGAATGCAAAATCAGGTTTCTATTGACTTCATCACTCTGTCTGTTGACTCTTCCTTCTCTTCTGATGAGTCTGGGACAGAGTTGAATAAGAAGGTCATTGTAGTGGCTCATTTTATGTCAGCCTAGTACAAAAGCTAGAGTCATCATAGAGGTGGCAGACTCAAATGAAAAAAAATGCCTCTGAAAGATCTGGCTGTAGGCAAGCTCCTAGGGCATTTTTTAAATTAGTGATTGATGTGGGAGGGCACAGCCCACTGTGGGTAAGACCAACCATGAGCTGGTAGTTTTGGGTTCTATAAGAAAGCAGGCTGTGCAAGTCATGGGGAGCAAGAAAGTAAGCAGCACTCCTCCTTGGCCTCGGCATCAGCTCCTGCCTCCAGATTCCTGCCCTGTTGGAGTGCCTGTCCTGACTATCTTAGATGATGAACAGTGTTACAGAAACATAAGGCAAATAAACCCTGTCTTTCCCAAGTTGTTTTGGTTATTGTGTTTCATCACAGCAATGGTAACTCTAACTAAGACAGTCACCGTGTTTAATCTTGGCTATCAGCTTGACCATATCTGTAATTAACTAAATGACAAACCACTAGGCATACCTACAGGGGATTTTCTTAAGTCCATTACGTGTAGTGGAAAGACTCTCCCAAAGTGTAGACAATGCCTTCCAGTGGCAGCCAGACAAAAGGAGGTTCAAGAAAGAACTTTTGCTTTTGCCTCATTGGTGAGTTCATCTATACTGTTGTTGCCTCTGCTGCTGCAGCACACTCTCTCACCAATATGGAGAACCCAGCTTCTTTGTGTTTCAAATGTAGACTGAAGACAAGAAATTCTTCATGAATCCTCCAAGGCTTCAGTGCCAGTCTGAGGCTGCTGAGGCATCTAGCCTCTCAAATAGCACAGATGCCAGTTTCTTTGAATCTCTAATGCAAAGACAGCTTTGTTGAACTATCCAGACCATTCTATTGGTTCTGTTCCTCTAGGGAACCCCAGATAGTATAGAAAGAAAGAAGTGAGGGGAATAAGTCATCATTTGTGTGTGGTAAACAGAGGCTAGGAATTATACATGCTACTTTATTTCTCATAGAAACTCATTTTGAATGATGTAAAGACTTGATAATAAGAAGCATGCAAATGATATCCAAATATGCAGCATTATACTAGAGACATTGGCCAGGTCTATCCAGGTCTAAGCTACATGCCTTGTTCCATAAGTCAGGATGCTGACATAAGGCTCTACTGTGTGCCCTTGGCAAAGAGGCTTTTGCATCTGAGAGCAAAGATGACCCAAGCCTTAACATGACTCAGATCTGTAAATGTTCACCTCCACCCACAAGGCAAAGGATGGTCCTAACTATCACAAAATATTCTTCAATGAAAAAGGAAGATAAAAAGTTCAGGGTAACCCTTTTCCACTAAGCAGCTATTGGACTTCTGGTGCTGGAGATAAAACCTAGTGTGTCCTGTAAGTAAGAAAATCACTCTAACCATAAGCTACATTTCTAGCTCTCGTATTTTGAGTCAGAGTCTTGCTAAATTGCCTGGACTAGCTGGACTAGCCTTGAACTTACTTTGTAGCCCAGCAGGTCTTGACATTGGGATCTTGCCTCAGCTTCTAAGAAACTGGGGTGACAGGTCCAGCTATGAATCTTGACAGCTATTAAACACATCTAGGTATCCATGCCTTGATAACTCAAATGAATGGTATTCTTTGATTCTTTATTAATGAAATATGAATTAAACTGTGCATTTTTATTAGTTTGGGTTTCAGTATTCTTTGATCTTAACAGAGACAAATTTCTGGATTTTAGTTCTAGCCACCTGTGATGAATCACCTGAGAAGAGAATCCCCATGGGGAACTCTCTACATTTGGTAGGTCTGTGGCATGTCTCTGAGAAAGTGTTTTAATTAAGTTAGTTGATATGGAAGCACCCAGCCCATTGTTAAATAGGTTTCCCTACACATGAGGTCCTGAGCTTGGTAAGAGTAGAGAAATCAAGCTGAACATGCAAAAGCAGCTATGTGAATATGATTACATTAACTTCTGTCTCTTTTTGACTGTGGACATGATGAGACTAGATGTTTTAAGTTGCTGCCTTGATTTCCCCATTATGATGGACCATAACTATGAGCTGAAATAAACTCCTTTCTCCTCCAAGTGACTTTTGGCTATTGCATTTTATCACAGCATCAGGACTATGTTTAGAACATATTTTTGAAATGTATCTAGAATACCATACATTGACCAACAAGCCAGGCAGTTACCCAAGGACTGTCCTTCGTATTCCTCTATTTACTGAAGAATAAGATAGGTGACAAAAATAAAAACAGATTCCCGGTATCACTCCATTCAAATAGTCTCATATTCTAGATTAGTTGGAGCCAAAAATATAATTCTAACCTTACCAGGGGATTGAAAAATCTCAGCTTATTCCAGAATGAGAACTCCTTTGTGGGTAGGTCACATCCCTCTTGAATGCTTCATTTCCAAACATCAGATTGTCCCAAGAATTTAAGGTTAACAGCTCCCTGCCACACAGCTCACAAGTGGTGTTATTATTCAAACCAGTGTCTGCTTCCCTCAAAAGGTGATGCTCTTTCCACAAATGCTGCCCAGCCTCCCACAGCAACAAAGACTAAACATGGAGAAGAAAGCTTGAAATTCCACTTGTCTGATTAATACTGAGTGCCTATCTGGAGATTTATGTTTGTTTTTCTACTAAATAAATGGTTATAACATTTCCCCAGCCAAGAATACATTGGGCTAATTAATAACAGCTTTCTTTCAAAGTCTACTGTATAGAAAAATTCTGTCCCAAGAGACCAATCCTTCACAAAGTCAAAGGACAAACCATCTCAAGAGTCCCTCACTAAGAGACTCCAGAGACTAGACACGTTGACATACAATGGCCATTTACACAATAGCTATGATTAGACCGGTATACTGGAAAGGGAAAACCAGCACAGAATTGTCAAGTAGAAAATGGTGCCAGTGGAATAGAAGAAAAAAGAAAGGAGAAGAAAGAAAGAGGCAGAGAGGGCACAGATGAGGAGAGGAAACAAACATTGAGAGTGATATTGTAGATTAATCATCCCTTGTCCAAAACGTTTGGAATCAGAAATGTTGAGGATTTGGAATTTTTTCCAGACTTGCAAATAGTTGCACACGGTTTTCTAATTGATCATCACTAATTGAAAAAAATCACAAAGGGCTCCAAATTCTGCAATGCTTTGAGAACTTGGATAATGAATTGTGCAGTCTGTGTTCTCCAAGTACTTTCTGTGTAGTACATCATGCTCTGCCCTTTATAACACAGCTCTCTGAGTTCCTTATTCAGTAGTCCTTATTCAGTATTTATATGAATGCTCTCATGCAGCATACTTCATACACAGCAAACAGCAGGGCTAGATGATCTCATTCATACTATTAAGTGTCTCTTTAATCATGGTGTGAAGTATTGCTTTGTTCTAAAGTTTTCCTTATACTCATACATCAGACTGCTAACCCTTGTCACTGTGGTCCTAGATGTCCCTAGTCACTGTGGTTTGTGCAATTTGATTCTCCTTATCCCCGTGGTATATGTTCTTGGATGCCCCTCATCCTTGTGATCCATGTTCCTGGATGTGCCTCATCATTTTGATATATGTTCCTGGATGCACCTTATCACTGTGGTCCATGTTCCTGGATGTCCCTCATCACTGCAACCCGTGTTCCTAGATGTACCTCATCATTTTGATATATGTTCCTGGATTCACCTTATCACTGTGATCCATGTTCCTGGATGTGCCTTATCACTGTGATCCATGTTCCTGGATGTCCCTCATCACTATAGTCAATGTGCTTTGATTTCCCCCTCACTACTATGGTTCATAAACCCAAAGTGATGGATGCCCCTCATCACTCTGGTCCAAGTACCTTAATGTCCATCAGTATCCTCACCTTATGTTTGAGATTTTTGCACCTGGTGAATTATAATCCCTGTAGGTGATACTGCTGCTAGAAAGAAGTCAGATCTGAATCTGTTGTGACCTGCTTCATTATCACACCAAGTCAGACCTTTCCTGGGCTGTATTTTCTTCAGTTGCACGCAGTTCTCTCAATTGCAGTACCACAAGCAGCTCCACTGGAGCAGACGGTGTTGTTTTGTACATTCTGTGAGCAACTCATACTTTGTCAAGACCCAATGCATGGGGTTCTGCTAACCTAACACATCACATGATTCTATAGCAACTGAGCAGCAGTATTTTCACCATCATCTTCTCTACTGATATGGTTGACAGGCTTACATATTGCTGCCTTCATTTAAGTACTAGAATGTCTCTTTTGTGATGAAAAACAAATGGCTTCCAAATAAATAAAATCCCATGTTCCCAAAGCTTTTTCTTGTCCCTTGTAGCCCCTAGCTACCCCAGCTAGACTCAACAATGCTTCCACATGTCCAGCAACCAGAGAATTAGGACCGGACACAACCACATATACTTCCAAATTCAGGGATGTGAGCATGTTGGTTTGTGGCCATGCCTGAATAGTTAGCTGTCTTAACTATCTTAAGTATCACCACTTTCTATAGAAACATTTTAGAGCGCTTTCCTTTCATGACATTCACTTCTGAGAAATTCCAGCACATCTCCTCCTCCCTCCTCTCACATCTGTGTGCTTCCTTTAGTTGTAAAATAAGTGCACCGCCTCCAGCATTTATTAAGTACCTGCCATAGTCTGACTCTTTATGAGAACGATTTCATATAATCCCTAAATAAACCTGCAGGGCAGGCTTTGGGGTCTATAAATGTGTTTTACATAGGAAGAAAGAGCCAGAGGTTCTGACTGGTTGAATAACTTCCCCCAACTCAGTATCTGGGACCCCTTTTGGTTAATGCCTCACTATGTATCATCGTCATCTTTCCCATTTTGTGTAATTAAAGGTATTTAAAAACGAATTCCTTATTACAAGTATGAGATTTATTCTTACCTGTTCTCAATCATTTTAGCGTGCTAGCCACTTTTCATTTTTTAAAGATGTTTTTAATGCATTTACCCATTAGTGACAAAATTATACAAGTACCCAGACTGTTCTACCAATAATATCCTAACGGCTTCTCACTACAATGTGTAGTTTTGTCTCACATGCTGGGACTATGAAGTCACCTCCACTATGCTGCATTCATAAAACTATTCACTCTTACATTTCCACCTCCCACACTTGCACTCTAGGTTTATATTCATCCTTTTATACATCCTTTTATACTTGTTTTGAAATAGTACATAGATTTAATGGAGACAGGCTCTGCCACTGTGAGATGGCCAGACTTTGTGGTTTCTAGGAGTGGAATGATTCAGGATAACTAACAGAAACCTAAGCACATTACCATTCTTTGCTGTGACAAAAAGCGTCGTTGGGTCTTCAAAGGTTGAGTGAGTTTCCAGTGATCTCCAACAATCGCAGTTGTCATTTTCAAATGATGGCCCTTTTCAAACGCCAAGTGGAGTGAAGAAAAAGTGTATGTGATTGCTGAGTCCACAGGAATATGACTTGCAACAGCCTATGTTACTCTCTTGTCTGCAAATTTTCTGCCCTGATTAATTACAAAGACTGCCAGAGCATGTTGACGTTAGTTAAAAGCATTTGCTCTTTCCAGCCTGTCGTTATACCCGAATTAAGGATTTTTGTGTTGAGGGAAGGTCAGGAGAGTTCAAATCTGTTTTCCACTGATAAATCTTGCTGTCCCATAAGGATTAAAGGAACTCAAGACTTTCATATGTAAAACTAATACATGATCGCCTATGTGTGTATGTCCCCATGATCAAAGGGCTCTTGGCCAAGTGAGAATGCCTCAAAGAGATAATAAGTAATTTGTTCTCTACAACATTATAATTATCTAAACCTCTACAAAGTCCTGGAAGTAAATTCTCTAATCAGAGTTAATTAGCATCCTTGATGCTTTGAGTTTGGCTGACTAGTTCTCTTAAAGGCACACGAACATGAAAACGGCATGCTACCTCTGTGCCAACTTCTTAAACTCCTTCCAAAGTTAAGTGGGGGAATATTCATATAGTTAGTTTTGACCCATTCACTTCAATATTCTAAAATTATTTGGAGAAAAAGGTATACTGGGTTCCTCTTCTCTGTTCATTGACTCTTTCATGGTTTTATTGGTAGACTCTCTGCTCTCTGATTTTTCAAGGACTAACTACCCTCCAATTCAAAATAGTAAGATTTAAATGAATTGATGAGTGGAAATTTTGAGAAAATTTATCTTTAATTATTTTAAAAGAACACAATAAAGGCCAAATTTGGGGGTAAGAAACCTAAGGATTAAGTCTCAATTGCATGTCAACCTAAGTTTCATGCCATTTGCCCTTTTGTAACCTGTCAAGTGATGGTGATCTCTCTTATGTAGTTTTTAAATGCTGGACATTGGACTGAGGCAATAGTTCCGTAAGTAAGAGAACTGGCCATGCAGCATGAGAACCTGAGTTCAAATCCCTGATGTGTAATCTCAGTGTTGAGGGTAAAGATAGGTTAGCCTAGCTGAAATGATACAGTGAGAGACCCCGTTTCAAGGGAAGGTGGATAAAGAAGAACAATAGAGAGAACCCCCCAACCCCCGCAGTGTCTCTACACACTCAAGTACATTTACTATACATGTACATGAGCTGGTTACTGGGAGGAAAATCAACCAACTGAGTTAGCAATGACTTCACACAAGAAAGTACTAGAAGCTCATAGAGTGCTTACTGGGGGCTCTCAGGGGACATGCCAGTTGTAGTTTTCCAAGACAGAGGGCTTGTATGTATAGACTCTTCCAGGCTAATTTACTTACTTGAAGACTTATAAAAGTCATGTGTAGACACATAGAACTGAGTTTTCACATCCAGATTCAGGTTTTATTCTTTCCATTTGGAGACAGGGTACTACTCTGTAGCCCATCAGATTTGAAATATATTAAATTGTCCAGGCTGACCTCAAAGTCACAATCCTCCAGCCTCATCCTCCTGAACTCCAGAGTCACGGAGTGCCTCACCAAGCCTGGGTATACCATTTTTCCCTAAGTTTCAATACTGTCATAGGAGTTCTGTCTTTATCAAACCTTAGATGTGCAGATTAGTTTGTTTATTTCTGAGCCACAGCAGCAAAAGTATAAGATTTAATTGGGCACACAGTTTCTTTGCAGCCTTGTGAGAAGTGCTGAAACACATTGAAGAGTGTTATTACGCCTGTAGTGATACATTGTTTATGATCTGATAAAGTTTGCCTGGAGATCAGAGTGCAAAGCTAGCCATAGCCATAGAAGCTGGGCAGTGGTGGCACACACCTTTAATCCCAGGACCCAGGAGACAGAGGCAGATGGATCTCTGTGAGTTCAAGGCCTACCTGAGCAAAATGAAAGTGAATCAGTTTAAAGGGAAACAGAGCTCACACCTTTAATCCCAGCACTAGAGAGAATATAAGGAGTGCAGTATCAGGCAGCAGTCTGAGCATTGGTAGAGGTGAGAGCTCTCTGGTAGCATGGCTGCTTTGCTTCTCTGATCTTCAAGTTGAATCCCAATATCTGTCTCTGGGTTTTTATTATTCGTGCTACATATGCCTTTGACTTTGATAGCATAACTTTATATTGCTAGAGTGTAGGCACAATTTTTGCCCCTCCAACCATTCCCAAATAATCACAAAGAGATTCATTATTAATTATAAATGCTCAGTCGATAGCTTAGGCTTGTTACTATATAGCTCTTACAACTTGAATTAACCCATATTTCTTATCTAACTTTTACCACGTGGCTTGGCACCTTTCTTCAACATGGCATATTCATTTTCCTTTTCCCTATGTCTCCTCTTCATCTCACTCTGCCCTTCTTCATCCTGGTACTCTTTCCCTGTCTGCAAGTCCTGCCTAGCCTCTTCCTGACAAGCTATTTGGCTCTTTAGTAAACCAATGAGAGCAACACATCTTCATAGTGTACAAAAAGATTATTCCACAACACTAGACAGGAGACCATTAGTGAAATGCCTTAGAGTTTGTATAGCCTTTTTATGCAGTTTATTATCTCCACGCACATGTCCAACCTTGAGTCAGACATATCAGAGATGTGCCCATTATCCCCAAGCTATAGGAAAGGTAATACAGTTCCTGAAAGATCAAGAGAACTGCTGTGGTTTTTAAAATTAAAATATGTAAAGGAACAGAGAATTGCCTCCCACTTGCACCACACATGTATATAAGCCTGACATTGTGGTGAAAAAAAATCAGCCAAATGAATCAGTAATAACTTCATCTGTCAAGGACATGTGAGAAGCTCATAGGATGCTTTCTGGGCATTCTCAGGTGATGGGGCAGATGCACTTTCCAATTCTGGATCGTATCGCTTTCTTCTTTATCAAATGTCTAAAAACGAGAATTCATTCATAATCTCTAAATAGAAAAGTTGAGCTTGCCCAGGTTCTGATGTTGTCCCTGGCAACTCAAACTAGCAAGAAAACAAGAGCTTAAACCATCGGTTCTCAGCCAATGGTGATTCTGAAATTGTGAGGGTTATGGGGCTGTCTAATACCTTGGTTGTCACAGCTCAGAGGTGGATGCTACTGTCATCTAGTGGGTAGAGGCTGGGGCTGCTGCTAAGTATTCTAGAGTGTCCAGACAGTTCCTTACAATAACAAAAAATTATCTGGCCCACAATGTCCAAGGTGTGAAGTTCAGAAAAACCCAGTCTAGAAAAAATACTTCTGGGATAAAGAGAAAGGAATATAGGTTGCTATTTCCAGATTTATGATTCTGCTTGCTGTGAATCAGTAAGAAAATGTCTTCTAATAGATTGTTAAGATATATTTCTCATTGTCAATTGTCCTAGTTGGGATTTTTATTGTCGTGAAGAGACACCATGACCACAGCAGTTCTCATAAAGAAAACATTTAATTGGGGTGTCTGGCTTAGAGTTTCAGAGGTTCGGTCCATTATCACCAAGGCAGGAAGTATGGCGGTGTGCAGGCAGATGTGGTGCTGAAGTAGTATCTGAGAATCCTACATCTTGCAGGCAACAGGGGGTTGACTGAGACACTGGGCGATATCCTGAGCATAGGAAACCGCAAAGCCCACCCCCACAGCGACACACATCTTCCCATAAGGCCATACCCTCTCCAAGAAAGCCACACCTCCTAATAGTGTCACTCCCTATGAGATTATGGGGGTCAATTACATTCAAAATACCCCAGCAACGAGTAGAAAAACTGAACCATAGCATTCATAAATTCACTTTAGAGCTACAGTTTTCTTACTATTTTTTAGTACCCAGTATTCTCAGATTCTGTGATACAATAGGAAACCCATGACTGGATTATTAGTCTTGTGATATCAAGAAGAATGCAGGCTTGATGGATGATGAGAAGCATCAAAGGGTAAAACCCTCTAAACTGTTACGTATACTAGAGTTTCCAGCTTTCAGATCAAAGTGCACTTTGGGGATTCTTTTTCTTATGACTGTGTCTTATGAAAAACCTGCTCCAAATAGACTAGTTATGTTTGGATACTCTCTTATAAAAGAAAACCCAAAATATTTAAGATATTATCATTTAGTAAACTGATAATATAATTGCAATACAAATAGTTTATAAGCCTGGAAACTCAAAGCTAGATTAAATCTAAGCTGAAAACCACTGCAGATCCAAGCCCTTTTCTCTAGCATGCAGCATTTAGACACATGGTAGGTAGGATGAGCAATCTGTTTTCACCACCAAACTGTAAATCCATCATCTGTGAGAAGAATGCAAATATTTCATTCAAGAGAAATTCCTCTAGCTTGCCTTGCTGGGGAAATCCAAGAAAAGCAGTAGAAAAATGACTTACAACTTCTGAGTTGATTTTACACAGACTCTGTCCCATAAGAGGCAGAAACTAGCTGACCATGCACCACCCAACAGTGAAGTTCTAAACACACTTCTAGGAATGGCAAAGTGGAAACAGGGATTGAAACAGATTCCAGGATTTTCTTTTTTCGCCTTCCTAATTAAAGTCACCTATAGACAACCTGATTTGCATGCATCACAATAAAACAGTTTGACACATGGAGATATTCTTAATGACAGTGTGAAAGGTATTAGGTATTGCCTATGTCTTCTGTCTTACAAGTGTGGTTCTTGGAAATAACACATCTTTATATGTGAGGTATCAAATAAATCATGTACAAAATACATTTAAAATGTAGCCATTTGAGAGATGATTAGCAAGGTTTTATCATAGGCTGTCTAGACAATAAAAAAAGTGCTTCGCAAAGAGGGAAACAGAGTGGAGGCAAACCAAGTTGAGGTGGCGCATGCCTGTAATCTCAGCACTCTGGAGGCTGAGGCAGGTGGATCACAAGTTCAAGGTCAGCTTGAAAGGGAGAGGAAGAGAGAGAGAAAAGCAGGAAATGGGCAAAGGAGAGGAGAGTGAGAAAGGAGGAGTCAAAAAGCCGAGGAAGTGGGGTGTTAGTGAGAACAGCCTCCATAGGCTCATAGATTTGAGTGTTAGGTTTCCAGCTGATGTTTAGAAAGGATGAAGGGGTGCGGACATGTTGGAGGAGGTATGATTCTGGGGCTGCCCTTTCAGCTTTAAAAAGCCCATGTCAGTCCCAGCCCTAGTCTCTGCCATGTGCTTATGGATCAGATATAAGCTCGCAGTCACTGCTCCAGCACCATGCCTGCCCCTGCTGCCATGCTTCCAGCTACAATGGTTGTGAGCAAACCTCAGAAAATTATAAGAAGCCCGAATTAAATGATTTCTTTCATGAGCTGTTTTTTTCATGGTGTTTCAGCAACTCCTGGAGATTCAACAACATCTTTACAGAGTTCCTGAAATGGTGTCTCCCATAAAGTACAAAACAAATTGGAAGCTGGGGGAGAGCTGTGTCTTGTGTCACACTTGCGTTCTTCTAATGGTTCCACCTGTGATTTACAGCTCCACGGTGGGGCAGGGCTATGACTCAACTGAGGAAGCCGTGTGAGCACGCCACTGAGAAAGAAATGAGAAGCAAGCCCATGACAGCTGCCCACACAGGAGAGACATGTAGCTATTTTGTTTTGGAAAAGCAGAAGCTAAAAAAATCAAAAGAATGAGGACTGAAATGCTTAGCAGGCCCTGGGACCTACACACACACAGATTTGGGGAAATGGGCACAAAAGTGAACAGCTAGATTTACCTGTGAGCTCTAAAACTATTTGGAAGGCCATGTCAGGACTTCAAGCAAAATTCAGATTGCCTATCTGTGAAACCAATTCAGACGAATAAAAAGAAAATCCAAAAAAATATTTTTTGTGGATTTCTGATATACACACACTCTCAGATTTCAAGTTTGTTTATTTTAAAAGCTGGAAACATTTGAGGATAAATCTGAGTATTGGATACCTATAAGGAATATTGCTTTTTGAGTGGATTTCCCTTAAGTATTGTTTAAATGTTGTTGTGTATCTTTTAGCATTATCTATAAAATGCAATTCCATTTCAGCCGAAAGTCTAAGTTATATCTAAGGATATAATCATATCTTACCCATAAGATTTCTGTTTTACCACCCTGATATTAACCCACACACGTACAAACACCTAATTTTTGACAAAGAAGTTAAAATTATGCAATGGAAAAAAGAAAGCATCTTCAACAAATGGTGCTGGCATAATTGGATGCTGCCATGTAGAAGACTGCAGATAGATTCATGTTTATCACCATGCACAAAACTTAAGTCCAAGTGGATCAAAGACCTCATCATAAATCCAGCCACACTGAACCTGTTAGAAGAGAAAGTGGGAAGATGTACCCTTGAATGAATTGGTACAAGAGACCACTTCCTGAACATAACACCAGTAGCACAGATACTAAGATCAACAATTAATAAATGGGACCTCCTGAAACTGAGAAGCTTCTGTAAGGCAAAGGACACAGTCAGCAAGACAAAAAGGCAGCCCACAGAATGGGAAAAATATTCACTAATCCCACATCTGACATAGGGTTGATCTCCAAAATTTACAAAGAACTCAAGAAGCAAGTCTCCAAAACACCAAAGGATCCAATTAAAAAGTGGGCTGCAGAACTAAATAGCGAATTTTCAATAGAGGAGTCTAAAATGGCTGAGAGGCACTTGAGAAAGTGCTCAACATCCTTAGCCATCCAGGAAATGCAAATCAAAACAACTCTGAGATACCATCTCACTCCTGTCAGAATGGCTAAAATCAAAAACACCAAGGACAATTTAAGCTGGAGAGGATGTGGTGAAATGGGAACACTCCTCCATTGCTGGTGGGAGTGCCAACTGGTTCAGCCACTTTGGAAATCAGTATGGAGATTCCTCAGAAAAATGGGAATAAACCTACCACAAGACCCAGCAACTCCACTCTTAGGCACATACCCAAAAGATGCACGTTCCTACAGCAATGACATCTTTTCCACTATGTTCATAGCAGCATTATTTGTAATAGCCAGAACCTGGAAGCAACCTAGATGCCCTTCAATTGAAGAGTGGATACAAAAAATGCGGTACATTTACACAATGGAGTACTATTCAGCAGAAACAAACAATAGAATCTTGAAATTTGCAGGCAAATGGACAGCACTAGAAGAGGTAATCCAGTGAGGTAACCCAGTCACAAAAGGACAAACATGGTATGTGCTCACTCATATATGGATTTTATATATAGATCAGGGGAGTGCCAGCCTACAATCCCACAGCCAGAGAGTCTGGGAAGCAGGGAGGACCCTAAGAGAGTATGCATGGTACCCCTGAGAAGGGAATGGGACAGGATCTCCTGAGAAGATTGGGAGCATGGTGGGAGAGGAGAGGGAGCTGGGAAAAAGAGAGGAGGAGAAGAAGAGGGGAGAGGAGGACGTGGGAGAGCAGGAAGTTTGAGTTGGGGGAAGAATGGAGAACAGGATAAGAGATGCCATAATAGAGGAAGTTAATATAGGTTTGAGGAAAGATCTGGCACTAGTGCCATTCCCAGAGATCTACAAGGATGACAGCAGCTGGCAAACTAAGTGATAGTGGAGAGGCTACCTTAAAAGCCCTTCCCCAATAATGAGATTGATGACTACCTTATATGCCATCCTAGAGCCTTCATTCAGTGGCTGACGGAAGCAGAGGCAGACACCCACAGCTAAACAGTGAACTGAACTCCTGGAGCCCAGTTGCCGAGAGAGAAGTGATGAGCAAAGGGGTCAAGACCAGCCTGGCGAAACCCACAGAAACAGCTGACCTGAACAACGGGGAGCTCATGGGCTCCAGACTGATGGCTGAGCGGACAGCACAGGACTTATCCAGACCCCCTAAATTTGGGTGTCAGTGAGGAGGCCTTGGCAATCTATGGGGCCTCAGGTAGTAGATCAGTATTTATCCCTAGCATCCTAATGGACTTTGGGAGCCCATACCACATAGAGGAATGCTCTCCCAACCTGGACACGTGGGGAAGGACCTAGGCCCTGCCCTGGATGAAATGATAGACTCTGGAGATCCCCTGTGGAGGGCGTCACCCTCCCTGGGGAGCAAAGTGGGGATTGGGTGAGGGCTTGGGGGGGTAGGAGGGGGCGGGAGAGGAGGGGAGGGAGAGTTAGCTGGGATTGACATGTGAAGCAAGCTTGTTTCTAATTTAAATTTTAAAAATGTAAAACAAAAAAGGAAAATATTTCTGTTGTACAGTGGCAGCTTATGCTAGAGAGGATGTGGAGAAAGGGGAACACTCTTCCACTGGAGTACAAACTTGTACAGCTGCTGTGATTTCTTAGAAAATTAGGGATCAACCTACCTCAAGACCCTGAATACCACTGTTGGGCATATACCAAAAGGAGGCACATTCACACCACATGGACTTTTGCTTAACTATGTTCATAACAACATTATTTGTAATAGCCAAATCTTGGAAACAGTCTAGATGCCCCCCCAGTTGAAGAATAGATAAAGAAAATGTGGTATATTTACATGATGGAGAACTACTCAGTGGTAAGAAACAATCACATCCTAAAATTCACAGGCAAATGGGCAGAACTAGAAAAAAAACATCCTAAGTGAGATAACCCAAATCCAGAAAGAAAAATATAGTATGTACTCACTTATAAGTAGATACCAGAAATAAAGCAAAATATACCCAGCCTACAATTTGTAACCCCAGAGAAGCTTGACCCCTCTTCCAGAAACAGATGGATGCAGATACAGAAATCCACAACTAACCATTGGACTGAGCTCCTGGAGTACAATCAAAGTGAGGGAGGAGCAATAATATGAACAAAGGAGTTAAGACCATGATGGGGAAACCCACAAAATCAGCTGACCCGAGCTAGTGAGACATCACTGACTCTGGTCTGACAAATGGGGAATCTGCATAAGACCAAGCTAGACTCCCCAAATATAGGTGACAATGGTGTAACTGGGACAATATATGAGACCATTGGCTGTGGGTCCAAAACCTAACACTAATGTACAAACTGACTTAGCGGAGCCCATTATGTATGGAGAGATACCATGCCTAGCCTAGACACAGGGGTGTTGGGCTGGAGAGGTGCCTTGGTCCTGACTCAACTAGATGATGGGACAGACTTAGTAGACTTCCTATGGGAGGCCTTACCCTCTCCGTGAAAAAGATTGGAGGGGAGAGTGGAGGGAGAGGGAGGAAAGGAGAGATGGGAACTGGGATTAGAATGTAAAAAATAACTTAATAAAAATAAAATAAATTAAAATATTTATGTTTTAAATTTTATTTTATTTCATGTGTATTAGTGTCTTTCCTAAACATATGTTTGTGTACCTACTTGTCTGGTGCCCAATGGCTGGAAGCTGCTGTGTGAGTGCTGGGAATTGAACCTGGGACTTCCAGAAGGCTAGCCGGTGCTCTTAAGCTCTGCAGTCATCTTTCCAGCCCCAAACAAAGATGGTTTTACCTCAGAGAAGGAAGATGGGCATGTACAGAGAAGGTTCTTGTCATTCTGCATGGCTCTCATATATGTTTCAAAGCAGAACCAGATGCCAGACAAGCGACCTGAGTATGGAACTCCAAGAAGAGGAACTGGATGACTCAGTATTCAACTCGGCCATTGAAATGACACAGGGGATAAAGTTGGGATGGTCCAGAAAAATTCTGCTGTACATTGTGGGAAAGGATGGTAAAGTGAGGAAACCATACGGCGTATGGCCCACACCCTCTGCAAGTAGAGCTTGGATCAGCTGAAGACAGTACCAAGTCACGATATCACCCTCTTTGCCATAGATCCTGTGCCATTTGGAAGGTAGGATCTAAGTGTGAAATAAATGACTGTACTATAGAGTCTTCCACTGCTGTATATGCACCATGGCCGGTGATATAAGACTGATTAGTGATGGCAAGAAAAGGAAACCAAGTCCCTTCTTAAAAGGGTAATGCAAGCACTATTGATTCTTTAACAAACACATTAATTTAGGGCAAGCATCAGAAACACAGATCTGTGACTCCCATCCTTCCCAGAGCATCCTGATGCTCCAAATTCTGACATATAAGGAGGTCTGTGGAAGGTTATTCAAGGCAGGAACTGAGGAAAAAGAGTACTTTGGATTATGTCACCAGGACTATGGTGGTTAATGTTAGTTGCAATTTGACTGGGTTTGGGAGCAATTAAGAGATACCTGTGGGTGGGTGCATGAGGGATTTCCAAGAAGGATTAACTGAATGGAGAAGACCCTCCTGTAGATTGGATGGCACCTTCCACCATGTTCCTCGATACAAATAAGTCTGTAGGACATGTTGGGCTGCCTTTGCCAGCCTACCTTCACTCTTTGCTGTGTGTGCATCTACCCTTTTGCTACTGTCGGTGCCATCATTGTTGTTATTTAGTTCAATAAGCAATAAATATTATGGGTCATACCGCAAACACCCATCTCAGTGCATTCACACAGTCCTTCGGCCATGCATGCCTATAGCCAGTCATTCTCTTGGGCAAACAATGGAAAGCATGAATAGGAATGTACAGAAGGAAATATGGGGAGGAGTCATTTAAAGGTAAGCATAGAGACTTGGAGGATGCTCAGTGGTGAAAATTTGTGTATAAATATGAGGGCTTGAGTTTCATCCCCAACACCCAAATAAGAGCTAGGTATGTGAGCATGTGTCTGTAATTCCAGTGTTCGTATTGCAATCTCAGCACTCCTATTGTGACCCCAGTGCTCCTATTGTAATTCCAGTGATCCTACTATAATCCCAGTGCTGCTATGACAAGATGGGAGGGAAAGCTTGAAGGTCAGCGAAATATTTACACACAGAAGTACACTAAAAATGGGACCCTTTCCTAGCAAGATAGGTGAGAACTAACACCAGGGGTTGTGTTCTGACTTCCACACATGTGCCATGGCATCTGCACACCTCCATTCACACATCCTTACACACATACATGCACTCACATGTACATGCAAGTACACACACACACAAACACACAACATGGGTGTCAAGCAAACTAAAAAATAAATTCCAATCTGCCTTCTGATGGTGGATGAGTGAGTGACCATCCCAAGACTTGGCTCCTTGCCTGTAAAAGGGAACAAACACACTACTTCCCCCTAATGTTATTTTGATGATAAACACTCTAAGCACAGTTTTCATATATTACCCATAGCATCCTACAAGACAACAACAGTAAAAATAAGAAGTTGTGGCAGCAGCAGCAGCAATAGCATAATTAGCAGTAAAAGTAATTGCCATGTTTATAGCAACATTGATGATAGCAGACTACTACTAGAAGGAACAGTTTTACAGCATTGTAGTAACAGTACTCATAATGATTGTTGTTATCTAACATTAACTTTGTTAGCATCAGTAGTGCTAGCTACAACACTGGGAGCAGTAGTAGGAGTAACTGGTCTATTCACAGTTCTACCAATATCATCATCATCATCATCATCATCATCATCATCATCATCATCACTATCACCACCACCTTCATGGAGCCTATATTACTGGTAGAAATAGTAACAGTACTACATTGGCAACAGTAGTACTAGAAAGTTCCTTTGGATACAACTTAATGATCTCTCATCTAAGTGACAGAAAAAGAAAAGGGAGGGTGATTTTTCCATCAAAACCATGTTCAAAGACTAGCCAAAGGAACACAATTCCCTAGGATTGATGTATTTGAAATTATCCCTGGAGCAATCGTGTCAGAACAGATTTTGGTAGAAGAAATTCAAGTCTTTTATCTCAATTGCTATTCCCGAGAGCCACTAGAGAAGAGAGGAGGTCCCATGCAATCATAGCCTTCTACTCTAAGCAGTTGGAAATGGTAACAAATGCACGTGACCCCATATATCTAGTTATTGCCTGGGAAGGGAACAAGGGGCTGTGACACACAGTCAACACAGGGAAAGATCATTGCTTTAAACTTTGTTTCCTTTTTGACTTTTCTGTACCATTTTCTGAAAGTTAATGATGCTAAATGAACATACTTTGCTACAAACAGAATGAGAAACATTACAATTTCTGGAGTATCTGTAGAGTGGCACTTGTTTTCCTTCATTTATTACTATTGAGCCTAGAATGGAATATAAAGGGTAACATAGTCACAGCCATGATAAAGCTGACAACAGCTTGTTTGACTTCAGACCATGTGTTCTCAGGAACCAGTGCTGGTTTCTGAAACTGAAAGGCATTTCTATTATGCCCCATTATCATAGCTTGGGGCTGCAATTACAAAACATCAGTGGCTGGTATAGACAATAGAAATGTACTTCCCACACCTTGGAGGCTGGCAGTGTAGGTCAGGGAACCAGTATAGTTGGTTTCCTGTGAGCACTCACTTGCAGGCCATAGATTGCTGAATCTATTGTATTGTCATGTGCTTGGAGGAATGAATGACTTTCATTGGGTCATTGGACCTCCTCTATGTGGGCACTGTGGTTTGGCTTGACCCCAGCTCAAATGGACAGGAAGCAGGAGATACACATACCAAGATGAACTGGGCTGACTCTGTCTTGCCCTCACTTCTTCTGGTTGGCTTCTTGTTCAGCTGGGGTGAACAGCCTCTATTTCACATGCTCCCACTGCTATGATACCCTGCCCTACTATGGATCCAGAGTCAGCAGAGCTGGGGCCCTCAGACTGAAGCCTGTGAAATTGCAAGCCAAAACAAATTCTTCCTCCTTTAATTGGCCTATGTCAGCCAATATTTTGTATTCCAGTGCAAAAATAACCAATTCAAGCATTAATTCCATTTATGAAGATTGCAACGTCATTACCTAGTCACCTCCCACCATCCAAACCCCATTTCTTAACACCAACGTGTTATGATTAGGTTTGGACATGTGAACCTGAAGAAGAGGAGGCCCCAAACTTTTACACTGAAGTGAAGCACATGCCTATGTCCAACTTGGTTTTGTGTCAAGCATTCACTACACAATCGGTACCCGACTCTATGTCTCGACCCCTCAGTCTTCACATGTTACAGCCCAAGGGCCTTCTTCAGCTGCTGAAGCTCTTTACCTGCTCACCCAACAATGCAGCATGCCAGAGAGAAGGAAAACAAAATTTTTCAGAAATTCTTCCAGCCAATGACAGCTGGGCATGGCAAGGAAACACCCCAGCTGCTCTATCTCAGGAGAGTCTTGCAAAGTAGGTTGCTCTTCACAGCTTCAAGAGTTCCACATTGACACCAAGATCCAATGGTCCCAGGAGTTACCGGCCTGACAATCTGTTTTTCAACAATTTATCCCCTCCTTCCTCCCCTGGCCACTTTCCAACTACTTTTTGTCTCAGTACAGCTGTTTTTTCTCATGTTCCTGTCTGGGATCTGCTTCTCAGGGAGCTCAAACCCAGGCAAGAACCAGAGGAAATCTGGTGGATGCAAGAATTCTGTTCACAAATCCCAGCATCCAACCTCAGGACCACACCCAATTTTCTAAATCCTTCAGTATCTATCTTCTTATTTAGTCAAAACCACGCCCAAGAAGTCAGTGCACACGGTTAAATATAACATCGTTGTGATAGTCACCTTATTCTAAGGGAACACTTCAGACTGTGCTTGGGCTTTTTATAGTGTCTCAAATTTCTGTCAGGTTTTCCATTGTTGCAAGTAAAGTGGGATTAATTATTGCCAGTTTTCCAAAGAAAAGGGAAAATACAAATGCGAAATAATTCATGTAATACAGGTCTGAGTTAGGGAACTGAAAAAATCTCAGCCTTCCAAATATGTGTTAAGTAAAAAAGAACCACACAAGCAAGATGAGGATGGGGAGGTTGGTGGACGTGAGGTGGTGGATACTTGAGTTTTGGGTTCAGTGATAACTATGCAAGAACATATGGGTCCTTTATAGAAAATGTTTTACTTTTAAGGGGAATATTCTTATCAAAACTAAAAATTCAAAATATGGGAAGGAGATAGTATTGTTTATTTGCCTATCAGAAGCCAAACTACATTCCAAATGACATCACATGAAATCATCTAGGAGATTTCTATGAGGATGGTTGTCACGGTTCACATGGGATGGACAGCATAACAGTACTGCAGCCTGTGGAAACTTAGCAAATCACAGACTAGAATCAAAACACAAATACAGAGAGCTGTGCATGATGAATCACCTCTGTAATCCCAGCAACTCAGGAGTTTGAGGTCAGCCTGCACAACAAAGTGAGATGATGCCTCAAAATAAAGTAAAAATGGATAAGTGTATAACTCAATGGTAATTCTTGTCCAGTATCACAAGACGCTGGTTCTATTCCCAGCCCTGTCCACTGCTCAAACTCAAACACTACAGACTATAAAACTGATATTAATAGCATACTGTATCCTAGCCAAAAATATGGAAGAATGCCACACTATATTATGGTTTGCAAGGATATTTCTCCTCATTTTTACAACTATTTGTTTTATTTCAGGTGAGCAGGCATGGAAGTCTATTCTTTCCTTCCTCCATTTGAGTCCTAACAAATTCAGGTTGTCAGTATCTTAACTCACTAAGACATGGCATGGGCCCTGAAAGGAGCCTTCATTGAAGGCAAAAGATAAAAAAGGAGAGCATGACAGTTGAGGACTAGCTTTCCTCTATCAGCCAAGTTTCAGTGTTGGTAAAGAAAGTCCAGAACTCATAGCCAGGGCGTGATATTTCCATGTCAAACATAATTTTATAGAGCATTGATATTGGCAAAAGTAATGATAGAAATATAAACAGACTCAAGCAACAAAAGATAAGAACACGCCCCAATCCTGACCGATTAAAGATTTTTTAAAAAAGTGCAAAGTCCAAACTCAGTAATAATTCATTTAAAAGACCAAATAAAATTCTATCCTGGATAAAAGTAACTACTACTTCAACTCAACTTCTTTGTCCATCTCAGCTTTAGCGCTGTATTATTCTATTCATTTTCCAGATGAGGATAATCAAGATAATCTATCATAGAATTGTATTATTCTATTCATTTTCCAGATGAAGATAATCAAGATAATCTATCATAGAATTGCCAAGACATCCTGAGAAAATTGAACCAGTGTGAAAACAACTACTTCTAACTACTAACTCTCCACTCAAAGCTACCTAAACTAACAATAGGTCCTTCTAGATACACTCTGTAATAATTAGCTTTAGTTGTCAATCTGATACAACCTTTGATCACCTGGGAGGAACGTCTCAACAAGGGACTATCCATACGGAGTTATTCTGTGGGTATGTCTGTGTGGGCTTGTCCCAATTTAATGGATGGGGTACTACACTGCCCACTGTGGGCAGTACCATTCCCTAGACAGGGGATCCTGAACTTCATAAGAAGGGAGAAATCAAGATGAGCACAAGCAAGCAAATAAATGAAGATGTATGCATTCATTTATCTCTACTCTTGAATGGAAATATGATGGCATGACAGTTGCTCTCAAATGTCAACTTGATGAGATCTACAACATAAGAGATATGTCTCTGGGCATGCCTCTTGGTTGTTATCTTGATTGGGTCAAGTGAGGTGGGAATACCTGCCCACTGTGGGTTGCATCTTTCCCTGGGCTGGGATTCTTTATTAAAAGTGATAAAGTGATCTGGGCATCAGCATTCATTGCTCTGCTTTTCCTGACTCCATGATAAATTGCTTCTAGCTCTTGTGCCTTGACTTCCCCACCATGCTCGACTGTGAGCAAACACAAATACTTCTTCCTTAAGCTGAATCTGTCTGGGTATTTTGTCACACTAAGATAAGTAACTAAGACTACTCCAGTCTCCTAATTGAGCACATTAGAAAGCTAATCTTTGTCCATGATTCATATGTTTCTGGTGGTCTTGGAAGAGCAATAACACTAGGTATTTGGTGGGTATTTTCTTAAATAGATTAGTGAACTTGGTATTCTCCACAGAAACTGATATGGATACTTACAATAGATGAATAGGAGAGCAATTTAAGAAATGCAAAGAGAAAATACCAACAGGCTTAATAACACATATTTTCAAAGCTCTAATTTCTAAGCTCCTCCCCAAGTCAAAGTACAAACCACTTCTTAGTGCAATTGCATATACGGAAGAGAATGGGGGAGGTGGAGTGACTGCTGATCTTGACTGACAACATGTCTGCTTTGAGAAATGGCTAGGAGATTTGTAAGACACACTTCTGAAAGGGTCTGTGAAGTTGTTTCCAGGGCGAGTTAGCCAAGTGGGGCAGGTGCTCTGCCATGGCACTCCACCTCACCAAAGGCCCATGGCAATGGAGCCATCCAAATGGATGATAACTCTAAAATAGTTATCTCGAATAAAGCTTTCCCTATTTTACATTATTCTCTCAGAGGTTTATCATATCAGCAACAACAAACTAACTCAAGGGACTTCAGAAAAGACCAAAAACCAAGGAGAGGAGGAGATGGTATGGCGATTATTGAAGATGGTAGATTACTCTGAAAATCAAAGTTAAGAGACCATGAAGACAGCAGGAAAAGAGAAAACCTGTGCATGAGTATATTATGATGATGTCAAGGTATAACTTGTACAGTATAATCTCAATCCTACTCAATCATTGGAGTTTGGTGTAGACTATATTGTCAATGCCCCCAGACCAACCAGTAGAAGGTCAAGCTCCTTATCTTCTATCCTTCTTTCAGTGGAGGTTAACTATGGAGACATTAGTTTTCGTATACATGTCCCCATTGTGTAATGAATGGTACCTGCATCTGCAGAAAATGAGTCATTCCAGGAAAATGTGTGTTTGAGAAACTCATTACCTGTGTAAAATAAGGTTAAATTTACAGAAATGGTAGCCATGAATTCAGTACAGAGGCCAAGAAGCCAAGAAAAAGGAGCAATTGCTGAGTATGGTAAAAGAATATTGAGCCCTAACATGTGCTGGGGCACTAGAAGAGGAGGATGTTGGTTGGCATAGCAAAAGTCTAGGGCATCTTGGAATTTGTAAATATCAGGTCTCATTAAGAGATGGAATAAGAGATGTATTTGGAGGCTGGAGATACAGCTCAATTGAAGGAATGTTGTCTTACATATGTGAAACCCTGGGTTTGAACCCCAGTACCTTGCAGAGTGAATATGGTGCTAAACTGCTATAATCCCAGCACATGGAGGGTAGAAACAGGAGGGTCAAATGCTTAACTCATTCTACAGCTATGCTACAAGTTTGAGGCCAGTTTGGGCTACATGATATTGTTTCAAAAATCAATCCAAAAGATAAAATCAAAACTGTAAGGATAGGCATGCGAGGGAAAGTGACATTAATTTAAATACCATATCCAGACACCATCTGCCCCGTGTATCAAAACCTATTCTATCACTTTTCAGTATGATATCTAAGCACCCATGGAAGAAAAGCCCACCTCACCTCATATCTTTCTTCAATGCACAGAATTCAAAATCTATATTAATCTGATCATTAGATAGACGAAAAACCAATATAGAATTCAGAGAAGAGAAACCACAGAAGAAGTTGCCCCAGAGGAAGTAGAGTTAATGCAGGGGACAGAAAATAATATAGAGAACAAATTCTTATAAATGTTTTGTACAGGTTTGATCAAATGTGGCATCTGTAAAAATTACATGCAAAATGAATATGAAGAATAAAGAAATAGTTTAAGAAATTAGAAAATAGTATTATATACCCTCAGAAATCTATAGAAAGGCTGAAATCTCAAAACCCAAAACTGAAAGACAGACAAATAACACGACACATTTATCTCTCCAGACATGTGGGATTGTCCACATGAATGTTCCATTCACTAACAGAATTTTCATGACAAAACCTTTTCTGCTGCTAAATTCTACAAAGTATTTTTAGTTCATTATAAGGGACTGTTGGGGGCATTTCTATTTAGAAGCATGTGTTAAAAATACCAAATAAGGGGTCATCAAGGTGACTCAGAGAGTAAAGGTGCTTGTTAGCAAGTGTGATGACTTGAGTTCAGTCTCCAAGACCCTCATGATGGAAGAAGAGAGCCAATCTTCACTGATGTCCACCAGCCTTCACATGTATCCTGGCATGCATGTTATGTGCTCCTACATACACATACAAAATAAAAGTAAAAATAATTAACAAAGTAGATCAGGGAATATATAAATATGTGTGTATAGACACTGAGAAAAACTCAGAATCTTGATAAAAAATAACAGCAAAAATTTAAACTTACAACACATATTCATGAACATTATTAAATAAAAAGTAAAGAATACATGGTAAATATAAAAGGTATTGATACAAATAAATATATAAACTTTGCCAGTAATTTTAGGAAAATCAAATTTCTCAGTGAAACTCTTTCTTAGTTACCAAATGAACTAAGCTTTTAAAGGTTGAAATGGCTCATTTTGGCAAAGGAACACCATACCAGACACTGTTGGTCTCAGAGAAGTGTACACTGGTACAAATTATGTGGAAAAATGATTTCATAATATGCAGAAAGTTCTTCAAAAAACTTCTGGCCTGGCTTTCCTAAGAAAACAAAACTTAGATCTCCCTCTATGCAATTTATAACAAAAATATTTATACAGATGAAAAAGGGAGTACAAAAAAAAAAGCTCAGGCAGATCAGGAAGAAACGTATGCAGAAAAAAATGTTTACTATTTGGAGATAAACAGGAAATAAACTAGACATCCAACAGATGAGCAAAGGTTTAAAATATCATGATTCAGCCATCTAAGAGGGTGATTTTCCCCTTTTTCTCTGTGTGTCTTGGTGCACATATGTAGGTGCATGTGTGTATGGGTATGAGTACATTTGTGTGTAGGAGCCAGACAGCAACCCCAGGTGTTGTTCCTCAGACACCATCTGCCTTGTTTTTACACAGGTGTCTTACTGGCCCAGGACTCCAGTGAGCCCTGGGGAATCTACCTGTCTATGCCTTCCCAGCCCTGGCAAGCACTTTACACTTTATAAACAGCTCTCCCACCCACCCTTCAAAAGGGAGTTTTAAGGGACCATTTGGAGAAATGAATAATTGTGAATGATAAAAATTGTATTCAAAAGGTAGATTTGAAGCAAATTTATACAATTAAAATTATGTAGCACACATGCATGTAGAGAGAGGAGGAAGAAAGGGGGTAAGGGAAGAAAGGGAGAAAAGGGAGGGGGAGAGGGATTCCCAAACTTTAATAGAACTATTCTTGATTATTTAAACTACACACAGGACCCTTTGATATTCCCCCAACTACTTACAAAGAGGCTGACTTCACTAATTAAATAAAGATAAATGTTTCATAATTTTATTTTGTTCTACTTAAGTATTTAATTGCTTTGG
Organism: Mesocricetus auratus; assembly: GCF_017639785.1. Taxonomy (NCBI): domain Eukaryota; kingdom Metazoa; phylum Chordata; class Mammalia; order Rodentia; family Cricetidae; genus Mesocricetus; species Mesocricetus auratus. Next base: position 9,935,628 of record NW_024429183.1, on the reverse strand, counting down.
ATGTCTTGCTTTGAGATTTTAAATGGCCAGCTAATTAAATCCACAGTCAAAAGCCACCCATCTGTTTTACCAGCTCTTGTCCAGGCAGAGAAAGGGATAGAACAGAGGGAATAGAGGGAGACTTGGAAGCTGAGAGTACATGTTCTGAACATGCATGTTTGTGTAGGGCAAAAGGTGAGGAAGAAAGAAAGATGAGTAGTCCTGTTCCCACTTCAACCCAATTAAAAAGAAAAAGGTTCCAAGAGCTGCTGGAGGCTTCCACTATGATGTACCTTCAACAACTCTTCCAGACACACAGTGCCACAGAGAACAGCAGTGGTGGTCTGTGTATCCTAACTGCTGTCCTGTGAAAAGCTCTCAGAGCCAGCCCAAGCATAAGAACATGTTTCTGGAGATTGACTAGCCTTGAATTCAATGTAATTTTTTTCATTCATTTATGTGTGTGTGTGTGTGTGTCCCCGGAGTGTGTATGTTTGCGGCTGTGTGTGTGTATGTGGAGGTCAGAGGACAACTTTGCATAGTCAGTTTTCCCCCTTGTACCTTTATGTGCATTCTGGGGCTTGACCTCAGGTTATCAGGCTTACATGGCAAGCACCTTTATCCACTACTGGGCTGGCTCTCACTAGCCAATTAAAATCTAGTAATGCTGTCAAGCCAGTGTGATGGCTCATCAGCAAAGGCATTTGCCACCAAGCCTGGCAACCTCAGTTCCATCCCCAAGACCCGTATGGTGGAAGGACAGACCCACCCTCCACAAGCTGTCCTATAACCTCCACGTGCAACGTCACGCAGCACACATATCCCCACAAGCAATAAGTAAATAAACAAAAATGCAATAAAAATATTTAAAAACTAATGCTATTGTGTTTTATATCTGTTAATGAGTTGGTGGCTTTCGTGACATTTTAGGACTGTCCTTGTATCTGTCTTCTGTGGGCCCTCGTGCGCTCAATGACTGAGGTGTTAGACTTGACTGTTGGTTCCCATCTAACCTTATGACCTCAGATCATAGGTATTTCCTCCCTTGTGGCTGCTCCTTTAAAACAGAGTTGATAAGACATGCCCCTTTGGCTTCCTTCGGAGCAGTGCAAAGTTGAAGAGCGCCATGTGCTTAGAACAGTGCCTAGACCCCAATACGCAAGATAAGCTGGAAAATGTCTTGGTTAGGCCACCTCCACCCCCGCTTCTCCTCAAGACACGTGTCGTGTGGAGTGCTGTTGTGGATTGAGAATGAAATATCCCCTCATAGTTCATGTGATACTATTTGAGGGGAGTAGACATGGGGCCTTTTGAACATGGGGCCTAACTGGCAGGCTTAGGTCTATAGGGAGATCTAGGCCTGCTCTGCTTCTAGCCTGAGCTCTCTGCTTCTTAGTAGGCTGAGATTTTATCTAGCTGTGCCACTATTGCCCAACAAACGGGACCACACTGCCTTCCAAAAATCTTCTCCTGTAACTTGCTTCTTGTCAAGTATTTGATTGTATGGATAAGAAAAGTAATGACTATAATAACCACCATAAAACAAAGCAAAACAAATCTGTTTGGTAACTCAAATATAAATAGATTTTAAAAAATTTTTTTAAAGGGACAGCTGTAGTGAGCATGCATTTTGATGATGTCAGCATCCCTGTAAGGGAAGCTCATGTGTAGATGTCTACTAAGGAGTGAGTGGTGCAGGCAGGCAGCAGAGAGAAGAGCCCAGAAGAGTAGCCATTGACCTTGGGAGAGACAGGGTCCTCCATATTGGAAGGGGAGAAAGTTTGGGAGGGCAGAGGGTTGTGGGAAATGAGCCTGCTCTGGAAGCATCAGAAGTGATTGGTGTAATCTGAGATGACAATGACACAATGAGGGAAAAGTGCAGGGTCCCTGACCTGCCCATGTTCAGGGCTTGAGTGTGAGGAAGTGGGTGGAGATAACTACAAAGGCATCTCATAAGAACAGTTAGATGGTGTGGGCAGGGATATAGAGCCTCGTATAGGCTTATTTTGTTCTGAGAACTCTCCGGTCCATGCCTCACCTCTCCCATTTCAAAGTTCAAGAGATAAATTAATAGCCCAAGATTATACTGAAACCACATTGCATATTCTTGATTTTCTGTCTCTCTTGCACATCCCATGGCCATCTACTATCAGCACGTCCTGGGCACGGAACATAGCTGAAGTCGACAAAGTCAGCTGAGATGAGGTAAGGACTGACCTGTCTGCATGGTCATTTGCAAGTCTTCCTGGTCAGCCAGGACATAGAGTCTACTCACAGGATTTTTTTGCTTTTAAATTTAGATTTTATTTTTATTTATTTATATGTGTGTGTGTAGGCCTGAACAGGATACCAAATCCCCTGAAGTTTGAGTTGTAGATGATTGTGAGTCATGTGGTGTGAGTGCTGGAAACCTATCACAGATCTTCTAGAATATCAGCATGTACTCTCAACATCTCACCCATCTCTCTGGTTCCTACTTACCAATTTAAGTCTTTCTATGCTATTAGTATTCATGGAAAGGAGTGGCATGAACTAGTTAGATAAGAATCTCCACAAGTGGGTCGTTCTCTGTGTGGGGATCCTATTTATTCCTGAAAAAGGCATGAGTTTTAGCACTGGGAGAGCCAGAGGCTGTGAGCTGGGCTTATAAATGGCATGTGACCTTGCTGAGCTGCAGGCACTTTTTTCACAAGGGGGCCATTATCACTCCCATTCACACAATACTCTCAGTAGACTTGAATAAGACATGGCTGAGAGACACTTCACTTCATGTGTAGCTAACATTAGAGATCCTCATCTTCTTCCCTAATGTACATTCATGTTTTCCTCTCTTTTCTGAGAAAACTAGACCTTCAGACCTCCACACACCTCACTACAGGCTGTGCTGTGCTCTGTCTTTGCATAGACACACCTGACCCAGGTGACCTCATCTAGACTCCCCCATTCCCAAACCCTTCCTGAAATTCCCAGTGATTATTTTAAATGGTATGGCAGGAACAATGACAGGATGTGAAAACAAAGGACTGAGTTTTTTCCCCCCGGCAGCTGGAAAATAAAATTGAGGAAAAATATTTCCCACCACAAAAATCTTACATCAGGAATATAAACGCTGTGGGTATTTAACAGGAGTCACAGAATAAGTTCAGCCTGTAAGAGGGTAGATACACCTTGTGATGCTGGACACTGGTGTGGTTATTCTGAGCTGTGGCTTTGGAGAGAGGGAAAAAGACAAATTCCTAGAGCTGAAAACTAAAGAGAAACACTGTACCACTACGGGAACTAGGGGAGGGGGAGGCAGTCTTGGTTGTGTTTTACGTGTTCTTGGTGAAGTCGTATGAGTCTTTTCCAGCTGTGAGCTACTGCTGGTTGAGCCAAGAGGCTCACAGGGGAGCAGCAGTGGAAGAAAGGAGCAGAGACAATGACTAGGCTAGATGTTCTCAGTTGTGTCCGCCTTGTTCCCTATGGGACACTCAGCAGTATGTAAGATTTGATTGTCACAAGTGGGAGGAATGTTGCTGCCGGAATCTAAAGGGTAAAGAGAGAGGTGTTCTTCAATGTCCCCATCATGAATCCTCCCCCCACAATGATTAACCAGGACCCAAGTGAATATCAATATTGCTAAAGTTGAGTGACACTGAACAAAGAATGGACAGATGCAAACTCACTGCTGTTGTCAGTGGGTGAAGCTGGATGCTTAAACTTAGCATTCAGTCCTGAATCCCACTTATGACACTACACTTGAAGCTTCACGGTCCATGTAAACAGTTGCTTCCACATAGTCTTCCTTCTTCCCTCACACTGAGAGATAACGTCACTGGTCATGGCCTAATAACCACTCCAAACACATTTCCATGTGCTGGTCTAGGTTAAGTCTTCTGGTAAGTCTTCTCTGAGTAGATGAGCTCCCCCCATTTCTGACCCCAACAAACTCAGGCTTTTCCTGGTTCCAGAAAATGCCTGGATTTAAACCCAAGTCTACCTGATTCCAAGACAAGAGTCTACTATTCAGTTCTATGCACAACTCCCAACTTTACTCCCCCAGCCAAATCTGCTTGTGAGTCCCTGAACATCTCTTGACTTTTGTTCTCCAATGCAATAGAGAAGCTCAGAGCCTTACATTACATTCACACATTTACCTAGAAATGTCATTTACAGAAGCTGGGGTCACTCAAGCAGATGATCCATCCTGCTAACACCCAGGAACTTTCTACAGCTGAGAAGAAGTTGGACTGCAGGCTCTCAGGCTGTCTTCTAACCCCAGCATTCCAGACTCTAGGCAAATTCAGCAGTTCTTTGGGGGTACGGTGCAATCCTGATTCTTTCCTCGTCTTCTAATAACAGGTGACTCTGTCCTAGTGAACTCTCGGGCATCCAGTTGCACATTAGCCTCAGGGTAATCACTTATTTTTGTCTGTTTGTGGACTTCAATTCCAAAGCATTTTACCCCAAGTTCCCTGAAATAGGAATTCTTTTGTGTCAGCTTTTTCTGGTCACTCAAAACAGATTATACAATAGCTGTAAATGCCTAACAAATACACATTGAATAAGCTTACTCAGCAGGGTAGCGCCAGAGGAAATAAAACTTGGGTGTGTACTAAGTTACTTCATACACTTAATCTTTCCTGACCTTAATAGCAACCCATGGAGAGTTGGGCATTGTGGCTTATGGTTGTAATCCCAGGACTCTGGAGGCATAGTTAGGATGCTGCCAGAAACTGAGGCCAGCCTAGACTACACAGTAAGATCTTGCCTCCAACAAATAAGATGAAAGGGGTAGAGATAGGAATCAGTGGGTAATAGCAGCTGATGCCCTCTCTTGACCTCTGTGGGCATATACACACACATAGTGCACATACAGACAAACAGATACACATACACATAATTTTTAAAATAAATAATTTAAAAATAAAAACTCAAAAAGAAAAACTGTGGGTGATGAAGATGAGGTTGCCTAAGCATCTCTCCTCCTACAGCCCTGATCTTCCCTCGGTGGCCCCTCTACAGATGAGAGTGGTCATTTCGGCCTTGATTTTCTGTCTCCAAAACTCCAGAGATTAAACCCAATCAGTAATTCCCCAAGTTTGGCTTCGATTAAAAGAATCTCTTCCAGAGGCAAAATCTGACACAGAGCTTTCACCATAACAAACAGATGCGAGGAAAGTTGCCACGGCAGAGGAGAGCAGTAGATGTGTGGTGCTCAGATGGGATGGGAGTTGTCATCCATCATAGTGGTGCCCATGGGTGTCATTGTTCCTTCGTTCTGCTAGGTCATCCATGCTACTGTTGGTAAGCGTCAGGGCAGACAGAAATGTCTCTTCAGTAGACTCTGCTGAGCATGTCTGACCACAAAGAACCTTTATCTCTCAAGATCCCACACACTTGACCAACTGCCCCAAATCTGGCTTGGTCATCACACACCATTCACAGATTGTCCCCTGTAGTATCCCACCTAGCCTATTTATCTTATCTTTCTCTCTCCTGCTTCCATCCTCCTTTCTCTTTCCCCATTCACATCCCTGTTTCCCTCTGGAGGAATCCCTGCATTCTTCCTTGTAAACAGCTCTTCGCCCATGCACCAACCCTTGGATAACCTCCTCCTGTTGTAAAAGCCAACTCTATAACATTTATAAGCATAGGCTTCCAGAAGGAAAGTCATGTCGAGTCTCCTCCAGTAACTTCCAGATATGATGGCCTGGTTCATGAACCAGAATAGAAATCTCACCTTCTCTAAGTGTAGGAAGAAGAAAGAAGACAACATAAACCACATCTCTTCTTTCCATCAATATTTCACTGATAAACCACAAAAGTCTATTGTTTCTGAGATATTTTTAATTTTTATTGAATTTCCATTATTCTCTTAGACGCTAGTTTTTCTTTTTAAAAAAGTATTAACTGATGTGTGTTTGTGTGTGTGTATGTGTGTGTGTGTGTGTGTTTGCCATACAACACACATGAAGTTCAAAGGATAACTTGTAAGAGATTTATCCCTTTTCATCAAGTGGGACTCATGGATCAAACTCAGGTTGTCAGGCTTGGTAGCAAGTTCCTTTACCCACTGAGCCAGCTTGCTGGCCCCTAGACTCTGAATTTTCAAGTTACCCACCAAGAAAATGAGGGACAGCATGGAGTACACATGAAAGCAACTGCCTTCCATCCTTTCTCCCCAAAGTGCACAATCAGGTCACGTGCGGGGAGATTAATGTAAGGCTGAGCTTGGAAATGTGTTTCTTTATGGTTATTAACGAGGGTGGCTTGGACGTGAAAGGACTTTGAAAACAGAGCTTTTTAAAAATGTATTTTCTACCTTGTTTATGAGACACAAACATATATAATCCCGTCCAAAGGTTGAACTTTCTCTGTTATTGTGTGCCAGGGATTATTTATCACAATTCCAAATAATTTCCCAGTACAAATTATTCTCATCTTATCATGCAAACGCACTTCCCTTCTGCATCCGTCATGTCATGCTGAAATCTAAGGCCATAAAGTTGAAACCATGAAATAAGTCTCCTTCTGCGTGGCAGCACATTGTGTGTGTTGATTGGTGTTTTTTAAAGCACAGTCCAATTTACCACTGTCAAGCCCTGGCCTCCCTAGTCTTATTGAGCTGGTGATGCTGGTGTCTGAAGCTGATAGGAAATTATGCACTCGGTAAAATATGAGACGGCAAGGGAGAAGCAAGTCCAAAATAAGCAGTGGTCCACTGGAGGAGAACCCACTTTCAGCAGCCAATGCCTTCGTGTCCATCATGCTGATTGAAACCATCCAGAAGTGCAAGCATGAACTCTGAGGTATATGAGACTTACAGATGAGCACTTGTGTCCTTCTCCAAGCAGAAGATGAATGAATGTCCACACACACACAGGGATGCTCTAAGCACATTGCAAACCTGACAGATTTGTGTGAAAGGACCTTAGCAGTGATGAGCAAGCTTTTGTGAGAGAACTTGGCACAATTTCTTTAGCATGGGGGAAATTTTATTAAGATACACAAAGAACTGAAAAGTGCATAAGAAGAAAATCAAAATACAGATTTGGGGGTCTTTTATTTGGAAACCAAAACCCAATTTTAAGAAATGTTCACTTCCAATATATGCATACACGTATATGCATACATACATACACACACACACACACACACACACATCTTCAAAACAGCCAACAGAAAACGCATCCAAGTCAAATTCCAGAACACAATATAATTTTAGAAAATAGTAAAAAAAAAAAGTCAAATAATGTTGAAGGAAATAAAAGTCTTAATTCCTAAGAAGAGGAAGTCAGAGGAATGTCATGCATTTATCTTTAACAAGGATTTGATAGAGATGTGACGCATCACATCACATATCCTGAGGTACATGTCTGTTGTTTTGTAAAAACAGTGTGGAATGTTCTGTGGAACATATTTTTGTGAATCCGCCAACTTATTTTTCTATTTCCCATCCATAAACAAGCTTTGGTTGCTAGGATACATTATCAAATCCACCAGGGCCATGATCACAGGTTCTAGTGCACCAGCATGGCATTCCGTGTGGTCCACATTTGAAAGGTAGGCTTTCTCATCTGAGATCACACGGCAGGTTATGTAAATGGAACTTGCTAGTTTGTAAAATAAAAGGGCTTGGGTGCTAGCCCTGGAGTCCATAGGCTCAAACTCCATACCCCAAATAAAATCTCATTTTCTGACTTCAGAGGGAAACTCCTCCTATCATTTCTTCCACTTTGTGGGGATTGTGAGCCTGTGGAGCACTGCAGCTAGTTTCCCTGTGAACCCAAACACTCCTGCCTTGAACTTGCATCTGGAATTTTTTCTTCCCATCAACCATCAAGCCCCTTGTGTTTTTAAAGAGCCATGCTAAATCTCTTCTCCCCTATTAAGCTCTGGGTGATGAGGTGTGAGCCAGGGCTCTGCCTTCCCATTGCAAGGATTAGCACATGGGATATGGAACCAAAGAGCACAGTCAGAATCCACTCATCTGGTGCTTGGCTAGCTATGCTAGAGCGACTCCAGATGTTTAACATGTGCCAGAATGTGTCTTACTTTGACTATGTCTTCAACATGACTGCTTCTGTCTTTGGGACTCATTTGGATCTCCCCATACAGCTATCAGAACTGGTATGGGAAGTGGTGCAAGAAAAAGAGCATTTCATCACACATACCTTTTTACTCTATTTCAACTGGAAGAGGAGCTGCGAACCAAATGACCACCTACATGGTGGGCTTTGGTGTCTACCAGGAAGTCTCCCCAAAAGTAGTTTTTCAGATTTTAAGTAACAACCTAAGCTTTTTATCATGCATCCACTTCTGAGTCTCTAGATGTGCACGTTTCAAAAGTAACCTGCTATCTAGTGAGGATGATACAGTCTATCATAAAAGCTTGGGAGCACGAATACCTGGGTTTTCAACTCAGCTGAGACATATGAATGTGTTTACTCTCCAAATATAATCTTCTTCTCCGATATGGATTCAAAAGTACCTGTCTCAGAAATTTCCCAGATTTGAGGTAGACATAATAGCTGGAGAGGTTCAATGGATAAAGAACTTTCCATGAAAGCCTGAGGAAGGAACTTTGCATCCACAGCATCCATTCAAATGCTAAGTGGGTGTGGTAACCCATCAGTGGTCCTAGCACTCAGGAGGCAGAGACAGTGTATCTCTAAGAGAAGACCCAGGAAAATGAGAAATGTTATAAAATGAAAATCTAGCCATTTAGTTCACAGGTCTTTGAGACCCTAAAATTAATGTCAAATGAGTCACATCTCATATGACTGTGGAAAAGATTCTACAAGGAATAAAATCTGAGTATTATTATCCTCATTTTACAGGAAGAAGCCAAAAACCCAAAGAACTGTGCATCCAACAGTTGATGACAGTGACAGAGATGAGACTGAAGTATCCACTCATTTGCTTACTTTTTTGTATTGTTTTTTGAGACAGGGCTTCTCTGTAGCTTTGGAGCTAGCCTCGAACTCATAGAGATTCACTTGTCTCCGCCTCCCAAGTGCTGGGATTAAAGGCATGCACCACCATGGCCTGGACTTTAAAACATTTTTTCCATTTGCTTACTTCTTCCTTATTTCATTCAAGAAATAAATTTTATTAAGCTTGAGACTGAATGTAATACAAAGCATAGAAAGAAAATGATCCAAAAGGAAGAATGCCTTGTATCAATCACAGCATATCTGGAATGCAGACTGTTGGTCAGAACAACACAAAATGAATTCAGAGAGGTATATGACACTCCTACAGCTGGGTGTGTACATTTTATGGGTGTGGAAGCTGACCGAATCCTGAAGAATACACACCTGCTGATCACTGAAAAAGAAGAGTGTTGCAGGTGGGTGGAGTCCCAAGCATGAGAAGCCCTTGATGCAGATGAGCAGGGCAGGTGTGAGACACCAAAAGTTGAATGAAGAGAAAACCAGCCTAAAGCCATAAGAAGATCTTTCTTTCAAGCAGGAATAACAAGTGACTTAGCAGTCTCTAGGCAGCCCATGACTGTTTCTCTTCATTACTTACATTTCAAGAAGGATAGGCAATTTTAATGGACTTACCTGGGTTATGTATGTGCATAGGTGTGCAGTGCTCTGTGACTGTGTTTAATGGACTTAGAATGGGAGCAAGAATGACTCTTCATTTTGCAAAAGGAGTCAGCATGCGGCTTCTCCATCTCCCGAGCTTCCTCGTAGGCCTCCTGGGAAGGGGTCATGTTTACCTGCCCTTATATGCTGTGACTGGGATGGGAGAAGAAGAACAGTCCAGGTGAGGAAAAGTGGGAGACACCTAGGTCTTCTGACTTTGGAACTGCCGCAATGTGGCACCTCAATATTGCCTTGGAGATCCCATTATTAGATTTTTGGATTTTCAGTGAGATTAAAAGTTTCATTGGTTGCTAAAGGATGTTAACTGTGAGCAGTCTCTCTTTGTGTGGAGGTCCCAGAGAAAAAGGGAATGTCCTGATTCAATGCCATGGGGAAGAAGGTTCTTCTCATTTGTGAATAGTGGTATTTTATAAGCTGCTGCTAAGCTCTACAAGGGCCTTCTTCCAAGAGCATGAAGAACGCCTCATGTTTCCTATCAAAAGGAGAACAAAACTCCATTCCTGCAGTTTCCCCATTAGATCTACTGTCAGAGACTTCGCTTTCGCAGTGCTTGGCAACCCCAGTGCAGTGGCCTTTCTTTACTAGTTATATTGTCAAGCCTAGCAGAGGTTTGGCTTCTCAATGTGTTTTGAATTAGATTCACAAAAGCTCCATTAAAAATAAAATAACAGGCTGGAATTAGGCTAATAAAGTTCTAAAAGACAAGAACTGTTGTGGTTATGAGGGCCATGTACTTTGAAAAACTCCAATCTGAGTGTTCTAGTACAGGATTGGATGGATATTTTATTAGGAGCGTAGACTCTTGGGAATGGAGAGAACTTTAGAGACCTACCTGCCAATATCCCATCAGATATTCTAATTTCTCTGCAAGACTCTAATTCAGTGACTTTGATCAGACACCTCCAGTTGTTTGTGGCACTTTGACCTTATTATGTCTACCAACTACTCTCCTCAGTGTGTCTGACTCCAGTCATATTTTCCTGATTATTTTGCAATGACTATCACATGACTTGCTAAGAACTAAAGCTACTACAGCCTTAGCACGTCCCTACTGGTAACCCTAATCTAACACAAGAAATGTGTGGGTTTTTAATGCCTATTGTTTCTTTTTTTCAAATTTCTTTTAAATAATTTCTTTATAACTCTGGAGACAGTAAGAAGGAGCTGTAATCCTAGCACTCAGAAGGCTAAAGCAAAACCTGACTATATGGTGCGGTTTCTAACCTAACATCCGGACAGCCATTAAACCTAAATGTACGTTATTTTAGCAGAGCTGAGCATGCTCAGTTCCCACGTTACAGCATGGACAGCAAGGTTTATAACAGACCAGGAGAAGGAGAATGAGAAGATAAAGCTGAGAGACTCCTCAAAATTTTCTGGAAGAAACAGGAAAATGAAGATCATACTTAATTTGGTATTTCATATTGAGATTTCAAAACTGCTTATATTTGGAGTGGGGAAGATGTTTTATGAAGGGGACTCTCAAGCCCAGTAAATTTATGTAAAGAACTATAAAATGCTTTTCAGTATTCAAGATGTATCATAAATTAGGTAAGAAAGGGACAATGAAATCCTCATAGCATTCAGTTTAGCATTTACTTATTCATTTATTTATTTAACTATTTATTTATTTATTTTGGCATTTTGAGACAGGGTCTCTCTACATGGCCTTAGCTGTCCTGGAACTCATTATATAATGTGGACCAGGCTAGCCTCAAACTCACAGAGAGTCACTTGCCTCTGCTCCTGAGTCCTGGGATTAAAGGCTAGTGCCCACCATGCCTGGCATCATTTATTTTAAATCTGTATTCAGACTATGCTCTTAAGACACAACAGATAGCAAAGATTTGAAAAGCAATGAAAAAGATCAATGTCTGCAACTTCTATAAGAAGACAAGTGAGAGAGAAAAGCAGACAGACAGGCAAGCAATTGTGTTATTACGAAGTTGAAGAGATATGGAAATTTTTATTTCAAGAAAGTTTAGCAGGAAAAAATACCTATATTTATCTGAAAATAGATTTCAAATGGTTAAGCTTGTCTTTTGATACTAGTACATAGTTAAAATGGCCAGGCTAGTGGTTTCTGCCTGCAATCCTTGCATTTGAGAAACTCAGGCAGGAGAATCAGGAGTTCAAGGGCAACCTTAACTGTGTAGTGAGCTCAAGACCAGCCTAAGATAAACAAGTTAAGGGGAGAAGGTTCAGCAGTTAAAAGTATGTACTTCCCTTGCAAAGGGCCTGATTTCAGTTTGATCCAAGGGTACTTGCACTCATGTGTGCATGCACACACACACACATACACACACTTAAAATTTAAAGATTAAATATATTGCATCTGAATAGAGCTCTATAAGAAGTTCCTTCTTAACTCTTAAAGCAGTAGCAACTAGTGGCTTGCAGAAACCACTCAAGATAAAGTGAAGTATTTTGAGATGGAACATCCTTTTTTTTAGAAATTATACTCACACAAATGAAGAATCACAGACAACGAAATGCTATTTGTTGCAGCCACTGTGCTAGGCTGGGACCCTGACTCAGGATCCTCCCTCATTCCTTAAGCCTGCTCATTCTTCATTCATTAAAAGAGGTGAAACATCACTAGTTTGGGGCCTGCATGTGTGACTCACTCAAGAATCTGGGTCACACAAATGTTCCAGGCATATAGCGGGTGCTTTGAACTGTACCAAGAAAACTGGCTTTGCTTGAAGAACTACTATGTAGTAACTATGTGCTCATATTTGTACTCTGTTGTAGTTTACCTAACAGTATTTTCCCTTCTATTCACACAATCTAAGCTAGTAACTGTTCTGGCCTTAGCTTCCTCAATTACTTTAGATGGCATCCAGTGAATTCGGGATTAGAATTTATATTGCCTGACTTCAAAGTATGGACACTTTGGGACACATTAAGCCTTTGGTGTGGTCAGTTTCTGGAGACGAAATTGAATTTTGTCCTTGAGATCCTGCAAGAACATAGAATTAAAAGAATTGTCCCAAGTTCTCTAGTCCCTCAATATTTGGTCCTGGCCTCCACATCTGTTTGGGCATCTCCAGTAAACAGACATCCATTATGTCCTGTCAGAGGAGGCCACTCCTTACAAGGATCTGGAATCTCTCTCCCCCCCCACCAGGCACATTCTGCTCTCTGGAGTCACACCCAACACATCTGCTATCTCTCTAAAGTGCTAGCAGTAAGCTGTTTGTTTCTCCTCCTTCTGGGAGGGCTCCAGGTTCCCCATCCCAATTCCATTCACAGTTTCACACCATCAGTGGCATGTCAACCACATCCTACCAGAGAAAGACCATCTCAGCCATTTGTATACATGTCAGATTCACTATTCATCAGATCCCATGTTCTAGATGCTGTGGTATCTCTGAGTGACTGGAATGTGAGCTTGTATTCCTTCCATAGCATTCTAGAACAACAGAATCAAATAAGTTAATAGAAATCAATGTTCTTTAAACTTTGTATTCTCAAATTCTGATCTAATCCTACTTAGCCTTTGTAACTCTTTCCAGCCTTTCTCTCCAAGACCTTTCCTTACTCTTTTTAGACACTAAAATTGGGACAAAAATAGGCTTTAAAAAGTAAAAATTATTAAAACCAAAGAATCAAAGCTGGCCACTGTTATCTGAATACCTTGAAAAGACATTTGCATAATGATTAGAAGAAAAGACTGTAGATGATATAGTGGCTGCCCTTGGTGAGGTGTTAAACACCCATCTATAACAGACAGAAACAGGTGCTATGTGATGAGAACCCCACGAGAAGTCTGACCACCCTTTAACACAACTGTTTCCCACATTTCACTGGCTATTAAAAGTAGTATCCCAAGCCGGGCGGTGGTGGCGCACACCTTTAATCCCAGCACTTGGGAGGCAGAGGCAGGCGGATTTTGTGAGTTCGAGACCGGGCTGGACCGACAGCCTCCAAAACAATACATAGAAACCCTGTCTCGTAAAAACAAAACAAAACAAAAAAACCCCACAAAAGTAGTATCCCATACTTAGATTCTTCCATCCTTTAGCTTTTCTATGAGGTTATACCCAACACTTCACCATCAAACATTCATCCCCTAAGGAGTACCTTTATGTTCCTATTGCCTGTGCTCAAAGGGATGGTAAATCATTCCACAACAGTTTAGTTCATTTTAAAACCGTAAATACAATTCATAAAGATGCATAATAAAATGAAGGAGCCCCAAACAAATAGGAAAAGCCAAATACTCATGTCAACACCAAGTGTAATAACAACTAAGACACACACACGCTTTTAAGCAGTTACCATGATGTCTTCCAGATTCTTGAAGCTGGGGACCATCTTGGTTGAGAACAGAAAATAGTACTCTCTACCTCAGAACTAGGGTCTGACATTTGTGGTGCTTCATAAAGAAAGGAAAGGTAAGTAAAACATAATAATAATGTAGTATCTTGACAAAGAAAAGATGGGGAGGTTTTGGCAAAGCTAGAGAGAGATTGCAAAGTACATGCATGTCTTTTTGTTTCAGTCATTCAGCCAGAAAACATAGAGATCTGTCATATGTAAGGAATCACACTGGACATTCCGAACTCAGATATGAAAGGTCTCTTTATCTCCCTCAAGTTCTTTCAGCCCACCGGGTCTCATGAGTAAGTATGACAGTGATGGTCAAGTGAGGATCGGTGGCAAGACAGAGTTAGCGAAGGAGGCACGGAATAAAAGTGAACACAGGGCAGCCTGAGGGGTGGGGTGGAAAGCCTGCGAGGCCCTCAGGAGACCTCCACAGAACAAGAAAGGGCTGTTCAGTGGGGTCAAGGGCACGGGGGAGGAAAGTTCTTTTAGAGTGACAGTTCTATTGCTCTGGAGAACCCTGACTAACACAGCCTCTTTCACCCCTGGTAACCTGATAACTAGCACTTCAGGTATTTTGTGAACTAATGCCTGTTTGGCTTTGTATTTGTACACTGTGAATAAGTGTATTATATAGATACACCGTTTTCTAGTTTGGGCAATTATGAATAAAGTGTGTACATTTTTGCATTGAAAAGTTTTCAATTTAGATGGCTAAATAACATAGAGTGGTATTCTAGTAACACATGGAAAGGTTATGTTTATATTTTATAAGAAATTATAAAGTCACATTTCCAGTTTTGTATTCATATCAAAGTCCTTGACCATGTATGCTTTTCTTTGTTCCCTTATTTACCCAATTAAAAAAGAAGGACCTAGTGTTTATGGCAGACCCAGCATTAAGGAGCATTGTGGGGCCAAAGGGAAGCCATCTGCCTTCCTGAAGCTTACAGATTTGGGGAAAGGTTGGCAGGCTTTGCAGAAAAGGAGTCTGACCATGCTACCATGATGCATGAGTCTCCATGTGAAAAGCATTCATATTTATTGTCCTTCGGGTTGCCTTTTGATATTAAGGAACCATTAATAGTCATTTTAGACAGAAATTGACATCAGGAACCAGCTACCCCAGCGACTGTCCACCAAGTTTAATCATCAAAACCCTCCCCAGAAGGGTAAGAATAAACCCCCACTGCAAGCCCAATACAGGTGGTTTCCTTGTTATCACAGCTGTCACTGATAGTGGCTGAAAGCAGGCAGGTCAGGTGTGTAATCTGTGAAGTTAAAAATCCTAAAGTCACAGGTTACAGATGCAATCCAGTTAGTAGACATTTACCTAGATTGAGCCAATCCCCGGTTTCAATCCTAGAACATCATGAAACCCAGCTTGGTGGCCCAAAGCTCCAAGCCCATCACTCAGCACTCAGGAGGGTGGAGACAGGAGAATCAGAAGCTCAAGGTCCGGCTTCGCTACACAGCTTGTTGAGGTCAGTCTGGCACCTACATGAGACCCCATTTATGGAGTCCTAAAGTCAAGATGTCCTTAAGAGTTACATTCTTTCTGAGGATCCCTGAGAGTTTCCTTCCCTGCTATATTTCACTTCTAGAAGTCACCAGTAACCCTTCACCTGTCTCTCAGCCTGCTTCCTCAATTGCATATCCGTAACAAAAAAAGTTCTAAAATCATGCTAAATACCTGTGAATAATCTAGTCATCTATATGGACTCCTTAATCTGTTCACTTGGGAGAGGGCCTGGGCCCTCCCTGGAACCAAATGACAGACTCTAGAGATCCCTCATGGAAGGCCTTACTCGCCCTGGGGAATGGAGTGGGGATTGGGTGGGGGGCTGGGGGACTGGTAGGAGGGAGTGGGCATGAAGGGGAGGGAGAGGGAGCTGGGACTGACATGGGAAGCAAGCTTGTTTCTAATTTAAACAAGAAAAGGGGCCTCAGATCATGGATGTAGAAATCAGGGTTCAGAACTAAGAACTTAGGGCCAATAATGAGCTTTTGTGAAAAACCAATGCCTGGGAGTGACTCCTGCTCCTGTGATTCTCCTGCCCTGAAGCCCCTGTTCTGAAGGGTCTTCCTGTGAACACCACCAGCAGCAGGAAAACATGACACAGTTTTGATGTGGTACACACTCATGGTTAACTGCCAGGTAGTTTTAAAAAGTGAAGGCAAAACCAAGATTGCCTTGGACTCCTGAAGCTGTCATCCTATTGGGAATGGGAAGGTTTTCCACTCTGGAAATATCTTAGCGAAGAGAAGCCATGTTGCTCAAAAACTAGCCACTCTCTGTAAAACAGCATTCTGCACCCGCCTAATCAGAACTCAAGACCTCTGGCAGAAGCCCCAGAGACCAGAAGGCTTATGTGTGGCCCAGCTGCATGGTAGAAATTGGTCCCAAACCACTTGGCCTGGTGAGTAACCCATCTGCTGCCACAACACTCCCCTCCTATTTCATGTCACTGAGCGATTTTTTCCTCAGTCACAAATATGAGCCACAAGTTAAAGGCTGAGCAGAAGACTAGACTCTCTGACATTTGGGAGATCTGGTGCTTATTAAATCGGGAGATTTAAAGTGACTATGATTTGTTCCTAATTTAGGACACTGACAGACAAATCTTGGAGAAAGAGAATAATAAGAATGGGGATAGGGAGTATGAGTCTGTGAAGTGAGGATATGGCTCAGTGGGTAAAGCCCTTTCCAGGCAAGTATGAGGACCTGAATTTGAATTTACAAAACCCATGTAAACTAGGCAGATGTGGTAGCACTCGTCTGTAATGCCAATGCCCTATGGTGAGATAGAAGTCAAGACAAGAGGATTTCTGGAAACTCATTGGCCAGCTGGTCTGGTACATATAGTAGAAGAGGCCCTGTCTCAAACTAAGTTTGAATGCATAGCCTAGGTTGTTTTCTGATTTCCATACACACCATAGCACACATGTGCCTGCATTCACAGATACACACTCACACACACACACACACACACACACACACTACATATAACACACACATACATGCATGTGCACACTTTAGATTTGAGAGTTGGAAAGAGAAAGAATGAATGAGAGTGTGTTGTGTCTTTGTAACATCCACAATACAGGTTCATCTGGAGTAGGAGTTTAAAACATCACCAGCTACAAGCTGGAGGAAAATAAAGAGAAATGGACATCTAATATTAAATATATTTTTAAAAATATGTAGGACCACAGGCCAAAGCACAGGGATTCCACCATGTTGATACTACTCCATCTGTGGGTACAGTTGGGACATTCCTTAAAGTTTCCAAGAACCAAAGAATAGTTCATATAGGAAGACAAACAAGTAGGCCACCCCCCATTCTTTTTCTTGGCAGACAATCCCAGTTAGAACTATTTAATTACATTAATTACATTAGTACAGTTAAAATTGAATCTGCTAAGGAGCTGTGGATTTGGCTCAATGTTGCTTCATTAGCATGAGAACCTGAGTTCAGATCCTCATACTAAACTGGAAGAGGAAGAGGAGGAGAGAAGAAGAAGATAGCAGCAAATCCAAGTGGGTGGTACACACCAGTAATCCTTGTGCTAGAGAGTTATAAATAAGAGGGTCTGTGGGGCTTGGCAGCAAGCCAGTCTTACTGTATCAATGATTTACAGGTTCAGTGACCCTGTCTCAAGCAATGACTGATGATTGAGAAAGACATCCACCCAATGGTAACCTCTTGCCTCCCTGTACATACACAAACAGACACGTACACACATGCATACATCCTCCATTTACAAACTGTATTTGTACCTACTATATGCCAGGTACTAGTAGTTATTTATAATTTTTTTTGCTGTTGGTCAAGGGGTTTTATGACAGCAATAAGAACCCTAAGACAACTAGCAACACCAAATTTAAAGCCAAGAACATTTCCACTCAGTCACTGTTCAACATATAGCCCTCAGCTTCACTACTTATAATTAACGTACCCCTTGGTGATGAAGAACCTCTTAAAGGTAAGGGCTTATCGCTAAATTTGGTGGGCGGGAGGGGGGAGTTAATTTCAAAAGGTGGCAGAGGGGCTGATACCATTGATAAGACAAAATAACAAGCCCATATAGATGGAAGCAGATTAATGGTGCTGGGGTCTGGGATAGTGGGTGTGAGTAGACTCATTGGTGGTGGGTACAGGGACATCTATGGTTCTGCATCTTCGGGGCACTGGTAGTTACACAAGTCAACATACGTGAGAGTGGGGTATATAACTCATTATTATTGTTATTATTATTATCATCACCATTATTATTATTAATTTGCTGTCAGCCACCATGTAAGTCAGCGGGGCTTTCGATAGCTCAGTTGGTAGAGCGGAGGACTGTAGTGGATGAGTTATTTATAATTATAAGAGATGTTTTAAGAGCTGCATGTAATCGGGCACTGTACAGTAGTAGAACATTATATCAACTGAAGCAATTATACTTCAGAAATGCCAATTACCTAAAACTCCAAAGTGGGCAGGAAATGGCTTTCCTATGTATCTACTGTATCTACTTGCCTCTGATATCCAGCATCCTTCCTAGTTATAGTGCTGTGTGTAGAGAGAGAAGTCTTTTCCTTGCCAGCAGCTTTGGTTTTTCCCCACCAGGCACCTGGGCTCTGCCACGCTGTAGTCCCCAAATAACACACAAGATGCTGTACCAATTATGAAGCTGTTGGCTTTGCCTATTTCCTACTGGCTAGCTCTGACTTAAGTATTCAACCCATCTAAGTATTTCTCTTACCAGATGGACATCCCACCTCTCTGGCAGGCTACATGATGACTCCCTGTGTTTCTCCTACCCAGAGTCCTCCTGGACTCCTAGTCCCACCTATCTTGCTTCCCCACTGGCCAACAGTGCTTTATTGACATATACACAGGACTTCCCCATCACCTGTGTACCGTCTTAGACACTAGGCTAGGTAGTGAGCAAAACATGAATATGCACATGAGCTCTGCCCACAAGAAGACCTGCCTCGCTCAGGTGGTGAGCCGTTCAATTCATTTATCCATTCTTTTGTTCAGATAATATTCAAGACCTTGAGGGGATCCAAGCATGCAATAAGAAGTTCTGTGTCTTCATGGAGTTTATACCTATGAAAGCTATGAGGAACTAGATAGTCTATAGACTGCAGTGCTACAGAGTGTTACGAAAACAACCAGAATGCCACAACCCAGAACAGCAGCTAACACTGTTCTGCACACCATACATCATTTTGCAAAGTGGTGAGCTTCATGTCCTTGGAAGTATCAGTCAAAGGGAGGGTGCCCAGCAGGCAATGCTTCTATCACAAAAAGATCTGAAAGTTGAAGGAAGTAGACATCTGTCCATTTAACCCCTTCATTTGTACATACATACATACATACATACATACATACATACATACATACATCTCAGCAGCAGACAGCTTTAAACATTCCCTGGTAACAAAAAAGGGATCCTGAAGACAGGAATTTGCATAGCTGATTATATTCATGAAAACTTGTTCTACCACCATGAAATATCAAGTGGTATATCATGGCTATTGTTGGAGGAGAAATAATGCAAGAGAAGGCATTAAAATGGTCAGAGGCGAGAAGATGGAGGACCCAAAGTCACCCAAAGTAATGGCAGGGAAGATGAAAATCTCCAGGTTCAGAACAAGTTCAGACTCAACTGAGATTGTTATCATGGCCTAATCGCTCAGGACTGTAGAGCTGGCCACCAGGGAGCCACAGTGTCTGCCTCCCCTCCTCACACATGGGGTTCCAACGCCTTTTCAGAGCAGACAGGGAGGAGGGACGCCCCATCTGGGCCAGAAACAGTATCGGCACTTAAGAAGTACTTCATCTTAAAAGGGGGGACTGTTTTGCCCTTGTCAAACTGGTTAATTTGTCCCAAATGTTCAAAACCTCCCGTTTTCCTGAAAGATTGGACGTCTACAGAATCAGTGTTCAAACAGCCAGGCCAGTGGAGAGCTAAACCAAACACCTCCTCAGTCTGGGCTGTCTGTGGGTGTGATTAGAAAGTGTGCACTGAGAGGACATGAATGATTTCTTCCCTTGTGGCCTGAGGAGAAGGAAGTGGGATAAGGGTCCAAGATGGCCGCCCTCTGTGCACTCAGGCCGCAGAAAGCTAGGAAGAAATGTTTCCGGAGCTGAAGGTCAGTCTCAGCACCCTCGAACCTACTTTCAGGGTCTATTTTTCTAATTTCACCCATGTAAGTCTCTGTGATTTCACTGCACCAGGGGTTAGCAAGGTCCTAATCCCAGGATAAAATACTATTTCACATTCAGCTCAGATAATTTCCATGCTCTCATTTCAATAACCAAGTCCTCCACTTGGGTTTGCTAGCCTGTAATTAAAATTTGCCAGAATAGGGGGAAATTTTTTTACTAGAACAATGAAAATTGGTCTGTTTTTTAAAAATTTGACATCATTCCAAGACTTGTTGAACCACACATGCATCACTCACACACACACACACACACACACACACACACACACACACACACAATTACAATAAAGAGTTGTGAATCCTGTCTGTGAGCCTTGTTTGTCGGGACATTTTCTCTTAGGATGCTGACAGCAGTAAGGTAACCCGTGAAACTCCCCCATTTGACAAGCCAGGCTTCTGTTTGCTCAGGATTAATCAGCTCAAAAACCCCAGAATAGAAACCAGAAAAGCACAGTTAGTAGCTCAAATACTGTCTGCTTATTTGATGGTAAAAATTACCACTGTGAGGCAAGTACGAATATGTACATTGGAAGGAAGCAGGTAGTTTGTGGGGCTCATGGAGCAATGGGAAACAGTCCCAAAGTGAGCAGAAGTCCACATCTTCCAACACGATGTGCTGCTTCGAGCCTAGTGACCAGGACAGTTTTCCTTGCCCCCACGCCCAGCTTTATCCTTTCATCATTTTCAATGTATTAATAAAGTGTTACTGAAGTCACCTGCTTTTCCTAACAATGGCAACATTAGACTTGCATGTGTGGAATGCATTTCATATCTTAGAAAATTTGAGTGCAGCACACTGAGCAAATTTCTGTTCTTGTTGTTAGTGTCTGAATGGAGTCTGTCTGCCCAGCCCCGGGAGGCAGAAGTCCCCTAGCACAGCTCTGGTTCCTCTGCAGCACAGAGGTACATCAGACAGAATGCTGTCCCCTCACAACATTCCTTCTGATCACTGAACCGAGTTGTGCAGCAGGGCAAAAGCATCCAAAATATTTTCAGATTTATAAACATGCCTAGAGCAAGTGTTGGTCTTCCCAGCGCCTATGTGAGCATGCCAGCGTTCTTTATCCTTGCAGTTCTTTCTCTCTGATTGGCTAAAACCAACATATTCATGGGTGACATCAACAAGAGGTCATGCGGGGATGTTGCTCAGTTGCTAGAGTGCTTGCCTACCGTGCACAAGGCTTTGGGTTTGATCCCCAGTTCCACATACATGGTACAGGTGGTATATGCCTGTAATAACACTACTCCAGAGGTAGATAGATGGGAGGATAAGGAATTTATCAAGATCATTCTTTTTAGTTTGAAGCCAGTATAGGGGATGTGAACTCCTGTCTCACAAATAAAAACAAAAGTGTCCAAGAGATTGTTATTGGGTTTTTCTTCATAGGGGTATGATCATTTCTGAGACTCCTGCAAGTGTGAACTCAGCCCTACAGTGGAGGTGGCTTTCTGTCCTATTCAGGGTGCATATGGACCATGGTTGCAGGTTATGGGTATGGGTAGGCCTTGGTTTCTGCTGCAACTTCACAGGCCCCATGACAATGTGTTACAAACCAGGTTCACTGAGTTCTTCTTCTGGACTGGGTTTATACCAAGTGTCCACTACATAATGGTGATGATGCAAACAGGGCCCTGCTTACCATCTGGTACTGTGTCAGAGCTAACTTCTTGGAGTTCTTGACAAGTGCAGTACGATGGGTATTTTAGTCTACAGAAATTAATGGAGAGGTTATTGTCAGCAGAAAAACAGTATGGAGAATAAGGAAACTGATATTTTCATAATTCCTTTCTGATTTTTTCATGATTGTTTTCATAAACACCAATAGGTTTATGCTAAATTTTAAAAATCTTTTAAAGGAAATATTTAGGGGAGGTCCTATAAAAGTGAGTCTCCATTGGCAGGGTGGTGCATGCCTGTAACCAACCCTAACACTTGGGAGACTGAGGCAGAAGGAGTGTGATGCTGAGGCCAGCATGGGCTATATGAGGAGGCCTGTGCCAACAATGATAAAAGCAGACCTCTTTCTCTGTACCCAAACTGGCAGGTTCCCAAAGTGTTAATTCATAAGTTGGAAGCCATGACATTTGGCCTCGATGCTTATTCAAGGCCCACGTGTTCAGCTTTTCTCTAAGACAAGAGATAGCTTGGTGTCTCAGTACAACAGATATTGTGACAATTCATTCTTCCTTCACTGCACTGGTTAGTTTCCATCTCCATCTAGACACAATTCACTCATCTTAAAAGCAAGTCTCAATAGTGAAAGACCTGTACAGCAAGAACTTTAAGTCTTTAAAGAAAGAAATTTTAAAGAAGATATCAGAAACTTCATCTTGATGGACTTTTCCTTTGATGAATATGAAATGTCCTTCTTCATCTCTTTTGACCGATTTTAATTTGAAGTCTAATTTGTTAAATATTAGGATTGCTACACCAGCTTGTTTCTTGGGTCCATTTGATTGGAAAATCTTTTCCCAACCCTTTACACTGAGGTAGAGTCTGTCTTTGACATTGAGATGTGTTTCTTGTATGCAGCAAAAGGATGGGTTCTGTCTTTGTATCCATTCTGCTAGTCTGTGTATTTTTATAGGCAAGTTGAGACCATTGACATTGAGGGATAGATATTAATGACCATTGATTGATGATTCTTGTTTGTGCTTGCTTTATTGGTAGTGGAGTTATTGTGTGTAGGTTCTCCTCCCTTTTTCTTTTGGTGCTTGGTAAAGTGGTATTATCTATTGCCTATGTCTTTGTGAGTGTAGTCATCTTCATTGGATCTAGGTTTTCCTTCCAGCACTTTCTGTAGAGCTGGATTCATGGATAGTATTGTTTAAATCTGGCTTTGTCATGGAATATTTTGTTTTCTGCATCTATGGTACTGAAAGCTTTGCTGGATACATTAGTCTGGGCTGGCGTCCTTGTTACCTTAGCATTTGCAGGACATCTGTCCACGATCTTCTGGCTTTCATAGTTTCCATTGAGAAGTCGGGTGTAATTTGGATAGGTCTGCCTTTACATGTTACATGGCCTTTTTCCTGAGCATAACACCAGTAGCACAGACCCTGAGATAGACAATTAACAAACGGGACCTCCTGAAACTAAGAAGCTTCTGTAAGGCAAAGGACACAGTCAACAAGACAAAAAGGCAGTACACAGAATGGGAAAAGATATTCACTAACCCCACATCTGATAGAGGGCTGATCTCCAAAGTTTACAAAGAACTCAAGAAGCAAATCTCCCAAACACCAAAGAATGCAATTAAAAGTGGTGTACGGAACTAAATAGAGAATTTTGAATAGAGGAGGCTAAAATGGCTAAGAGACACTTAAGAAAGTGCTCAACATCCTTAGCCATCAGGGAAATGCAAATCACAACAATTCTGAGATACCATCTTACTCCTGTCAGAATGATTAAAATCAAAAACACCGAAGACAATTTATGCTGGAGAGGATGTGGAGAGAAGGGAACACTCCTCCACAGCTGGTGGGAGTGGCAACTCGTACACCCACTTTGGAAATCAGTATGGAGATTCCTCAGGAAAATGGGAATCAATCTACCACAAGACCCAGCCATTGCACTCTTAGGCATATATCCAAAAGGTGCAAATTCATACAACAAGGACATCTGCTCCACTATGTTCATAGCAGCATTATTTGTAATAGCCAGAACCTGGAAGCAACCCAGATGCCCCTCAACTGAAGAGTGGATGGAGAAAATGTGTAATCAGCAGAAAAATCAATGGAATCTTGAAATTCACAGGCAAATAGATGGCACTAGATGAAACCATCCTGAGTGAGGTAACACAGTCACAAAAAGACAAGCATGGTATGTACTCACTAATATATGGATTTTAGACATGGATTAGGATGGTGCCAGTCTGCAATTCCACTGACAGAGAGTCTGGGAAACAGGAAAGAACCTAAGAGAGATATGCATGGTACCCCAGAGAAGCTGAATGAGACAAGATCTCCTGAAAAGATTGGGAACATGGCGGGAGGTGGATAGGGGAGTGGGAGCTGGGAAGAAGAGAGGGGGAGAAGAGGAGGAAAGAGTAGGTCATGGGGGAACAGGAAGGTTGAGTGGGGGGTAGAATAGGGGGAGAACAGGATGAGAAATACCATAATAGAGGGAGTCATAGGTTTGAAGAGAGATCTGGAACCAGTGAGACCTCTAGTGAACTAAAAGGATGACACTAACGGGCAAGTTAAGCAGTAGTGGAGAGACTACCTTAAATGCCCATTCCTGATAATGAACTTAATGTCTAGCTTATATGCCATCCTAGAACTTTCATCCAGTCACTGATGGAAGCAGAGATAAACACCCACAGTTAAACACTGAACTGAACCCATGGAACCCAGTGACACAGAGAGAGGAGCAATAAGCAAATTAGCAAAGAATTTGCTGCCGAAACCAGCAGAGACAGCTGATCTGAACAAGGGGGAGCTCTTGGACCCCAGACCGACAGCTGGGAGGCCAGCATGGGACTGATCCAGACCCCCTGAGTGTGAGAGTCAGTGAGGAGGCCTGGGCAACCTATGGGACCCTGGGCAGTAGATCAGTATTTATCCCTGGCATACAAATGGACTTCATGTGTCCATAACACAAAGAGGGATGCTTTCTCAACCAATACGCTTAGGGGGAGTCCCTGGATCCTGTCCTGAGCAAAATGACAGACTCTGGATATCTCCTATGTGGAAGGAAGTGGGGATAGGGTGGGAGGCTTGGGGGGATGGTGGTGGGGTACGGGAAGAGGGGAGGGAGAGGGTACTGGGATTGACATGTAAAGCAAACTATTTAAAATTAAAGTAAGAAAAAAAAGAAGATATCAGGAAATGGAAAGATCTCCCATGATCTTGGATAGGTAGGATCAACGTGGTAAAAATGGCAATCTTTCCAAAACCAATCTACAGATTCAATGCATTCCCCATAAAAACACTGGCACAATTCTTCACAGACCTTGAAAGAATAATTCTCAACTTTATATAGAAAAACAAATGATTCAGGATAGTCAAAACAATACTGTACAATAAAGAAATGTCAGGATGCATTACCATCCCTGACTTCAAGCTCTATTATAGAGTTATAGTTCTGAAAACAGCTTGGTATTGGCACCAAAATAGACAGGCAAACCACTGGAATTAAATGGAAAATGCTGATATGGACCCACACACCTGATTTTTGACAAAGGAGCTAAAATTATAGAATGGAAAAAAGAAAGCATCTTCAACAAATGTTGCTGGCATAACTGGATGCTGGTGTGTAGAAGACTACAGATAGATCCATGTCTATCACCATGCACAAAACTTAAGTTCAAATGGATCAAAGACCTCAACATAAATCCAGCCACACTGAACCTCTTAGAAGAGAAAGTAGGTGATACCTTCAAACAAATTGGTACAGGAGACTGCTTCCTGAACACCACACCAATGTCACAAACACTGAGATGAGATAGACAATTAATAAATTGGGCCTCCTAAATCTGACAAGCTTCTGTAAGGCAAAAGACACAGTCAACAAGACAAAAAGGCAGTCCACAGAATGGGAAAAGATATTCACCAACCCCACATCTGACAGAGGGCTGATTTACAAAATATACAAAGAACCCAAGAAGCTAGTTACCAAAACACCAAATAATTCAATTAAAAAGTGTGCTACAGAACTACATAGAGGATTCTCAATAGAGCAATCTAAAATGGCTGAAAGACACTTAAGAAAGTGATCAACATCCTTAGCCATCAGGGAAATGCAAATCAAAACAACTCTGAGATACCACTTACTCCTGTCAGAATGACTAAAATCAAAAACACCAATGACAGTTTATGATGGAGAGGATGTGGAGAAAGGGGAACACTTCTCCACTGCTGGTGGGAGTGCAAACTCATACATACACTTTGGAAATCAGTATGGTAGTTCCTCAGGAAATTGGGAATTAGTCTACCACAGGAGCCAGTAATTCCACTCAGCATATACCCAAAGGATGCACATTCATACAACAAGGACATCTGTTCAATCATGTTAATAGCAGCATTATTTGTAATAGCCAGAACCTGGAAGCAACCTAGATGCCTCTCAACTAAAGAATGAATGGAGAAAATGTGGTACAGTTACACAATGGAGTACTACTCAGTGGGGAAAAAAACAATGGAATCTTGAAATTCACAGACAAATGGATGGAATTAGAAGAAACCTTCCTGAGTGATGGTAACCCAGCCACAAAAAGACAAATATGGTATGTATTCACTCATATATGGATATTAGACATAGAGCAAAGGACTACCAGCCTACAATCCACACTGTCAAAGAAGCTAGCAAACAAGGAGGACCATAAGAGAGAGACTTACATGGTCCCCCGGAGAAAGGGAAAGGGACAAGATCCCCTGAGCTAATTGGGAGCATGTGGGGAAGGGAAGAGGGAGTTAAGAGAAAGAGAAGGGGAGAAGAGGAGGGGAGAGGAGGACATGAGAGAGCAGGAAGATCAAGTCAGGGGAAGAACAGAGGAGAGCAAGAAAAGAGATATCATAATAGAGGGAGCCATTATAGGTTTAAAGAGAAATCTGGCACTAGGGAAATGTCCAGAGATCTACAATGTTGACCCCAACTAACTATCAATGCAATAGTTGAGAGGCTACCTTAAATGGCCTTCTCTGATAATGACATTGATGACTACCTTATTTGCCATCCTAGAGCTTTTATCCCGTAGCTGATAGAAGCAGAAGCAGACACCCACAGCTAAACACTGAGCTTAACTCTGGAATCCAGTTGTAGAGAGGGAGGATTGATGAGCAAAGGGATCAAGACCAAGCTGGAGAAACCCACAGAAACAGCTGACCTGAACAAGGGGGAGCTCATGGACCCCAGACTGATAGCTGGGAAAACAGCATAGGACCCACCCAGACCCCCAATGGTGGGTGTCAGTTAGGAGGCCTGGGAAATCTTTGGGGCCTCTGGCAGTGGATCAGCATTTATCCCTATTAAACGAATGGACTTTGGGAGCCCACTCCACGTAGAGGGATAATCTGTCAGCCTAGACACATGGGGGAGGATCTAGGCCCTGTACCAAATGATATGACAGACTTTGAAAATCCCCCATGGAAGGCCTCACTTTCCCTGGGGAGCAGAAAGGGGATGGGACAGGGAGTCGAGTTGGTAGGGGTCAAGGGAGAAGGAGAGGGAGAGGGAACTGGGATTGACATGTAAAGCAAACTTATTTCTAATTTAAATTTTTAAAAGGGAAAAAAGAGAATCTCAATGAAGTACTGTTTAGTTAGGTTGGCCATTGGGTGTGTCTATGGTCAGTGGGTGTGTCTATGGCCAGTGGGTGTGACTGTGGCCAGTGGTATGTCTATTGCCAGTGGGTGTGTCTATGGCCAGTGGGTATGTTTATAGCAGATTGTCCTGATTAAGTTAACTGATATGGGAAGAAATTTCTCACTGGTAGGTGGTACCTTCCTTGGGTCTGGGTCCTGAACTCCACAAAGGTGGAGAAAGTGTTCAGGGCTGGAGAGATGGCTCAGTGGGTGATGGGCACTTACTGCTCTTTCGGAGGACCTGAGTTCTGTGTGAAGTAATCATGCTGGAAAGTTCAAAACCACCTCTAACTCAAGTTTCAGGGGATTAAATGTACTCTTCTGACTTCCATGAGCATTCACACCCATGTGGTACGTAAACACACACACACACACACACACACACACACAGAGAGAGAGAGAGAGAGAGAGAGAGAGAGAGAGAGAGAGGGACAGACAGACGACAGACAAAAGTGCATAACTAAAAAGAAAAATCAATTTTGTATAGTAAGGGTGGAGAGAGAAGTGGACAGCATGCTTGCTCCCCTTTCAAGTGTGGATGGAAAGCAGCCAGCAAGCATGCGCACATTCATTGATTTTCTCTTTCAACTGTTTTAAGTTCCTGCCCACTCAAGCTCCCCACTTTGATGGGCTGTGACCTAGAATTATAAGCTGGAATAAATCATTTCTCCACCAAGTTTCTTTTTGTCTGGATATTATGTCACAGAAATGGGGACAAAAGCAGAACGCACTTAGCTACATTTGAGTTATCCAGGAAAAAAAAAATGGATGTTTTTAATGGAGGGAACTCGCAGACAGGTCTCCAGGGGATCATTTCTCTCTGTGCTTTTGTGATCCAGAATTCAGAATGTCAGGGAGACCAACACCTGCCAGCCACTTAAGGCAAGGAGACTAAGCAAGCGTCTCCCATTACTGTCCCATGGAAGCAAGAAACAAAGGCAGGGAAGTGAGTATGGCAATTCTGGAAAAACAAGACGAGATGCTGGACAGCACCACGAGCAGGTGTCCACGCCCAGAGGAATGTGCATTTTAACAGACTCTCCCCAGCTCCTCGTGCCTCTTTGCCAAGGGAGCTGAGAACTGCCCTGAAAAAGGTGGACAGACGACAGTCAGGACATGAAGCAGACATGATGCGTCTTCTAAGAAAAGCAAAAAATGTAACAGGAGCTCAACAAGGGGAGAGGCAGGCTCTAACCACAGAGAGAAGGGAAGGCTCCATGGAAAAGTAGCCGTAAGCTGGGTCCTGAAATAGAGGTAGGATTTCAGTGGGTGGAGAACGGCCATACGAGGAGTTCTGCATTCAGAGTTTCCCTTTGGAAAAATAAATCAGAACAGACAAGGAGAGGAACTGGAGTGAACCAGTGCGGGTTGCATGAGGAGGCATGGGTAGGAATGGAGTAAATAGCAGCACAGGGCAGGGAGGAGAAAGCTGCCTAAGTATCCTACAAGGTGACCCTGGGGATAACCCTCAGACAGCTTAATCAAGTTTGGCCAACGTTCCTCCAGTTCAGAAGCCTTTCAGGGTGTTGCAGTTTCATTCTATTGCTGTAATAAGAAATTCTGACCAAAAGTAATTTATGGGAAGAAAGGCTTTATCTCATCTTCCAGGTTAGTCTACTATCCAGTGAAGCCAAGGCAGGATGGAACCCAAGACAAGTCTCTGAGTTGGGAACCATAGAGGACTGTTTCTTACTGCCTCACTTGCTGACTTTCTTATGCAGCCCAGGACCTCTTGCCTAGGGATGGTACCGCTCATGGGCTGGGCATTTCTCCATCAATTAGCAATCAGGACAGCACTCCACTAACATGCCCAGG
Source organism: Mesocricetus auratus (assembly GCF_017639785.1). NCBI lineage: Eukaryota > Metazoa > Chordata > Mammalia > Rodentia > Cricetidae > Mesocricetus > Mesocricetus auratus. Next base: position 9,906,375 of record NW_024429183.1, on the reverse strand, counting down.
CCACTCAAACCAAGGCAATGTCTCAATTGGTTCCCTCTTCCCAGATGACTCTTGACTGTGCCAAGTAGACAATAAAGCTAACTAGCCAGCACATAGAGTTCCTTCATGGGCACATGTCAATCTTCCCGACTGAGAATTTGAGCTGGGCTCAGGGAAATGAAGAAGGAGGCTGGAGGGGTATGTCTGGAGTAATAGAAACCTGGTTGCCTCGAGGATGGAAAGCTGGTGGAAACTGGTAAAGTAGAGATGGCGAGAGCTAGGGACCTAGTGACTGTGAGAAACGAGACACCATATTTTTTCCACATCTACTTGTGGCTACAGAGCATTGCAAATGGGCATAATCCAAACTGAGATGAGCTGCAAGTGACAAATGCATAGTGAGACACCATATTTTGAACACCCACTGAAAGACCAGAGATGTCCACTTGGTGCCAGAGGCAAATGAGTGTGCTTGTACAGGAGAACTGGAGACCTGCTGACCAGTAAATGCATAGTATCAGGCAAACAGTAGGATGTTAGAGTATTTGTCAAGATGATCTGAAAAGGGCTCCTGTGGGGAATGGAGTGAGACGTGGAGTGTGTACAGAAATTAAGAAACTAATTGGTGAAGTTCACCCCTGCAGTGATCCACTTACTGGAAAGAAGTTGAAGGGCCACACATGGAGCTTGTAAGAAGAAAGTGTGCCCGACAGCCCCATTCTAAGTGGCTAATACTCCCAGTGAGTGTGTTGCTGGAGCGAAGACCCACAGCAAGCAGGCTCAGTGTGGTGGTACATACGTTTATTCTCAGCAACTGAGAAGTTGAGGCAGGAGGATTCTGAGTTCCAGGCCAGTCTGGCCTATGTAATAAGACTACATGTACAAAAGCAAACACATTGGGGCTGCAGAGATAGCTCAGTGATTAAGAGCTCTTGTTCTCCCAGGGGATAAGAGTTCAGTTCCCAGATCCACATCAGGTGACTCACAAGCACCTGTCACTCCTGCTTCAGAAGATCTGATGCCCTTCTGGTCTATACCCACACCCACACACACACATAAACACACATATAAACACACCCAGATAGACACACACAGACACACACACATATACACATAAACACATACACACATAGACACACACATACACGCATACATAAACAAACACACACATACACACATATAAACACACACACGCAGACACACACACACATACACACATAAACACACATGCATAAACAAACACACGCAGACACACACACACATACACACATAAACACACATACATAAACAAACACACACACACACACACACACACAGTATTCTCAGGCAGCTTGCAAGCATGAGGACCTAAGTTAGAGCTCCAGAAGCCATGTTGGATCCTAGATTTGGTGGCGTGCATTTGCAATCGTAGGGCTAGTCAGGCTGACACTGGTGGATCTCTGGAGCTCACTGACTAGCCAAGTCACCCAGCTTACTTGGTGAGGTCCTGAGCAGATAGAGACCCCGTCTCAACAGAAAACAGGACAACACCCAAAATTGCCCTCTGACCTTTGCAGCATCAGCACACACATGCACCTAAAGACATACGTACCTGAGCTCACACAGGGATCTGCATGAGGATGCACATGTACAAACATGTACATAAGTATCTCAAAAAATACAATACCACCTAAGAATAGCATCATGTGCTAGCCAACCACGGAATCAGGAAGGTCCGGGCCACTGTCTCAGCAGCGCTGCTATACGAGCCTGTGCAAGCTGCTGAGCTCCTTTGACCCTTGGGAGCCTTATTTCTAGAAGTGCTTTGCTAGCACAGCTTCTCCCAAAGCTCGTGCTGGGGCTTCAGAATAGTGTGTATAAAGTGTGAGCACATGCCTTCATGCAGGTGGTCCTACGGATGTCCAAACAGGGAGAAGTTTTTGCTTTTTCTCCTTGGCAACGAGTCTGGAAATCCAGACAGCATCACCTCCTCTCTAGGCAATGCAGACTGGGTAAAGTGAATGGACATGGTTCATGTCAGCGGTGCTACTCGTAGGGGCTCTTTATTACTCCCTGCCATCTGGTCCCATAAAAAGCTTTGGTTTCTGATTCCTGCAATCGGCCTTTATCCTGTGAATTAGCCCACACACTTCTGGTGAATTCTTTATGGGCTAATACCCAGAGAACTCTCGGTGGCTTACAGTTAAAACATACCAACTGATTCTGACTTAGTTCATGCTGCCATGATTAGTATGTCTGTGGCCCTAATACTGATCATAATTATTATATTTTGTTACATTGTACTTCAGAAGAATGCTAGAACCAGGACCCTAGGTTTTGTGCTGAAAGTACTAAGTAGGACTTCATACATGTTGAGATGCCAGAGTGCCCTTGTTCCTGTGGACATGCCATATGCTTTGTGGAAAAGGCACATGAAGAAACTTGTGGCCGAGATCCTGGCCTAGAGGGTACCCAATTGCATCTGTTTTCCTGTGTGCCACAGTGGAGGCTGTGGGAAATACTGGGCTTGGATGTCCATCTCTAACAGCCTCATTCAGGGGTTTGTAACTGGGAGTGTGAAGCCCAGAAATAAAGAGGCTGCACCTGGAGAGGCCCTTGGGAATCAATGATTGTCCTATGTTTCTGAAGCAGACATCCCATATCTCCTTCATTAACTCAGACCCAAAATGTGACTATAAGATGTCTATAAGGTGAGGAGCTCAAGACCCAGACAGAGGGGAACCTCTATTGTCCAGGCTCACACAGTCAATAGAAAGCAGACCATTCCTGGAACCAATCAGCTCGCTTTTCCAAACCATATGACAAAAAGAGTCAAATGAGAAGTGAAGCAAACAGCAGTGGCTTTTGTTTGAAATAAACTATGACTCCTCAGGCCAACCCCTGGATATAGTCTCCTGCTTCTGAGCTACTCTGAGGGATAGGAATCCTTTCTCTGAGTGTTGTTTTCTCTGAACGGGCATTTCCCCTGCTCAAATCCTTCCTCCTGGCTGAGGAAGAACAAGGGCATAAGCCTAGTTCAGTGGCATCTGAACTTGACATCTCTTCCTCAAGTCCTGACGGCTAACCCAACATGGGTGTTCAGTAGTTCCTGCTCTAGGTGTCTCAAAATTGCTTTAGTAATTGCCATGCTTTGGGTTGGACATTTCCCCTATGGGGTCATGTTTTGAATTCTTATTCTTCAACTGGTGATGAAACGTTTGAAGCCTATGATGACTTTAAGAGGTGGATCCTAGTTGACTAGTGGCCTCTGGGTCTGGCCTCCCTCTCTGCTTTTTGATCCACCATAATGTTAGGAGCCTCTTCCATCGACTCAGTCTCCAAGCACTCTCTGGCCATGCCTTCCTTGTCATGGTGGCTTGAAAGTAGGAGCCAAGATAATTCCTTTCTCCTTTAAGTTGACCTACCATGTGCTGGAGTCAGGGAGACACAAAAGTAGCTAATAAAGTAATAGAAATACAAATCATCCAAAATAATTCTTAGTCATGTCTGCATTGGCTAGGAGATATGAAATGAGGCATTAAACTTTCCATACAGATGACAGTCACGTGGCCCCCTCTCAACTGCTGCCACCATTGATGAAAAAATGCAGCCATCTTCCTAGTTTTTAAATACTCTAATAACATAGTACTAGCATACTAATGCTGTTTTAAATGTTTTATTCTATGCATTTAAATAACTTTATATCACATATCAGTTTCCTCTTAAGCTTTCCATTTATCCAATGTGTCATTTAAGCAAACTATATAATGTTTATTCAGTAAGTCACATATATGCCCCTTTAACACAGATCATTTTGATTAACTTCTTGGTTAATTAATGATAATTTAGTAATATAAGAATTTTATTTTTTAATTCTTCATAGAGAAAATGGAATGAAGGCTTGTTGGACCCCTATAATGTCAGAATGCGGTTATTTTATTTCATTGTTGCCAGCCTCGGGAAATGTCACTGAAGGTGAGGGACATTTGACAGTTGCTTTATGAAACATAACAGGCCACTTTATAATGTTTTATATACTCTTGTGGTTAAACTTGGGTCCAGTGTTCTCCTTCTGACTATATTTCTCCTTTGGAAAAACATCATTATATTCCTTCCGCTCCTGAGTTTTCCTGTAATCTTACTTCACATATTAGGCAGTGGTATTTTCCCTTCAGCATGAAAGAATCCCGTTTCCTTCTCTAGCACCAACTTTGGTGTGGTGGCAACAACAGGACTTGAGTATGACCACCATCTCTCCATCTAGAGAGTGCCAACACAGCCTATCTTCTCAGCCAGTGGGAAGGTCCTTATTGTTGGAGGGAAACAGAAGTATGCGTGGGAAGAGTCAAGCTCCCTGCAGCCCTTTGAGTGCTTAGTGATAGGCTGAAGATAAGAGCAGAAAAAGGGTGGGTGACCCTGGTTTTTAATCTGAATAAATATCTCATGAATATCTTTTTGCCCAACTTATTCCTGTCCTTATTTTTACTCCATCTCACAAGTCACCAAATGGCATCAAAACTGTTTCACTCCAAACTAGAGACAAGACAGGGCCTTCTACACAGTGAAGTGAAGGCCTGGCAAAGGCAAGCCTAGTCACAGGAAAGAATCTACAAGTTACCTTGTATACGAGCCAACTTTAAATGATGCCAGATTTCCAGCATAAAGTTCAACCCAACGGTAAGCCACTGTTTAGAAAACACCACCCTTGAAACAAAGTTGGAAGCTGGTAAGTGGATCCTTCCGGTTGGCAAGTATTTCCAAGGACGCATGTAGATCTCAGCTCTTAAGAATCACGGCTCTGATATCCCTATCCAAGTTTGCTTCACTTATCTGTCCTTGTGAGGCAAGGGTGATCAAGTTTCTAAACTATAGCACTGATCCCAGACCAGAGATTGAGGCGCTAAACTGCTCCCGGGAACTACAAGTAGGGAGGGCAATGACTGCAATCAGTTGTTTTAAATTAATCTCTTGTGTTCTGAGCTTATCTGGTCTCAGAAAATGAAAGCCATGAATTCTACAGTGTGTGGGCCAGACTGCATGTGTAATTTGGTGGAAAGCCCCTAGCATTGAAGCCAGAAGCTTGAACATTGCTAGTGCTTCCCTGAGTCGCAGAAAGCCACAGCAACATTTTGCAAATGAAAATCCTTCTGTAAACCCTGCTTGGCTCTCAGAGTTGAGAGCAGAACTCCTTACCTGAAATTTCCCAAAGGGCCAGAGATGCTGGGATTCTGTTCAATCTCAGGCAAGCTGAATCTTAAAGGAGACTGACTCTATGTGCCCAGAAGCAGCTGTCACTCTAAGGACCAAGGCTGCTTCAACCTCTCCTCTCTCATTCTCTCTCTCTCTCTCTCTCTCTCTCTCTCTCTCTCTCTCTCTCTCTCTCTCTCTCTCTCTCTCTCTCTCTCTTTCTGTGTGTGTAGAACTTAAGGCTTTAGGAACACTGTTCTGTATCATAAAATCATACTCCTCAGATTTCTCATCATTGTCTCATTCATTACACACTACCTCCATCTGCAAAATGAAACCATAAGCATCTAAGCATTGCACAACCTTCCCAAATAGAGGGAATGTTGGGTTGTGAACTCAAGTTTTCTATTGCGCAGGATACATGGGGACATACCCTACATCCAAAAGTAATAATTATGTACCTTGTTCTACATAACAGCATTTAGTAAATGCTTTCCACACATTATCTCATACTGTGTTTTCAGCAAAACTACTAACTTATTATCCTTTGCTAAAGACAAGAAACTGAGTCTCAGGGAAGTGACAATCTGGCTAAGGAGTGGCATGACTTGAATGTTGAATGTCCTTCAGAGATTCACATGTTAGAACAATTGGTCCCCAACTGGTGGTACTTTGGGGGGATGACTATGAAACCTTTGGGTTAGGAAACATGGCTGGCATAGGTGTTTTAGTGTGCATGGACCTTTGAGAGCGTAGCTCAGCTCTGCCAATAGCCTAAGGTCTCTGCTTCCTGTTTAGAGCTAAATGAGAAGCAAATTACCAAGGAAGCAAGAGTGGAGGATGGACTAGAAAGATGGTGGCTCCTGTCTACCACATGAACTGTGCTAACAGGCAGGATTTCATGGAGTCCTTGGGGCCTTGGAGGATTATATAAAGGGGCTAATTTTATAAAATCTTTTAAAAGATTTGTTTTTTATTTTATTTTTAAGTGTGTGTGTGTTTGTGTGAATGGGAGTACCCATGGAGGCCAGAATAGGTCATCAGATCCTTGGAACTGTAGTGCCATAAAGTCGTAAGTTGCCCCATGTGGTTGCTAAGAACTGAACTCTAGTCCTCTGGAAGAGCAGCAAGTGCTTTTAAAACGCTGAGCCACCTCTCCAGTCTTAGATGGTTTCTGGAGATAAGAAAACAAACTAGTGAATTTATTTGTTCAGGATCCCACGGTGAGCAGGGAAAGGAGAAAAGTTTCAAATATAGATGTGCTTGGTACCGCAAACCTCTGTCCTACTTCTCAATGGCTTTACTGTCACAGGAGGAGAGAGGGGCTATGAAAGAATGACCCTAATGAGAGAATATGGAGGAGGAAATTAAAGATTACTTCTCATGATGCAACCAAACCCAGACTTACAGTGTTTTGTGCAAATTTATAACCCATGCCAGGCAACAATACTAGAGACCCTGTCTCCACCCCAGACCAGATTTATGATAGAAGATTTATAGCATGATTTTCTTGCAACATTTTCTCTGAATTCTTGAAGGAGGAGAAATTTATACAGCCATGTGAACATGAGTTATTATCTATTTTGTAATAAATTAACAGCATTCTTTTGCATCTGTACATGGGATTCCTATCTGAAGCAGAAATTCAACTCCTGGCCCACATTTCCAGCTTCACAATCCTGAATGACTTCTCCCCCAGTCACTTTATATTACTTACACTTAGTGTCCCTGAGCATAATGGCCTGATGGAAGAATAGGGTTTCAGTTTTAGCACAGGTAGCATCATCGTTTTTCACTCAGCACCGGAACCACCATGCAATGGCATGCAGAGCAATGCCGTACTGGCAGAGCCGTCAGAACACAATGCCCTGCTCCTGCTGTTTTCTTACAGCAACGGAGTGGATGCTATTACACATCTGCTAGTTGTAAGCGATACTTACAGTTACCAAGGCTAGGGTGTGAAATGTCCATTTTGGAAAGAAAGGGGGAAAAAAAGTCAAATCGTACTGTTAAAAAAAAAACACGTAGTAAGCCAAAGAAAGGAATCAACTGGTGAAGGTTGGAGGGATCCTTCACAGTTCAGAATAAGTTACTTTTGTTGGGGTGGGAGCCAAGACAGTTCCCATCTCTTGTTCCCTGGTGTGCATGCCTTTATGAGTTCTCTCTGACCAGGAACAGGGATAACAGGGCTAACCAATAGAATACTGTAGAAAGAATGACTCACATCTTCCAAAGTATGTCATATAAGACATGGTGCCTCTCTTTTCTGTTCTTTTATATCCCTTATGCTAGGGGAATCCAGCTTCTAGTCAGGAGCACAGTTGACAATGCAAAGGATGGGCTTTCAAAAGGAATCAGTTGGCATTGCTGCTGGAGAGCCATGGCTTGCCAGCCATACGGATGAGCCACTGGGCTCTCAGTGACCTCTCAAGATGACTGGCTGGTCACAGTCTTAAATAAAGTCTCATGAAAGACCCAAGAAACTCCCAAATTCAAGAGCCATGAAAGCTCCAGGAGACAGTAAAAGTGTAGTACTTTTTCATCTACTAAGTTTCAAAATCATGTTTTCTTTAAACAGCATCTCATTTAGTACAGGCTGGCCTCAAACTTCTGATCCTCCTACCTCCTCCTCCTAAGTGCTGGGGTTGCATGCTTTGTGACAACACCCTCAGTTCTATGTACTACTGGAAATTGAACCCGCGTTTCCAGGTGTGTTAGGCAAGCATTTTACCAACCAAGCCACATGCCTAGCCCTAGAACCACATTTTACATAGGAAAAAAACTAGTACACACAGTGTGATTTAGATCAACATTTTTGTAAAGAGACCCTAAGGTTGCAATCTGAGCACACATCACATTGAGGGACTTCTTGAAGAAAATGCCTATATAAAGGAGTAAAGCAGATTGAGGAAGGATTCAGTCTCCAGTAGGTTTTAACTCTGACCTGGTCCATGGCTCCCCTGAAGTCTGAGTCATACTACTAATTTGCCTCCTTCAGCAAAGCAAGCTTTGGCTTTCCTGAATCTGTCAGCCACTAGCTGTCCCATTTGTTCATAATTTGGGGCATAGCCTCCTGGGTTATCTTGTACAAGATGAAGGAAATTCTCCAGAGTAGAAGGGCAAATGAGCACCATGAACAGTACGGTGGTTTGAATGATATGTCACTCTCCATAGGTTCTATTGTTTAAATGCTTGGTCCCCGGCTGGTGGAACTGTTATTGGGAGGTATAGCCTTGTAGGAGGAGATGTGTTATTGGAAGTGGGCTTTGAGGATTTAAATATCCACACCATCCCTAGTTAGTTCTCTACCTCTGCCTCATGTCAACCGGGTAGCTCTCAGCTCCTTCTGCAGAGCCATGCTTTGTCTGCCTGCTACCATACATACTCGGTGCCATGGACTCTTACACTGTAGAATCCTGTGACGCAATAAATGTTTTCTTTTAAAAGCTGAGGTGGTCAGTGTGTCTCTTCTCAGCAACAGAAACTAGGACAGACAGTCACTCTTCTTTGTAATTTACCTTGAAATGGAAACTATTGTTCCCACTAGTCCAAGAAGACTGTGGATAAATGTTCATAATCCATGAGGATAGTGAAAGAATAACACTGTCCATGTTACTCTGTGTGTGTGTGTGTGTGTGTGTGTGTGTGTGTGTGTTGGTCTAGTTAACACCTTCAAGTGCAAAGTACTCTTGGAGCCTAACAAGTAGAGACAGTTCAATCTTTTGGGCTACTTTCCCATGAAAACACACACACACACACACACACACACACATACACACACACCTTTTAAATTCTAGCCTTTGTGTAGATGCATGATTTGTAAGTCTGTTGATGTATACTCCCTCAAAACTGTTAGGAGATGACAAGGAAGGAAGTGAAGCAGGCAGAGCCACTCTACTTGATGAGTCCAGAGTTATAAACCATTCAAGCTCAAAAGGATCAATTGTCATCTTAAATAGACAATCTTCAATGAAAACTATGGTAACCAACAGTCTTGAGTCCTTGAACTCAGCCATCAGACTGCTGTAGCACAGAGTACTGCTTATGGGGTGTAAACTCACTGCATAATGTCATCTATGAACATTACCATTTCTCTCTGAGGCACAGGCCATTCCCCCAGGGAGGCACACTCTGCTCAGAGCTTTGTGTCATCCTCTAATGAAGCCTGAAACTACTTTAAATTAAATCTGAAATTACTCCCCCACACTTCCCTACCTACCCCCACCTCTATTCTAGTACTATTCATTTGTACTTCATAAAATATCAAATAGACTAAGTACTTTATCTTTTCAGTTGTTTTTCCTTTACTTCAAAAAGCACTGTCTTCTTGGGTCATTTCTTTTGCTGTGATAGAATATCCCCAACCAAAAGCAACATAAGGGAGGAAGGGTTTATTAGGCTTACAATTCTGGGTCACAATCAACCATTTTTGGGGTGTCAAGGCAGGAACTCAAATAGCTAGTCACACAAAATTCACAGTAAAGAACAGAAAGAAGCAAATGTACCTATGCTGCCTACTTGCTAACTCTCCTTACTCTTCTACAGTTCACCATTGTCGCCCACAGTGGGCTATATCTTCCTACATCATTTAGCAATCAAGACAATCCACCATAGACAGACCAACCTGATCTAGAAAATTCCTCATTAATTTTCTCTTCCAGGTGATTCTTCATTGTGTCAATTTAACAGTTAAAACCATCAAATGTAGGATTTTTTCTCTTTTTTATTCACGATTATATCTCTTGCACTTAAGATCAATCGTCCTTAAATATGCAGTGTTTTCAATTTGCATTGAGATATAGGCTGGTAAGCCACCATGTAAGTTGGATCTCTTTCCACCATATGAGTTGGTATGTCGTTTGACCACCCCAGCTCCAGCTGAAAAGCTCAGAAGCTACTCCCATCTTCTTTTCTTCCGTTTTTCACCAGAGTATCTTCTGTCTTCCTGAAAGAGACAGAACATCTACCCCTGGTGATTTCTGACCAAGGAGCCTGAAGAAAGCAGTCTTGCAGATTCCTCCCTTAGGAGCAAAGTTGAGTGTGAAATGCCCCTGTTTGCCTCAGCTGTCCTAAGCATGTCTGCTCTGGTGCTAATGGATTATTTCCATCTTTATCATGAGCTGGGGTCAGGAGGGAGATTATTGTTCTTGGACAAGAGCACATGCATCCTCAACAAACTCGGCACTTCGGGTAACCTCACTGGCAGGTCAGACTGTCTGTGTTTCTCTGGGGCAGACGGAATGAGAGCTTGAGTTACAGACAGGGGGTTGGAAGATCCTTCCTCTATGAGCTTGGATTTAGATTTCCCCTGAGTCCCAAGAGAGAAGGAGGGCAGCTCAAGGTGTCAGTGAAAGAATTCATGTACAGAAAATGCTACAGGATCTAACACCTATTAGGATTAAAATAAAAAAGTGTATGTACCAGACACACACTCTCTGTCTGTCTTTTTTCTGTCTGTGTATATGTGTAGATACAGGGGAAATGGAGGAAAATGAAGATTTGAGAGAAGCTGTGCATATATGTGTGTAATGTAGTGTGTGCATATGTGTGTGAGTGTGTGTGTGTGTGTGAGAGAGAGAGAGAGAGAATGTGTATGTATGTGAGTGAAGAGAATGTGTTGTGTAAGTGAGATATTAGGTGAGTGAGAGAATGTGTGAGAGAGGGTGTGTGTGAGAAAGAGATTGGTTGTGAGTGTTGGAAGGGGTGAAAACAGGACACATGGGGAAAGAAACCAAACACCTTGAATAAGACGGAGCTCTCATTTGAGAAGTCCTGGCTTTATCTGAGTGGAAGGGTAGATTATCAGTTCACTCTGTCCGTACCACACCAGCCTGAAAACACTTGGGTTCGATTCTAATTTAAAGTCTAAGAAGCAAAGAGTTTCCATTTGGTCAGCGTCCCTTTTTCATGTTTTTCACACAGTGCTCCCCTCCTTTTCCTTTTTCTCAAAGGAATGGTTGTTCCTTTGTTTAGGAACAAGAAATGGTTGTTCCTTTGTTTAGGAACAAGAAATGGTTGTCCCTTCTTTGTTTAGGAACAAGCCCTGAGTCACACAGAAGTGTCAAGGTCAGAGATCCAGCTGCTTTGTCCCATGTCTGTAGCATTCCCTCTCAGGTAGAGGAGGACAGGAAAGCTTAGCGTGGTCCCCCCTTGGATGTTCGTCTCTTTGCTCTGACACCCATTCCCCACCATTCTCTATTTCCTTCTGTATTACAGAAAACCACATTTCTCGTATATGGAGTCCTCTGACTTCTGAATGGCTTTGAGCAATGAGAGGTCATTGCAATAGATAAGTTCAAATAACATAGAAAATTCAAGGTACCCTTTTCTCCCCCTCCCTCTCCCTATTCCTCTCCTCCTTTCTCTCCAACAGTAGTGCCACAAGGACTCTTGTTGATGCCCCTGACCTCTGACCTCTGAAAACAGCACCTATTCCTATCATTCTCCCTCTGTGCTGTGGAACTGCTGCTGGTCTCTGGGCTAACTCAACTTTTGTATACCCCAGGCTAGCTCACTTCTGTACCATCAGGATAGCTCACTTTTTGTACCCCCTAGGCTAGTTCACCTTCTGTACCCCCAGGCTAACCTACCTTCTATACCCCTCAGGGTAGCCCGCCTTCTGTACAGCCCAGGCTAGCCCACCTTCTATACCCCCCAGGGAAGCCCGCCTTCTGTACGGCCCAGGCTAACTCACCTTCTGTACACCCCAGGCTAGCCCACCTTCTGAACAGTTTCTCAGTTCGTTCTTCTTTGCTGTAACCATGCCCCTGTATTATCATGCCTCTATTTGAAAGATCTCTGACTGTCTCCTACTTTCTAATAAACAAATCCTTTAGGAAATTATGACTTACAAGCAGTTAACTTGTAAATGGAATCAAGATGAGGTTTAGCCAGTGTGTTAGTTGAGCTGTTGCAGTAGCAAAATTCCTAAGACAGCCAAGGGGGAGACTGTGCTCACCCATTGTGAGCCTGTGGTGAAGTACACACCACTGTAGGAGTGCCTGCTTACCCAGGAAGCACTTACCCCATGGCCATACTGTGAAAGAGAGAAGACAAAAGTAGTACTCCACAGTGTCCTTCAAGGGTGTTCCCCCAGTGACCCAAGAGTCCCCCTTCATCCCAGCAGTGCCACACATGGCTGAGCCCTCGAGAGACAAGCCCTCAGGCACCATTTCAGATCCGAACTGCGTCACTAGTCATTGGAGGGTCCTAACTTTCACGAGCATTAATGTTGTACTGAGAAGCTGCTTGCATCCTTTGGCCACCACAGCAAGTCTATTATTTGACTCAAATGACGTGAGTCCTTTTATTTCACGACCGCTGTCTCTCTCTTTTCCTATCAATATTGCAGCATCAGTTCAAAACCAGGAAGCAAGCACGCAAACAGGAACATAACTTCCGCCATACTGATGGCAGCCATTAGTGGTAGTCATTTTTGCTGAGTCGTAATTAACCTCAGGAATCCGGAGATTTCAGAGACACTGAAAACAAACATTTCTCAGCAAGGTTGAGGGAACACACTGCTTTAATTTCAGGAAAAAACAGGCAAAGTGACATTCAAAATAATGAGCTACAAACTAAATAGTATTACCTGAAAGAATGCTTGAACTTGACAGATGGAGGAGGGACACAAAGAAGACAAATATGACAAAAATGTTTTTGTTTAAGGATTTTTTTTTGCACCAGTCATCCAGGAAATATTTATTTAGCTTTTTCTTCAATGTGGAGTGAAAAAAGTTACAGGAATTCTGTGGACTCAGACTGGGAATGGAGACAGGCAAGAGCAGTGAGGAAACCCTGAGGCCAAGTCCAGATCGTCCTCCCCCTCTGAGCTCAGTTTCCCTATCTGCTAATTAATAATGCACTAAGATCACTCATGCAGTATTCAATGCATATACTCATCCAGGTCCTAAGGGCTGCCGGCACAATTTATATCCCAGAGCTCCAGTTTCTAACATGGACTCCAATGTAACCTACTGACTTATGGTTTTGAGGGTCCCCTGTGGCTTTAAGCCTCCATCAAATATGATGGCATATCTTCTGGATTGCAACACAGCATGCAGTGTCTAGTAAAAGCTGCAAAAGGGAGAGAACAATACAGAATGGTCTTTTACTTTGAAAGGCAGTTAAGACTAGGATAAGAGATAAGAGAGAACGCTTTCAAAATAAGAGCAGGGGTAGGACAAGTTGAGTTAGTTAAAATTTACAAAAGGTATTGAGGGGGGGTTGGTGGGTTTGCCGGTTGTTTTGAGACAGAATTCTTTTTTTTCTTTTTGGGGGGGGTTACAAAAGCCCTTTTATAAAGCCATTTAAAACAAAAAGGTTTACAAAAGAAAAGAAAAAGATACAGAAAGGAATAACTTGCTTCATATGTCCCCAAAAAGAGAAAAAATAAGGGGGACAATGCCAACATGTTTGAGACAGAATTCTCATAGTCCAGGCTGGTCTTGAACTCTCTGTGTGGCAGAGGATGATATTGAACTCTCCATCTTCCTGCCTGTACTTTCCACGCTCAAATTAAAAGCCTGTGCCACCACAGCCAGTTTTTATGCAGTGTTGGAAGCAGAGCCCAAGGCTTTGTGAATGCAGGCAAGTGTCCTACCGCCTGAGTCCCTTCTCCACCCTGCCATTTGTATTCCTTTCTGCATGTCTCCTCGATGGTGAGCCAGAACAGTTTTCCCTGTTCAGTCAGGGACAGGACAGAAGCGGCTTCCTGAGGAGAAGCTACAAGGAACACAGACGAGATAGGGGAAGTGAGGAACAGCTGTGCTGAAGCTTAAACAAGGAGAAGGGGCGTCCCCACCTCAGTGCTGCTGCTAGTAGGGGCTGCATAATTCCTGGTTAGGGTGACGAATCCTGGGCTCGGTAGAAGAAGTTCAGAACCATCTTTGGCCTCTTCCCATTACACACACACACACACACACACACACACACACACAAAAGCAACCAGACATTAGCACCTCTGCCCTGGAAGGGACAGGGTAACCACGGCTGCTTGAGAGGAATAAAAGTGAACTGAGAAGAGGAGGCAAAGAAGGAACCAGCAGCTAACACTTGAAGAAGGAAAAAAGAGGACATTTTCCTGGGGTTTTGATTTCCTAGTCACCAACCTGTCCCTAGCCCATCACAAAGCCTTCTGGACTTTCCAAGGTGCTTTGGGAACACACTTGGGCCTGTAAATCTGGGAGACTTCACAGTCATAACCCCCGCCTCCCATCCTCTCCCACCCCTGCTGGAAAGTGTGTGTCCGAGTCCCAGTTATCAGCCAGGAGTAGATATCTTGACTGATTTTCCAGACAGCTCTTTTTGTCCTTCAGTCACCACTGTTGCCATGGAGATTCCAGAGTTTTCTGCCTCCCACGTGTGACCTCTCATCTCATGATGTTCATTCAGGCAGCCCAGGGAAATCCTGGGCAGGGACTTGCCAAGAACCTCAGCAAAGGTGACAGACAGACCCGTCCCCTTATCTGTGAGGCGCCCCCCCACTTCTTCCCCTGACTCTTTCCAAGAACACTCAGCAGGCAGAGATTCACCAGAGAGGCCTGCTGATGAGGCCACAGGGCTGTGGGACAGCCGGCTGGCCAGCTGACCACAGCCTCCTAGGCAGGGCGAGGCCAGGCCAGGAGAGCTGCAGAGCCAGCTTGCTTTCAACCAAGGCAGCCTAGCCCCCTCTTCCCTCTCCTCACACTCTGAAGGGGCCCATGGTTAACAGATCCCCCTTGTCTCCCACCTTCAAAGTCACAGGGCCAAACTGGAGAGGGTTTCCTAGAGCTGAACATTAATTCAAACACTCCAGGTGAGCACTTGAAACACCTAGTATTAGGAAGCAATGCACTCAAACTTCTAGAGTGTTCTTTGTCATTCCTCCTCCTTCACTGGCTCCTTTGTTCTTGAGACTTTGTCTGTGCTGTTTCCTGTGTGACAAATGTCACCTGTCTACATCTTAAACAGTCAGGGAAGACACACTACAGAGTCCACACTTCCTTCTTTCCATTTTTTTAAAAATAACCCCCAGCAACATTTTGTCTGCGTCAGACAAGGAGCAGAGCAGATGTTTAATGAGGGCTTGGTGTGACCTGGAAAGTGGTTAAAGGTGGGGTAACATTAGCCCTTGCTTCTCAGGCATGGCCTTGCGTGGAGCCTCAGTCAGTCACTTCCCCCACAGATCAGTCTCCACCAACCTTCCTGTCACCCTTTTAATCACTTTGTAAATTATTTCCAAAATGCATACTATGTGCCAGGCACCATATTGGATACTGGAGCAGTCATCATGTAGGAAACAGAGACTGGGGCTGGTAGGGGCTGGCTCAACGCCTAAAGAAGCTTGTAGCACAGGCACAGAGGCCTGAGTTTGACCCCTGAAGCCTATGAAAAGGTCAAGAGAATGGATTTCATTAAGCTGACCTCTGATCTCCACAAGCATGCTATGGGATTCACACCTAGACACCTAGATCAAACACACACAATAATAACAAATAGAGATTTTATAAAGGGAAGAAACAGAGATCGTCCTCAAGCTCAGATTCCAATCTAACAGAGGAGCTCATGCTCATGTAGAGGCTGTGTTGTACTTGTGTCTGGTTGTCATGTTCCAAAGACACTGTACTACTAATCTAACACACCCCACCCAAGCCACGCCAACTGGGATTCCTGACAGCTTCAAAAGTCTTTAAACTCTGCTGTCTGCACCTGACACAGGAAAATAAAAATCACGCCCCTTGGTCTGCCAGTTTCTTCCTGTGCATTCCAGAGCCCCCGCCACTCCCTTGTCTCCTGTATCTTCCTCCTCCTTTTTTGTTTTTCAGATTCAGTGTCACTCTACAGCCTAGGCTGGTCTGGAACTCACTCTGTAAGCCAGTCTGGCCCCCAGTTCACAGCCATCTCCCTACTCAAGCACCAAGTACTGAGGTCTTGGATATGAGCCATCACACTTGGCACTGCTTTCCACACTCGCCTTTGTTTTAGATTCTTAGTCCATCTCTTGTAAGCTCTACCATAAGCAACTACAAGTGATGTGCTTCCTCTACATGTGTGAACTCACATGTTTTGTTGACATTGAATGTGTGTGTGCAAAACACATTCAGTTTTTTCTCAGTTAAAAAACCATTCGTTGAAGTCTGTACAAACACTACAAATTATTTGTCTACTTAGCATTTTCTGTGAGTACTGTAACGAATTGCCCCAAACTGAGTAGCTTAAAGTATGCAAATGGATTATCTTACAGTTGTGGAAGTTGAAAGCCTGACACAGGACTCTCTAGGTTCAAGTCAAGACTTTCTAGTTCTTTCAAGTTTAAGATTCTAAGGGACAATCTGTTTCTGTTTCTCTTTGGGCAAGCCAAAGCTACTAACGTTCCTTAGGTAGTGGTCCATCCTGCCACCCTGAAAGCCAGTGTGGTAGGTCCATTCTTTTACTCATGACATGGGTCTAATGTTGACTTTTCTGTCTTCTTCAGGACCCATGAGGATTATACCAAATGAGCCATTTAAAACCTGCTAATTAGCTTTACATTCATTTGCAAAACCTAAGTGCCCCTTTTCTGTTAAAGCATCGCACACACAGGTTATGATGACTAGAGCATGAGTGTTTGGGGGCGGGAGATGGGAGGAATTATTCTGCCTTCACAAACCCCATAGAATGTATTCTCTCATCAAGGAAAATGAAAAATGCCACCACATATATCAGTGATTCTCAACCGATGGCTGCAACCCCTTTGGCAACCCTCTATCTCCAAAAATACATTATGATTCGTAACAGTAACAGACTTACAGTTATAAAGTAGCAATGAAAATAATTTTATGAGTGGGGGTCACCACAACATGAGGAACTGTATTAAAGGGTCACAGCATTAGGAAAATTGATGACCACTGCCCTGCATCATCACAGACCTGGGAGAATTTCTCTAGGATATAAATACAGTTTAAAAATGATAGGAATACACAATTTCAGGAAAGTCAACCATCACTCACTTCCTGACTCTGAGTGTCGAGTAGCATTGCTGTGGGGAGCAGTCCCTGATCACTCATAGAAGTGTTGTCTATCACCACTTTTAGATATATGGGGGTGGGGGGTCATCTTCTGACCACTCTGAAGGCAGACACAGTCATGTGGCTCATTCTGGCCAATGAAATATAATTAGAAGTGGGCAGACTCTATAGAGATTATATGAGGCAGAATCACATTCTACCCTAAACACCAGAGACTTAAATGCTGACATGGTCTTTGTCCAAGGCAGTCTCCAAATGACTACAGTGCACAGAGACCACGCCTTGGCTGCCAACCAACTGAACAATCTCTCTCTCTCTCTCTCTCTCTCTCTCTCTCTCTCTCTCTCTCTCTCTCTCTCTCTCTCTCTCTCTCTCTCTCTCTCCAGAAACAGTTTTCTTTGTTAAAGAAACTGAAACTGAATTATAGGGTTTTTACTGTAATACAACATGGCCTATCCTGAACAACAAGCCTTTAAAACCAAGAGTAACCCAAATTCAAACTCTATTTAGATAGACAGTGATAATGTATGAGTGTTTGTTTGCACAATCATGTGGGCATGTGGTTTGTAGGCACATGAGTGTAAAAGGCAGAAATCAACCTTGGTGATGTTTCCCCAGGCACTGTCCACTTTGTTTCTTGAGATATGCTGTGACTGAGACGTGGGAATTGCCAGTTAGGCCAGACTAGCTGACCAATGAGCCACAGGGACCCACCCATTTCTGCTTTCTCCTCCCTGGGGTGACAAGTGTGTACTACCTTCCTTGTGTTTTGTATATGGGTGCACTGGATAACGAACTGGAGTCCTCACGCTTGCAGGACAAACTTTTTACCAACTGAGCCACCTCCCCAGTTCTGAGCAGGCTCCATTTTTACCTAGTGCTTTCTTATCTGTGATTTCCAGTTTTGCTGCTTGACTTCCTTTTTATCTCACAGGCTTATGTGTTGCCTCCTCTTTCCCTCCCATGCAACTTCTGCATAAAAGTATATGGGGAAAGTGTGGTTTCTATCATGTTCTGTTCGCTTGCTGGTATGCTCTGGTGCCTTCTGCTGGCAGTGCATTCCTCCAGCAGATGGTCCATGTCCTCCTATGCCCAGCCCCAGCGGAGACTCAGTAACCACACACTGATGGTGCATTGTGGCACATTGATCGTATTTGGTTAATGCTTCTCAAGAGACTACTATCATTTTATTATAAAGAGGCTCAGATGACAGACTTGTGTCACAATTCTAGGAGGTAAGAATGTGAACCTTTGGGGCCGGACAGATGGCTCAGCAGTTAAGAGCACTGGCTGCTCCTCAGAGGTCCTGAGTTCAGCAACCACATCGTGGTGGCTCACAACCATCTCCAGTGGGACCTGATGTCCTCTCCTGGCATAAAGGTATACATGCAGACAGAACATTCGTATACACTAAATAAGTCTTTTTTAAAAACTCTACTTTGTGAGCCCAGAAGTAACTATCCCATTATATAGCCCAGGACCTGACTCTTTGACTGTCTTAGCCATCCCCTCCCAGACACTACAGCATGAGTGCAAGGAAGATGGTATAGCTCCTCTTCCTCCCACGAATGTGGAAAGAATGATGAAGCTGACATGTATTTCCAATGGGTTCACATGTTCTCAGCATCTCTGCCACAGGTTTGTTAATACTCTGTCTTTGCTCCATCGCAAAGGGGGACGGAAGCGGGGGGACTCACAATCCTGCTTCATCAGATGGGATACCGTGAACTGTGTTGCAAGCTCAGGCTCTCCAGAGATATAAACAACTCTAATCAGCAAGTGTTCTTGGAAGTAAATAAAGACTGGAGGGTACAAGAACACCGGGGAGGACCAGGCCAGAAAGATGGGACTTGTGTTTGGTTTCAAATATAAATACAGGGCTTGGACAGGAGAGACCAAGACCGTTCACTTCCTGTCTCAGTATCACCACTGTGGTTAACGATGATCCCTGAAGTACTCAGAGGCTTGGCTGTTGGCAGATGGCGGAGCATCCATTATCAGTCCATCAGCTGTGCTAAAATGACCCGTGGAAAAGTGTTTTTCTCTGCTGCATCTGTGCAAATAAACACTGACAATTTCTAATTCTGAGCTGCCTGCCTGTAAAGTGATCTAAATGATGTCAACTCAGTAACTCGTGAGCCGTGGCTTACCTCCAGTTGGATCTAAAGCATCAATTTGCTAATTCCTCTCTTTTCTTCTTGCTCTTGACCTTGACAGATTAGCACTCTGAAAGTGAAGCAAATGCTTCCCAGCCAGAGGGCTTCTACTGTTCCCAGGCCTGGAGCTTCTATTGGCCTCAGGAGGCTGAGGGTCATTAGCAGGGCTATCCGGGACACTGGAAACCAGGGAGTCAGGAACAAGGAGGTTGAAAGACTTAACCAGAGTGCACCAGTGACTGGGAGATACTGGTTGTTAGTAGACAGTGGGAAGAAGCTTGAGCCTCAGCTGCCATCTGCAGCTAAGATTCTACAGCAGGAGTTCTAGGACTTAGAACACTGACATGGTTTTGAACTCTGATCCGCCATGCAGTAGTTCATGCCCTTGAGCAGTTTATTCTTCACTCCCCAGATTGCTTGATAGCACAACTGGCCAAGGAGAGTGTATGGAGAGTGTCTGTGTATTAATCGAGTACAAAAATACATGTAAATACTGAGCTCAGCCTCTGTGTGGTCTATTAGATTAACCATAAGTTGAAGAGAGACTTTACACATAGGGTTGGGGAATGAATACAGATTCTCTGTTACACTTCAAGAAGTTGGTCCAGGAGCTGAAGAGTTAGCTCAGCAGGTAAGAGAACTGGCTGATCTTACAGAAGACCAGAATTCAATTCCTAGCACTCACATGGTAGCTCAAAACCATCTGTAACTCCCATTTGAAGGGATCCGCTGCCATCTTCTGGTCTCCTTGGTCACTGCATGCACACACACACACACACACACACACACACACACACACACATACACACACAGAGAGAGAGAGAGAAGAGAGAGAGAGAGAGAGAGAGAGAGAGAGAGAAACTGGCAGACACACATAAAATAAATATATTTTTAAAAAGAGGTTGGTCCTGGATGCATGCATGTCTGGGGGAGGAAGAAATCATAGAAAGGAGAGAGGGACCAAACAGATGGACCAAAGCCACCATCTTGGAATGTGCTGCTGCCGGTGATGAAACTATAGTCACTGTGGACATTGGAGGCTCCAAAGAAGAGAGCTGTAGACAAACATTCCCTCCACATCCACATTCTAAGTGGGAGCATAGAAGGACAGCTTTGCTGGGGGATCCAGGGAGCTGCTATCACTGAGAAGGAGCTAGCCTTTGGAATAGAATGATGGAGGTGGTCAAGCAGTGGTTGCTGCCAGTGTAGGGCAGGCCGACTAAGCTCCAAGAGGTAGAATTATTCTCTCCCTTGGCAGACTTCACTAGCTTCCCGCTGCTGGAGGGGAAAAGTGAGGACCCGGGACAAAGCTCAGTGGTGTAGTGCATGCTTAAGTATGCACATGGCTGGAGCTTTTACCTTGTGTACTGTAGACAAATACATAGGAGGAAAATAAAACCCTCTCCTAGCACAGCAAAGAAGCACATTCCTGCCTCTCTGGCATCAACCCCCACAATGCTCCCTCTGCCTCTCCTCTGCCACACACACTTCTCCCCTGTTCTCCAAATACCTGAAACTCTTTCCAAGCTCACAGTCTCCGTCCCATCATTCTCTTATGTATAACCCTAGTGCCTGGCCCATCTCATCTGCTTCAGAGACGCCGTCGTTCAGAGACCCTACGTTTGTACAACCCACGTTCTCAACCGCCCCACAGAGTTGGCAGTCAAAGGCTTTCTGTTATGGCTGTCCCTGAGTGTTGTAAGCCTGTTGTTGCACCATCATCATCTCCATCCAGAGGACCAAACGTAGGAACTTGTACATTCTAGGCAAGAGCTCTACCAGGAACTCCATCCCTAGCTTCCACCCTTACCAGGATTTCATCCACCTTTATTGCCCCTTCCTCTTTTAAAGCCATTTCAAAAATCTCAAAGTTTGATAGACTCTGGGCTATCTCTCTAAACCCAGGAGGAGGGGGGGATCAGGGACATCAGTTTAGAGTTCACACTGGACTCCAATCATTCCGTTTATATCCCCCCCCACCCCCGCCCCCGTGTTACAATAGCATCAGAGTATAGCCCCAGGGCAATCGGCCTGCGTTGAGGCAGATGTAACTGAGCTGTTGCATGGCCAGATGAGTAAGACAGGTTCGCAGATGATGTCCCAGCACCCAGTTCTTCTCAGCCTGTCCACACCTGGGCTGAGCTGTCGTCACCAAGCGTCTGTGCAGCTTTAAGCAATTTAAGCTGAGAACAGACCAGCTGAAGGAAATGCTGAAATGCACACAGAGGTGTAATTAATGTCCATGAAGTGATGCTGATGAGGACCTCAGTGCCCTGTGATGCAGAGGATTCGGAGAGTGGAGTATGACTCTACTGTTCCTGCATGCCCCTGGGTCCCTGCATAACTCAAACAGCTCCCTGAGGAGAGCTCACTGGGGAATGTCCTATCTTTTGTGAACAGTGCAGAGGAGGCAGGGGATATGGTTGTTCTCTTATGTCTTTCCCCCAAAACGTGCCAGCACACTTTGACCTTGGCTCCAACTGGACATACCCAATGGGCTTTGCCAGAAAGGAGAAACTTAAGGCTCAAATCCTAGAGGCCACCAGTGACTTAGAAAGTGGGTAGACCTAGAGAGATAGCTCCATGCTGCAAGTTTGAGGATGCAACTCCAGATTCCCCAGAAACCAAGTAAAAAGACAGACATGGTTCCATGTGACTATAATTAATTCATGGCAGCAGGTGGAGACAAGCGGGCCTCTGGATCTGAGACCAGCTCCCTGACCTGAGCTTCAAGGCTCCAGGGTGATGAAATGCCTTGTCTTACAAAAGGCAGAGCGTGCTTGAGGACAGACATGTTAGGTTGTCCCCTGTCCCCCCTCCCCTGCAAGTGCATTACATTACACTTCTGGGGTGTGTACTCGAACACCCTCTCCTTAGAATATGGAAAGCCAGCTTAGTCCATCACATCAAACTCTGCAGCTCAGGCACCAGCCCCCAGCGGGGTCTGGCCAGGCCTTGGCTCAGAGTGGGTACAACCTTTAACTTCAGTGAGTTTTGCCATTATTGGCAGCCCACCCTCCATCCCCTTCGTTCTGGGCAGGATGGCTCTTGCTCAGGTGGCGTGAGATGGCAAACTGAGATAACTCCAGTCACAGCAGAGAGCGGAAGTCAGACTGCAAAAGAGAAAGAGGGCGAACCTCAGCGACTGGGTAAAGCACTGCCCGCCCGTCAGTCAGAAAAATGCTGGGTGAGGGGTCGTTGTACCGAGCTGTGAGCTAGCAACCTGCTAACTTATTCTACCGCCACAGAGAGCTGCAGAGTACTACAAATTACAGGCCACGGTAAGGGTTTGCAAGCATCAAATTTAAGATGTCCCTTTCAAGAGCCTACAAAGTGCAGGCTCCATGTCAATGCCCCACCCACTTGCCCTTGGATATCTTTGGACCAAGGGTCAGTGGTCTTTTGCTTCCAGTGGAAGGACTTGGGGAGTCTGATCTTGGGTTAACGAAGCTGGTTTTGCTCACGGGCACAGGAAGCCACAACTCTGGGGTAAGCGGTGTCCCTGCCTCCTACTCTTCACAAAGGGCTGGCAGGTGCAATCCTGGGAAATCCCCATCTCCCTTGCCCCGGATTTGAGGGCATGGCTTACTTTCCCAAGATGCCCTGATGGGATCCGGGGGCAGCTCCCCTGTCTGCGACTTTTGCCCGAGCTTGCTTTCTTCTTTGGCACTGTCCCCTGGCCTGACCTGCCCTGCCAACCCACTCTCTTCCTGCTTCCCACCGGAACCCTCGCCTGAGGTTTCTCGCCAGTGAATGCTCCGGCAGCATTTTGAAGTGTAAAATCAAAGCGGGGGAGCTGTGATGGTTGAGCACATGTGTCAATATGATTGACTAGAGTGGTGCCTGGATAGCCAGTGAAGCGCTCTCCAGTGTCCATAAGGGTGGTCCCTGAGGAGAATGGGTTGGGCAGACTGGATAAAAAGCTGCCGCTTGATGGAGTGGGCATCGTCCGAATGTTTCAGGGCCCCAAAAGGGCAAAAGGGTAAAGAAAGGAGAATTCACTCTGCCTGGGCCGACACCCATTTGCTTTCTAATCTTGGACACTGGCAGCCCTGGCGTTCTTATCGAGGGACTTAGAACTTGACTAGGACCTACATCATTGGTCTCGGGCCTTCTGGACTTGGGTTCAAAGTACACTCCTTGCTTTCCTGGGTCTCTGTCTTGCAGACCACAGATTCTAGAACATACCAGCCTCTGTACCACATGAGCTCTAAGGAGAGCTCAGTTCTGTTTAGGGTGATCCTGACACAGAAGTCTTCTCTGGGGAAGAAACAGCTCAAAGAATTACTATTGGAATCTGAAAACACAAAAGTGACTAGAATATTGTAGACAGACTCAGGACTCTGCCTCAGTGAGCTGCCAAACAAATGCATTGTAACTTATACTCCAGATAAAATTCTTGTACTATAATATGCATATGTGTAGAGTATGAACATCTGTAGACAGACTGCTAGGTGAATTCACCATGAGACCTTAATGCCTCCATGCTAATTCCACAGTCAAACTAATGCAGCACACACAGATGACATATCATTGGGTGCTGTTTCTCACCAGGAGGTTTTTGGGAATGCAAGCTGATCCCATTAGAATCACATTGAAGCCTTCGTTTATAACCAACCATCAGGGACATAATGCACAGGAAAATACCCAGCAGCCTTTGTGGCTGGCTGTACCTTCTGAGCCCTTTGTGAAACTAATACTTAGCAAGACAAAATAAAGAACTTGAAGATGGGAGTAGCAGAGAGGCATGGATTCGGATCTGCGTCTGTTTCACCAGCTCCGTGCTTCCAGAAATAAAACCGCGTATCTAGTTTGCTGTTCTGTAAAGTGAGCGCTTGAATGACTGAAGTGGGTAGGGAGGAGCCTTTACATAAAGTGTCTAACGCATTATCTCTCTATAGCTTACCTTTTTTTTCTTTTCTTTTCTTTTCTTAAGGAGTCAGATCTAAAGAGTATCAAAACAGCACAGTCTGATTGATGGAACTTTGGAAGCCACGCCTCTGCAAATTCCATGCCTTTGTAAGTTCCTTGAGGGCAGAGGCTGAATCATTTGCCTCTTCAGTACAGCGTCAACCTTGCCAGAGTTGCCCAATAAGCATTTCCGAAAGACGGAAGAAAAAGCTATTGCCTCAGTTACCGTGGAGAGGCTGCCACCTGGTGGACAAGGATCAAAACAGCACACCTGTGGAACCTGGGTTCTCCCCAGAGGGTTGAAATAACTTTTACCGCAGCTGCTGCTAGTCATAAGTGTTTTCAAGGCAACAGAAAGAAAACGACAGAGAGAAACAAAGTGATTTCTTCAGATTATTTCCTGGGCCAGAATTCTGGACTGCGTAAAATGGAGAAGTGAGCTGAACTAGCGTGCATTTCTCTCCACTTTTTAACTGCGGATACAATGTAACCATCGCTTCAAGATCCTCCTGCCTTGACTTCACTACCTTAAACTGGGAAATTATGTAAGCCCTTTCTCCCTGGAGTTGTTTTTGTCAAGAGTGTCTTGTCTCGGCAATAGGAGAAGAAACTAAGCCATTGCCCGAGTGTAAGGTGGAGTGTGGGTACATACATCATCAGCCTTGTGGCTCAAGGCAACATTATATCGCAAAGTCACAAAAGCTCTGTTTATGCCTGCGTGTTGCACCTCACTCCCTTGCTGGGAGATCAGCATCTCCTTTTGCCAATGGGCTGTTTTCCCAAGGACTCCATGGAAGTCCAGGTCAATGAAGCACTTATTGAGCAATGACCACAATTTCCTGAACAGAGTTTTCAAGCACAGGCAATCATGTGAGGGAAGTCCTACTCACTTCCATCAATTCAAGTCTGCCTCTGCCTCGGGAGAGCACTCAATCAGAGATGCCATCATCTCCATTCACAGGAGCCTCTAAACCCTTCCAGCTAATTGGCCCAGGAAGAAAACGGTGCCTGGAGGACTTGGTGGGACTTGACACAGGCTGGCCTCTGCCTTCTCCCTTCCTGGCAGCTATTTCCTGCACCACATGGGGAACGTGGAAAAGATGTTTCTGTTGGTACCAGACATCTTCCCATTACTGGACAAAAGTAAACTGGGGTGGGGTGAGAACATCAAATCGGTTACCCTGATCTCAGACCTCCATCCCTAGAACAGATGCCACACCAGGTCTCCCCATTTATTGAATGTTACCCTGATCTCAGACCTCCATCCCTAGAACAGATGCCACACCAGGTCTCCCCATTTATTGAATGTTACCCTGATCTCAGACCTCCATCCCTAGAACAGATGCCACACCAGGTCTCCCCATTTATTGAATGTTACCCTGATCTCAGACCTCCATCCCTAGAACAGATGCCACACCAGGTCTCCCCATTTATTGAATGTTACCCTGATCTCAGACCTCCATCCCTAGAACAGATTCCACACCAGGTCTCCCCATTTATTGAATGTCTCAAGTGTCTTTCCTTCCTCCTAGAGATGGCAGAAGACTCCCCCCCCCCAACGATGTATTTCCTGCCTGTGGCACTGGAAAGTTGGTATCAGTGTTACATCTGAGAGACTTCTGTTGAAACATGTCTGCCTCTCCTCTGTTACCCACACACAGAACCCGAGACACTGGTACTGACTAAGGGCCGAGTGGAGTGTGGAAATCAAACAGCACAGCTTCCTAGGGGAAGAAACCCTATTGGAAGGATTCTCCAGGCAGAGGCAGAGTATCTATCAGCTTCAGGCCTGTGTCACCCTCAGCCAGGTGGCATCCCTTCATCAGCCCTTTTTATAACTGGTCTAAGTGTGGTATTCCACACGGCAGAGCCCTACAAGGAAATATTAACATAACTCTGTACCCCTTTGAACATATATTTTTTTAAAAAATGAACTTGGAAACCACCTATGGAAAGGGCTGAATCCATGTCTGACATGTAGGGGCACTCGGAAAACCACGTTTGGTTTCAACGCACAAACATTGAATTTATTTGGTACAAACAGCTTGGATTACACTTTCAAGAGCACATGCCCAATGTGTTTGGGCTTTGTGGAGCCTGGTATTCCGTTCTAAACTATACTCTTAGAGCCCACTCAAGGGACAAATATCCCAAAGCTTCATTGGGTATCAGTATCTCATGCTTTAAAATGAGCACGGCATGCTGTCGAATTGCCTTCTAAATATTTGTATTGATACCCGTAAACATGGTGGGCTTCTCTCAGCCTCCATGGGCAGTGGACTCCAGTCGGTGGAGAGACTGGTCACAGAGCAGAGGTGCAGGCCTCAGCCCTAATCTATATCATCTACATCACACACAAGCCTCTGCAACCTCCAAGCCTCAGAGAGTGGTCTGGAAAAGGAGGCCAAAAATGTAGGAGCTGGAGGATAGCAAGGAGAGCTATGAAATGCTGTCTCCGAGACCAACATGACTGGCTCGTGATGCAACTATGGCTACCTGTGCGAGCACAAGCCAGCCAGCACTCCAGCAGAGATGAGCATGGTGACCTCCCATCCTTTAAGAAGAAGCTACTGCGGTTGATAGCTGCTGGGAGTGGGGGTATCGTTCTTTTCTGAGGGTGCTCTTATTGGATGGCCCACACTTACACACATATAGATGGGCAGCACTAACTGGATTTAGTGGATTATAAAAAAATCAAACAGATGTGAACTTTAGAGGGGAACATGTTGAGGAAGATATGGAGGGAGCCGAAGGAGGTAAGGGGGGTAGGTAAGATCATATTTCATTGTAAACCTGCATGAGATTCCCAAGAATAAAAAAAAATGTAATTGAAAACCAGAATGAAACAGCCTTGCTGAGGTTCTAATCCGGCAGGTCAGAGTGTTTAGACATGTGACGTTTAGATAGAAACTCCAAGTCCTCCTGCAGCAAAGCGGTGCTCGCACCTTGGGTGTTGTTACTACAGGAAGCGGTGTGCCAGTAGTACCTGTTAGTTTTTATCTGACAGAGGCTGGGAAGTTAGCTCCGTGTACAAAGTGGGGGTTGTACTGAAAAAAAACAGAGAAGTTAAGAAAGAAAGGGTATTTGGTCTTCTTTGTATCAATCATGTATTTCATTCTAAGCCCCAGTGCTATACTCTAGATACAAGCAGAAATAAAAAAAAGTCCTGTGGCCTCAAGGCATAAGAACTAATTAGAGTTCTAAGATACATGCTCACAGCAACATAGAGCTGGGGAGAGCAGAGTCAATAGCTGGTGTAGCTGACTAGGGAATGAATGAATGAATGAATTGTTATAAAACAATGAGGAGGCTGGAGAGATGGCCCAGTGGTTAAGAGAATGTGTTGTTCCTGCAGAGGTCCCAGGTTCAATTCCCAAGACCCATATGGTAGTGGCTGATAACTGTAACTCCTAAAGAATTTGATGCCCTCTGGTCTCTGCTGGTCACTTGCACACATGTGTACACAGACATACATGAACCCCAAACATTCATACACATAAAATTAAAATAAATAAACCTTTTGAGAGTGAGAATGAATGTCATTCTTAAGGTAGGGCTGTGGGCCCAGGGACTATGCACAGCAAGCATGAGAACCAGAGGTCAGATTCCCCAGAATCTATGTAAATTCCCAGTGGCTATGGTAGCCTGTAATACCAGCCTCTGTGAATAGGGCCAGGCAAGATCCCAAGTAAGACAGCTGGTGAAACGAGACATTATCGGTGAGCTCTGTGTTTGATCAAGAGATCCTGCCTCACTGAGTAAGGTGGAAGAGTGGTTTCCAAGTTACCTGATTACATGGATACCAAGTTTGACCACTGTAGTCATGAGAAGATCTACACTGTGCAGGAAGTTAGTCAGTGGCTTAAAGGAAGTGTCATCTCAGAATGGAGACACTAATTTGTGCCGCAGACAGAGCCATCTGAAAGGCCAGAGATGATACATGTAAGCAATGACTTTAGGAGCAATGCCAAAGGAGACTGTGTCTGAAGTTCTTGGAGTATCTTACTGAAACAAAAGAGAGCTCTGGAATAGATGTAGTTTTCACTCCATGTAACAGTCAAGGAAACAGTAATGCATTACAGCCCAGATGGTATCTTTGCGGCCTCTAGCTTGTAGGATTGATAAACTACAACACTACATCTGACTTATTACTAATTTTATTAAAAAATATTTATGGAAGCATAGTCTTGTTCTTCATTTGCATTTTGTTTCCAGTCATTTCCATTCTACAGCAGCAGAGATATTCACAATACAGTTCTCGTGGTGTGCAAAGCCTGAAGCATTTTACATCTAGACCTTCACTGAAAAGCATCTGCTGACTGCTGCCCTTGCCTTGGCCTTTTAGCACATGTGGTCCAGTAAACTCTGTGCTGGCAGCCTCATACTGAATGAAGCCATCAGCCTAGGGGATGTCCCCAGCCTCTGGACACTGCCAGCTTTCCCTCCTCTGATGAGGAGGTGTGGCAGAACTCAAGGGTCTTCCCAGGACTTAAGCCCTGGAAGAGAGCAAGTCCCTCGAGAGCTTGAATTCCTGTGGCATCTCTGTTGTTTATATTGAAAATACCACAAGAACTCATTTTTCATGCTATTTCAGCTGAAAACAGGCATGGCGGCACCCCAAGCTAGAGATGGGGAGGGGCTGTGTTTGTGCAGTGGGGCTCAGCCTGCCATGCCCCAGGTTGCCTGGCCCAGGTGCGTTGGGCACAGTCCAGGCTTTCTTCTGGGATACTGGGCCTGAGGAATGAGGGTATGTTGGGGGGGAGGAAAGGTGCCTTTCTGGAACCTGGCCCGCCCTCATCTGGAAAAGCAAAAAGCACAAGCTGGCGTTCACACATCCACCTTGTTCGACAACCTAACATGGGTCATTAATTGAAATAAAATGAAACCAAATGCAAACCAGATGTTAGCATATACACTCCCACACACAATTCCTAGACAAATCACCAAATGGAAATACACTAGAATGTTCCCTGTTGCTATTTGAGGGTCATGGATTTACCTCAAATTCTTAGTTGTATTTTGTTTTTCTTCTGTAGCACCTAAGCAAAGGAGAATAAGACAAAGGCAGATAAATTATAACTTAAAACTATGTTCTTGGTGCTGGAGAGATGACTTGGTCAGTAAAGCTCTTGCCTTGCAAGCAAGAGGATCTGAGTTCAATCCCCAGAACCCATGGGGAAAGTGAGGTGTGGTGGACCAAGTGTGTTACCACAGGATGGGCAGGCAGAAATAGGCAGATCCACAGGCCCACTACCCACTGAGCCTAACCTCCAAGGGAAGCTCCAGGCCAACAAATGACTTGTTTAAATACTGGTTCCATGTATTCTCATGTAATCTTACTCACAAAAACATGTACATGTGCATACATAGACATATGTACATATGTGTATATGTGTGTATGTTTCAATTGAACAAAATACCAGAAACTAGTGCTTCATATAATAAACATTTATTGGGAGGGAGATGGCTCAGCAGGTAAAGGTGCCTGTCACCAAGACTGAGAACCTGAATTTGATCCCCAGGTACCATGTGGTACAAGGAAAGAACCAATGATGTACGTCTTCAGATGTTCACAAGCATGTAAAACACGCATGTGCAACAACATGCATACACATATACATACATACATGCATACATACAGATTAATGTGTTATTTTAAGCTAAGTATTAACCACCTACCATGTGTCCACATTCTGCTTTCTCCTTGGCTTCCAGTATGCCTTACAAAAATTTTCAATTAACACCCCCTAAAAAATCCCTGATCACACAATTTGAGCATACCACCACTACAGCCTTTACCGCCTACTTTGAGAGTGATATGTAAAAACAAGAGGATGACCACTCATCTGCAGCAGATTAACTGTTCCAAGGAGTCTATTGCCACAATCCCCGGGGTCTAAGATGCATTTTCCTGGGAGATAGTAAGTCAAATTGCAACCATACAGCAGAAGGCAACTTAAAGATATTTGGATAAGTTATCATGGCCCATTGGGAAGCCAGAAAGTTAAGTGAACGTGTCAGCATCCATGACCATTGTCAACCCCAACCTTGGCATTAATATGACTCATTTCATTAGCCTCCACTGAGCCCCCAAATCTGAATATCAAAGGCAAGGCATGAAATGAATGTGAGAGAGTAGAAAAGGTAAGTGCAGAATGTCTGAGAGTTACATAACCTAGTTAACACAAGCTGAATATGAAGCAGCAGATGTCAAAGCAAATTTTGACGCATATGTCTTTCCTCTTCACAAATAATGAGAGACTACTCCTCAATGATGTGTGAGAGAGGTTATCAGAGAATAGCCAAGGTTGCAAAATAATGGCTGGCCTAAGCACATGGCTGGAGACTGATTTTTCTGGTAAGAAGACTGGAGTTTTACTGTGATAGTGGTCCCTTGGATGTGTGTGCTAACCTGCTCCCTCTGACCCTTCATAATTACAGATGCTTGTGACAGTTCTACTGTCATTTACCTCCCAACCACAGCTGCTAAATTGTTCAGGGGCAGAGAGGGAGGGGAGGTACTTGGAGCTTGGGAAATGAAACATCTTCAGAAAGTTAAATAAGCATCCTCAAGAGATACCACCCGCCATTAGCCATCTTCCATACTACAAAATGGAAGTTCTCCTCTACAGCCTATGATCTATCCAGCCATGAATTGTTGGGTAGATTTACGGTAACAGCCACAAATTCTCCCCTACTGAATGGATCTTAAGTCCAATTAGACAGTTTTTGGTCACCCCCAAGAGGAAAAATGTCACTCTGGTATTGTTGGTAATATCTTTCTGGGATGGTCATTGTGGTTTGTAGTCCTAACAGCTGCGTAGGACCAAGGAATACTATTTTCCTTGTGTGTTTGCACAGTAACTTTAGACACTACAAAAGCTAGTCCTCAGGAAGGAGGCTTCCTTGTCAATTCCAGCTTAATTCCTCAAAGCCCTATGTCTGAAGTGTGGTGACTCCAGGAATAGGGTCCTCCCTCCAAGTTCTAGGAGGCAACTACAGGCAATGACAATAACCTATATTGTTCTGGGAGTGAGTCTCTTGGACCACTCTGACCAACAAAGCAAAGGAAGGTTTCTCTTTCCTAGCATTATAGTTCTTATTAGATAGTTTATGGCTTTTGAGAGAAGCACTGTCACCCCAAGTGGCAGTTGCTACATTTAATATACATGCATATATGTACATATTAAGTATGGATTTAAGTAAGTTTATCAAATACTAAATTCCCCCATGGCTTTTTCAAACACCCTTAATGTTATTTCTCTTTCCTTCTTCCATTTTCCTCTGTATTACCCTCCCTCTCTCTCCCCAATTGAAGTTTCCCCATCTATTTTTCCCAAACTATAAAATTATTGGACTCACATCACAGAAAGCCCCATCTCAAGGAAGAATATACAGCTAAACAAAGTAGCAGTCAAATGTTACTATTACTATGTTTTCTGAGGAAGACTGTTGAATGACAGATTTGGGTCATTATCTATTTCTACTACAAATAAATATTAGCTATCTGTGTTTTGATTGACATAAGCTCTAGGAGGCAAAAGCCATGGTAGTTTCTATATTTAAGGACAAGTGTCATTAGTTCCTGTGTTTGTTTTTCTTTTCTTTTCTTTCTTTCTTTCTTCCTTCCTTTCTTCCTTTCTTCCTTCCTTCCTTCCTTTCTGTCTTTCTTTCTTTCTCTCTTTGCAAGACATGGTTCTCTGGGTAGACTTGGCCATCCTGGAACTCATTCTGTATACCTGGCTGGCCTCAAACTCACAGAAATCTGAAGGACTCTGCCTCTCATTGCTGGGATTAAAGGGACATGCCACCATGTCCAGCTTCTGTGTTGGTTTTCATTCCTATGATGAAATAACTTATGGGAAGATGGGCTTATTTGGGTTTATTCCTGATGGCCAAGTTCAAAGTGTTTGGTAAATGTCCCTTTTTTCAGTATCTGAGAGGCACTGGACATTTGGAGAGCACTACTGTGGACACTAGGGTTGTGTGGAACAGACAAGAGTCTAGTTTTCAATCATTTTGTGCCAAGAACAGTCTATTGTTGACTTTTTACTTTTGAGGGAACCACCATCCAGCTCCCAAGTAAATACAAAGAGACCCAATCTTAGCTTGACTTGTTTCTAGCCAGCTTTTCTAACTTAACCTATCCCATTTCCCTTTAACTACATTTTGCCTCTGGGATTTTTACCTTCCTTTATTCCATATATCTCGCTTTTCTTCTTACTCTGTGGCTGGATGTGTGGCTGGGTGACTGGCACTGGCATCCTCCTGACTTTCTCCTTCTCTCTCTCTCTCTCTCTCTCTCTCTGGCTGTTCAGCTCCGTATTAGACCAATCAGGTCTTTTAGGCAGGCAAAGTAACACAGCTTTACAGAGTTAAACAAATACAACGTAAAGAATGCAACACATCTTTGAATCATTAAACAAATAGTCCACAGCATAAATGAACGAAACACATCTTAAACTAATATTCCACAAGAATCTAATGCCATTCTGTCATCCTTGTGGGTGGCACCAAGTTTCTCCCTAACCCCATTCAGCCGATATTATTGGTTCTATCTTACTGAAATAAAAACCAAGTTTGGCTGTAAACCACTCAAAGTCACACACGAGTTGGTTATAACCCATCTTTGGTGCCTTACTATTTCTCATGAACCAAGGGTCACTTATAAGTTTAAATTCAACAAAAGACTGCTGAAATGCACAGTGGACCAGGTTATCCAATAAAAGCACCTGTGTGCATACATGCATGTGCACCCAGGCACACAGTAAATATGCAGACATATTTTCTACTGCAGACCTCATGTGATAATACCAGTACTTTCTTTGTGTCTTTCTGCTGCGAGGACTATTAAGGAAGCAACTATTCTTTTATAACTTTTCAGGCACACACATGTTCTTTGACCAGTTTTCATTCTCTTCTCCTCCTCCCCTTCTTCCTCCCAAGTTGCTGTCTTTATCATTTATGGCACATTGTATTAATTAGGATTGCCCACATTTTCATGAGTGGGGAGCTGTTTGCTTAAGTTGTGACAGACTCCCCTAGAATACTCCTAGAGCTGACAAACACTTGCGGTAAAATCACTCAGGTGAAGGGGACATACCAGACCCAGGTGTCTTCCTCTATAACAACAGCAAACACCCTGAGAAAGAAATCAGGGAAGCAATTAATAGTAACCTCAAAAGAAAATAATCTGGAATAAACAATTAAGGGAATGAAAGACTTCTATAATGAAACCTTAGAGGCACTAAAGAAAGAAATTGAAGATGATACCAGAAATTGAAAAGATCTCCCATGTTCATGTATTGGAAGAATTAATATTTAAAATGACCATTCCTCCAAGAGCAAGCTAGAGATTCAATGAAAGTCCAACTGAAACCCCATCTCTATTCTTCATGAAAATAGCAAAAGAACCTTAAAATTCATACAGAAGCTTTCTTTTATTTCTTCCAGTCTTGTTATTCCTTTAGAACAACAGGTAACATGGAATCACTTTCTTGTCAACATGGATGTGGGAAATAAGCAGGTTGACTGTGAGGATAGGTGGACAAATGACTGAAATTCACCCCACCCTAAGGAAATGACTCCATGGTGGCATGGGGAGATGTCATTTGTGAAGCCCAGGTCTAAGGGCAGCCTTAGGGGTTGATGAGCATCCCAAAAGTAAGCCATGTTTTATCACTTACTTTCCCTGCTGCACCATAATAGCTGGTAAGAGCATCTTAGGAAGGGAAGGAGGGAGGAAGGGAGGGAGGGACGGAGGGATAGAGAGAGGGAGGGATTATTTTGGCTCACAGCTCAAAGGTGCTGTCAATCATGGTAGGTAAGGCACAGCTTGAGCTTGAGACAGCTGGACACATTGCATCTGCAGTCAAGAAACACTGAACAATGAATTCTTATGCTCAGCTCATTTTCTCCTTTTCTTACATTTCTATTCTACCAAAATGTCAAACATGCTTACAATGTATTTTGATCATGTCTGTCCCCCACTCCCTTTCTCCTGCTACCCTGGAACCCACCAACATGTCTCCCTCTCAATTTCAATGTTTTCTCCCTTTTATGCTTATCCCATGGAATAATGCCACCTACATTTAGAATGGGCCCTCCCACCTCAGTTTACCAAATCTAAATAATCTTTACAGACAAGCCCACAGGTTTGTTTCCATGATGATTCTTAGGGTTTGTTTTGGTTTTTTACTGGTTTGGGTTTTTTGTTTGTTTGTTTTTGTTTTTGAGACATGGTTTCTCTTTGTAGCTTTGTAGACAAGGTTGGCCTCAAACTCACAGAGACCTGCCTGTCTCTGCCTCTCAAGTGCTGGGATTAAAGGCGTGCACCACTCCATGGTGATTCTAAATCACATCACTATCACCCATCACATACACACACAGACACACACACAGACAGAAAGAGAGAGAGAGATAACTTCTAATTTATTGTGTGAAGTCAGAAACCCGGATTAAGTACCCAATCCTACTACTTAGTTCTTAGCAATCAATTAATACATGTTATACCTACATGTGCCAATATTTCCCTGGCTCCATGATACATATTTTGATCATTTATCATTCCCAGTGTTTCTTTCGGTAAATATCATGCATATTGAGCAATATTTTAAAATTCATAATTAGAACACCTATCAGAGGCTAATGGTCTTTTCATTTCCATATTTGTAGCAGTGGCAAGGAACTAACTATACACAGAAAGGTATTTATATCAAATTGCATCATGTTTCAATTAACAAGAATGGTATGTTCATGATGAGAGGACAAAGGCTGAGGTCAAGGTTCAGCAGTAGAGTATGTGGGAGTAAGAGTTGAAAACATAGTTCATCGGTAAGAGTGTGTGTAGAGAAATCATGAGACCATAGGTTAAATTGCCAGCACTCCAAGGAAAACGAGGAAACAGATTATTCTGTGTTTATGTCATTGCTGTTGTTTTGAGACAGGGTCTTGCTATGACAGGTTTAGCTGGCTTGGAGCTTCGTATGAAACCCAGGCTGGGATTGTAGACATGAGCTTATGCATAGTTGTTTTCTCTATTCTCGAGTAACTTTTGGCAATGGAGACTCTATCTTGGATTTTAATGAATGGCTACACTTCAGACATAAAGAAAAGGGTTATAATGAAATGAACTTGTTGAGATGATAGAGTAATATTTTTTGGAGTCTACTGGAATGAAGTTTCACAATAATGGACCTGTTTCTGTATGTTTGTTTTTTAAATTGGTATCTCTATGCTTATAGTAGAGTAAAACAATGTCAAATAAACCTAAAATTTATATGCAAAAAAGGGTTATAAAAGTGGACCAAGAGGAAATGAAGCACTGCTGTTCTTAAGTGAGACTTTTCCTGGGGAATCACGACACATGCACATCTACACGTATCAGACAGGGAGGCCAAGACAGATCCAAGTGACTATTCTACAAAGTACAACTTGGGGAACCACCGAGTTAATGGGGTTGCTAACTGGAGTATGAATGCAGGGTTATCTGCCTGAGCACAGATGACTCAAAGGCAACTTCATCTCTGAGAAGCTCGTCCCAACATGGGTGGACTCACAACAGCTGGAGACCTGGAACTCTCTGCACAACTGGCAAGGAGTTGCACATACCCTGGGGTCTCCTCTAGGTAGCTTGACTTCCTCCAGGCAGCTCAAATGGCCAGAGTTCTGCTCCCCAGCAGTTGTTTACTGTTTTCAGGATTTTGGGTCCCCAACTCTCTGGGATGTGTGAGGTTTGTTTACCTCCTGGATCTCAGGAGTCTTGGGAGCCTACCTGGTGTGGATTCCTCCTGGGGGTAGTATTTCTATTAGGAGGGTCTGGCTATCAGGCAGCTATGCTTGACGAACAAGTTGAGTGGAAGGGAGAGTAAGTACTAGACTACTGAGAGAGTAGGGAGAGGGACATGAAGTCATAGGATGTGGAGACAGAACATTACACTGAGACAAAGAGCTTTGCACCACATGCGACAGGATCACACTTATTTGCTAACTTCAGGGCACATGTGAGGCCAGTCTCCTCAGAAAGGAATTGTGTCATTTGTCTTTTAATATCCCATACATCTAACATGGCAGGTGATGTATAAAGGGCTTCCAGTTAGAGTTGTGTATGAAATGAGGCCACTTACAGGAAGGCGTTTGACCAACACAGTGTATACAACAGCAGTGGATGATTAATACTGATGAGGAGACAGTTCTCACGGCAAGCTGATGCAAGACTCCCAAGGGCCAACTCATGTGCTGACTTCTCAGCAATCATGAACACTGTAGTCAAAGGTCAGCAGGATTTCCTTACCAAACACAGTAAAAAGAACCCATCCACTAATCTCTGATCCAGGAACAGACTCTTTCAATGTTACAATCACGACATATGCCATATCCTCCTCCCACAGTCTCTCCTAATGAAAAAATAACAGTTTAGAAGAAGAAAGTACAGCTTTGTGCATGAGCCAGAAGCTATCATTTGCAAAGTGTGGCGGTACACACTTGTAATCTCAGCACTCAAGAAGCTGAGGCAAGAGGGTCCTGAGTTTGAGACTACCCTGAAAATATAGCAAAACCTTTCCCGGGAAAAGGTAAGAAAGAGAGAAAAGAAAATAAGAAAAGAAAGGATTGAAAAAACTAACATTAATTTTTAATTGTGTGGCCACATGAGCTTTCAAGTGAGATGGACTTGAGTTCAAATCCCAGCTCAGGCACTGACTAGCTCTTCCACCCTGGACAAACCCCTGAGCCTCTGTGAGCCACAGTAAGGACATCAAAAGCAGACTGTGTGGCAAACAGCTTGTGAGAATGACAGAGTATGTACAGAGAACCCTAATTGCCCTCATGTAAATACCAAATCAGACACAACACGATCCTGTTTCAAGAGGACATCAGAAGCCAAGGAGCTGATTTCTGTTGAGTTGAAAAATCCAGTGAAGACCTCATCCGGGTTGTAAATTATTTCTTGATATTCATCTTCCCTCTGGCTCCTCCCATGTGTTCTGTGTTGCCTTCACATGTCCTTGCTTCTCTCAGCAGGGTAATCCATATCCACAGATTGCCCACAGCTGGCCCAACCACATGAAAGGCCCAGACACTCCCCAGTGACCTCCTGGTACAAGGTAGTCATTCATCAAGCGCTGGAAGCCCGGTCCCAGACACACAGGGAAAGGTTAGCCCTGGGTTTTTATTGCAGTAGTATCCGCTTTCCCTGTCTGCGGCCATCCGATCAGTAGAAGGCATTACACTGTTTACAAATGTTGCAGAGCCCTGACCTTTTCTTTTTGTTGACTTTCAGTTACATCATTAATCTTTAATTTTCACTGGAAACTTCGGCTGCCAATGAAAATGAAATGCTGCCTTCTGCCTCAAAAATCTTGATGAACTGTATACACTTCTGAAAAGAGCTGGGTATCCAGTATGTTGGGAGAATGGCCATGATTCATTCTATGCAAAAACTGAAATTCATTATGTGATGTTGTACAAGGCCTTTACATTAGCCACATAGAGTTAACTGACTGCTAGTATAAAGTAAAAGGCAGTGAGTTCTGGGGAGATGTAAAATGCCCGCTGCTATGCAACCATAAGGACCTTAGTTTGATTCCCAGCACTTGTGCAAGAGCCTGCACCTGTAATCCAAGCAATAGTGGAAATGAGAGGACCCCTCTGTTTCTGGCCTAACAGTCTAGTTGAACTGATGAGCTGGTTCAGTGAGAGACCCTGTCTCAAAACAACTAACATAGGTGATTGAGAGAGACACCTCTGACCTCCACATGCATCAAAACATGTGTACACATGAACACACAGACACATACGCACATAGCAATGTTGACCAGTGTGATACCAGCTCTGAGAGAGAAGGTTGGAAAGCTAGGAATTGAAGACCATTTTTAGCTGCATAGAGAGTTCAAGGCTAGCCTGAGCTATGTGCAACTGTCTCAAAAATGCAAAACTAGAACAAAAGTAGAGGATATTTGTATTCTTAATTTTATATGGTTATGTGATTTTTATAACTGACATCCTTGATGAAAAAAGAACGTACGCCAAAGACAGAGAACAGCTTCTAAATTAATTCCCCATTGGTGAAAACTGTCATAGAACTAAGAGAGCAATGATAGAAGCAGCACATGTCACTATATAATCAAAGCTTCGTGGCATTGGAGAGGAGTTGATGCCATTTCCTACAAATTTCACCAAAGCATCTGATGAGTGTGAAATAATAAATTATATGCATTTGGAAAAATATCATCTTTGGGGGATGGTTGAAATAGGATCTCATGTATCCCAGGCTGGCCCCGAAATTCCCAGGGTATCAGAGGATGACCAAAGATTACTGAATCTCTTGCCTCCATCTATTTCCTGAGTGCTGAGATGACAGGTGTAAGACACTATACCAATTCCCATACAGTACTGGGAATTAAACCTAGGGATTTGTGTGTTTTCAGCACACTACCAACTGGTCTACATCTCTAGGCCCAGATAATTATTTTCTTTCAGATTTCTTTTGAATAACTGGAATCTTGCCTTGATCAAATTACTTTATTCTTTTCAAAGTATAGTCATGATTTGATCACTGCGATAACCCTGGGTAGGAGACAAGTTGAATAGGTAAACACTGTCATAGTCATGTTTCAGATATGATTTAGACATACTCAGCTTGCCTAAGAGATGACTTCATTTAGATTAGAAGGTCTCACTGCACAGAAGTCCAGAGTTCTTTCACATACATTTCATTTTTTTCTTGCTCCCCATATGCAAAACAAGGAAAACATGACAGGAGGAACCACAGCAAAAGAGCAAGCTTTTATCTCCAAATTAAGCTTTAAAAATCTCAGTTTTATCCTCCCCCCCCCCATTTCTTGTATTTTCACAGATAAATAAAAAAAAAACCACACACATGGTGCACACATATTGTTGAATTTAAGTATACATCCATGATATCATCACCTTGTCAAAGTCATAAACTATTCACTGTTTTCTCCCTCCTACTGTATTTTTAAGACAGAGTCTCAGGGCTGAAGATATATCAAAGCAGTTAAGAGCACTTGCTGAGCTTCCAGAGGACCCAAGTTCAGTTCCCAGCACCCATATCTAACAACTTACAATGTTCTATAACTCCAAATCTAGAGGACTTGACATGGCCACAAGCCAATCTAGTGGAAGAAATTTCTCAGTTGAAATCCCTTCTTCTCAGCTATATCTAGGTTGCTGTCAGGTTGACAAAAACTAACTAAGACAACACATGAGGCTCTGAGTTTAATTCCTAACACCTCATTAACAAAATACCGAAGACACAATAGAAAAAGAACTCAAGAACACAAACCTATGAATGAGTTCACTCCCTTGACCATGTGTGGATAGATCTGGACCTATTCAGAACATTAATAACTTTGATCAATAAACAAACTACTTTCCAGGACCCAGATAAACCACTAATGGGAGGCCCAAAGAGCCCTGAAACAGCTTTGGAGCCTATAGTTGAGGATAACAGCCCAGAGACCATAAATAGAACTTGAAGACCAATCTGAAATGCTACTGAGAGAAAAACAGCAAACACACTGCTGTGAGAAAAATAGCAAGATCCTGAATGGATCTCAAAATGACTCACTGTCTCCCTATGTAACATTAGACCACATTAAGATACGATCTGAAATGACTCCACATATTAAATAAAATCAGGAAAACCTAAACTCATATGAGTAGTGATAATCAACAGACATGTACATACTTATATAATATAAACATTAACTACCTCACAAAGACTCCAATAAAACTAATAAAAAAGGTTTGAGCAAACAACTATAAACACTTTTAAAATCAAATGGAAAAAGTAGGCTGTCTCAGCAAATAAATAACTGACCCACCAAAAAATCCAATAAAACCTTTTTTAAATATATAAAACATAAAATCTACTGAACAGACAAGACAGAATAATGAAAGTGATAGAAAAGGTGGGGTCATTAGAATTATCCAACATGAAAAAAAGATATATACTAAAGACAAATGCTAAAGTTGTATAAAAAGATGAATGCTGAAGTTTAGCATTCATGTGACTGAGATACCAAAAAGAATAAAAAGAATGAATTATTAAAAACTTGAAGGATAGAAGTTGAAAAACTCTCAAATTTCGTAAAAGACACAATCCCATAGATTCCTAAATAAAACAAACCACAATAAATGCACACTGAGACACTGCTTTAGTTTTATTTCTCTTGATGTGATAAAACATCTTGACCAAAAGCAACTTAGGAGAAAAAGAGTTTATTAGGTTTCCAATCCCGGTTTTCAATGAATCACTAAGTGAAGTCAAGACAGGAATTAAAGCAGCTAGTCACATCATCCACAGTTAAATACAGAAGCAACTGGAGCCTTGCTTGCTTGTTTGCTGCTACTTAGCTAACATCTTCATTCCTACAGAGTTCTGGCTAACCTTCCTAGGAAATGGTGCCACCCACAATGGACTGGGCCCTCCTACATCAATTAACAATCAAGACACTCCCCATAGACATACCCTCAGGCCAACCTGTTACAGAAACTCCCTCCATTTTATTTCCCAAGTGCTTCTAGGTTGTATTGGGTTGACAGTTAAAACTAACCAGAAGAGAAAAATAAACTCATTAACTATAAAAGAAAGATTTTAAAATGACTGCAGTTTTCTTATTGAAAGTCACTGTCCTACAGGGACATGGCCCAACATTCTAACGCTGTTGAAATGAAAAAAAAAAGTCAATACAAATTCTATATCCAGAAAAAAAAAGGCCTTTAGGAGCAAGGTGGCATAGAGACAGACACATTCAGAAAAGGGAGGTGAATTTTATTTGTCACAGGCTGTAACTAAATCCCTGAAAGAACTTCTTCATAAAAAAGGAAGGAAGGGGGCTGGCATGTAGAAGAATGCGGATCAATCCATGTTTATCGCCATGCACAAAACTTCAGTCCAAATGGATCAAAGGCCTCAACATAAATCCAGCCACACTGAACCTCTTAGAAGAGAAAGTGGGTGGTACCCTTGAACGAATTGGTACAGGAGACAGCTTCCTGAACATAACACCACTAGCACAGACAGTGAGATCAACAATTAATAAATGGGACCTACTGAAACTGAGAAGCTTCTGTAAGGCAAAGGACACAATCAACAAGACAAAAAGGCAGCCCACAGAATGGGAAAAATTTCACTAATCCCACATCTGACAGAGGGTTGATCTCCAAAATTTACAAAGAACTCAAGAAGCAAGTCTCCAAAACACTCAAGGATCCAATTAAAAAGTGGGCTGCAGAACTAAATAGCAAATTTTCAATAGAGGAGTCTAAAATGGCTGAGAGGCACTTGAGAAAGTGCTCAACATCCTTAGCCATCCGGGAAATGCAAATCAAAACAACTCTGAGATACCATCTCACTCCTGTCAGAATAGCTAAAATCAAAAACACCAACGACAATTTATGCTGGAGAGGATGTGGTGAAAGGGGGACACTCCTCCATTGCTGGTGGGATTGCCAACTGGTTCAGCCACTTTGGAAATCAGTATGGAGATTCCTCAGAAAAATGGGAATAAACCTACCACAAGACCCAGCAACTCCACTCTTAGGCATATATCCAAAAGATGCCCATTCATACAACAAAGATGTCTGTTCCACTATGTTCATAGCAGCTTTATTTGTAATAGCCAGAACTTGGAAGCAACCTAGATGTCCCTCAACCGAAGAGTGGATAGAGAAAATGTGGTACATTTACACAATGGAGTACTATTCAGCAGAAAAAAACAATGGAATCCTGAGATTCACAGGCAAATGGATGACACTAGAAGAAACCATCCTGAATGAGGTAACACAGTCACAAAAAGAGAAACATGGCATGTACTCTCTCATATATGGATTTTAGACATAGATCTGGGGAGTGCCAGCCTACAAACCCAAGGCCAGAGAGTCTGGGAAACAGAACCTTCATTTAGTGGCTGATCGAAGAAGAGGCAGACTCCCTTGGTTAAGTAATGAGCTGAACTCAAGAAAGCCAGTAACAGAGAGGGAGGACTGATGATCAAAGAGATTAAGACTGGGCTGGTTTAACCCCCAGAAACAGCTGACCAGACAAAGGTTAACTCTTGAATCCCAGGCATCAGCCTGGGAATCCAGCATGGGACTGATCAAGACCCTCTGAATGTGGGTGTCAGTGAAGAGGCCTAGGTAATCTATTGAGCCTTTGGCAGCAGATCAGTACCCATCCCAAGTATACACATGGACTTTGGACTCCCATCCAACAATGTGAGGTGCACACTCACCCTGAACTCTTGGGGGAGGGTCTAGGCCCTGCCCTGTATGAAATGACAGACTATGGACACCCCCATGGAGGGCCTCACCTTCCCTGGGGAAATGAGGGGATAACGGGGGGGGGGGGGTTGGGGAGAGGGCACGGGAGGAGGGGAGGGAAAGGGAGAGGGACCTGGAACTGACTTGTGAAGCAACCTTGTTTCTTATCTAAATTTAAACGGAAAAATAAATAAATAAAAAGGAAGGAAGGAAGGAAGGAAGGAAGGAAGGAAGGAAGGAAGGAAGGAAGGGAAGGAAGGAAGGAAGAGAGAAAACTGGTACAGGTAGAAAAAGGGAACACTGGGCATCAAAATGGATTTGTGGATAAGAGATGGCCACAAGCCTGAGTTCAATCTCCCTATTCCATGTGGTGGATGGTAGCTGACTCCCATAAGTTGTCCTCTGACATCCACACATATCCATGCACACATATCCAAACACACACACACACACACACACACACACACACACACACCACTAAATGTAACAAAATATCTAAGAACACTGAACAGTGACAATGAAGAGATAGCAAAAAATATAATAGTCCACCATTCTCTTGAGATCCTTAGCACAGGTTTGAAAGTATAAAGCACAAACTAAAGTACTGATTAATGAATTTCAAAGCTATATGCCCTAAGGGGAAGTTAAGAGCAGGATTTCTGTGGAAATGTTCCTATCATTTTTTAGATATAGTAAAAGGATAAATACATATGCATAACCCTTAAAACAACTATATAAAACTTGCACAAAAATTATGATCTGAAAAAGTAGAAAAATCTTAATTTCAAAATATTACATTCTATTTATTCTTCCTTTTTTCTTCTTTAATTTCTTCCTTTCTTTTTGTCTTGTGTGTGTGTGTGTGTGTGTGTTCATGCGCTTATCAAAGAGGGCAACTAGCTGGAGTCTGCAATGGACAACTTGTGTAAATTCAGACTCTCTCTCCATCATGTGGGACTCTGGGATTCAGCTCAGGTTGTCAAGCTACATAGCAGGTGTTGTTACCCACTGGACATCTCACGAAGAGTAAATATAAATTTCAATGTTTCTGTAATCCCAGAGTGAACAGAACTGGACAGGTAGACACAGTTTCTGCTTTCCTGGCAACAGTCAAAGTAGCAGAACACTGATACTTTACAATTAAGATGCTTAAAATCGTATAGAGTGCTGTGACACATACTGAAGCAAGTGGCTAGGGGATGCAGGGCTGCCCTCGGCAAGAGATGAGCACCAAGTGAGAAGAAAAGATCCTTGAAGATGGAAAACCCTGAGACAGGGAGCACACAGAACTGAATGCTAGCAGTAGACGTAGTGAGCCAGCAGCATGCTGGGTCAGGAGTGAGGAGAGACGGGGTGGACTAAGGCCTTTTCCAAGCACAATATAGTTCTGCATTTCGTTGTATGTGCGGAGATGATCTGGGGAAGTCTGGTACACAAAGTAAAGGTTTTCTAGGGGAAAGCTCACCTACCTTCACCATAGGCGGGAGGGCCTCGGTATAGCTATACAATCTCCCCCAGTTATTGGCCCACAGTCAGCCAGACAATGAAGGTCTCTGGTGAAATTGAGCTTTCTCGTACATTTGACAGCTGAATGGCTAGCTTCCCTGTGTGTACAAACCTGGGTTACATCCAACAGTTCAGATGACTTCTCTGAAAGGCGACAGCCAAAGTTTGATCTTTGGCCTAAGGGGAGAATTAAAAGGTGTTTGTGTTGCAGAAATAATCAGAGTCAGACATCTTGAAATTAAAATTCTTTGTCAGCCTATCAATATTTATGAATGTGCAGTTTCCGACAGCCCCATTCCACGATTTCCATGCATTGCAGGTTGGGAGATGTTTGGTCCTGGAGATAACATCTCTTCAATGGTACATTTCTTTCTCGCTGTACAAAGGAGCACTTACTTAAATCTCTGACTCATCCCCAGAGCAGTAACCTATGTTCACCTTTCTCCCGCAAAAGCCTCCAGAGTGACATTTCTTTCTTTCCTTTCCCTTTGT
The DNA here is from genome assembly GCF_017639785.1 of Mesocricetus auratus. NCBI lineage: Eukaryota > Metazoa > Chordata > Mammalia > Rodentia > Cricetidae > Mesocricetus > Mesocricetus auratus. The sequence goes on along the minus strand of NW_024429183.1, from coordinate 9,861,893 downwards.
AAGCTTTAATGAGCTGATTTGGGCATTCAGCTGTTCTGGAGAATGGAATTTCTTTACATACAACAGACCTTGCCAGGTTGAAGAGGTTACAAATTTCCCTGTACAAAACCAGCTCTAGGGCCCATCTGAATGAATAAGGCACAAATACTGTATACAACAGTCAATCTAGTTTTCACTGAAGGCAAGATTCAAATTCTGAATAAAAGGCTTCTAGCTGTATCTCTGATATCAATTCATCCTGCAATCTTGACCAAATTAATTAATCTTGTGGCTTCAGTTTCATTATCTGTAAGACACTTGCTGTTCCTATGTTCTCACATATTTAAGAGCATTCCTGTGCATGGATGTGCATTGTGCATGGATATGCATGCATATACATATGTACATGTACATTGGTACATGTATATGTATGCAAGGGTTCTCTTTACAGCAGTTGAGGATAGACCCATTAAATGAGACTTGAATGTAGCATAAGCAGATGATATGATATGATATAAATATATGAATAAGCATAGTCATAAATTTCTTCAGGAAGAGAACAATGAAGAGGAAGAGAGAAGAGACATTGACTATAATTTCCTTCATTGACTTACAAGGTTATTATGAGGAAACATGATTCCTAAGGAAATGCTAGGAATATGCCCCATATGTTTCTGAATTAGTCACAGCCTTCCTAACTTTATTTTGCTGGTGCTCTAACTGCACTTAACCTGTAGTACCAAATTCACCTGTGACCTCAAGATGACTACCGGTCCTTCCTTTCTAGAAGGTTCCCAGGTCTAAATCCTCTCATCACCCCACATACTTGAGTTGATCATAATGAGAGATATTTACATAAGCATATAAGTAATAAAAACCCAAGAATGATAGTTAGGATTAGGGGGTCAGGGCTAATGTTAGACACCCTGTGTGAACTATCCATTAAAAGAGTCCATAATAGTAAGTTCAAATCCCAATTCCACATCTAATGCATGAGAGTGTTAGCAAAGTTAAGACCTTTCTAAACCTGTCTTCCTTTATTGTGAATGTGATTTTTCTGTATTTGTGCCATCACCAACCTATCGTGTCATTACATGGAAGACAGTGTTTTGCAAACTATCAGTGTGGAGTTTCATATGAAGGGGCATGTTTCTACCACATCCAGGTTATAGATGGACTCTCTTAAACCCTTGAAACCTCAAGACTCCTCCAAGAAAGGAATGTGTCTATTTGTGATTAATGAAAGGAAAAATGCATAAAGTTTGCATGGAGAGACTGTAACCCTGAAGAAGAGAAAGCCATAAAAACGGGGGCAGGGCAAAGAAGCTGACCTGAGCTGATGAGAGTTCATGGACTCTGGACTGACAGCTAGGGAGCCTGTGTGGGGCTGACCTAGGCTCTCTGCTCTGGGTGACAGTTTACGTGTAGCTTGGTCTGTTTGTGAGGTCCCTAGCAGTGGGATCAGGACCTGTCCCTGGCATATGAGCTGGCTTTTTGGAACCTGTTTCCCATGGAGGGATGCCCTTGCCCAGCCTTGATGCAGGGGAAGGAGCTTGGTCCTGCATCAATGTGATATGATATGCTTTGTTGACTCCTATGGGAGGCTTGCTCCTTTCTGAATGGAGAAATGGATGGCAGGACAGATGGGAGGTGGGGAAAGGGAATGGGAAAAGAGGAGGGTGGAGAAGCTGGTTGGTATGTAACATAAATGAAAAAATTTAATAAAAAAAGAAAGACAAAAATGGAAGTGGGAGAAATCCCAGACCATGAGCCAAATGCTCTGGCAACAGCTAGATACAATGAGGAACCTCCAGGTGAGTTCAACCTCTATTTAGGAAAAAGTGACTTCCAGCACAGTATCTCAAGTTATGGTCCTAGAACTGTATCCCTCCCTCCACCTGTTTTCTACCAGAAACACGAATTCTGTGAAGTCTTTCCAGGTGCCACCCAAAAAGATAGAGATTCCCCAACCTCTACATACCCTGCTTTCCTTTCAACAGCTATGAAAGTCCTTCCTTCTGAGGGGGAGCAGTCTGAGATCCCCACTCACCAATATGCTCTGTGGGTTTCTGATTCATCTGGTGTCACTTTTGTTTTTGTCTTCAGAATAGTCCTGAAAAACACAATTCACTCTTAATAGCTTATATACTGAAGGCACGAAGTTCATAGCTAGTGCGGTTACCCACTGCTGTGCTATGAGTCAGCTCCAGAAGTGTGGCTTAGGTCATTGATGTTAACATGTCTCACATTCCTATGGGTAGACCAGGCTCAGCAGAACAGATTTTCCATGCGTCCTACATCACTGACATTAGATAAGGTCAGACAAGTGTTGTCTGAGATACTGACTCTAGACTGAGACAATCTATTGACCATGTAGGAGAACCAACAGGGTAGCCAGATTTTTTTCATGGTGCTTCAGGAATCCCAAACTGAACATGGCAAGAGGAAAAAGGTAAAGTTGTCATATTTACTCAATGTTTGGCCTGGGAAGCCCAAGAACGTCATTTTATTGCTAAAGTAGCAGCAGACCCAGCTAAGTTTCTGTATTCTAGATTCACACACAACTAAGCTCTATGAATATTCCATATTCACAGACCCAGCTTAGTGTCTATGTTCCAGATTCCCCATAGCACTCATGTACCTTAATAAAGATGGTTGCAGATTCAACTATCACCTGGCAAGAGAAGGTAAGCTTGATTCTTTGATGGAAAAATAGCACATACATACAGAGAGAGACAAGCTAGTTAGTACCATCCCCAGAGATGTCTCACACAGAACTCAAAGCTAATAAAACTTGAGTGCCTTTAAAGTGTAATTTGATGTTTTCTTTCCACATAAAGGAGCACATATTTGTTGGTCAAGTAACCACTACTCATGAGGAAGTTCACAACACATGTTATTGTTACCCATGTTTTGTTGAAATTACCTGAGAAACATTGGTTCTTTTATCAACTCCCGCTACTTTTTATCAAAGTAAGAACTTGGGTGTTCACATTTTCCTAGAACCTGAGCAAACATTTGAACCAAATAAGGAAAAACACATTAGGGATGATGTGGATAGAATGGTAATCCCATTTAAATTATGGCCATATTCTGGTCTCTATGTCATGTGAACGGGATCAGATTTGGGACAATGTCTTTACATATATATTTAAGGATTTCCAGACAAAATCCTCATAGAGTGGGCCCCAAATTCATTGACAATTGTCTTTCTAAGAGAAAGACTGAACTGGATATGGGATACATAGCCACAATTCCAGCATGTGAAGGCTGAGCAATAGAATCATGAGCTGGAGCCCAACCTGAGCTACAAAAGAAACTGCAAAGAGTCAGAGAAGGACACAGAGGACACAGGACAAAAGTAATATAAAGACAGATATCAGAGTGTTGATTCTGTAAGCTAAGGGATACCAAGAATTGCCTGCAGACTATAGAATCTGGGAAAAGACACATAACACTTCCTTGAGAGCTTTTAGGAAAAAACGGGTCCTGCTGATACCTTGAGTTCAGACATCTGGCCTCCAAAATAAACATGAGAGGATACATTTGAGCAGTATTAAGCATCTAGGAAAGGACTGGAGTGAATAATTCTCAATAAATCTGAATTTCTGGAATTAAGTTAAAGAAGACAAGCTCAGGAAGAGTGAGTAGCAAAAGACCCCGTGGTAATAAATTCTGGTTTTGATTTGAATATTTCAATTTAAATCTTGTCTGGGTTTTTTCTTTGGGCCATCATCCTATAATTGACACCTAATATTCTAGACATTTCCTATCTAATTATCTTCTAAATATCTAATGATCTTCTAGACAAAGAGGTATTGGATACTTTCCACATCAGGACTGAAGCCAACCCACAGAGGTCTGGATGCATACATGGGAGAAAGAAGGTATCAGGCAGGAAAGGTAGCTGAATTTCCAGATGTCAGATAGGAATATTTCATAAATTTGGACTCTCACTGGAAATAAGGGTGGCAGAAACCATGTCTAAGCAGTGAACTTCAACACAATCATTCTAATGGGAGGGCCTCCTGGCTGAATGAATATGATGTTATTTAGCCTAAGCTAGAGTCATAAGGTCCACAGTGGGTGAAAGGAGACACCACAGAAAAGGAAAGGAAGAGACAAGACACCGATCTCTTTTTATATCAAGCAATGAAGACAAAACAACAGATAGCCTCAAGAGAATCAGTTACCTGACAAAATCCCCTTGTCTCCTTCCTTCCACAACTGACTTTTTCCCCTGTGAGTTCATCAGCCATCACTGTGGGTGAACATGGACTGGAAATGGGATGGGGAGAGCCAACATTCTAACTGAAACACGCACTGAGCAGCTAAACAGTCACACCTGTCTCCTGGATATGACCATGATGGGGACAGAGGGAGCCGCTTCATGGAGACCTTTTTATGAGCCTTGTCTTTTCCTATCTGAGATAGGTGCATTTTCTGAGGTTCACGTAATGCCTGATAAGCATCCCTGTTGTTCTGTACAGTATCTATTGTCACTGCTTTCTAACCTTGAGAAGAGTCTTGAAATTCTTGGAGAACAAATACCTAGCCCAAAGGGAATAGGAAAGTACACTGAGTAATACAAAATGAGAAGAAGGTACATAAGATGACCACAGACTATTCTCTCTGAAAATGATGCTTCTAGATGGCATTTCAACCTGCTTTAAAATAAAGCTTCTCCATACATTTATAACTTCCCAGTGTCTATTGACTCGGTGGTTAAGACGCCTTTCCTGCTCTTACAGGTGACCCACATTCATTTCCCATGACCCACAACTGCCTGTAGTGGCAGAAGACCTTACACCCCCTTGTGGCCTCGGTGGGCACTGTACTCATATGCACAGAAACAAACACATGTAAACATTTACAAAGAAATGATTTTCTTTTTTTAATTTTTATTTTTAAATTCAAATTAGAGACCAACCCCCAATGCCCCCTCATTTCCCCAGGGAGGTTGAGTCCCTCCATGGGGGTGTCCACAGTCTGTCATTTCATCCAGGGCAGGGCCTAGACCCTCCCCCAAGAGTCCAGGCTGAGAGTGCATCTCTCATTGTTGGATGGGCGCCCAAAGTCCATTTGTATGCCAGGGACACTGATCTACTACCCAAGGCTCAATAGATTACAAGAAATAATTTTCTTAATGGAAAGAAAAATGTATTCTTCATAATGTCTAGGGGCTTATGCCATGTTTACTGTAGTATCTTTCTAAATAGTATCTGGTAGACACTGATTAACTGTCAGATAAATGAGTTTGACACTGACTTAGTGGAAGATAGTGCAGTATTTGTTTTTATTTTATTCTTATTTATTATTTATGACGAATGTACATGTGAGGAATCACCTACGTGCCAGGGCACACATGTGAAGATCAAAAGACAATCCACAGGCATGGCTTCTTGCCTTCCATCAGGTAGGTCCTGGGGCTCAAACTCAGGTCATTAGGAATGGCAGCAAGTGCCTTTATCTACTGAGCCATCTTCTATCACACATTATTTGTCTTCTGAAGGTATACTATACAAAACTGAGAAGTTCCTCTCAATGGATTACAAAGTAAATCAATTATTATAACAGTAAAGACAATATAGGAACATTTGTGCTAAGGAAATGTAAACACTGTCCATTAAAGAGATTAGATTCAGACAAAACTCTGGGACACAATGGGAGGTGAGATAGATGTCTATCATCTGAAGGTAACACCTTCTCATTCCACAGCCCTGGATTAGTACCTTATATTTATGGCAATGGCTTCTTTGTGAGATAAATCTCTCTGCCTCAATAATCACTGAAATCTCTTTCTGTGACCACACAGGATGGGAGTATGAATTAAGGAGCAGAGTTGAGCATCTGTGCCCTGGAAGCGTACCACGCTCCCTTAGGATAGATACCCATAGGTATATGCTCAGAGAGCTCTCACTCTTCACTCTGGAAGAATTCTCCACCATTTTTCCCTTTGCAACCCACCAAATCCAAGCCAGGTGCGGTTTGAGGCCATGAAAGGATAATTCCCATTATTCTAGCTCTTATTGCTTTGCCATAGGTATGTATGTTCTCTGGACTCCTTCATCCAAATTTCCTCCAATAGATGATAACTAAAAAAGGTATTTTGCAACCACAGTATGTAGTATGACTCAAGAAGGGTCATGTGAAGGGAAGAAGGCTGATGTCATGATCTTACACACTGTATGAGTTCATGATAAGACTTCCTTGAGGTGGTTGCATTATAGAGATGGTGTTGCAGATCAGTGAGTGGTGCAGGTTTTTCAGCCTGGAGAGTGGCCCAGGATGGCTATGCACATAACAGGGGAGCACCGAGAGATCTTTATAGTGATGGAATGAGTGGCTGCATTTGGATGACGGTGGTCACTACACAAACACATACGTGATACAGTTGTAAACATCTACATGCAAAAATGCGTATAAAACAGATGAACTCTGAGTAATCTCAGAGGCTTGTGTCAAATTAGTTTCTTGGCTTTTGTAGTCAAGTTATACAGGACATTGTCATTGAAGAGCAGTTCTTTTTTTACATTAAATAAATTTTTTATGTGCTTGTGAATGCCACAGCACATGTGTCAGGATCAGAGGACAACTTGCAGACGATGTTTTTCTCCTTCCATCATGTGAGTTCCAGGAGTCAAACTCAGGTCATCAGACTTGGTGATGAATGCCTTAACCACCAAGGCATCATGCAGGTCTGGGAAGAAATGGCTCACTACAGCTGTTTCCTAAGGTCATTTGGTGTTTCTTCCCAGATATCACTAGATATAGTCTGTTGTTTTTAACTGAGTTGTTTTATTTACCAATAAAGACTCAGAGTCAGATGTTGGGGTGAAAACCTGCTAGGTCAGAGAAGCTAAAAAACAACCAGCTGGCCAGGCGGTGGTGGCGCACGCCTTTAATCCCAGAACTCGGGAGGCAGAGGCAGGCAGATCTCTGTGAGTTCGAGGCTGGGCTGGACCGACAGCCTCCAAAACAATACAGAGAAACCCTGTCTCGTAAAAACCAAAAAAAAACAAAAAACAAAAACAAAAACAAAACAACAACCAGCTGCCCTTTCTTTATGGGAGGAGACCCAGCAAGAAAGTGTCTCCCCACCCATCCCAAACCAAAAAGATTGTGAATCTCTTGAATTCCTCCGTACATCCTGTGTGTCTCTCTACCCATATGCCTGAGTCCTCCATCATCTCTATGGCTAATTCCTGCCAACCAGTCACTGGCTCCACCCCCTGATCCAAGGTTAATTTTATTAACTCAGTCTCAGAGCTTCACAGTTCAATCAAATATTCCACAACAATAGTCATCCTCTAGAGCCGTGGTTCTCACAGGGTGGTCACATCCCAGATCAACAGTTTCAGTGTCACCAGAAAACTTGTTGAAAATATAAATTCTCAGGCTATAGACAATAAAGCTCTGTTGGGCCATCTAGGAGAGTTCAATATCTTCCATTCTTTTCTGCTGCTGAGACAGAATACCACGTCAAAGCAGGGTGAGAAAGAAAGGGTTTATATTTCAGCTCACAGTTCTAGGTTACAGTCTATGAGAACAAGAAAGTCACAGTTGGCAGGAGGAGCCTGGGATATGTGATTGCTGAACACCCAAAATCAGGAATGGAGAGCAATGAATGCCTGCACACTCCTGATGAGCTTGCTTTCTCCAACATTGCACAGTCTAGGACCCTCAGCCGAGGGAAGGGTGTCAGCCTCAAGGCCAGGTCTTCCTCTTCACTTACTATAATAAAGATTCCCTGCAGACCAATCTTATCTAGACAGTCCCTCCCTCACTCAGACTCCATTTCTGAAGGGTTCTAAATTTTGTCAAATTGACTATCACACTAATCATGACAGTGGAGTTTCAAAACTACCATCTTAGAACACAGAAATGATGGCTCTATTTTTGGAATTGATTATAATGTGAGGATAATTGTTTTGTTTTTCTCTTGAAGTGCTGAGGATTGAACCTTGGGTCTTATGCATGCTGGGCCAGTTATGTCCCAGAATAGCATGCCTCCCAGAAGAGAAACTATTTCTTAATGACTTAGAAAAAGAATGTAGGGATGGAAGAAATCCCTTATAAAATCATTTTGCCCCGATTTTCTGCTATTAGCAGAATTGTATACTTATTTATTGATATTTTATTAGTAAAATAGTAATAAAGATTCCTTATTTTTGCTCTCGAGGCTCAGAGCCAAACTTTTACACTCAGTCATAGTAAATATATTAATTCATCCATTTAGCATATGGATACTCTCTCCTTGTCTTTGACCCAGTTTCTTGTTTTTACTTTATGGGATTTTGTTCTTTGGGAAAAATAGAAAAGTTATCCTTACAGACAATAAATAAAACAATCCTTAACAACAGTGGCGATATGTTCTAGTTGCTGCCTCATATCTGTCCCGAATATCAAATGCAGGTCATGCAAGCCCCACAGATGTTAGCAGATAGTAAATTGTCTCAAAAAATAGATTACAGAGCAGTAAACTCCAAACGACGCCTAGGAAAAACATTTTCATGTGTAATTCCCACGAAGAGTCTTGTGAAATACAGTCATCATTATCTTATTATTTAAATGCAAGGGGAAGGATTTAGGCTTATATTTACTATATCCACATATGAAAACCTATCACTCTTTTGGCTCCTCACCTTTGAGTGAGGTTTGCTGAATGAGAATCATTTTCTCCATCTATAATATCTTGAACTAAACAATGTGTCTTTCAATTTTCTGTGAGTCAACACACCAATACAATTCCCACTTGACAAAACTTGAAATGTTTATCCATGCCCAACAGAATACTAGAACTACTAATGAGGTAATTTTCAGGGATACATTTATACTTGGGGTTTACCTAAGCTACACTCTTAGCATTTCAATTAAAATGATGATAAGGGGCTGGAGAGATGGCTCAATGGTTAAGAACATTTGTTGCTCTGGTAGAGGACCCCAGTTCAATTCCTAGCACCCACATGGCAGTTCACAACTATCTGTAACTCCAGTTCCAAGAAGATCTGATGCCTTCTTCTGGCCCCCTTGACCACTGCCCACATGTGGTATGCAGACACACATGTAGATAGAAATACCCACACACATAAAAATAAATCGTTAAAATATGTAAATTAGATAAATCATCAGATGAAAATTAAATTAAAAGAAATAAGAGGCAATAGTCATCTTCTGAACCTACTTTTTAGAAACATCTGAACTTTGGAGGATAGAGAAAATGAAGACCCAGAGGAACATACTACTTAACACTAGCACTGGAATCCACTGGTATAAACTCCATCAAAGCTGCCTAGGTTATTCTGGAAGAATTATCCAGTTATTTCTAAGCCAATCTCCTCCCAGGCTTTGTTAAGCCAGGCAGCTAAATAGACCATCAAAGCTCCCAGGCATTGGCCTCTAAGCCAGTGGTTCTCAACCTTCCTGACACTGAGACTCTTTAATACAGTTCTTCATGTCATAGTGACCCTCAACCATAAAATTATTTCATTGCTACTTCATAATTTTGCAACTATTATGAATCATGAATATCTGATATGCAAACCCTCAAGTGGGTCAAAACCACAGGTTCAGAACCACCACTCTAAGCAGTGGTTACAATTCACTGTTACCCAGCCCACAGCAAGACCAAACTGCAGACAGCAACACTAGAACACTCTAGATATCCAGTCATCCTTGGAGCACACACTCTTAGTGAGTTTCCCAGAAGCCTTAAACCATCACTGCAATCTTCATAGCTTAGAACAGCACAGACCTCTTCCCCTTCCATCCTGGATGTCAGAAGTGTGATGATAGCTTCAATATTCAGACATTAAGGTGTTATCAAGCCATGTGTCTTAATAGAGAGAAGGGCAAAACTGTTTCCTTTCCTTAGGTTGCTTTTAGAGGTTACCCATGTTCCTTAGTGCTTTGCTCCCAATATCTGTAATGTCAGCAAAGGTTGGTGGAGACTTCTCCAACCCTTGTAGAATTTTAGTTTGAGATGTGTTGCATTCATTTATGCTGTGGAATGTTTGTCTAATGATGCAAAGATGTATTCCATGTTGTATTTGTTTGACTATTTAAGGCTGTGTAACTTTGGCTGCCTGAAACACCTAGTTGGTCTAATAAAGAGCTAAATGGTCAATAGCTAGGCAGGAGAGAGAAATCAGCGAAGCTGTACAGCAGAGCAACTAAATAGGATGAGAAATATAAGCTTGTAAGGAGAGCAAGGAGCAAGAAAAGGACAGGAGGATGAGAATGCCAGGGGCTAGCCACACAACCACACAATCACACAACTAGTCATGGAGTAAGAAGAAAAGAAAGATATATAGAGTTAAGAAAGGGTAAAAGCCCAGAGGTAAAATGTAGTTAAAGAGAAAATGGACAATTTATGTTAGAAAAGCTGGATAGAAACAAGTCAGGTTAAGACTGAACATTCATAAGCCCCATGTATTTATTTGGCAGCTGGGTAGCACTACCCACAAGAGAAAAAAAAGAAAAAGTGAGAACTATAAAACCTCTCTGATATGGACTCTTCTTCCACTTCCTCTATTTCTACCCACCCTTTTGATTTCCTGGGACCTACCAGAATAGTCTCTACATAAAGATCAGCCACCCTGAATGCCACCTGAGGACTTACGTCACAAATGCCATGTAAAGTATTTATGGGGTATAACCACTGAGATGTGGGTATCTTTAGGAGTGAAGTGGTATTCTGTTTGCCATAACCAATTGACCAAAATGACCGACAGACTCATTTACGGACCAATAAATGTCCAACCTGGAGTGATAACCCTTCCTCTCCTATGATGCAACATGTTTCAAGGAAGGCTAACTGGGCACAGTTGAATCTTGGCTTCTTACTGCATCAATCCTTTAAGTTTTTCCTGCCACATGTATAGCATTGATTGCTAAAATGCATATTTCACAACGTGACTGTCCACGTTATATTTTAAAATGCATCGATGTCCAGAATATGGGAGAATAATCAGAGTCCATAGTACTTCAGTTTTGGTCAAGTGAAATAAAAAGAGCTGAGGTTCTGAGAAGGTAAGATGCTCTTCCTTGGTAGGGCATCTCTGGAAATGTCCAGGGATGAGGAGGTGAGTTGTGAAATGCTGTCTCCTGAGCATGACACGGCCATCACACACATACCCTCACAACAGCTGTGGTTAAGACCTATACAAAACCAAACTGGTTAAAATCCCACCATGGGTTAGAGAACAGTCAGCAGGGCCCCACCCCAGCTGAGGAGCCATTGCTGGAAGAAGAGAGGATCACTTTTTTTTGGAGACATGGCCTATGGTAAGTTGTTCTTGCCCCAGTGGATGATGCTACATGCATATGTATATATGGTCAACACAGATTAAACTCGGTGAGTTATAAATAAAAGAGGACATGAAATGAGAGGGAGACATGTTGGGAAAGGCATGCATGGAGGTAAAAAGGTGTGTTGGGGGAGACAAGATCAAATGCAATGTATACACATAAGAAATTCTCAAGGAATGTTTTTGAGAAGTAGAATTCAGCCCCAGGTTAGAAGCCAGGAGACTGGTACCCTCAGAATCACACAGCTGAGTATATATCAGACATGAGAAGTTAAACAGAAGTGCTGGATCACTAGAAGATGATGGATGTGTGTACACCCTGTTTTCTGTTTACACAGAAAACCTGTGGTTCTGACCCAAGAAAGTCTCATTGCTTAAACTGACTTCTAGTTATTTTGTAAAAACAGTATTTCAGCAAAGTTTCAGAATACCAGGGCAAATTTCCACCATGGATACAGAAAAGAACAAATAATTGTATGTTCATCATGGTGTCAATTACATGGAAATAAACATTTCCGATTAGCTTGAAGTAAATACCAAGAAAATGGTAATCGTTTCTTTTAATGTTATTTATGGTGCATGATTTTTTTCTTTTGTTCTTTTCTGTGTTTTCTAGACATTTTACATGGCCGTGACTTTTATAATAAGAAGAGCAAAAAAAAAAAGATTTATTTTGAAAAGTAACACTAAAGAGAAACATCACATTTTTCATCAATTATTTTGGCAGCCTCATGGCCCTAGATGGCTAGATCCGGATATTCAATACCAGTATTTTCTTTCTACTCTCAAAAATATGTGTCCCTTGCCGGTGAGATGGCTTATTGGGTGCTCATCACCAAGCCCGTCAACTTGAATTCAATTACCAAGACATGTCTGGTGGAAGGAGATAACTAACTCTTTCAAGCTGTCTTCTGACCTCCACACACACATACTGTGGTACATGCACACCCACAATATACATATGCCTACAATAAAAGAAAAATGCTAGACTGCCTGGAAACTGCCACTGAGCCTCCCCTTCCAGCAGGACCCGACGCACCCCAGATTCCTGGTCTCCTCCACCCACAGGACCAGGTAAACCAAGGCCTGTATCTGGGCCTGCCTTCGAGTGCCTGGGCACTGCCACTGAGCCTACCCTCCTGACAGGAGCCTATGCACCCCAGCTTCCTGGACTTCATCTCAACCCACAGGACCAGGTAATATGGGGCCTCTTTCTGGGCCTATATTCCAGGGCCTGGAGACTGCCACTGAGTCTCCCCTCCTAGCAGGAACCTACACACCCCAGATTCCTGGTCTTCTTCTCCATCTATGATCCAGGACTAGGACCAGGAAGAGGAGAATTACCAGAGTATTGGACTTACTTGCACCCACCAAAAGGGAACACTGGTCCCCTAACCACCAGACTAAGAAGAGGATATTTCTGCAGCCACTAGAGGAAGGGGTGGGAAGGAGACAATACAAAAACACACTCAGCAACGGAAAAACAAATATGACATTGCCAGATTCTAGAGACTATACCAGCAGGACTCGAACATTCCAATGCAAATGAAGCAGAAGAGAATGACCTAAAAACAACTTCAAAAAATGATAGAGGCCCTCAAAAAGGATATGGTAAAATCCCTTAAAGAAATGGAAGGAAAAACAAACCAAAAAATACAAGAAATGGAAGAAAAAACAAACCAAAAAATACAAGAAATAGAAGAAAAAAGCAAACCAAAAAATCAAAAAAAATGCAACAAATGGAAGAAAAGACAAAGCAAAAATTGCAAGAAACAGTTAAAGCAGTGCAAGGGTTGAAAACTGAAATAGAGACAATAAAAAACACAGTCTACTAGACAGGCGCTTTAACCAGCTAAGCGATGGAGCCACAACTAAAAAAAAAACAGTCTGAAGGAAGTCTGGAAATAGAAAAGATGGGCAAACGGTCAGGTACTACAGTTGCAAGCATAACCAACAAAATACAAGAGATGGAAGAGAGAATCTTAGGTGTTGAAGATACAAGAGGAGAAATAGATTCATAGACAAAAGGAAACCTTAAGTCAAAAAAATCCCTAACACAAAATATCCTGGAAATATGGATAGACTAAACCTAAGAATAATAGGTATAAAAGAAGGTGAAGAAAACCACCTCAAAGGTGCAGAAAACATATTTAACAAAACCATAGAAGAAAGCTTTTCCAACCTAAAGAAAGACATGCCAATGAAGGTACAAGAAGCCTACAGAACAACAAATAGAGTAAACTACAAAAAAGACCCCTCGCCACATAATAATCAAGACCCCAAACATACAGAATAAAGAAAGAATATTGAGAGAAGCTAAGGAAAAAGGTCAAGTAACATATAAAGGCAAACCTATCAGAATTACACCTGAATTCTCCATGGAAACTCTGAAAGCCAGAAGGTCCTGGATAGATGTCCTACCAACACTAAGAGACCATGGATGCCAGCCCAAACTACTATATGAAGCAAAGCTTTCAATCACTATAGATAGAGAAAACAATATATTCCATGACAAAATCAGATTAAAACAATATGTATCCACTAACCCAGCCCTACAGAAAGTCCTGGAAGGAAAACTCCAACCCAAGGAAGTTAGATACAACCAGAAAAACATAGGCAATAGATAATCCCATCTTACCAAAGCCAAAAGAAAAAAAAGGGTGGAAATCTACATATAATTCCACCAGCAGCAACCATTCAAAAACAAACAAGAATGAGCACTCAATGGTCATTAATATCCCTCAATATTAATGGTCTTAACAAGTCCATAATGAGATACCAGTTAACAGAATGGATGCAAAGACAGAAGCCATCCTTCGGCTGCACACAAGAAACACACCTCAGCCTCAAAGACAGACATTACCTCAGAGTTAAGGGTTGGGAAAAGATTTTCCAATCAAATAGAAAGCAGGGATAGCAATCCTAATATCTAACAAATTAGACTTTAAAATAAAATGAATCAAAAGAGATAAGGAGGTCATTTCATACTCATCACAGGAGAAATCCACTAAGATGAAGTTTCAATTCTGAACATCTATGCCCCAAATACAAAGGCATCCACGTTCATAAAAGAACCATTACTAAAACTCGAATCACATATAAAGCCCCACACACTTATAGTGGGAGACTTCAACACACCACTCTCACCACTAGACAAGACTACCAGACAGAAACTTAACAAAGAAGCAAAGGAACTAATAGAAGTTATGACCCAATTGGGATTAACAGACATCTATAGAACATTCCATCCAAATAAAAAAGAATATACCTTCTTCTTAGCGCCACATGGAACCTTCTCAAAAATCGACCATATACTTGGCAACATATAAAACCTCAACAGGTACAAAAAAAATTGGAATAACTCCATGCATCTTATCAGACCACCATGCATTAAAATTAGAATTCAACAACAACACAAAGTGCAGAAACCCTACAAACTCGTGGTAATCAAATAATGTACAGTTGCAACAATCTTGGGTCAAATAATAAATAAAACAAGAAATTAAAGACTTCCTAGAATTCAATGAGAATGAAGACACAACATAACCAAACTTATGGGACACTTTGAAAGCATTGCTAAGAGGGATGTTCATAGCACTAAGTACCCCCACGAATAAACTGGAGAATAGTTACACTGGAGAATCAACAGCACAGCTGAAAGCTCTAGAACACAAAGAAGCAAACTCAACCAGGAGGAGTAGACACCAGGAAATAAAACTGAGGGCTGATATCAATAAAGTAGAAACTAGGAAAACAATACAAAGAATAAATGTAACAAAGAGTTCTTTCTTTGAGAAAATCACCAAGATAGACAAACCTTTATCCAAACTTACCAAAAAGCAGAGTGTGAACATACAAATTAACAAAATCAGAAATGAAAAGGGCCACATAAAAACTGACATTGAGGAAATCCAGACAATCATCAGGTCTTACTTTGAAAATTTAAAAGAAATGGACAATTTTCATGATAGCTATCACTTGCCAAAATTAAATGAAGAACAGATAAGCAATATAAATTATAAACCTATGGAAATAGAAGCAATCATCAAAAGTCTCCCAACCAAAAAAAACCTAGGTCCAGATGGCCACAGTGGAGAATTCTACCAGAAACTCAAAGGCTAGCTTATACTAATTCTTCTCAAAGTATTCCAAGCAATAGAAGCAGAAGGGTCTTTGCAAAACTCTCTTTATGAGGCTTCAATAACCTTAATACCCAAGCCACAAAAAGTCACAACTAAGAAAGAGAGCTTCAGATCAATATCCCTCATGATCATTGATGCAAAAATACTCAATAAAATACTGGCAAATCAGATCCAAGAACACATTAAAACAATCATCCACCATGATCAAGTAGGATTCATCCCAGGGATGCAGGTATGGTTCAACATACGAAAATCCATCAGTGTAATCCACCATATAAACAATATGAGAAAAAAATCACATGATCATCTCATTAGATGTTGAAAAAGTCTTTGACAAAATCCAACACCCCTTCATGATAAAGGTCTTGGAGAGATCCGGGATCACAGGAACATACCTAAACATAACAAAAGCTATATACAGCAAAACAACAGCCAGCATCAAACTAAATGGATAGAAATTCAACGCAATTCCTCTAAAATCAGGAACAAGATAAGGCTGTCCCCTCTCTCCATACCTCTTCAATATTGTACTCGAAGTTCTAGCTAGAGCAATACGACAACAAAAGGAGATCGAGGGATACAAATTGGAAAGGAAGAGGTAAAACTTTCACTATTTGCAGATGATATTATAGTTTACATAAGAGACCCGAAAAACTCTACCAGGGAACTCCTACAGCTGATAAATACTTTCAGCAAAGTGGCAGGATACAAGATCAATTCAAGAAAATCAGTAGCCCTACTATATACAGACAATGAAAGGGCTGAGAAAGATATCAGAGAAACATCACCCTTTACAATTGCCACAAACAACATAAAATACTTTGGGGTAATGCTAACTAAACAATTGAAAGACCTGTATAGCAAGAACTTTGAGTCATTAAATAAAGAAATTAAAGAAGACACCAGAAAATGGAAAGATCTCGCATGCCCTTGGATGAGTAGTATCAACATAGTAAAAATGGCAATCTTACCAAAAGCAATATACAAATTAAACGCAATCCCCATTAAAATCCTAACACAATTCTTCACAGACCATGAAAGAACAATTCTCAACTTTATATGGAAAAACAAAAGACACAGGATAGCCAAAACAACCCTGTTCAACAAGGCAACATCTGGAGGCATCGCCATCCCTGATTTCAAGCTCTATTACAGAGCTATAGTCCTGAAAGCAGCTTGATCTTGGCAGAAAAATAGACAGATAGACCAAAGGAATCGAATTGAATACCCCGATATTAACCCATGCACGTATGAACACCTGATCTTTGACAAAGAAGCTCAAATTATACAATGGAAAAAAGAAAGCATCTTCAACAAATGGTGCTGGCATAACTGGAGACTGACATGTAGCAGACTGCAGATAGATCCATGTCTATCGCCATGCACAAAACTTAAATTCAAATGGATCAAAGACCTCAACATAAATCCAGCCACGCTGAACCTGTTAGAAGAGAAAGTGGGAGGCACCCTTGAACGAATTGGTACTGGAGACCACTTCCTGAACCAGTAGCACAAACACTAAAATCGATAATTAATAAATGGGACCTCCTGAAACTGAGAAGCTTCTGTAAAGCAAAAGGCACAGTCAGCAAGACAAAAAGTCAACCCACAGATTGGGAAAAGATATTCATTAACCCCACATCTGACAGAGAGCTGATCTCCAAAATTTACAAAGAACTCAAGAAGCTACTCTCCAAAACACCAAAGGATCCAATCAAAAAGTGGGGTACAGAACTAAACAGAGAATTTTCGGTAGAGGAGTCTAAAATGGCTGAGAGACACTTAAGATAGTGCTCAACATCTCTTGCCATCTGGGAAATGCAAATCAAAACAACTCTGAGATACCATCTCACTCCTGTCAGAATGGCTAAAATCAAAAACACCAATTACAGTTTATGCTGGAGAGGATGTGGAGAAAGGGGAACACTCCTCCACTGCTGGTGGGAGTGCTGACTTGTACATCCACTTCTGAAATTAGTATGGAGATTCCTCAGGAAAATAGGAACCGGTCTACCACAAGACCAAGCAATTCCAGTCTTAGACATATACCCAAAAATGCAAATTCATACAAAGATGTCTATTCTACTATATTCATAGCAGCATTATTTGTAATAGCTAGAACCTGGAAGCAACCTAGATGCCCCTCAACTGAAGAGTGGATAGAGAAAATGTGGTACATTTACACAATGGAGTACTATTCAGAGGAAAAAACAATGGAATCTTGAAATTTGTAGGCAAATGGATGGCACTAGAAGAAACCATCCTGAGTGAGGTAACCCAGTCACAAAAGGACAAACATTGTATGTATGCACTCATATATGGATTTTCCACATGGATCAGGGGAGTACCCACCTACAATCCCACTGCCAGAGAGTCTGGGAAACAGAACCTTCATCCAATGACTGATGGAAGAAGAGGCAGACACCCACAGCTAAACACTGAGCTGAACTCAAGGAACCCAGTGACAGAGAGGGAGGACTGATGAGCATAGGTGTCAAGACTGGGATTGTTAACACACAGAAACAGCTGACCTGAACAAGGGGGAGCTATTGAACCCCAGACTGATCCAGACCCTCTGAATGTGTGTGTCAGTGAGGAGGCCTAGGCAATCTATTGGGCCTTGGGTAGTAGATCAGTATTTATCCCTGGCATACAAAAGGACTTTGGCTGCCCATCCCACAATGAGAGATGCTCTCTCACCCTGGACTCTTGGGGAAGGGCCTAGGCCCTACCCTGGATGGAATGACAGACTATGGACACCCCTCATGGAAGGCCTCATCACCCCTGTGGAAAGGAGTGGGGATTGGGGGTACTAGGGGGTTGGTGGGAGAACATGGGAGGAGGGGAGGGAGAGGGATAGGGAGCTGGGATGGACATGTGAAGCAACTTTGTTTCTAATTTAAATTTTAAAATAAAAAAGACAAAAAAATGAAAAAGATAAATATTTAAAATATTCAATTGGATGTGGTAACTTGTAGCAGACTTTTTCTTGGGAAGTAGAGACAAGAAGATCAAAGTTACTTCAAAGTCATCTTCACCTAATAGTAACTTCAAAGATGGCATAGAATATATAAAACTCTGTCACAGAGTGGGGGAAAATGCCGTCTCAACTTGGGCAAGGTGGCTATAATTACAGTGCTTTGAAGGCTGAGACTAGAGGACTGCCATAAGTCTTATTCCATCCAGCCTGGACTATAGTATGAGGGCTAATTTAAAGATTGTGTGTGTGTGTGTGTGTGTGTATGTGTGTGTGTGTATTCATTCTCTGAAGCTCCTCCCTTTCTGATTTCTAGGGCACCTACTCATCTCCACATGACTGGAAAGAAATCACACGCTCCAACACTGGCTATATCTATAACCAAGTCTATAGATCACATAAAACTGAAGTTCTGCCATCGTGGAAGACAATCAAAAAACAGAGCAATTTACACATTGCCCAGCGCTGCCATCGGCATCGCTTAACCAGAGCACCATAGCTCCCTACTTCCTCTTCCAGTTATCACTACAGTCATTACTCAGGCAAAATCCTTTGTGGCACAATTTTATATCAAATAAAGAAATGCAGTCACAGCATCTGTGACTCTCGGAGCACAAGTTGGGTCTCCCCAAAACCACATCCCCTAGATGCAATTAGCTTAATCTCCTTCTGAATGTGTTCTTAATATTGGCTCTGACCATTGGCCATTTTTCTTGTGTCTTGGTTTTTCAACACTGGATTCTTGAGTAAGACCACAGACATTAAAATGATAATGTATCATGTTTAAATCATGGATAGGCACAAGGGGAGAAAGGGGGGAAAGCACATGTTCTGTCTCAAGTTAGAATAGAAGAAAGTGAACTCAGGGCATGGTTGCACCATTCCCAGACTGGAGCTTGCCACACATGGGCAGTCAGAGAGTGGAGGTCAATTCTGAGAGTCAGTCTAAGGATTTCCAAGATTAGCATGCATGCACCACAACATAGTAGGGAGCACGTGTGCTTAAAGCCACGCCTGTAAGGATTCATGAAGGTGGAAAAATAGATCCTGATTACAACAGGATCTGAAAGTTTCAGTAAACATGAGAGGAAACCAGAGTAACTAGGAATCCTGATGTGGTAGCTTGGACCCATCACCTCAGCAATCAGGAGGCAAGACAGATGCTCATGAGTTAGAGCCACACTGGGCTACATAATGAGACCCTGATACATTGAGTAAGAATTAAAATCTTAGAAAAAATGCTTGAGCCTTACGGATTTCCAGGTGAACACTATCAAGGCACTCTTGTGTAACTTAAAGGGTTGTTAGTGACAGAGAACCTGGAAGCTTTGTAAGAATTGACCTTCAATTTTGGTCTCAAAGGTTCAGAAATTTCTCAGTAACTTCCTATCAATCCAACTTACTTTTAATTTTTATGTTTTTGTTTGGTGTGTGTGCATGTGCATGTGTGTGTGTGTGTGTGTGAGAGAGAGAGAGAGAGAGAGAGAGAGAGAGAGAGAGAGTTATTCAGTGCCTGTGGAGACCAGAAGATGGCATCAGGTCACCTGGAACTGGAGTTACAGGTGGTTATGAACCACTCAGTACTGGTGCTAAGAACTGAACCCAGGTGCTCTGTAAGCCCAGTGTGCATTCTGACCTGCTGAGCTGTCACTCCAGCTCAGTTTATTTTGTATATTTTATGCCTATTGATTCTTTCTCTGGCCGTTCCTCTTTGTAGCTCCAGTATGCCTTGTCTTCCTAACATTCAGAAGCTGATTGACTCACTACATGGCCATTAGCATCTTTTTGATGTTACTAGGTCACCAGAACTTCAAATTTCTCATGTCTTCCTTGTGATAATAATTATTGTCCTAATCACACAAACTGATAAGATTTACTGAATGATTTCTACACACTAGAAACCTTTACTTAGTCATCTCCCTTAACTTATAACCTATATCCCTATAACCACCATATCAGGTAGGTATGAACTACTCAATCCTCTGAATCTCAGTGATGTCACCTGCAAAATGGGACTATTCAAAACAAAAAGTAGTCATGCAGCAGGTAAGACTAGGGCCAGGAATCGCATACAAGATTCTTTACTTAGAATCTTTGTTCTTTCACATTGTGCTGTGCTTGTCCTTGTCTCCTTCCTCTCAAAACCCAAGCTCAAACCCAGTTATTCAATCTCCAGAAACTGTTTTCTTCCATGGTTTTATTTCAAAGGAACTATGTACAAACTTATATGTATATGCATTATATATGTGTGTGTGTGTGTTTAAATTTACTTATTTATTTGATCTCCATGCATCCTTCAGCCAGCTACCACTAAAGACCACATGTGTCTTTTTATATAGTCTTCAGTTTTCGGCTCCTCATTGTTGGAATATCATCTAAACCACAGCATGATAGGCATTTAGCCACAAAGACTGTTACATATTGTAATAGTGATTCACACATATGACAGGCCCATCTTCCTGGTGAAGGCTCTTGGCTAGCCATCTCACTCTTATCTATTATTATTAATGTTCTGTTCTGTGCATCACACACACACACATTGGTTTTGCATATCTGTTTATGCCTACACAACACACAGCCCCGGAAGTCTTAAAGTCTTTTTTTGTTGAGTCTTTGACCAGTTTAAAGAAATGTCCCTATCCCTACAAAGTGCAGTAACCAAAACTGTCCTACACATTGCAGGTAGTCTGAAGCCCACCAGAGTACCCCCCCCCGCATCTCTTTCTCTGTCTCTCTATCTCACACTCACCCATGTGTAATCACATGCATGCACACATACGCACCCCGCTAGGGTTCCAGATCACATGGCCATACCCAGTTTTCTTTTTTTACGCCAATGCTGAAGCTCTGAACACTCAGATCCTCATGCTTGTATGGCAGACACTTTACCAATGGAGCCCTCTACCTAGTCCCTCTGTGACTTCTTAAAAGCTAACAGTTGCAGCATGACCTGCTAACCTCACCTCTATCTTCCCCTCAATCTTCACAGAGCTCCTTCACATCACTAGCTCTGGGGATATTGCCAAAGAAATGCAGAGCCACTCCATCTTAAGACAGGGCTTCAACCCCTGAAGTGCATTTGGTTTAGAGCTGCGGAAATGGCCATATGCCAAAGAACATATGTAGCTGCCACCAGGACAATCTCATCAGGCAATGAGGACAGTGGATCTGTTTCCCTCGCTGTGTCAAATCTATTACACCAGAGATTTCCCGACAACAGGGCAGCCTGGCTGGCCCCTCAGCTGTGTACTTGCCGAAGGTCAATCCACTTATTTCTGCAGACCCTGGTGACTGCTCACAAATGAGTATTTATGAGTCTAATATTCTGTCCAAGCTAAACATTCTGAGCTGGCTTGTTTCTTGATAAACGGGAAGTCTGATAGTCTACTACCAGATCAGTTAATTATTAGTACAGTCTCCACATCAAGGAAAAAAGTTTTCAGGAGAGGACCAGAGGACAGTGGCTTCTTAAGCCCTCCCAAGCCAAGAAAATGCTTTCTATAGAAGGGATACCTACAATAATCACAGTGCAAAGAAGATTAGTAAAAATGCATAAATCGGATGAGTTTTCTATAATCTACCATAAATTTCAAACATTCTGGGTGACAAGTGAAAAATGAAGAGTTTATATTGTTACCCCAGAGTGACAAGGTCAAAGACCTACATAAACTGATAGAGTAAAACTCTCAATACATGAAACAGAATAGTTTTTAAAAGTCAGATAATCTAGGACTGGCACGATGGTTCAGCCAGTAAAGGCTTTTGTTGCCAAGTCTAACGACCTGAGTTTGGTCCTCAGAACATATATGGTAGAAAGAGAGAATTAACTCCTACAAGTTATTCTTTGACCTCCACAGGTACACTGTGGCATTTTGTGTACATGTGAATATGCATACACACACATTAAAATAGTAATAATAATAAATGTAAAATAAAAGTCAGATCATCAAAAAGAATGAAGAACCAAAAACATAAAAAGCAGAATAAACATACAGAAAAATTATTAAAGAACACATCTTCATAAATAAAGAATACATATCCCATCTAAACACTAAATTTGTCTGATCACACTGTTAAAATTTATAGAATTACAAATCTTATGAAAATAAATTTTAAAAGCAAGATCTTGGAGGCTGGGCATGGTGTAAATTCCTGTATTCCAGGCACTCAGGATGCTGAGACAGGCCAACCACAGATTTGAGGTCAGCCTGATCTCTGTAGAAAAACTCTGTCTGTAAAATAAAGGTAACAACAGCCTGGTCTTTATAGTGAGTTCCTGGACTACATAGTGAGACCTTGGGCCAGAAAAAAAATCAAAATATAAATCAAAACCAACAACAACAAAAAATATCCTCTGTGAGACAGTCCCTTTGAATAATATAAGTACCTTATGGGGAAAAGATGTTTTGTTCAAATACTTATCAAAAAAAGCCTGACACAATTCTATTAAAGTCTGACAAAGTAGAATCCTTCAGTGGGAGGTAAATTATCAAAACTGAAAAAGAAATATTTAAAACAGTGTCATAAGATGATAAATGTTCAGAATACCTATGTTGAAAAGTATAAAAAATGTTAATGAAATAGGCTAAATGTCACCTGCAGAAGTAGAGAGATACTTCATAGTTGTATGCTAGAAGTATTGATATGTCCTCTGTATGTCCCCAGTTGATACACGGACTTGAATGAAATTCCAATAAAATTTCCAACATGATTGTTTTTGTAAAAACAATTTAAGTGTATATAAAATACAAAGAGAGAAGGAAAACAGACCTTTTTGAAGAAGAATGAAACTGGTGAGCTCATGCTCTGTGACTTTAAGGTGAAAGTCAATAACTACAATGGTGGCATTTGAGAGGAAGCAGACAAACACATCAATGGCATCCACCTCAGAGCCCAGAGACAAACATGGTAAAGTTGTTTCATGACAAAATTATCAATTATTTTTGCAAAAATAATACTTTTTTGAAGAAAAATCCATATACAAAAAGTGTATTATCTAAATTGAATTTAAACTTTACCCCTTGGCAAAACTCAAACCCTGAACATGTATTTTATTTAATATAAACTCAAACTTTTAGAAAAACCAAAAAATTCTTGTCACACAGGGACTGCATTTTTAAGTACAGTAGTTTCTTAATGCTTTAAGTAATACCTGGCATATAACGCAGAAATCCTACTACACAATCCTTGAAAAATGAAAAAAAAGTCCACAAACCTCCATTCAAACATTCATTACTGTACTCTTTACAGGACACAAAATCTTCCAATGTTGTTCTGCTTTCTGAGATCTAGGTAGTCATCTTTATCTACTAATTTGTCATATAAATGTTAATAATAGTCACTTTCTCTAACACAAATGTCCTTCAGTGGCTAAATCCATTTTTAGCACCATACCATGGAGTACAACTCAGTAACAGGAAAGTAAAGTTTTGGAAACATGCAACATCCTGTGTAAATTTCAGAGGTGACATGCAGAGTGAAAACAGCCAGCCTCAAAGTTGTACTATGCTGGAACTTCATGACTTTTTGCAAAGGTGAAATTCAAGTATGGGAAAACTGCCCAATATACCCAGTGTCTTAAGTCCTGCAGCCCTAGAGAGGGTGTGACTACAAGGAGGCCATTGGGGGGGGTAGTTTCAGGGTAGTGGAGCTGGTTTCAACTTCTGATTGTGGCAATAGTTTCACACTGCACATGTGTTAAGATTCAAAGTCAATGTTGTGAATAAGAAAAAAAAAACAACTAAAAGCCAGATACTGGTGGTGCAAGCCTTTAATCCCAGCACTCAGGAAGCAGAGGCAGGCAGATCTCTGTGATTTCAATACCAACCTGTTCTACAAGAGCTAGTTCCAAGACAGCCTCCAAAGCCACAGAGAAACCCTGTCTCATAAAACAAAACCAAAACAAGGTCATTTTAACTATTAGTTGGATTTTAATGATGACATTAAGGAAAGTTGATTGCCAGAAGGATTTTAACAGGCAAAGGTGGTGGATGACTGCAAGAAACTCTTTTCCAGACACAACAGGGCAGTTGCACAGATGAACATGCAATGTCTGTGACAGCATGCATACAAGTTATCTACAAGTTAAGCCAAACAAACTACCAGCATGGGCAGGTGAGGAGAGCATGAACTTCCAATTCAGTCTGAGGGGTGATTGGTAACAGTTTCTGGAAAGGAGTTAGTTTTCTTTAAATATATAGCTTCTGGCAGGTTGACCATAACCCAGTGAATATCCACTCACCCAAGAGTAAATCAGAAGCACAAACAACTGGACTCAACACACTTATTAAATAATGAGGACACGAAGTTGAGTGGGTGGGTAGGGATATCTGAGAGGAGTTGAGGGAAGGAGTGAATATTATCAAAATGCATTGTATGACATCCTCAGAGAATTCTTTTTTTTCCTTTTATCACCTTTATTCAAGTCTTAACAAAGAAATGAAGCAAAGGAAAGTCATTCACACAAGAAAGAAATCCAACTGCTACTGTACACAGATGACATGATCAAACATGCAGGAAAACATCAGTGCATCAGTGACTCCATAATGAGTTATTAGAACTAATAAACAAATTTAACCAAGTTAAGGGCTACAGGTACAACATACAATACCAATAACATCCATAGGCACTAAGAGCAAATGGCATGAACCAAAAAAATATCAGCCCCATTTGCAGTAGCTACTAACCTTAAACTACATAAATATAAATTTAAGTAAAGGGGTACAAAATCTCCAAAACGAAAACTTTTTTATTAGTTATTTTTCTGTTGCCGTGATAAAACGCCATGGCTGGAGGAACTTATTTAAAGAAGTTTATTTTGGATTAGGGTACCAGACTGATAAAAGTCTACCATGGCAGGAAGGTGTAGCAGCAACCAAGAGGAAGGGGAGAACAAAGCAAAGAGCCCAGATCTTCAAATGCAGGAACCTGCTTGAGGCTTAATCATGTAAATCACATCAAAAGCACCTTAGATAGGGGAATCAGTCTTCACTCTCCTGATACTACAGGAGATGATTTTCTCCCAATCATGACAACTCTAAAACATTGTTGAAAGAATAAATTAAGATAACCCTGGAAAAGTCAGTATTGTTTAGTTAACATGGTATGTAGATTAAATACAGTTTATGTCAAAATATCAATAGCCTCCTTAACAGAGGTGATAAAGACTTTTTTGGTATTTTTATACGTAAAATAAGATTGTTTCTAAAATAAAACAAAAACAAACAAAAAAACTTTGATGATCCCCCATGGAAGGCCTCACTATCTTTGGGGAGTGAGTGGGAGGGTGGGAGGGGAGTCGGTGGGGGACATGCAAGGATGGGAGGGTGAGGGAATGGGGGAATTGATATGTAAAAAAACAGAGAATTCATTATAAAAGAGTATAATACCAAAAATGTCTTCCTTCAGACAAATAAGTAGATACATAAACAAATGGACTTTGTAAAAACAAAAGCAAAAAACTTGCTTGTACTATGAGAAAAACTACTTCACAGAGGAATATATCCAAAAGTTGACTATACAACAAAAAGAAAATTCAGAAATTCAAGTCAGATCTTAAGACACCAGTGTATTTCCATGACAGTTCACATTTCTGCTGATGACCCCATGACCATGATGAGGACATTTATACCAAAAGAAACCTAATAGTGAAGAAATCCTGATAAACAAAATGCTAAACAAGTTGGCATAGGATTGATGGAATGTGAAAGAGACCTCGTGGGACAATGGTAGTACATTTGATCCCAGGATTAATGGAATGTGTTGGAGGACCAGAACTTGACTATGTGGTAATGAACGGTCAAGGAGCCCCTCCAGCCTGCTGTCTTCCCACCTTTATGAAAGACAGCCAGGGTGGATCCATCTCCCTCACATAGAGAGCAAAGCAACTTGAATACTGAAGGTGGACGGTGCTGTTTAGCATTCTGGGAAGCCCTTGCCCTTGCCAGTTGAGAGTCTTTGTTACATGGTGCTACCTCTCTCTCTGGGGGTGGTAAAGCACTTTGACCAAAAGTAACTTAAAAGGGTAAAGGACTTATTTTTACCTTACAAGCCACAGTGTGTCATTGATGGAAGTCAGGGCAGAGACTCAAGTCAGAACAGAAGCAGAGACCATGAAGAAATGCTGCTTCCTAGCTTGCTGTACTTGGCTTGCTCAGTCACCTTCCTTATACAACTAAGACCCACCTGCCTAGGGATATCATCACCCACAGTGGGCTGTGCCCTTCTATATTAATCATCAATTAGGAAATTACCAACAGACATGGCCAAAGACCAATTGGATAGGGGCAATATTTCATTTGAGGTTCCCTCTTCTTACATGTGTCAGGTTGATAGCTGAAGCCAAGTAGGACGCGGGGCTTAGGTACCTCATGTTTTTGTCATGATCATTGAGCTTCAGTCTTCCTCGGTGTATAAACTGACACACAGAAGCACTTACACCAGTGTCCTCAAAGGAACTGAACAATGTAATTGATGACATTCTAATGATGCAATCTATCAGTGTATATTATTCAAACCATGACCACTTTGAAAATGGTGAAATACAAGCGTGCGTTTAATCTCTTCATTACAAATTCTCTTGGGAGTTTTTTTTCTAATCAATTCCCCTTCTCATGAAAATTTAATACCATGGATATACTACATATTTATTTATGAGGAGCCATAACCTTTGCATATTCCCCTTCTAAACCCATCTTTATCCCATGTTCAGAAAGCATATGAAAAGCCAGTTTCTAATATTTCATATATTTAAAAGACTATTTCACTGTTATATAATTCTCTGAATTAAAATTTCCAAAGAACTTGTCTATTGTTACATTGTTCTGTGTAACATTTGGGGGGACAATGATTTTAAGTCTTAAGACCTCAGAAAATATGTCTCAAACTTGTACATGCAGCAGATAGCCAGAAACTCAATTCCATTAGATAAATTTCATTGCATGCTGGAAATATAATTGTGTTCAACTAGCTGGTATATACTCTTGGTTTGAAGATTTATGACATTAAATGATCTTTCTAATCATGAAGAATATGAAAAATTGCATGTTTCTTAGAGAAATGAAACTAAGCATATTGAAATGTCCCCATTCCTCTTGACATGCAAGCCCATCTGGCATTAGTTTATGAAGGTAACCTTAACTGTAGCTCCTGTCAAGTGCTTCTTCCCAATAATTGCATTTAGAAGGGATCAGCCTCATCTTGTCTTTACAAGTGAAGAGAGGAAGCCTAATTCTAAATATATTCTTGAACCAAGGAATCCTGTACTTTTTTTCAGTCTGAAAATCACATACTGATGCTAAAACAAGACCCAGGAAAGTGTTTGGAACATTCTAGCCCCTCCTCCTTCTACTCCATCCTTCTTCTCTTGCTTTAGAGACACTTGGGCTAGTCTTGATAAATGAACTGTGTTAACATTTAACAAGGGCACATATTTTTCTCTTGAAAAATTTCTTTGTCTTCTTCCTCCATTATTGTCACAATAAGTAATTTCATAATGATTTCCTGGCTGGTGGTATCCAGTGGATAGTGACTATAGTCAGAATTAGAGAATATATTGAATTCAGAGGGGGAACTGACCAGTTTGCCAAAATCTTCTGGAAAGGCAGTCATCAAAAGCAGACTTTTTTACTAAGGAATTTATCGTCAGTTATTTGGTGATGATCTCTAAAACTGACTCAATTTAATCAAATGCCCACACAGTTGACATGAAACCTAACATCAAGAATTTTTTTCATTTATTCTGAAGGCAAGATCCACCTATCAAGCAAAATCTAAACACCGGGCATTCAAATAACTACTGAATGACAAAGGGTCTATGCAAATGTTGTAAGTAGATTGTTGGATCTAACAGTAATCTCTTAAAAAGAGAAATGGGTGAGGAGTAATGATCTGGAAGAAGAAATGCAAATAGTTGGCATGTGTTCTATCATTACCTCAGGCACCAGTGCAGACATTATTAATCAACCATTGCACAATTTTGATACAGAGATATTGTGCAACCTCATCATGCATCCCGCACAGCTTCCCCCAGTCAATTAGCACTGTTAAATAAGATGAAATTTTATACACCATATCTGGCTTAGAGAGATGATATAGTTGAAACCACAGATCTCCCTTTTCTGTCAAGAATTTTTTACTGGCATGAAGAATTGATAATAAGTTTAATATTCTTTCAGATGAGATACAGTTATTACAAAATTATTCTTTTGTTTGGGACAAATCTGACTAATAGAGAGCATTGTTAAATTTTTGAGAAGACTCTAGATATGAAACTTGAGCATTTTTATCTCTAGAAACTTCCACAAAGATTTTTAAAAGCACAAAATTTGCATGCAGCAGGCCATGGTATGAAATTATTCAGTTCATATGATTCAGTTACCCTATCTCCATCATGGCTAGCAATGATGAATAATCACATCTTTTGACAAGTGAAGACAGAGACTCAACACCTCCCATTATGATGCTCTTGAACATGTGTACCAATAAATTAAATGATGTGTATTCAATTCTATTTTTTGAGCATGGAAGAAAGACATTGAGTTGATATCTGCCTAACCCCCTAAAACAAGAGCTACCAGGTAACCTGTGAATGGAGCTGAATATCCTATGAAGTTTCTCACCACATCTCTTTCCCTCTGTCATGCACTCCACATCATTCTAAGAGGGAAGTATGCATCCATTTGCTGTGTGTTGAGTTATGGAGAACAGACTATCCAGACAGTCATGTAGAGAAAAATAAGAAATAGACTTTGGTTCTCTCTGGCCATGGGGAAGGCAGGAAGGATTGTTCTTTCAGCATCATTTCCAATTCTAACTGAAGCAGTGTGTGAAGAGAAACCTTTCTGCCATCCTTGCAAAATCTCCCTGAGAAAAGAGACAGAAATTGTGTTTGGTTTCGTAAAGGATGAATTCTGGCCAACGTGAAGCATATACACAGATAAAACTTAGCTCTGTTGTATTTCTCATTAAGCTGCCTCCAGAGGAACAAAAGTAGGTTGGAACACAATGGAGGAGAAGGAAATAAAGAGGAAATGTCAGTAGGAGAAATTCTTCAGGCCTCTCATGCAAATCTGTGCTAAGTTGTGACTTGACTTGGCCAAGTTCATCTGTGCTGGAACAAGAGAGGCAGAGAGGGTGTCAGTCCCGGGGCTAGTAGTGGGGAAGCAAGCTGGCGAAAGCATCAGTTCAGTGTTACCAACCATATTCTAGTGGAGCAAAGTTTATTGTTTATGTGTGTCCTTCACAACAGAAAAACATTCATATTATGAATTTAAGGAGGGCTCAGTATTTTTCCTGGTCCAGCTTTCATAACACATAACACTTTCAGGCTATGAAATATTTTTCAACACCAGCATTATAAATACTAAGAGGTGCCATCCAAAAACTATAAACTCCAGCTCCAACTTCTAAAAGTTCACACAATGTCAAATAAGAATTTTAATGTAATAGAAAGCATATGTTTTCTCTGGTGAAGGAGGCTGCTGGTGTCCTCAGTAACACTGGCGGTGACTAGCTCCCACTCAGATAAACTGAAGGCACTCAGTCTCTTCCGACCTCCTGTCTTCCTCACAAAGATGTGTTTTGGAAGAGCAGCCGAAAATGGCGTGTCAAACTCACATAAAAATATTGTCCTTTCCCAGTGAAGTTTTATCACAGCTGCATGTTCAGAATGATTCTATAAAATTACAGAGTTCTGGGAATATATTTCGTAACTGTATATGGCACTTAAAAGATGTACTTTTCTAGAGCATTCCAAGAGAAAATTTCATTTATGGGACAGAGATTACAAGCAGATTTTTCCTCTTCAAATCATGCATTTGATATTTTATGAATGGTGTAGACTAATTCATCCACTTGCTTCATAAAGACATATTTATAAGATTAGTGCATTTCTCAGCCTTCATTGGAGAAGCTTTCAGTGACTAATACAGAGACTTAGAATTGCTTGGTGTGTATAGAATGAGAGATGGTGGAGAGTTCAGAGTTAATGATGGAACAGGGGAAAGAGATTATTAGAAACGGAGGGAATGCGTGGCTAAAGCAGAATAGTATTTGCCAGAGATGACAGTGCAGATGCACAATGAATGCACAATGGCTGTAAGAGCACGCATAAGACTTGTCTAAAGTCAAGCCAGAAAAACTCTCAGCATGGAATGGGAGGGGCTCATAAAGTCCCACTGCTATCTGAGAAAGTATTGGCAATGCTGTGAACTGAGAGAAAGGATATGGACCCTGACAGTCTACCTACGCTCCAGTAGAGAGTCCAAGTCCCATGTACACAGAGGCAGTGTTGAATGTACTCAGTGACTATGAGACAGGATGGGGGACGGAGAGGGAGGGAGTTTGGTTAAATTGAAATGGAAAGTGAAGCAGAACAGGGGAGGAATTAGGATACGGAATGGGGACTATGTTTTCTGCACCTTTGAGGTGGGTTTCTTCACCTTCTTCTATACCTATTATTCTTTTTTGATTTTTTAAATTTAATTTATAAACAAGCTTGTTTCACATGTCAATTCCAGCTCCCTCTCCCTCCCCTCCTCTCCTGTCCCCCAGCCCCCCTAACTAATGAAAAGAAACAGTCATCAAAAGTCTCCCATCCAATTAAATTTTTTTAAAAAAAGAAAGTTTCCCAACCAGAAAAGTCCATGTCCAGATGGTTTCAGTGCAGAATTCTATGAGAAATTCAAAGAAAAGCTGATACCAATACTCCTCAAAGTGTTCCACACAATAGAAGCAGAAGAGTCATTGCCAAATTCTTTTTACAAGCCTATAACTACCTTGAACCCAAGACACACAAAGTCACAACTAAGAAAGAGAACTACAAACCAACATCCCTCATGAACATTGATGCAAAAATACTTAAGAAAATATTGGCAAATCTAATTCAAGAACACAACAGAGAAATCATCCACCATGATCAAGTAGGATTCATCCCAGGGATGTAGGAATGGTAAAACGTATGAAAATCCATCAATGTAATCCACCATATAAACAAACTGAAAAAGAAAAAAAATCACTTGATCATCTCACCAGATGCTGAAAAAAATCTTTGACAAAATCCAACACTCCTTCATGATAAAGGTTTTGGAGAGATCCGGGATAACAAGAACATACCTAAACATAATAAAAGCAGTATACAGAAAATGAACAGCCAACATCCAACTAAATGGAGAGAAAATCAACATGATTCCTCTATATTAGGGACAAGGCAAGGCTGTCCACTCTCTCCATATCTCTTCAATATTGTACTTGAAGTTCTAGCTAGAGCAATAAGACAACAAAAGGAGATCAAGGGGATACAAATTGGAAAAGAAGAAATCAAACTTTCACTATCTGCAAATGATATGATAGTTTACATAAGCGACCCAGAAAAATCTCTACCAGGGAACTCCTACAGCTGATAAAAACTTTCAACAAAGTGCAGGATGCAAGATTAACTCAAAAAATCAGTAGCAATACTATATTCAGACAGAGTAAATGGGCTGAGAAAGAAATCAGAGAAAAACCACCCTTTATAATAACCACAAACAACATAAAATATCTTGGAGTAACACTAACTGAACAAGTAAAAGACCTGTATAGCAAGAACTTTGAGTCTTTAAAGAAAGAAAATACCAGAAAATGGAAAGATCTCCCATGTTCTTGGACAGGTAGAATCAACATAGTAAAAAAGGCAATCTTGCCAAAAGCAATCTACAGATTCAATGCACTCCCCATTAAAATACTGGCACAATTCTTCACAGACCTTGAAAGAACAAAATTCAACTTTACATGTAAAAACAAAAGACCCAGGATAGCCAAAACAACCCTGTACAACAAAGGAATTTGAGGAGACATCACCATCCATGAATTCAAGCTCTATTATAGAGCTATGGTCCTGAAAACAGCTTGGTATTGGCAAAAAATAGACAGGTAGAACAATAGAATAGAATTGAACACCATGATATTAATCCACACACCTACAAATACCTGAATTTTGACAAAGAAGCTAAAACTATACAATGGAAAATAGAAAGCATCTTCAACCAATGTTACTGGCATAACTGGATGCTGATGTGTAGAAGACTGAAGATAAATCCATATCCATTGCAATACACAAAAATTAAGTCCAAATGGATCAAAGACCTCAAAACAAATCCTGCCACACTGGACCTCTTAGAAGAGAAGTGAGAGGTACCCTTGAATGAATTGGTACAGTAGACAGCTTCCTGAAGATAACACCAGTAGCACAGACACTGGGATCGACAATTAATAAATGGGACCTCCGGACACTGAAAAGCTTCTGTAAGGCAAAGGACACAGTCAACAAGACAAAGTGGCAGCCCACAGAATGGGAAAAGATATTTGCCAACCCCACATCTAACAGAGCTCTAATTTTCAAAATATACAAAGAACTCAAGAAGGTAGTCTCCAAAACACCAAATAATCCTATTAAAAAGTGGGCAAGGGTGAAGAGGAAGGGAGTTGGTCATGGGAGAACAGGAAGTTGAGGGGGGGTGGGGGTAGAATAGGGGGAAGAGGGAATCATAGGTTCGAAGACAGATCAGGCACCAGAGTGACCTCGAGTGATGTAAAGGGATAACACCAATTGGCAAGCTAAGCAATAGTGGAGGGACCACCTCGAATGCCCATCCCTGATAATGAACTTGATGTCTATAACCATCCGGGAGCCTTCATCCTGTGACTGATGGAAGCAGAGGCAAACACACAATTAATCACTGAACTGAACCCAAGGAACCCAGTGACAGAGAGAGAGGAGTCATGAGCAAATTGGCAAAGAATGGGCTGGCAAAACCAGCAGAGACAGCTGATCTGAACAGGGGAGAGCTCTTGGACCCCAGACCGACAGTGGGGAGGCCAGCATGGGACTGATCTGGACCCCCCCAAATGTGAGTGTCAGTGAGAAGGCCTGGGCAACCTATGGGGCCCTGAGCTGTGGATCAGTGTCTATCCCTGGTACACAAACTGTCTTCGTGTGCCTATAGCACAAAGAGAGATGCTCTCTCAGCCTGGACTCTTAAGGGAGTGCCTGGACCCTACCAAGAGTAAAATGACAGACTCTAGATATCCCCTATGGGGAAGGATTTGGCAATAGGGTGGGAGGGAGGGGGGAAGGGGAGTGCGGGAGGAGGGGAGGGAGAGGGAACTGGGATTGACATGTAAAACAAGCTATTTAAAATTAAAATAAAAAATGATAAAAAAACTTTTAAAAAAGTGGGTACCGAACTAAATAGAGAATTCTCAATAGAAGAATCCAAAATGGCAGAAAGACACATAAGAAAGTGTTCAACATCCTTAGCCATCAGAGATACGCACATCAAAACAACTCTGAGATACCATCTTATTCCTGTCAGAATGGCTAAAATCAAAAACACCAATGACAGTTTATGGTGGAGAGAATGTGGAGAAAGGGGAACACTTCTCCGCTGTTGATGAGAGTGCAAACTTGTAGAGTCACTTTGGAAATCAGTATGACTGTTCCTCAGGAAAATGGGTATCAGTATAACTCAAGATCCAGTAATTCCACTTATATGCATGTACCCAAAAAATGCACATCCATACAACAAGGACATCTGTTAAACTATGTTCATAGCAGCACTTTTATAATAACCAGAACCTGGAAGCAACCTAGATGCCCTTCAACTAAAGAATGGATAAAAAAATTGAGAAAATTACACAACAGAGTATTACTCAGCAGGGGTGGAGGGACTGGACACAATAGAATCCTGGAATTAATAGGCAAATGGATGAAACTAGAGAAATCATCCCAAGTGAGGGACAACAAGACAAACATGGTGTGTACTCACTTAAATATGGATATTAGACATAGAGCAAAGAAGTACCAGACTACAATCCACACATCTAGAGAAGGTAGGAAACAAAGAGGACTCTAAGAGAGAAATACATGATCCCCTAGAGAAGGGAAAAGGGACAAGATCTCCTGAGCTAATTGGGAGCATGGGGGGAGGGTAGAGGGAGTTAGGAGAAAGTGGAGGGGAGAAGAGGAGTGGGGAGGAAGACATGAGGGATCAGGAAGATTGAGTCAGGAGAAGAATAGAGGAGAGCAAGAAAATAGAAGGAGCCATTATAGGTTTAAAGGGAAATCTGGCACTAGGGAAATGTCCATAGATATACTAGGCTGACTCCAACTAAGAATCTAAGCAATAGGGGAGAGGCTATCTTAAATACCCTTCCCCTATAATGAGATAGATGGCTACCTTAGAGCCTTTATCTGCAGCTGATGGAAGCAGAAGCAGAAACCCACAGCTAAGCACTGAGCCAAATTCATGGAATCCAGTTGTAGAGAGGGAGGAGTGATGAGCAAAGGGGTCAAGACCATACTGGGGAAACCCACAGAAACAACTGACACGAACGAGGGGGAGTTCATGGACCCCAGACTGACATCTTGGAAAGCAGTATAGGATGGAACCAGACCCCCTGCACATGGGTGTCAGTTAGGAGGCCTGGGAAGTCTATGGGATCCCTGGTAACGGAACAGCACTTATACCTAGTGTATGAAAGAACATTGGGAGCCCATTCCCCATAGGCCCTGCCCCAAATGATGTGACAGACTTTGATGATCCCCTATAGAAGATTTCACTCTTTCTAAGGAGCAGAAGAGGGGGGGGTTGGGGTCCATAGGGAGCATGGGAGTACAGGAAGGAGAGGGAACTGACTGGGATTGATACATAAAATAAGATTGTTTCTAATTTAAATTAAAAAAGGAAATAAAAGAAACCTTTTGCAGGGTTGAATAGCATCTTCAGCTCTGCTTAAACACATGAGCACCAGAAGAAAGAGATGGCATCAATTAGAGCAGAGATGGAACTTTGAATGCAAAAAGATTGTTCCAGACAGGGAGGAAATATCAAGCCAAGAAAGTTCCTGGGAGGCAAAGAAGCAAGGTGAACAATCCAGAGTAAGAGGGTAAGTGTAGCCAGATTACAAAGCTAGACACTAAAGGTGGGTCCAGATAATTCTGGAGAAGGAGTCAGAGGGAGGAAATGCAGATGTCTCTAAAGATTCCCAACAAGAAAAAGGATCTTAACTATGTTTAACCCATCCATACCCTATGGTGCATCTCTTCCACATACAGCTGCTGTAAGCATTTATGAAAAAAAATATGTAGAATGTCTGGGCCGTGGTCAGCACCCAGACATTAGTTTTTCCTTTGGTTTTTCTCAACGGTATTTATTTTAAGAAATGTCTAGTCAACAGTCTCATCCACTGGGGTTTTACTCTTCCTTTAAATTGACTTCCACACGAAATGTAGGACACTGATATCTCACTATGAAGCACAGTCTTTCACCCTGTCATTTACATGGAAATTGCTGGATCAAATAATATTATCCTGCAAACAAACCACAGCTGTGAGATCAAGTAAACTCAAACTTGTCCAGACCAGAGGATTCACCAGATGCCACCACTACCAATTAGAAGCCACAATGACTTGGGGCATCTTTTCAAAAGAATAAGATATCTTTCCTAACAGTACTATTGAAACTCTCCTTCTACAGAAAGAACATGCCACATGGTAACGTGTTTAACTGGTGTCATGCTTTCTAAATGTTACTTGGCAGAACTCAGTGCCCTTGAGATAAGGAACTGCCCCATCTTCCTGTGTGGTTTCCCAAGTTTTCACGGGGCCTACTCTTATCTGAAGAGGAAATGGGGGGGGAATAGATCTGAAGGAGAGGGGAGGTAGGGGTAGCTGGGAAGAGTGGAAGGTGGAGAATGCTTGGGATGTATTGTATGAGAGAAGAGTGTATTTTCAATTTAAAAATACATTAAAATATCAATATTATAATAAAGAATACTGCATTTGTCAAACTTTATATCACTGTGACCAGATCCCTAAAGAAAGCCTCTTAAGGAAACAGGGATTTATTTTGGTTCATAAATTCAGAAAGTTTAGTCTCTAGTCCTCAGTTCTGTTGATGCTAGGCCTGTAGTGGGGCAGACCATCATGGCGGCCATTGCATGGCGAGAGTGCAGACAATCTGGTTCACTGATAATGTCCTAGTCAGCACTATCTACTGGCTCCATGTCCCTGAAGAAAATTGTTCATTTTTTATCTGTCTTGATTCTCAACATGAGGGATTTCATCCTTGAATATATATTTCCTACTTGAAACTCTGGATTCAGCAGAAATATACACATCTTCCTTGTTTGTCGAAAACCCTTTCTTATCCTTGCCTCACTGACAATAGAGATATAACACTCATGGGAAGCCTCACCTCCACTTTCTCCATAGGCTGATGTAGTATGTAGATGGTCCAAGAAGTTCTAAACAAATCTAGAAATATTAGATCCACACATGTAGCAACACAATGTTCATTCCTTTACCCCAAACTCAAGCTATCTCAAAACATGAACAGTTGTGTCAAAGAACATGGCGTTTGCATTTCTAACACTCACTAGCCGTTCTCCCATTTTAAAGACGGAGATTTTAATAACCATAGTTATGCCTATTTTAACATTTTAAAATGAATTTTGAAGTATTACAGACGTCCTTCTTCTGGTCTCTTTACTGACTTGGTAGCAGAGCAACAGTAAGACAAGAAGCCATGTTCATGTCCCACCTTCTCCAATGAACTACTATGTGTTCAAATATTCATGGAAGTTATGTATGTTTCCAGTGTATGTATGTGTACATGGGTACAATCTTGGTTATCAATCTTTTCTTAAAGATTTATTTATTTATTATGAATACGGCATCCTGCCTCCATGCATGTCTGCACATCAGAAGGGACCAGATGTCAATATATATGGTTGTAAGCCATCATGTGGTTGTTGGGAATTGAACTCAGGACCTCTTGAAGAGCAGCCAGTGCTCTTAACCTCTGAGCCATCACTCCAGCCCCTTAGTTACCAATCTTAAGAATCCATACATCTTGGGTATTTGGAGCCTTTGTCTTTTTTTGTTTTTGTTTATTTTGCTTTGAGGCAGATACTGACAGGCCTGAAGCTCACCAAGTAGACTAGGCTCGCTGGCCAGTGAGGCACGGGGGTCTGCCAGTTCTACATCCCCAGCACTGGAATTAAGAGCATATACCAGCAAGTCCAGATTTTCTTATCTGAGTTTTTGGGATCCAGATAATTCCTCGTATTGTGTAGCATACAGTTTCCTGTCCAAGTCATCTTCCCAGCCTCCTTTTATTGCTGAGAACATCCAAGCTACACCAAAATGCTTTTCTACACAGCTGTAGCTTTTTATACACTGATTACTCTGCCTTAAATTTCTAATGGAAGACATTTTTCCAACTTGTTGGCTCCTAGCATCTCGACTCACTCCTGCATCTAAAGAATTCCACCTGTGCTCTTCTGTAGAAGCTGAGGAAGCATCTCTTACATCCATGGCATTAACTCCTGACTCAGGTTCTGTCAGTCATGTGTACCCATAATAGACTTTGAAAGAGGATCCAGTGATGCCTCAAAGGGAGACCAGTTCTTGCAGCAACTGAGTTTTCAGTAGGTTAAGCCCTCCAGACAAAAATGCAGTAATAAAGGGCAAAGAATTCAGTGTTGTGACTTCTCCCACCTCACCAGATCTAGAATGGAATGCTGATCTTTTCTTCTGCCTGCACAAACAATACTCTTCTGGTGAGACCCTTTTCCTGTATAAGACATCCCAAACCAATGCCTGGAGCCTCCAGCTAAGAGTTGTTGCTGCATTTTCTGTGTCTAAAGAACCAGCTCGAAGCTTCCTCAATAGTAGATGAGTGCACCTGGAAGGCAACCATTCACTGACTAGTGCTGATCTAGTTCTCACACATGGGAGAAATGCGGTTTTGAAAACAGCCACATCTCTGATTTGGAAGCTTATAGGTGCAGACAAACTTCTGTCAGAGAAAAATCACCTTTCCAGGTAATTGCCCATCCATCTGATACAAACACAGTGTATCTCAAGGGAAACGTGAAAATCCTCAAGTCTCATGATAGAGTGATTAATGGAAATTTGCTTCCACCTTTTAAAGGGATTTTGGTGTGTGTGTGTGTGTGTGTGTGTGTGTGTGTGTGTGTGTGTGTGTGTGTGTTCATGTGGGTGAGGGTGCTCTAGGAGGCCAGAGAAAGGCTTTCGATCCCATGGAAGTGGAGTCACAGACAGTTGTGAACTTCCTGACAAACTCAGGTCCTCTGAAAGGGCAACAAGTGTTCTTACCCACTGAAACATCTCTCCAGCCCCAAGATTCCCACTTAATTTATTTACATTGTGTGTGTGTGTGTATGTGTGTGTGTGTGTGTGTATGTGTGTGTGTGTGTGTGTGTGTGTGTGTAGCATGGTGCATGTAGAGCCCAGATAACAACTTTGGAGACAGTTGTATCCTTCTACTACGTAGATGTCAAGAACTGAACTCAGATCATTAGGCTTGGCACCAAGAGCCTCTAACCACTGAGAAAACTTGCCAGTTTAGATTTTTTACTTTTTAAAACAGTGTCTCACTATGTATCCCTGATTGCCTTAGAACTCATTGTATAGACCAAGCTGTCCTCAAACTTACAGAGATTCACCTGTTTCTGAGTCCAGCGTGCTGAAATTACAGGCATGTGCCACCATGCCCAACTATTTAATACCTTTAAAGGATTGAAATCTATCACTAAAGGGGTTTTCCAAGTAAATATTTTAAATAACAGATCTACTTTTAAATAACAGGTGACACTTTTCCTGAAAACTTATTACCATTAGTATTTTTATTTATTCTTTGACAATTTGATATGTGTATACAATATATCTTGATCATATCTACCTCTAACTCCCTCTTTCCACTCCCTACAGACTCCCCCACAACATTCCCCCTTCCCACTTAGATGTCTTTTTTATAACCCACTGATTTAAGATAATATTGCCTCCATTAGCATGAGTAGCCTCCAGCAGCCACACCACTGGAGAAAAATGATACTCTTTTCCCTAGATGTCACCAGTTGCCAATAGCTCCTCAGTAGGGTGGAGCCTCCTAAGTCCCTCTGAAATTAATGCTAGAAGCTGACTGCCTTGATCTTACACAGATCTTGTGTGGTAACTTTAGCTGATACAGATTCAGGAGTACAATAGGCATGTCATGTCTAGAAGACAGCATACTCTGCAGCATTTCTGCCCAACCTCTAGCTCCTACATTGTTTCCAAGATATTCCCTGAGGCATCTCTCAGCACTTTGAAAGCTTCCAGGTCAGTTACAACTTGATTTCTCTACGTCCTGCAACCAGTGTGTGCTTTGTCTTCAGCAACAGAGTCTAGATAGTGTGGACAACCGAGAGCAAAGGCAGTAGCCAGTGTAAGCTTATTTTTAAATTTCATTTGTGTGTCTGTGGGTTCATATGTAACACGTATGGTACACATATATGTGTAGGTATACCATTCATGTGTATGTATATGCACATGTGGAGACCAGAAGTCAATCTCAGGTCTCCTGCCAGCAATCTTGTGTTTTTTAGGCTATCCGGCCCTAGAAGCTCACCCTCTCTGCCTCCCTAGTGCTGAGGTTACATGCGCACACTTCTACACCAGGCTAGTGCCCAAACTCAGATCCTCATGGTTTCAAACCAAGCATTTTTACTGACTTCTCTATCTCTCCAGCCCCATGAAAACTTTTTTTAATATCCATAGATGTTTGTAGAGTGGCAATGGCTATTTCCAAATACTTTAGCATTATCCAACCTATTGATCACAGTCTCAAGACCAATTGAATCATGCTGGCTTTCTCAAGTGATGAGGAGTAAGTCTTTTCTCAAAGAGAGACTAGGACCTGGCCACTTTCCAATGCTGCTTCCCTCTAAAGTTATCTGGGAAATCTTGTCTTCATGATGCAGAGGATAGAAACATATGAGAAAGCCTTGGAGTAAATGTAGGAAAATACCTCATCCTATTGTCACCAAGATCTAAGGACACAGTACTGGGAAATGATGTGCAAACAGATTAACAACAAGACCCTTGTCTTAAGCAATATGAATTCAAGTACAGACTACTGACCAACCACAGAAATAATAAACCCTTAAATTACATAGTTGTGGGTGAATACAGAGCTTTTCAACCCTGGCTGTCAGTCAGGGTACAGAATGTGCTGAGACATAAAAAGAGCTCTACATTGATGGGAATGTTCATCCAGAGAATCTAAAAATAGTCAACTACTTTTAGTGTGGATGGCCAAGGAGATTTTTCTTTGCTTTACTATAAGTGAATTGCAGGTAAAAATAATCCATTAAACTACCAATTGAGAGATCCTATTTGTAATTCAGTAAAATAAATTAAATTTAACCTGCTGATCAATTCAAGCAATATTAAAGTAGTTCTCATCATTAGCTTAGCATAAAAGAAAATGCAATTGATTAGTTATGTCTGCCACAGCTTTAGAGTAGGAAGTAATAGTATAAATGCCATTGACTTCCAGACAGTCTTCTTGTATTATTATGCTAATTAAGAATGATCTAATTGCCAGGACTTTGTATTGAATTCTCCATCCTTGGATTTTTTGAAGTTGTTTCCTTATGTTTCTCATATGATATTTATAATATTCCACTCTTTATCATTTACATGTGTCTGCTTTTCCTCTTCTAAGCCATTCAACCTCCAGGGCAGGAAACCATGTTTTATTTATAATTTAATTCTTTTCCAATCCTAATACATGAATTCTTCTGTCCATCATTTTTCTTATTCTCAAATTCACCACAAGTGTGACCACTGCTGTGGTCAAAACACAGTAGTATTCTCACCTAATTTATATGCTGGAATCTATTATGAGATGTGAATAGTGTAGAAAGATAAGTCCTGGAGAATTATTAAGTTATAGGGTCTCTACTCTTGCAAAAGGAATCAGTTTCCTCATAGAAGACACCCTTTTTGTCTTATTGGTCTTTTGCTTTTTTGTTTGTTTGTTTAAATTTTCCTTTCTGTGTTTTGCAAGGATGTTGTTTCTGTTTGGTTGATGGAGGTGGAACACAAAAATCACAAAGTTGAGTAAGCAGGTAAGTGGAGAGAACTAGGTCTCCCTAGTTCTGGGGGAGAGAGAAACAAGATTAAAATATATTGTGTGGAAAAAGTTTTAATAAAAAGAGAATAAAATGCCAAAAAAGGATATCTAAAAGAATTCTTCTGCCCTGAAAGGGCACAGACAGAAGTCAACATCTATGAGAAACAGGTCCTTGATCATAGGCTTCACAGGTCCCAGAATCATAAATAGTAGATTTCTGTTGGTTATAAACTACCTGGTCTAAGGGTATGGTATTTTATAGAGTGGTTTGAAATGAATGCATCTACTCAGTAGGAGCTGGCTAGATTTTGGGTTACAGCCATAAGTAAGAGCTGGTTCACATCTTCAGTGATCTTGGCCTTGTAGATGATTTGAAGAGATGCTGAAAAAAAACATATCTTGTTCCCTGATGATAAAAAGCTGTGTGCAGGAGAAAGATATCATGTGACAGAGGTTTGCAGGGGGGGTTATTGGGGGAAAGTGAATGAGAAATAGGGGGGAGGGGAGACCAGCCTCTGGGGACAAGAACTGCAGAAGAGAAGAGAGAGGCAGGGGTGGGGAGGGGGAGACAGAGAGACAGGTAGTGAAGCAGAGAGACAGAGAGAGAGAGAGAGAGAGAGAGAGAGAGAGAGCAGGGAGGGAGGGAGGCAGGTGGGCAGTGCTCTTAGTACCTGCAGCTAAAGATGTATCCTGTCAGAACCCCAAGGACAGGTCAGTACAGATGCCTGAATACTAACACATATGAATGTATAGATAATGGCCTTTAGAGGAGTTTCATGTTTATAGCCTTTGAAATAGAATTCTGTACCTGATACACGCTGACATTATGCCAGGCAGATAGGGAAGACATGAGAATCAGAGACGTCAAACGGTTTTCCCAGAACTCCCAGAATAAATAAATTACCTTTTTTTTAAGTAGCCATGAAACAAATACAGATGTTTTGCACAGTGCTGTGATCTAACATCTGAGCTTTGAGAAACAGCCCAGCTTCAAACTCGCATCAAGAGCATTCATGTTTACCATAGACTAAATAATAATCCCACAGAGATACCAAGTCCCAGTTTATAGAACATGTGAATACATGAGCTTGTACCAGAAAGAGGATTAAGTTTACAAATTAAATCAAAGTTGTAAGTCAGATGACTTCCAGATACTAACCATATCCCTGAATTTTCCAAATGGGCCCAGGGTAATCACAGGCATCCTGTACATGATAGGAAAGGACAGCAGAGAGTCAGAGAGATGACAGCCTAAGATGACCCCAACCAGATATGATGGTTTTGAAGATGGGGAGGGGACCAAGCCAAGGAATACAGGGCTCCTAAAAGTCAGAAAAACAAAGAAATGGATTCCCCACCCCACACCCCACCTCCACCCCTGCCCCGGGAGCCTCCAAGAGGAACACAGCCTGCCAACACCTCCACTTTAGCTCTCTGACTTCCAGAACTATTGGGAAATAGGAAAATGTGTTTTGTTTTAAAACTACTAGGTTTGTGGTAATTTATTACAAAAGCAATCGATAGAAATCTTGCACAGCATTCCTGTGTACAAGCCAGTTTCAACATATGCTTTTACACTGTGTAAGTGGTGTGTGTGTGTGTGTGTGTGTGTGTGTGTGCGCGCGTGCACACACACGCCTGCATGTATTAAATGGGTTAGATAAGTGGTGTGTGTTAAATAAGCAACTATACCTGGTGTGTGTGTGATACGTTGGTATATCTTCATTCTCTCTCTCTCTCTCTCTCTCTCTCTCTCTCTCCTTCTGTGTGTGTGTGTGTGTGTGTGTTTCAAATGAGGCTCTTCTACAGCACAGAGTAACCATCTATATTAGCCACCTTCTCCTCTCTCTAAGACATACTACACACTGACAGTTGTTTTTTTGTTTGTTTTGTTTCCTGTGTCTTTTGATATACTATAATTTAAGCACTCTCTGACTTGTCCTATATTCTGACAGCAATATAAAAGACAAAACAAAAGCCTCTTCACAGAAAGTAGATCTCTACCTTAACTACAGATAAAAATCAACCTGGGGAGAATTTAAAAGGTTCACATGTCTGGTCTCCACATTTTAGGCCAGGTCCTCTTAAACGTTCCCACTCACAACTCCCTTTTTCCAAAGACATCTGGGAAAGACCCCAGATGTAAGAATATAAAACAGACTTAAAAGAAATCATTTGACTAATCTATCTTCAAACAGTTCCTTATCATACATATCATTAAATATTTTTAAAAGAGAACAAATTTGTGCACTAATGAGGGGGTATCCTTTTGTGCAATGCATTCAATCTTGCTTGAATAGCTAACATTGCAGATGCAAATCACTTTTAATGCTTTTCAGGGTTGACTGATATTTTGTCTTTACTATCAATAATGCCAGGAACACTACTTTACAATAGCACTCAGTATAGACAGCAGCAGCCCGTTCAGGGGCACTTCAGAAATTGTTGGAAAATCTGTCCTCATCCCATGCCAACATTCAGTTCATGATTTTGTTTTGATGAAATGTAAGGCAGCAACTCAAATAGCAATTTTTAAAATCAAACATTCTAGCACAATACAATGGAGAGATATACCGATTTGACATACGCTGAACAACGATGGTAGGAAACTGTGAAAAATCTCTGCCTCCCCTAATTAAAGCATTATGTGTCTGCAAGAGCAGAAACCCTTGTATGTACAGTTTAAAAATAACACTGTGGTTCAGAAACATGCACACTGTTGAATCCAAGCCGAGTGGTTCAAGCACTATTGGTCGACATTATGTGGCATACTCAGTGCAGAGAGCATATGTTGTGTGTTCAGAGCCAA
The DNA here is from genome assembly GCF_017639785.1 of Mesocricetus auratus. Classification (NCBI taxonomy): domain Eukaryota; kingdom Metazoa; phylum Chordata; class Mammalia; order Rodentia; family Cricetidae; genus Mesocricetus; species Mesocricetus auratus. The sequence goes on along the minus strand of NW_024429183.1, from coordinate 9,817,713 downwards.
GGCTGTAGTGAGGTCACATGATAAACATGAGTGAGAACTGCTAGGAACACTCATTACATGTTTGATTTTGAGTTAAGTTTTGGTCATTGTATATTCAGAAGCACTCGACTACTGCCAGGATTTTTGCAAGGGTCCCATTCAGTCACGTAACTCCAAATACAGTGGAAGCCAACAGCTTAAGAAACTGGGATCTTACACAGATTCATTAGGACAGGAATAATTAAGCACCTATCTTTTTCATGAAGAATGTAATTATGGGCTGATGAGATTGCTCAGCAGGTAAAGGCACCTGCCACCAAGCCTGATGGCCTGAGTTCAATCACCGGGACCAACCTACATGGCAGAAGTAGCACCTGAGTTTGATTCCTCAGGACTCCCTTGATCAAAAGAAAGAACTGACTCACACAAGTTGTCCTCTGACCTCCCATGTGAGCACTGTGGTATACACACTGCCACATATGTATGTTTACACATGAACATGAAATAAATATGTAGTAAAAATTAAATTCTAAGATGCATTAAGAGTCATGAGAACCCACACAAAAGCTGTGACTGTCCTTGTCCAGTAGAGATGAAGTGCTTTAGTGACTCAGATCAGAGTCAAGAACCCTTTGTCCTGGCTCTACTGTGTCAATCAGAACCTCTCAGCTCCTTCTAGTTATGCTGTTTTTTCCAGTTACAGAAGGCTCTCTCGACAAAAACAAAACAAAACAAAACACAGACACAGAATTCCAATACATAAGAGATGAAAATAGAGAACGTAGAACAACTCTGATTCCCGAGTTCTGTGAGTTCCTAACCTGCAGGTCCAAGGCGCTAAGTGGTCTAGAGCTGTCATATAGTGAAGTCTTTCCCTAGACATACATCACCAACCACCAGACCCTTATGGTTTAAGGGGATGCAGTTTATCATCCTAGCAGGGAGGGCTGAGGCTCTGTACAGCATGGCAGGAGCTTATTATATCTGCAAGGATCAGGAAGTAGAAAAGTTGGGTGGAAGCAGGGCCTAGCTCTAATTCTCAGATCCTGCTTGCCAGCATCCAACTTCCTCCCACGATCCCTAACATTGCAAGATTCCTCAAACTTCCAAAATATCACCACTACCTGCAAATGAAGTGTTCAAACACACGAGCATGGAATGGAACATTTTATATCTAAACCCTAAGGGGTGCCTGTAGAAACAAAAATAAACTGTGTATGCACCACCTCTTCAAGTCTTTGACTAATGAGTTAGATTGACAATGAGAGCCTGTCATCAAAGAGATCCACTTTGGAAACTCCAGATCCTTCCTGTGAAAGATGCATAACAGGAGACTCTAGATATGATTTAATTTTCAAAGACTAAATAAGGTACCAGCATCACTCCAAGTCCACTTTGGCCAACTAGAGTAATGTTGATCTGGGCTGACTCATGCAACTGGTAGATTTCTGTCAGCTTGAAAATTTCCTCTAGCCCCACAGATATCTGTCCTGGGCAGAAGACAATAATGGGACTTGGTACCGAAATGTCCTGAAGCATGGGTGTGCTTACATGGTCTCCCAAAGGGTCTTCAAGACCAGTGTGCCCTGGTTGTCCCTTTGGTAGCTTTTCTCCTTCCGCTACCCACAGCCCTTTGCCCTCACCTGAGAATCCCAGCTCAACTTCCCCCATGAAACTCACCATCTTCATCTCTGTGCCAAGGTCTGCTCTGACAAGACAGTAGCAACAAGCTATTCACAAACCATAAGAAAAACCTAAAGTTAAGGTCTAGTTCAGACCTACATGGACAATTTGATTTTCATCCACAAACTCAGGTTGTAGATCAGAAATATAAGTTTTAAGTGATCTGGCATTTTATCATGAGATGAAAGAGATAAATTCTTCCACAATCAAAACACATTTTCCTGTTTCCTAACCCTTTAAAAATGAGGAAAAATAGATGTGTTCGTGACAGAACAACTTGCTTTTTCTTCATGTAGCAAGTGGGGCTTCACCTGGGTGCCCTTTGGTGAAAGGCCATGCTGATCTGGTGTGTCCTGTTACTAACATTTTCCTTTCAGGGTTAAGCAGGGCGTGAATGCTTAAGAAGGATGAGCTCGTGCTTTCTGGACTGGCTGTGTACGGTTGTATGTCTAAGGTGACTCTGAGTTGCCAACCCTCTTTTTTTTCTTAACTGTGAATAAATTTGCTCAGGAAATTAGGTGCTGATAGCAGGGGATGAAAACCCAGCTAGAATTTAAGGTTTGGTTGAAGGATCTCAAACTGTTTTCCAGAAATGTGGGGCTTAGAAAAACCTAACACATTTTATTCAATAACGACCCCCTTGAATTCCCAAATTCCCAAATTACAAGGGAATTTTAAAAGCCTGGGGTGACATCCAGCAGGTAGGATTTTCTGATTGCTTTAGTGAGCAATATCTTCAAAAAACTCACTTTGGAGTGTGCATACATCTGCAGGTTGGCAGGGGGGATGTTGACACGAAATCCATGGAGAAAAGCTTATGGGAAAAAAGAAGGCGCTCCAGGGGCTTAAGGGAGTTGAGGAGAGAAATACCACTGATGTACGAAACCACAGTCACTATCCCTCTTACCTCCCAAGAGACCCATGGAGTCTAAGCACTTTGGGGTAGCAGTTTAGACTAGTGATACAAAAAGATCAGTAAATCATTTAATGCCATTTTCTCAGCTGTCAGCATTTCAAAAACTGACTGAGGGTGCTGAATAGATGGCTCTATGGTTAAGGGCATGGGCTGCCCTGATACACACACACACACACACACACACACACACACACACACGCACACACACACACACACGCACACCCGTGTGCATGTATATATTTCTTCTTATTGTGGTAAAATAGGCATAACCTAAATTTACTATTGTAACCATTAAAGGAATAAGTCAATGACCTCACTGTTGTATAAAAGCCACAAAGATTTGGTTTCATCAATCCAGGCAGAAATTGTCCCCAATTATAAAAACTTCTCTCAGTTCCTACCACCCATCAGCTTGATTCTGGTCTATGGACTGAATTGTACTGGATTGTTACATAGATAGGATTACATGATAAGTAATCTTTTGTTTATGTCTGCTTTCACTAAGCATGATGGTGTCTAGGTTCATTCATGGCTATCGTATTTATTTATATTTCATTCCTTTTTCTGGCTATGTAATACTCTTTTGTGTGAATGTATGTAGTATACGTATGAACCATATCCTATTGGTTCATATGGATAGATATTTTGATTACTGTTTTATTTTGGCTATTGTAATCAACTGCTACAAATATTCATGCTTTGGTGTAGACACAGGCTACCATTTCTCGTGCCTTTAGAAGTTGACTGTTCTGATATTTAGAAGCTATGTTTACTTTTTTAAGTCTTATTTATTGGTGCTAGGCCAGCTTTGAACTTGTGATTTGCTTTCCTCTGCATCTGGAGGGCTTGTATTACAGGTGTGTACCGTCACATCTGTGTTCAGTGAATCCCCCACCGATCTTGTTGCTCCTGTGTATTTGTGGACTTCCCAGTGACTATGCAGTGATGTCTCACTGTTGTTTTGCCTTAGACATACACTGTTGAATATCTTTTCATATACCTTAATTAGAAAAAAATGACTGTAGGCTTGTCTGTCAGGCTTGGTTCCCCCAGCCCCCAAGGAGACACACTAATCAATGTTTAGCACCCGGGGGACCTGGTTTTTAGCTTTGTCAAGTTCTGTGGTATAAGCATTTCCACTCTGTCTGCTATCTGATGTCCAATAAGGACAGAGCTAGGTAAGGATATTCTCAGTAGCTCCAGCACAACAGAGGGAAGGAGGGCTTGAAGGAAGCTCCATTGAGGCTGAGGTTGCCTGGCTACACTGCAAAGCTACTGTGCCATTCAAGGTTAGTCTGAAGAGAAAGGGATTTATTATTTATTATCCACTCCAGTTCTTTAAACGCTGTCTTTCGAGGCAGGCTGTACTGTCTTAAGAGAAATCCTAAACTGAGGGGACTCAATTAACCAGCTTGCTGGTTCCCAGCTAATTAGTGTCAAAGCGAGGTTTTAAATAGCTCAGGTCTTTGTTATAGCAGAGTGCTCTTCTGTTCAAGTATTATGGGTTGGAGTTTTCCTAGGAAGGCTGGGAAGTCCCACAATCTGCCGTCTACCAGCTGGATGCCCAGGAAAGTTGACAGTTGTTCTCCAATCAAACCTAAAAGTCTGAGGAGAAACAGGGGACAAATGATGTGTCCCAGTTCCAGGAGTACAAGAGAACAAGGGTGATGTCTCAGTCCTAGCCTACATTGAACTACCCTACCACCACAATTTTGCCCCACTCTGACTCTCAAGAGTTTGGTTTGTGCCTAGCCATGGTGAGCATGGCATTTCTCCTCTAACCAGCAATAGTGGAGAGACTACCTTAATTTCCCCTCCCTGATAACGGGATTCATGGCTACCTTATATGCCATCCTAGAACCTTCATCCAGTAACTGATGGAAGCAGAGGCAGATACCCACAGTTAAACATTGAACTGAACTCCTGGAACCCAGTGACAGAGAGGGAGGAGTGATGAGCCAAGGGGTCAAGACTGGGCTGGTGAAACCCACAGAGACAACGGACCTGACAAGGGGGAGCTCTTACACCCAAGACTGATGGCTGAGAGGCCAGCATGGGACTGATACAGACCCCCTAAATGTGGTGTCAGTGAGGAGGTCTCAGCAATCTCTGGGGCCTTGAGTAGTAGATCAGTGTTTACTGTGGCATACGAATGAACTTTGGGAGCTCATTCCATATGGAGGGAGCCTCTCTCAGCCTGGGTACATGCCACAGATGAAGTGACAGACTCTGGAGATCCCCCCATGGAGGGCCCTACCCTCCATGGGCAATTGTGTGGGAATTGGTTGGAGAGTTAGAGGGGGCTGGTGGACCAGCAAGGGAAGACGGGTGGGAGAGGGAGCTGGGATCGACATGTGAAGCAAGCATGTTTCTAATTTAAATAAAAAATATATTGAGAAAAAATATGCACTGCAGAAAAAAATGCTAGTTCTTCTAACAATAGTCTCTCAAGCTTGCCCCAAACAGTGTTTTACAAGATATCTGGGATTCCCCTAACGCAACATTAAACTAACCATCACAATCTCTCAAAAACTACACTTGAGGAGTGAGTGAGTGATAGAAGATATTTCTTTAATCAAACACAATAATCTTTGAAATCTGTCACAACTGTGTGACTTCCCCCATTCAACTCATTTCTTCAAATCAAAATGAGAGATATGAAGGATGAAGTCATTATCACATTGGACACAAAGGCTAAAATGAACTTTGTACCATGGCTAATGGCATAGGATCATGCACATACAATACACATGTAGAGAGCTATAAGAAAAGATGCCTGGGCCACATCATGCTAAGAAGTCCATGTTTTTTTTCCTTAGTTGCGGAAATCATGAAGAGGAGACAAGTACTGAGATGTGAGGTGATGAAATGCCATCACATAGAAAAAGGACACAACGTGAAGAAGTTGAGCACGCAGAAGAGTAACGATGATGGGAATTCCGACAGAAACAATGGCTGCAGCCTCCATCTGGCAAAAAGACAGTGTCAGATTCTTCACTGGTTTGATTTTCTGGATTCATATTCTAGAAAGATGTTCTCATCTTCATGATCCAGAACAGTAAACTGAGGTTCATAGATAATTCATCCTTTGCCTACCTAGTGGCACACATAATAAGTGGTAGGTTGGGGGTTCAAACCAATATCACCCTCCAAAGTTTATAATCATTTCATTTGGGATGGAATCATTCAAATGCTGGGTTAATTGTGATGGGAGTTGCAGGGCCCCTAACATAGAGCTCATCCTTAATGGGAGGTTCTCTGTGAAGCAAGTCCCAAGGGCAAATAATCCACTAAAGAAAAAAATTCCTCCAGCTGCATGGAAATCATGGCTTTAACTACCCAGAGTTCCACATACAATGCAGCCAGAAAACAGCAAGCAGTGGCCTGCTAATATTGTGACAGAATATTGGTTACTTTTCTATTTCTGTAATAAAACACCATGACCAAGGCAACTTATAAAACAAAGTGTTTAATTGTCCTTATGTTTTCAGAGGGTTGGAGTCCATGATGGTTGAGGAATGATGTTGCTGCAGGAACAGTTGAGAGCTCACATCTGAATCCACAGGAAGCAGGAGAGCACAGTAGAAATGGTGCCAACCTTTTGAAACTTCAAAGCCTACCCCTAGTGATACACATCACCTCCTCCAACAAGGTCACACCTCCTGATCCTTCCCAAACAGTTCCACCGACTGGAGACCAAGTTTTCAAACACAGGAGTTATGGAGGCCATTCTCATTCAAGTCACCATACATAGCAACTACAACAGAAACTTTTGGCAGCCCTTCCCTGACTGGTTCTAATTCTCACTTTGTTTACATACCCACATTTGTACAATCATGACCTCGCTGGAATACCATAAATTCAGAGGCTATCTAGGGCTACAGAAATCTCACAGTCTCATTGGGAGCTCCCAGAACCCAGGGTTTCTGCTTGGGGCAATGAGTTCACTTAAATCAGCCTTCAGGAGTTGACCAACAACTTGACTAATGACTGCAAGTAAGAGACTCATGGGTGCCTCTGCTTCCAATATCACACTCTTTGGATGCAGAAGGGAATTTGTCCCCACAACTGTTTTTTGCTTTTGACACCTTCCAGAAACTGACCCACTACTCCTGCTGCTCTTATCAGGAATCTACTTTCTGTAGACTTTCTCTGCAAAGGACCACTGTTGACACTCCAAAACCCTCAGACAGCTTCCTAGAACCATGCCCCTCCTCAGAGCCTGAACATCCCTCAGCTATTAGAGAAAATTCAACCCCATTGTAGGTAAACTGTCAGATGGCACTCTTCAGTCATACAACTCACTTAAAGATGTTAATTCTGAGTTAGTAATGAGGCATCTCTATGACATCCCTCGATCTCTCCCATCCCATTCTTGGGGGAAGTGGACAAGAATCTGGTTGAAGATGGGGGATGGCCTCCACTGATGCCTTCAGTTATATATTAGATGGAGAATGTATACGTGCCTTTGTAGAGACAGAACGAAAGGGAGAAAGTGAAGAATTCCACTACAGTTCTCTGACTAATTGTTTGACCTAGAGGAGTAGAAAAGGCAGTGAACATGATCCATGGTTGCACTATGTCCTTTCTCCTGAGTCTGTCACTTCAGCTAGGGACTCAGTATAACTGCCAAGGAGATATATATCCTTATGTACTCTGGACTTCATCTTCAGAGAGAATAAATTGCACAAAGGAAAATCTGTTTCCAGGCTGGGGGTGTAACTCAGTTTGTAGAGTGCTTATCTAGCATGCACAGAGCCCTGGGTTTGATCACCAGTGCTACATAAATAGGGCATGGTATCACGCATGTATAATCCTCGCACTTGAAAAATAGAGACAGGAGAATCAGAAGTTCAAGAAGAGCCTGGGATGCTTGACACCCTATCAAAAGTGATATTTCTGTGATATATCAACTTGCTCTAAAATGATATTAAATGCACCGTAGCTATCTATTACCATGCTTTTCCCAACCCAGGGATGTTTAAGTTATAGTTCGAATCATGTGGGGTGGATGGTTTTATAAGTAAAAAGAGACTCTCAGTCTTATGATGCAGAAATTCCATTCCTGGTTACTTACTCAACAGAGAGTCATCAATAAAGGACATTACACAAAAACAACAATAGAGTATTAATAATTTTCCAAAGTGGAAGCTCTTCCAAATGTAAACCAAAGTTTAGAGAATAAATGCAAGTATACTGTCATATAGTTGAATGCCTTGCAGCAACAAAAGTCAACAGTTTACAACTCTGCACAACAAGATGAATCTCACGAGTGTGATGACACAGGATGTGGAGGCCAGTCACAAGCAGCATCCCCTGTGTAATTCTGTTTATGCAATAGTCAAGCATAACCAATCAGTGATATTAGAAGAGAAAAGTTGTCCTAAGGCATACAAGGGGAGAGAAAGGGAATGAATAGAGGAGGCTTCTAGAGAGGAGGAAGGCCCACAGAACTAGGGAAGTAAATGTCTCAAAAGCTTGAGAAATACAAAAAGGCAGACGGCTCACAAATCCGATTTCTCCAAGGCTATGTGAGCAGTAGCTGTTGCTGAGGAGAATGTCACTGGTGGGGTTGCACGCAAGTTGCGCCGGTAGCTCAAAAGTTGTAACTTTGGGTGATTTGTCATCCATGGGGCTTTTGAGTAATGCAACCCACAACCTTTGAGTCACTCACACTCCAATGAGTAACCCAAACACATCCACTAGCACACTAATCTGGACTTGGGTAAAATTATTTCTTCGAGCTATCTTCAGCAACCTCTCTGGAATGAACAGATGTTTGTTACATCTCTAGAGAAATGCTGTGTAGCACAATGTTCTTGATCTGAGTGTTGGCTACATACATATAATTCAATTTACGGAAATCTTAGCTATGCAAGTGATTTGCTGTGGTGTTTATACTTTAATAAAACATTAAAATGGAAGGGAGGGGTCATATCACTGATACATATGCCCCACTGCTCTTCAAGAGTGTTATATCCTGGCTAACTTGTGTGCCTACTCTGCATAATCTAATTTGTTTGACTCCCATTTTGTTTAAACCATCACCCCAACTTCAAGAAAGTTACCCACCATCTCTTTTAAAATCACTCCCATTTTTAGTAATGCTGCTCCCAAGGAAGATATTCACTTTGCAACCTGAAACAATTCTTTATCACTCTACACTTCAGAGGACTTTGCTACCATTTCTCTGATGACATTGTGGTCTTGGGACCCTCATCCACAACCTTGGAGTGACAGAGTCAATAGTAACAGTTTACAAATGATAACAATGTCTGCATCTTAACAAGGGAGTCATTTAAGCTTCTCTTGTTTTCTCCCCTCGGGACATCTAGTCATCTTTGAATTCATCACTACAGCCATTCTATTGTCACTTTTAGGACCGGTGACCTTTATGCTTTGGAGTGAAGACAAGTGTCACTTGCTAAAAGAACTTGAAGCAAGTAGATACCTTAAAAACTTATATAATTCTAGTTCATGACTTTATAGGAGGAAATAAAGCTTTCAATAACAAATCTCACTCTTGCTCCCCACTGGCTGCCATTCCATTGGGTTTGCAATATGCTGAAAACCATCTTGTGGATTTTCACTTACACAGGTATAAGTGAGTTTTAAAATAAGAAAAATGAAGGTGGCTAATACATCTGGTTCATGGTGAAGGAAGCAGCTTGGGGGAGATGGCTCACTGGGTATAGTGTAAATCATACAAGCACAAAGACCTGAGTTCTGGCCCTTTAGAGCCTGTGTAAAAAAGCTACAGGAGGTGGCATGCTGCTGTAATCCTAGGTTCAGGGAGACAGAGACAGGAGGATCCCTGGGGCTTGCTGGCCAGCTAATCTAACTTAATCAGCACACTCCAAGTTCATTGAAGGACCATGCCTCAAACATTAATGTGAAGAGTGACTAAGGAACATACTCCATCTCTGACATCCATACACATGCTCACACTTATTTGCACACTACACACACATAAGGAAAATGTGGAGCCCAGTTTTAAATATCTTGACTCGTGGTTAGCATGCTTTTCCACACATTAAGAGAAGTCATTCAACCATCCATAAGCAATGTGTACTAAAAAACCACGTGGCATAAACAGACAGACTTCCACTATAGTCCAGCTTTTCTTTCCCTGTAAGGGCAATGGCATTTCTGAACTGTCCCTAATATATCCTCACTCTAGAGTCCTGGATCCCCATTCTCTTTTTTCTTTTCTTTCTTCAATTACCTGTACAGAATTCAGGGCGTCTTCACTGTGAAATTCCTCCCCCTCCTCCCCCCCAAAAAATCATTAGGGCAGAAAGAACAGTCTTGGAAGGCTAAGATTCCTGAATTCAAAATATGTCTGCCATTCGTGATTTTAACTTTCTTTTCTCAGTGGGCAGAAGCCCAGACATTAGAGGATATTTTCCAGTGTTACAGTCAAACTGTGCATTTTTAGATTTGTGGGTAGGCTGAGTGATCTCCAGCCAGAGGCTCAGCCCTCAGCCTGCATTCCAGTGTCATTCTCTTACCACAGCCTTGCTGCTGGCCTCCCCCAAGTCATCCCTCTGGAGAAAATGAAGCACATTTTCAGAATTTAATTTAGGAATAATCCAGGCAACCTAAGGCCAACGAACCAGGCAGTTGGTGAACTCAGCAGAGGGAAGAGCTGATGCTGGCAAGATGCAGGCGGGCAACATGAGGAGCATCGTGCAGGCTCTAACCTCACCTTGGGAATGTCTGGGAAGGTGAAACCAGCCTGAAGCAGCCACATCTTTCACTACTCACCACAGTACTATAGTTAGACAGCTACACCAGTTCTAACAGTTTTCCTATCCAGGTATCCCATAAATGATGGGATCACATGACCATGTACCAAAACCATTAGGCAACATAAATGTTGTTTCCTTCTAAGATATTCATCTTAGGCATTTAGTCACAATGACAGAAAGTTAGCACAGTGGACCTCTTCATTTCTAGAGAGCAGATAATTTACGATACTTTCAGATCTCCCCTGTAAGGAAAGCACTATTGAAACTGTCATAGCCTGATGAATAAAATGTAAATTATATATCGTGTAATATTAGGTCATCCCTGTATCTATCTCCAGGTCCTTCCTATAGGATCTGTTAAAATGGTACTTCATACAGGAAGCCTTTTATAATTTTTTTTACCACTTGGTGGTGCCACCAAATGTTCCCACCGTAGTTTTAGAAATGTAAAAATATTTAATTTTACTATTTGTTTGTTTATCTATGTTTGAAATGGAGTCTCAGGTAACCCGAGTTGGTCTTGAACTCAGTACATAGCTAAGCCCTTGAGCTCCTGATCCTACTGACCCCTTCACTCACGTGCTGGAGTTGCAGCATGTGCCGCCGCCACATATAGTTGATGCAATGCTGGGAACCAAACTCAGAGCTTCATGAATGCTAGGCAAGCTCTCTACCAACTGAACTACATTACCAGCCTGCAAATATTTAATAAGGTATAAAGTGCCTGTTAAATTATTTCCTTTTGTCTAGACTGATCTCCCTGCCACACCCAGGTTATTCTTTGTTTACCCTAAGCATGGTCCCTGACATTTCTAAAACTCAGTCAAGTTTATTCTTTCAAACATCCAGTCTCTGTCTACTAGTTGTCCAACCCCACAGATAATGTAAAATAATTGAGTGGTCTAATCTCAGTTTTCCTGATCGTGCTGACTCCTTCACTCAGGTGCTGGAATTGCAGCATGTGCTGACACAAGCAGTTAATGCAATACTGGAAAAATGCATCTGGAAAAAATGAGCAATGCTATATATGAAAGGAGACAATGGATATAAAGAACTTAGCCTAATACTTATAACATCCTATCTATTTAATAAATATTCACTTCATCTCATTATTATGATCATTTTTTTCTCCCAAGGAATCTGTTGAATTGCTAGGCAGTTACAATTACTACAACATCCTTCTGAATTCTGAGTTACAATACACCTCCTTATAGCTCATCTTCACTAAGCCTAGTCCCTTCACTGCTGGGCAAGAAGCAAGTGACATCAAAGAAGACACAGTTAACATTCTTGAAAACCTGATTCTTGGTCCCAGGCCTGGAAGAGCAAAGGAACAGGGGGGTCAGCTGGGGACAGAGATCTGGAGTTCATTAATGCCATGGGTTTCTGAAGGGAGTAAAGTCATGTAAGATGGTGTTCACTTACCACCATAGATGTTTTGCGCAAGGAGCCCAATATACTGCTTAAATTTCACTGATTTCCTCTAGATGTAGGATTTGGGTAAGGAAGGAAAACTGTGGAATGACTTCACCATTGGCAGCAATCTGCCTTTGGCCAATTGATTGGCAATTACTCTTAGAGTGTCAGAAGTTTCCAAATTAGCTTAGCCCCTTGCCTGCTGCTGAGCAGGTTCCTTGGAATATGTCATGTCCATTGCTTGAGTAGGGTAAGATGGATCCAGCTGTGTCTGAAGATGTGTGTGGTGTGTCCACTGTCCTTAATTCCCCTGTACCCGACTCAGCTCCTGCCTGTAACTATGGCACTTAGGAACTTGATTTGTTTTCTTGGTTTGTTACACACTCTTCCATTAAGGTCTTCTGCTTCTGGGTTAATTATTTCTTAAATAAAAGCAACCTTCTACTCACTGGATTTCCTTTATTGAGGACTTTGGGCTTTCCAGTTTCTTCCATGTATTCTAAAGCTAATATGTCATGTTCTACAGTTGTACAAACCATGCTGTAGAGAAGCTTCTACATGAAAGAATCAATGGTGTTTTAAGATTTCTGTTTGGTTGTTGCAGAGATCTGAGAACAACTCAAGAAGGCACTATCCCTCTCCAAAAAAGAAAGATCTTTTTCCCATGTGCACACTAACTTTAGAGCAATGCATAATTTTTCCAACTCAAACATGTAGGAAAACCAAATTGTGTAAGTTTACAAAGTGCCCACAGTGTCCTCTTGTACGGTATCAGTAATCCCCAATTGACCCTCTACCTTCACTTCAGCCTTCATAGTCTTTTTTCTACCCGATCATTGGGATGGTTTCCCTAAACTACACACCACCCAACTTAGAGCCCTGTTTCAATTACAGGAAGAAAGAAATGAGGACCATCAGTGCTTTCCACACTCTGGCTTTAACATCTCTCCGTCTTCACATCATCTTCATTTGTTTTACATCCCAGCTGCAGTTTCCCCTCCCTTCACTCCCTCCAGTTTCTCCCTGTACCTCTCCTCTGCTTCCCCAACACACACACACACTCACTCACACACACACACACACACACACACACACACACACACACACACACCTATTCCTCCTATGTTTCTATCAAGAAAATAGCAGGCCTCTCATGGATATCAAAAAAAACATATCAAGTTATCAAGTTATAGTGAGACTAAGCACCTCTCCTTGTATTAAGGTCAGGCAAGGAAACACAGCATGAGGAATAGGATCCAAAAAGTCAGTAAAACAGTCAGAGAGAGCCCCTACTCCCTCTGTTAGGAGTTCTACAAGAAGACCAAGCTACACAAATGATACATATATGTAGAGGACCTGAGTTGGTCTCATGCAGACTCACTAATTGTCAGTCCAGTCTCTGTGAGTTCCTATGAGCCCAGGTTAATTGACTCTATGGGTTTTCTTGTGATGTCCTTGGCTCCTCTGCCTCCTATAATCCTTCCTCCCTCTCTTCAGCAGGATTCCCTGAGCTTGGTCTAATGTTTGACTGTAAGTCTCTGCATCTGTTTCCACCAGTTACTGGATGAAGTCTCTCTGGTGGCTATTGGGCTAGGCACCACCCTACAAGCATAGCAGAGTATCATTAGATATCATTGCATTCACACTTATTTTCCTTCAGTCATTTTTGGCTCTATCCTAGGTCTCTGAACCATCCAGCCTCTAGATCCTGATGCTCCAGGAAGTGCCAGGGGTGAACTCATTCTCATGTCATGATTCTTGGGCTGGACCAGTCATTGATTGACCACTCCCACAATCTCAATGCCATCCTTACCTCTTACCAGTCTTCTCAGCACATCCCATAGGCAGGAAAGACTGTAGGTCAAAGGTTATGTGACTGGGTTGGTATTCCAATCCCTCCACTGGAAGTCTTGCCTGGTCACAGGAGATGACCAGTTCAGGTACATATTCTCAATCTTAGCTGGGATCATTCCTGTGTGAGGTAACCCAGAGCCAGAAAGACAAACGTGGTATTTACTCACTTATAAGTGAATACTAGTTATAAAGTAAAAGATAACCATGCTATAATCCACAGACCCAGACAGTCTAGGTAACAAGGAGGGCCCAAGCAGGACACACAGGTCTCCCTGGGAAGGTTAAATAGAAGAGATCCTGTAGGTAGACTGGGGGCCAATGGGGATGGGAACATGAGGGATCAGATGAGGTGGGGTGGGAGGGAGAGTACTGAAAGAGCAGACTGGAAAAGGAGGGCACTTAGGGATCATATATTCCAAGTGAGCAGGTAGAGCCTCCTGTCATTCCCCGAATGTGTCACGTCTTTTCTAGCAAAGGGATCATGGATTTTGTAACGTCTTACTTCTCCTCCAGTGGCTATATTTTGGGGGGCCTGACCATCCCTTGTCTGCACTTAATAAGCCTATCCAACATCAGTTTCTTTCCTCTTATCACACAGCTATTATGAATCTTCATTCAAATCTCTTTGTCACCCTTTTACTCAGTGTCTATTGCACTACCTGAGTTTGCATCCCAGCACTGCAATGTACTATGTAGGAACTGTTGAGTTCTGTCGGTTAACAATTTACTACTTTTGTTTATGTGCATATGTATGTACCTGTAAGAATTTATGTATATCATATGAGTGTAAGTGCCTGGAGATGCCAGAAGACCACAGATTTCCTGTAACTATACATACAAGCAGTTGTACACTGCCTGATGTCAGCACTGGGAACCAAATCCAGGTCCTCTCTAAGAATAAAAGGTGCCCTTAACTAAGGAACCATCTCTAAGCCATGCCCTCAAACCTCTTAACTAACCTTTTCTAAGTCTAGGTACTGTCACCTAAAATGAGGCTACACTAACTTCCTCATCATGTTCTATGGAAGCTCTTGTGCATAGTCCAACGTCCAAAAAGTAGGAGGGGTTGCTCCGATGCAAAATAAAACATCTAGAATTTAAGACTTTTTGTGTACGTGGTTCCCAAATTTCTCTCATGCTGATGTCTTTCAAAAAGTAGCATATGTTCATGTTTACCTTCTCTTCCCGGGACCAGCATTCTTCTAAGTGTGATCCTTAGAGCTTTTGTGTCATATTTTCATTCACCAGACCTTTAAAATTCCTGTTCCTAGGGCCATGCTTTGCTATGTTCCTCTGCCCATCTGTGGATGAATCTTGGCTGACCAGTTTTAACCAGGCCCCCCAACCCAGGCAACACACATATACACCCATAATTAATTCATACTTCTTGGTGACAATATTCTGTCTGCCCAAGAGTCCACCCAGCTCTCCTGCCTGGCACAACAATCTCACCGATAATTCTGAGCCTGATTTAATTTCTCCCCTCACAAAATCACTCCAGATTCCTCCCTCTGGAAAATAATCTGTCCCTGCTTAGAATGATCACAACCCGTGTGTGTGTGTGTGTGTGTGTGTGTGTGTGTGTGTGTGTGTGTGTGTGATGATTCCTATTTATGTTCAAGTTCTTTGGGGTGACAGTTGGCATGCCAGTCCCAGGTTACTGTCGTTGGACATTTTATGGACAGGTGCTCAGTGAAACAGAATCCAGTGGACATATGGAATCCAGTGCTGATATTTTAAATCATTCTTGATAATCCGTGTGTATTAAGGGAGTAACCTGACTTGTTTTGGGGAATAGACAAAAGGAAAGTTGGAAGACAGACAGACACACACACACACACACACACACACACACACACACCTTCTCCTCCTCCTCCTCCCCTTCTCTGATTCCCACTGGTGACCTCACTAGGATCACTTCTTCATTCTTCAGCCCAACTCTTGGGAGGGGACAAGTGCAGAAGCCCTTGCCCATTTCCCTTCAGCACAGTGGAGGCTGGCTATGAAACTCCTCTTCAAGGTATGAATCACAAACAGAATTTGATAGACCAAGTACAAATGATGTAGAACTGCCCAGGCTTCCTCAGAATGGTTCTTGATTAGCCTGCATGGCTGAGGCTGGTGTTATTTCTCCAGCCTCCTATATGACATCTGCCACTCTGAGTTCTGCATATTGGGCTTATACTCACTGCTGCTGACCAGACACTAAACCCCTGCTTTAATATGCTGCTTTCTGACAGCACTGCTGCTTCTTACATCATTGACTCATGAGCTCTGTACAGCCCTTCCTGAATGGTTCTAGAAGGGATACACCTTGTCCTCAGGAAGTGGCTGTGACTATGCTAGCTTAGTTTCAGATACAATAGTATAATCACGTTTTAACCACGTTCTTCATGTTGCACACATGCTTTGCCTACCCAGGTTCAAAGTCACTCCCCCTACAAATCTGGAAACATGTCAAGATCTTCCCTCTCCTGAGCCTGTCTGCAAGCCATTTTTCCTGCTTGCAACACTCTTTTCCCCATTCACTTACACATAAGAATATTTCCTTTAAAAATCGTTCTTTAGGGGCTGGAGAGATTGTTCAGGGATTAAGAGCATATACCTCTCTTTGGGTTCCCTGTACCCATTCTGGGAAGCTCACAATTTCTTCTAACTCCAGCTCCAGGACATCCAACATTTCTGCCCTCTGCGCGCGCGCACACACACACACACACACACACACACACACACACACACACAATCAATCAAGCAATCAATCAAAAATAAGACAAGCCTTTGAAAAAGTTTTAAATAATCATCTTTTCCTTTCAGCCTTCAGAAGGTCATGTCCACAGCTACATGCTTTAACGAAATCACATTCTCAAATCTCAGTCTCTTACTTATCCCTCCCTAGCACGTACTACAGCCTCCCATTCCTCCATTCTTTTCAATTATTGGATCGCCCCTGGTCTTTATTTCCAAAAATAATACAAACTGAGCAAATTCAAAAGCTGTGTCCATCTTAGTCACCATTCCTGACACACACACACTAGTAACATAATAGATATTTGTTGAACGGATGAATAAAACCATTGTACAATCTATAATCACGGGGAAAGGAAGTCAAGCAGTCAGAGACATCCAATCCTTTCTTCATATAAAATTTTTTAGCCAAAAAAATGTTGATTTAATTTTACAGGCAATATAAGATCTCATTATTAACGTAATTTTGAAACTATGTTTTTTGAGTTACATTTATTTAATGTTTGGGTGGGGGCCATTTAGGTGCCATGGAGCACATGTGGGAGTCAGAGGACAACATGAGGGAGCTGGTTCTCTCCTTCAATCACGTGGGACACAGGAGTTGGGACTAGAACTTGGGTTTTTGGGCTTGTCAGCAAGCACCTTGACCCACTGAATCATCTTGCTGGCCCCGAGTGTTAGTTTTGTGATGCCACACTGCTGCTAAAGAAGTAGGTCCTCTTCCTTCTGGTGGATCATGATCTACCACAATTCTTTTCTAACAGACTGAATAATGCACCTCACTTCTCCCAGTGGAATTCACCTCCTCAGGGCTACAAGTTGACTTCCTTGTGTGATATCAACACACTAAAGACAGCTTGAAGAATTAGATGTGGCTATTTTAGAAGGGGAGTTGGGGGGAGCTACATTATGTTTTAACTTTGCAAGTCTCAAAGAATTCTTTCATGACAATACACTGAGAACTACTCTGTGAAAATAAATAGCCACAAAGGAATATGGCTTTAATCGCCTGGGTTGCTGCATTTGCTAAAATAAAACAGCTGTGATCACATTCTGGGGTAAAAAATCATTGTTCAACAAAGAGTTCTATTAAAGATCACCTCTATGGTGTGTCTGGCTTTCTAGAGTTGGGCATCCCACTTCCTGGACCACACATGGCCATCAGGATAACCATGATCCCAATTTAGATGGCATCTTAAGTTGGAGAAATGTTGTCTAGGCCATAGGGCACAGGGCTGCTGGACCTATTTTTCTTCTCTCCTATAACTACACTTCTCAAATATTACTCAAAATTACTCAGCAAAACAAATTCCTTTCATATTTCTCTAATCCCAGGAGACCAAAAAGGTGCTAGGCTGGCAGCTCTGGCTGCTAAGAGTCACAAGTCACTAAAAGATGAAAGGAAAAGTGGATTTTTGTCCAAGGTCTTCATGAGTAACCTCAGTGGACATATCCTCAGGGTCCCTCAGACAAGAATCTCCAATCTCTGGTACTTTCAAGAATCAGAAATGGCCTTAACGGGCTGATAGGCCATTGAAACACAAATTATCATGATGAATGGTCATGTGCTCTTGTGTTTGTTGAGTACCAATTACCAGTTGATTAGCAGCCTTTATTTCACCAGAACTTAGAGTCACTGAATTCTCTTTTGTAACACTTTTGCAGATGCTGCACAAGGAGGCAAATGCCCTGGAGTCCAGAGTCTTCCCTACAGAAGTTGCCTGCCCTTTCCACCCATCCTCAAGACCATCCTCCCCCATGATCACACCTAATGATTCCATTCCAGGATCAAAAATTCCTATTACACCTGGTTTGCCTGTCAGCTATGAACTAAAAACAGCGACAGTTGAAGACAGTTACCTTCTCATGTTTCTCTTACCTCCTACCTGATGTCCATGTTTGTGAAAGAAAAATACAATTTTTGAGTGTGGGGGATGTGAGAGTGAATGTATATACATGTTGCATGTACATGTTCCTATGAGTGTGTGGAGGCCAAATGTCTATGATAGGTGTCTTCTTGTACTGGTCCTCACCTTAAGTTTGAGACAGAGTCTCTCACTGACTCTGGACCTCACTGTTTGTGCTAGACAGTCTAGCCAACAAGCCCTTAGGTTCTGCTTGTCTCTGCCTCCTCAGTGCTAGGATGCTACTTACTATGCTCAACTTTTACATGGGTACTAGAGATACAAACTCAGATGTTCATGTTTGCATGCCAAGCACTGTCCATGGAGCCATCTTCCCAGCCCAACACATCTTCAACATTTCTTCATCCCACACAATACAGAATCAATCATAATGACAGAGTAGATGTAACTGGACCTGTTGCTCTTACCCAGCCCACATCTATTTGCCTCTTCATTCTTTGCTGGTAACTAGTAATTTATCAATGTATCCTCTTTAGTGTGGGCCTTTTTCTTCTAGAGGGGGCAAACCCTATCCTCATTTTAGCAGTGGACACATGATACAGGTTGAGCCAATCAGTACAACCTATTCTCCTGGCCACAATGACTGGTTCACATGTCCCAAACTGGGTCAGTGAGATTCAGTTCCAGGCCTTACCCATACAGGGCTAGAACTAAAAGGTTCTACCGCATGGTGTCTCACTAGTAAGCAGGAATGATCTGCCCAAGAAAGGAAGACTGTATACAGGAACAGTGATGAGATGCAGAGGTGGAGCTGGTTGCTGCATCCAGTTTCATCACCAGCTGGTCCTACCACTCAAGCTTCTCATTCACAGGATCTGAATCCAGTTAAGATGTGTTTCTCTTACTCAACACACAGCATCCAGGTTTGCTGAATGCTTGGTGACTACTCACTGGATGAATGAATACTTAGTGTTGCTTCTTCTGGGAAACATTGGCTATCTTTGGGTTGCTAATGCCTATAAAACACTTTTTCACCAAAGATCAAGGGTTCAAATTCTGTCTGCGGTAAAGATGATCCATGTGATCATAACCTGGATAACTGAATCTGCGTCCCAGCTCAGCAGCTTATAATTTGCACGGCCTCATGGTCAGGCTTGGAACCTTGGGATCCCTGAATTAGCAGAAAAGTACAGTGTATCACAGAAGCTGTAGAAAGGCTGTGTGCATGGCAACAGTGAACTGAGACTGCGGATGCAGAGGACAGGCAAAGCATCCACCCTCAGGCAATACACAACAGTGGATAAGAATTTACACTAGCACAGTGTCACTCAAACTATAGAGCAAGAGACAGACCACAAAAATGATAAGGCAGCGGCAAAATGATATAAGGCATGCTGGGAAGGGGAGCTCAGAGTTCCTGGAAACACACTGATTATTGGTTGACATTAAAACAGAGAAACACAATGCTTAAGAAACAGCTCAGTTGGTAACACACACAGAAACCCTGGGTTCAATCCCCAACATTGCATAAACTGGGTGTGGTGGGCCACGCCTACAGCCCAGCTCTCAGGAAGTGGAGGGAGTAGGAGCAGTTCATGGTCATCTGAGGCTACCCTGGCCTACCAGAGGTCTGCTCAGAATAAGTGAATAGGGAAATTCATCCTGCTATTCAAGTGGCAAAACATCTTTTGGGATAGAGCCACATTTTCCTTCCCCTTAGCATCAAAGGAAGAGCTTTCTGGAAGAGGTGCCCACATGTTAACACAGGTGTTAGAAGAATCCCATTCATAGTATGTAGGGTGGGTTTGGATGGTGGTTTGAGAATTTTCTCCCTGATGGAGAAGGATTAGTAGGCAACATGTAACCCATCTTTCTAAGGTTCCATTGACAAACCAAAGTTTGGTTCCACTAAAGTTCTTCCTGAGAAACCAATGAGCTTATTATGTTTGATTTCAGAGTGTGGGAGAGAGGCTGCCTACAAGAATGTGGGTGACCCCAAAAAGCAGCTGCACTTCACAGTGCGTGGATGAATGCTTCCGTATAACCACATAGAAGGAACCCTTCTCCTCATATTTGCCCAGCCTACACTCTAGCTCCTCTCAAAGCCCTTGTGGTCACTTGCAACTAGGGCAGAATTTTGTATAACTGGCCAGGAGAAGTGGCTAGACACACAGATGACAGCCCAATGACCCACCCAGACTCCTCCTTCTGAGAGAATGAATGTCAACTGTCAACAAGCCCGGCTATGATGATCTTTGCCACACAGACACACATGGTCATATGAAGATGGCCACTGTTCTGCTCCAAGAACAATGCACTGCAGCGGGTGAAGAACACGATGAATGACTGCTCACTCATAAAGACGTTCGATGAGTCACTACTGCCCAGTCAATAACTGGACAGTGAGATGGCTCATCCAATAAAGGTGATCGCCTCCAAGCCTGATGACCTGAGTTTGATACTCCAGGACCCACATGGTAGGAAGAGAGAACTGACTTCTGCAAGTTGTTCTCTGGTCTCTACTATGGCATGAGCAACCCTCCACACACATGCACACATAAATTAAATAAATAATAACTGAGTTACCTAGAGAGAAAGCTGTTCCCTTTCAGACCTCATGGTTATTTTATTAAGGGGGAAAAACCATATGCAGCTGTGAGCATCTCCTTGACTATCTCTCCATAGCACTTGATAATCCCTATGCTCACTAGAGCCTGCAGGAGGCCCCGGTATCTGGTTAATGGCATTGTCATTTGTTTCAATAAAACATTGTATTATATATTACCATTAGATTGATTTATTTAAATTTATGTTTACATTTTATTAGCATATAATGGGGCTTCATTTTGACACTTTAACACTCTATATTTTATTGTAACTCACTCTTTTGTACAACCCTCACACCTGCCATGCTCAGGAGTGTCTCTCAGCATCTCCGTGTCTGTTCCCCACACTCTCCTAGGTCTGCCACATCTTACAAACATCTGGGAGCCTAGGGAAATGTCTTAAACATCTGTTTCTTCTGTCCAAACTGGGAGTTAGTTTTGAATAAACCTGTGCAGCCTTGCAGTTTAGGCTACACCTGCCAGAACTCAAGCCCACCACAGGCCCATAGAACATTCCTTAACACCTCTGTGGAAAAATCTTCCCAAATGTGCAGCAATCCACCTAGCATGCAAGCATTCGATCTTTACTAAGAATCTCTTGTTTATGAGCAGTTTCATTTCTGCAAAGAAAAACATCCCTGCTGGTACAAGGAGTTTTAATGCTACTAAATGTCTCCCCCTAGTGGATTTGATAGAAGACGTCTAAACACTCAGGCGAAAAAGCAGACATACATGTAGCCTGTGCTTTTGAATATCACAGAACTACCATTAAAAACAAATAGAATTTTAAAAAAACTTGTGCCTTCATTGTGTGTAGTTTTTGCTAAGATCATTCAAAAAATTATCACCTAAGATCACCTGAAATTCACAAAAGTACGGTATGTTTACTTCAGAGTAGGAAGACCATAACCCAGAAGGACTAGCAGTAGGTATTTCATGAGCTAGGAGGATGGGGGTTGGGGAGACCTTGGGCTTTTGGTGTCACGCTCCTTCTCCTCTAGCCACATAAAAGGACATGTTAGAAGTAAACTAATGTGGGCCAGCAGAGATGATTCAGAAGGTAAAAGTGCCTGCTACCAAGCTTGCCACCCAACTTTGATCTTCATAAGCCATATGAAGGAGAGAACTGACTCCCACGAGAGCATAGAAACAGATGGGCAATCTCTCTCTCTCTCTCTCTCTCTCTCTCTCTCTCTCACACACACACACACACACACACACACACACACACACACATGACTCTGGATTACAGGTCTAGTAGCATAGGAGAGAAAACTCTCAATAACCTTGCATTTATTGGTGACTCCTTAAATACAACATTAAAGGTTTGACCTGAGAAAGAAATAACACGGTGAAGGGCACTGAATTAAACTTTCCTGCTCTGTGAAAGACACAGTCAGGAGAAGTAGTGTCCCCATCACAGACTGAAGAAAAGTATTTACGGAAGATATTCCTGATCAATGATTGTTGCCCAAACTACAGAGAGCACCTAACACTGTCCTGGCACGGCTGAAGATTCCCTACAGACAGACACTTGTGTCCCTGTCCTGGGCCACCAGACCACTCAGGTTATAGACCCCCCCAAGAATTTAGGGAAGGAAAAAGAGTGCTTCTGGGTCAGTCGAGGGATAAACCTGTCTCAAGGAGACAGGCTCAGCTAACTTTCCAGCTCTACTGTACCCCAGCACTTCATGGGACCATGAGGAGAAACACAAGTGGAGGTAACCGCATACACCTGGCTAGGAGGTGTAGGAGGAAGTATCTGGAATCCCAGATGAGGGTCTGATGATAACCCCAACTCTTTGCTCTCTATGGGAAGGTCAACAGTCAACAAGCCTGATCCTGAGGGTCTAGAAAGTAGTCACAGCTTCTCTAATGCTAACCATGGCTATTACAATCAGGAATGGCACTCCAGAGCAAGAAACTTCATTTATGATGGCCCAAACTTGGTAGTAACCAGGTGTCCTTGAGAAGAATAGATGTGATGGAGAATGTTCTTCTGTGTATATGTTTATTGGTTGTTAAATAAAGCACTGTTGGCCAATAGGAAAGCAAGATAGGTGTGGCTAGGAGTTGAGGAGGGTTCTGGGAAATGTAGTAAAGAGAAGTTGCCATGTGACCTAGGCAGGAAGTGATATAGCAGGGCAGAATCAGTATATAAGCAGGGACAAGCAGGAAATTGCTCCCTCCCTCCCTCCCTCCCTCCCTCCCTCCCTCCCTCCCTCCCTCTCTCTCTCTCTCTCTCTCTCTCTCTCTCTCTCTCTTTCTCTCCCTCTTTCTCTCTCTCTCTCCCATGCATGGAGACTCTGAGAAGATGCAATGTAGGTTCCAAAGTAAGAGGCCTGGACCTTTTCTCCGGTAAGATAAGGCCACATGGAAATACATGGATTATTAGAAAATGGGTGAATAATTAAGATGAGGTAGCAAGTAAGAAACCTTAGCTAACAGCCAACAACTTAATAACAAATATAGCATCTGCATGTTTCTTTGGGGCAAAGAAGGGTGGCAGGACCTAGCCATGCCAGAGAAAACTCACATTACAAACATGTGGGTTATAGATAAACTTGAACATGTCTGGGTAACAGAACATTGTTCAGCACTAAGATGAAATGAGCTATCAAGCCATGGAAACAAACAAATAAACCAACCACCAAACACAAAGGAATCTTAGTGCATATATAAGAAAGAAGAGACAATCAAGTCATATCCTTTTTACTTCCAAGGCCATCTACAAACAAAGCTATTACAAACAGCTGTGATCAGGTTTGTGTATGTGTGTGTATACACTGTAATTTTCTGGCAACAGCAACTTCATGACGTTGTGAACAGTTTAGAAGCACAAGGTCTCAGTTGCCACCACAGATGTGTGAATTAGACTGCATTTTAACAAGACCCTTAGGTGGCTGTTTTCAAGTTTGTGGTGAGGTGAGTAGAACACATGTACCTGTCCTCAACTTCAGCCTTAGAGCTCTTAGAGGATACTTGGGAGACTGAGGTAGGATTGCTGCCGTTTGCTGGCCAGTCTGAGTTGCTGAAGTAGAAAGGTTGTTCCAAGTGTGAAGCCATCTTAGGCTATTGGAAGTTCCAGGCAAGCCTGGATGAAAGGGTAAGACTGTATCTCAACAGAAAAACCAACCACAAAACTGAGCTCTTAGAAGAGAAGTGGTATCTTCTGTGTGGTTGGAGATGGAAAAAGCAGAGTACTGACTTCTGATCTCATCTCTAGGCTCCTTGCTGCATATGTACTTCCCATCTGAGATGTCTTTATCTATTCTTCCAACACATACTTAACAATTATCAGGTATCACTAGAGACTTACTTTAATGCCAGACACAAAGCATAGATGCTTAAGATGCAGGCAGGGGGCCGGGCGTTGGTGGTGCACGCCTTTAATCCCAGCACTTGGGAGGCAGAGGCAGGCGGATCTCTGTGAGTTCGAGGCCGGGCTGGACCGACAGCCTCCAAAACAATACAGAGAAAAAAAAGATGCAGGCAGGGGATGGAGATGTAGCTCAGCTGATACGGAGCTTGCCTAGTGTGAACAAAGCCCTAGGTCCAATCCTCAGTAGGTTTAAACTAGGTGTAATGTAGCATATTTGCAATCCAGCGCTCAACAGATGGAAGTAAGAGGATTGGGAGTTCAGGATCATTCTATGCTACTCGAGAACTTGCTTCAAAACAAACAAACAAGCAAAGGCACATAAAAAATTGTAATACACTCCTTTTCCATTAAATACTCTACTGGGATCAAGTACAAGGGCAGTGCCAGACGACAGCCAGGTACCAGGCTCTGTCACTGACATTCATAATCATAAGAATTATTTTCCTTATTTGAGAGGGAAACTGAGTCAATAACTTATTTGGGAGTTTGCATAAAGCTTCACAGTTGAAAGCTGTGGTTTGTCACAGTTCCTCAGACCCCACATCTGGTCACCTCCTGTCTGTTGAAGTTGATTTATAATTCTGTGTCATACATCTCTCAGGAATGTGAGTAGCAGATATTAGATTGAACCCCATTTCCCATAAACAAAGGGGGAAAGTGTGGGGTTCATGCCATCTAATTCCTAAGGACCCAGCTGCGTTATCCTCTACATTAAGTCCTCTAATCCTGAATCCTGAGATAGGATAAGACTCACCTTCCTTCCCTCCTCCTTCCCTGTCTTTCTTCCTTCCTTCCTTCCTTCCTGCCTGCCTTTCTTCCTTCCTTCCTTTCTTTCTTCCTTCCTTCCTTCCTTCCCTCCTTCCTTCCCTCCCTCCCATTTTCCCCTCCCTCCTCCTGCTCTGCCCCCTCTTTCCCTGTATTTTATTTTGAGGCAGTCTCCATAGCCCAAGTTGACCTCAAACTCACCATGATTCCCCTGCCTGTCTCATGAATGCTGGGTTTATAGGCTTGAGAGGTAAATCCAACTTCACTTACTGGTTCTTAAAGCATTTTTTTCCTCTTTAACACTGGATTGAAGACTCAGAGAACAATAAGTGGGAGGAGTGATTATTTTTAAAGAGAGAAACCAATCACATGACTACTTTGTTTAAAAGCTTTCAGTAACTTCTCAGTGACCTGGGTCATGCATGGTAAGGGTTTGGGCCTTAATGGACTGGTCCTTGACTGTCTTGTACACGTCAATCTCTCACTAGCAGTATGTTCTCTGTTCCTTGTTTCTTTTGAGTCCAACCATATTTACTTTCTACTGTTCTTTCTCAAATCCATTCCCCCTCCCACCGTAGGGCCTTTGCACATGACCTTTCAGCGTGACCTCTTTCATTTGAGAAATTCCTGATCATTTTTCAGACCTCAGCCAAAGCATCCATTCCTGTAACTCCTTGACCAGACATAGAGCCTGGTCCTATGTCTCATAACCATGAGCAGCGCTCCTTCAAATACTCTGCTTTTGCAACTGAGCTCTTATTTCTGTGGTTATTTAATAACAATTACCTTTTCAAACCTACATTTTCAAAATAGTAGCCTCTTGTCATACATGGCAACCCCTTGTCACACATGGCTATTGAGCACTTTGCCATACTGCTAATACTACTGGGGGGGGGAATGAGACCATTCTTTAATTTTAATTAAAATGTTAATAATTGCCTTCCTTAATAGGAATTTCAATATTGACTTTCAGTGTATGTGTGCATGCATGCATGTGGGGGGGGCATCTGCTCTCTTAGAGCTGGGCTTACAGACAATTGTGTGCCATCTAATGTGGGTTCTGGGAACTGAACTCAGATTCTCTGAAAGAACAGCAAGCCCTCTTAACCACTGAGCCATCTCTACAACCATCTTATTTTATTTTATTGGGCTACAGTAAAGAAAGTCTTCAAGTGTGGCATCAGTTGTTGATTTAACTATTTAGTGCTCAATAGCTGACAAATGTCTAGAAAATATAGGAACTAAATACATAATTCACATTCTATAAATGGTCAGGCATGTCCCTCTAGGCAAGCAAAGAGCACAGCTACCTGACCTGTGTTTTCTAACTCTATGTACAGTGAAGCTACTGTATTCAAGTGATGGTAACTGCTACTGCTATTTGCAGCCCTTCTCGCCTCTCTGAGATAAGTTGTAAAAAGTGAGGACAGATGAATGTGAAGCAACTTACCTCAAATAAAATCCTTGGTAAACAGCATTTAGCAAATGTTTTCTTGTGAGCAATCTTGTGAATAAATAAATAACCCATCAAAAACTAACAAGACTGGGGTAAAATCTTTGGAGACTTCTGTCGCCTTGGATACAGATGAATCTTTCTATTTCGTCTGACTTAAGATCCTGGACTCAGCTTATAAAGACTCACAGGAGATTTTTAAATGTTCAGCTCTGGAATAGAGACAGAAACAATTAACAAGACAGTGAGCTGCTTGGTTACAAAAGTAAGTTAGATTTGGAAGTGCCAAACACACCTGTCCCCAGGAGCTTGAGAGAAGGGATGGACCCCAGCCTCCTGTTCATCTGAAGGTCAGCCAGAGATAATTCTGCACCAGCTGATTCCTTAGAAGTAGATGCCCCTATAGGTGTTTAATCTGATCAACAGTCCAGTCCGATGATCATGTCTTCCTGACAAGCTCAAAAAAAGAGTATGGAGAAGGCACATACTTTGCCCTCAACTATTAAGACCCTATAAATATTTTAGTGAAAATGTAATACATATTCTTCGGATGATTCACACACAACTCATTGAAAAGAAAGGCATTACCCTCTCAGCGTAGTACTCTTGGTTTGATCTCAGCTAACATTCTCAGTGAGCTCTGCTAGGCACAAGCTCCTTTGCCAGAGATATTTGTGTTATCCATTCACCATGGAGGTTAAGAGTGAGGGCCATCCACTTTGGAAATCAGTATGGAGATTCCTCAGAAAAATGGGAATAAACCTACCACAAGACCCAGCAACTCCACTCTTAGGCATATATCCAAAAGATGCCCATTCATACAACAAAGATGTCTGTTCCACTATGTTCATAGCAGCTTTATTTGTAATAGCCAGAACTTGGAAGCAACCTAGATGTCCCTCAACCGAAGAGTGGATAGAGAAAATGTGGTACATTTACACAATGGAGTACTATTCAGCAGAAAAAAACAATGGAATCCTGAGATTCGCAAGCAAATGGATGACACTAGAAGAAACCATCCTGAGTGAGGTAACCCAGTCACAAAAAGAGAAACATGGCATGTACTCTCTTTCATATACGGATTTTAGACATAGATCTGGGGAGTGCCAGCCTACAATCCCATGGCCAGAGAGTCTGGGAAACAGAAACTTCATTCAGTGGCTGATCGAAGAAGAGGCAGACTCCCTTGGTTAAGTACTGAGCTGAACTCAAGAAAGCCAGTAACAGAGAGGGAGGACTGATGACCAAAGGGATTAAGACTGGGCTGGTTTAACCCCCAGAAACAGCTGACCTGACAAAGGTTAATTCTTGAATCCCAGGCATCAGCCTGGGAATCCAGCATAGGACTGATCAAGACCCCCCTGAATGTGGGTGTCAGTGAGGACACCTAGGTAATCTATTGAGCCTTGGGCAGCAGATCAGTACCCATCCCAAGTATACACACGGACTTTGGTCTCCCATCCAACAATGTGAGGTGCACTCTCACCCTGAACTCTTGGGGAAGGGTCTAGGCCCTGCCCTATATGAAATGACAGACTATGGACACCCCCATGGAGGGCCTCACCCTCCCTGGGGAAATGAGGGGATAATAGGGGGGGTTGGGAGGAGGGCACGGAAGGAGGGGAGGGAAAGGGAGAGGGACCTGGAACTGACTTGTGAAGCAACCTTGTTTCTTATCTAAATTTAAACTGGAAAAAAAAGACCTAAAAAAAGAAAAAGAGTGGGGGCCATCACCATAGCTATGGTTAAATGTACAGAATACATTCGACAAGATCAGTCAACAGGCAGCACTAACTGGACTCAGTAAATTACTGATTTTAAAAATCAAGAGAGAGGGACATGAATAGAAGAAGGGCTTGTGTCTGGGGTACCTGAGGAGACAGGAGCAAGGAATTGGGGTGCATATCACCAAAATGCATTGATTACATGTATGAGATTGTCAAAGAATAAGTAAACTATATTCTATTGAAACAAGAACATGGATTGTGAGAGCAGATAGACCCAGAAAAAAAATCTATGTCTCACTACTTGGAGTGTTTATGACCTTGGACCCACTTTCCATTGCTGTAAAATAACAGCAACTTTGTGGGTGAATTGACTATTTCTCTCACTGCTATGGCAAGACATCTTACAGGAGCAACTTAAGGGGGGAAGGGCTGGCTCTGGCTCACAGTCTGAGGGTGCAGCCCCTCAAGGTAGGAAAGCCATGGCAGCAGGAGCATGAGGCAGGCTGGTCACATCACATTCCGAGTCAGGAAGCAGAGGGAGATCAGTGCTGATATCAGATTATTTTCTTCTTTTTACTCAGTCCAGGATGCCAGCCCACATTAAGTTTGCTCTTCCCCCTAACTAATGTAACACAATCTAGACACTCCCTCACAGGCGTGACCAAAAATTTCCTTTCCATATGATTCTAGATTCTCCCCAGAGCTAACCATCAACATCAACATCCACATAAGATTATCAGTCAGTCGATGTAAAATATTCCTTCTATAGCAGCCTTAGGATGGGCAATGTTGTAAGCACCAGCCATTATTGTCGTGAGGACTGCCTGAAAGGGACAGACAAAATACCATCAGGATGACTAGTGTCGAGAGAATTTCTTTCCTTGTCACATACACTCAGCTGGCCCACGACTGGTGTGATGGCCTCACACTCATCAATAAAATGAATGCTTTATGTTTGCTTCTGTACCAATCTCAATGCATAGTTCTCGCTTCTTAATCTAAGGTAATAGACTCAGCTCCAGTCATCTTGCCCACATTCCAGTTCACAAGGGAGAAAGGGGGAAAATCACAGCCCCTTCTTTAAGATCATGTGGCACTATTCATGGTAACCAGATTATACAATCAGTCCTGCAACATGTGAATGAGCAAAGGAAATGTGTCATATGGATATGGCAGAATGATGTGTGTCAATAACATATTAAGGATAACATTAGAGAAGTTACCAATGTCGCATGAGAAATGAGAATGAAGCACCTTCCTCCTGGAATAGTTTGACCAAAAGAGTCCAAATATGGACTGCCAGGAGCAATCATTGGTATATAGGACCTCTTAAAAATATTGCCAGCTGTGGAGGGCCCTAAATAAGGATAACATAATAAAAGCCGTCTTAATATTCCTATTGTATTCTTAGAGACTAACACTTAGTTAAGTTTCTTTGTCTCTCTGTCTGCTTATCTTCCTGTACAGTATACTTCCAAGGCCTGCAGTCAAGGCTCTCCCATGCCTTTGCACCTGGCCTGCAGTCCGGACTCCCCAGCCACAGACTTGTGTCCTTGGAACATATCCTGCCAAGACAAGCTCCCTGCTTCAAATCAATAGAGTCTCCCACCTAACCCCCCTGCTCTGCCAAGCTTCAACCACTATAAGAATCCTTGTGAGAGAAAAAAAATATTGTAGCTTAATCAGAGAGCCTGTCTTGCTGTCCATTCTCTGTGTCTCTTGTCCCTTTCATTTCAGGCTCCTGTGGGCTCAACCTTCGTTGTGCCCTGCTGGCCAGGGCAATGGACTCACTACTTTTCTCTCTGTATCTCTCATGTGTATGTAGTTTGTGGTGAGTGGCCTCTCTGTGACCTGTCTATTATGTGAGCCTGAGTCTGTGACCTGTTGTCTGTGCCTGTCTCTAACAAAGGGTTTTCTCTGTTCATTGTTTATGAAAGTCTTTAATGGAGGTTTACAAGGTAGGAAGTAACTTTACTGACCTTAGCTGACCCAGAACAGCAAACACCACTGCAAACAGACATTAACAGCAAGCTATAGCACATCTTCTACAATACTTATGATGATTGTTTCTTGTGTAAGGTTGCTTTCAACATTAGCTTTTTTTGACCAATGATTAGCATAGCACATACTTGTTCACATTCATTATTCTGGGTCAGGGCATGGAAGAGTACAAAATTTAAGAGAAGAACTATACATTAACCTGGGCTTTAAAAGACGGTTACATGGGGGAATCTAAGGCATGGTGAAGTTGGTCAAATTGTCCTGTTAAAGGTTGGTTAAGATTAAACAGGCTGAGCACACAATAAGACATCAGACAAAGATGATCTCAAGGCACTTTATTAATTTGATCCAAAGGTCAGGAGAAGTTTATTCTCTTTGAGATCAGGAGATATTGTCATAAAATGCATTGCTGCAATTGTTCTGCTATAAAGAGAAAATTGTATCATTTGCTGAAAATGGATGGATCTAGAGATCAGCATGTAATGGAAAATCAGACAAACTCAGAAAGAAAAACACTGCATCATTTGATTACACATATAATCTAGGCAAAGAAGAGGAGGAGGAGCAGGGTGGAGGGATAGAGTGGGAGGGGAAATCATCATTGTCCTCAACCCCTTCTTCTTCTTCCTCCTCAACATCATCATCTGGAGAACAATGGCCTGTCTCCATCACGGGGTTAGAGTTGAACATTAGAAACCTGATTCCTAGTGATAAGTAGAACCCAGGGTTGCAATGGACACCACATTAGTATCTTTGGACTTGGTGTGTGTAGCGTGAGTGCCATCTCCGCTACTCAGGGCTCAGCAGTCTCCACATGGTTTGCTTTGAAATCCCATAAATACACGATGTAAAAAAACGCTAAATAAATGTTTATTCTAATTGTTGTACTCATGTGACCACAAATCTCTTTTTTTCCACTCTCCCAGAATTATAGCCATGGAAGGCTTTGTATGCTTGTGGGTTTAGAAAGAAAAGGGAGATCTTGTGGCTTTGGATGCTGCTTCAGCTGAAGGGGCAGGCCCTCAAACACCCCCATGAAGCCACATGCTTGCCCTGGCTCTCTACTGTCACTGAGAAAGTGATGATACTTGGAAAAGGCCTGCGACTGCTCTTCCAGAACCTGACCGCAGACACCCGGGTGAGAAAGACACCTTCCGATCCCAGCTGAGCCTTACAAATAGAAGCTGTTGACAGTGCATACACAGATAATAGGAAACATATTTTTGGCTGGTGAGTTACTTCTGGGTCAACTTAGAGGACCAGAGCAGATATTTATTGGAAAATACCCAAGCTTCCCACTCTACTTTCTCCTTTCAAACAGGGTTATCCTCCCCAATCTTGCAATTCTATTTATGACTGGCTTAAGACAATGTATTTGACCCCATCCCCCAATAATTATTTCAGAAATATATATGTGGCTGGATGAGGTGTGAAGATGTGAGGGGCCTAGACAAATGCACTTCATTCGATGTAGGCTATACTCCTGAGATCACAGGAGGTAACACTGTTACAGCTGGGACTTCTATGAAGTACTACAAAAGGTTCGTAATTTACAATGGTGCAAATTATTAACCTTCAGCTTTGTAATGTGAAAGTAATACATACCTCCATAGTAACCATGCTTCAGATTTTGAATTCTGATCTTCTCGTGAGCTAGTGATAGGCAATACGATACTTTTTCATGACGATGAGCACTGGCTGTGACCACAGTTCCCCAGCAGCCACACCAGCTTAAAAGTAAACAACTGATCTCTGAGGAGGGGTGCTGTTGAGATGTTCAGTGCTGCATTAGTTACTTGCCTCATTGCTATGACAAATCACCTGACAGACACAGCTTACAGAAGGAAGGGGTTTATTTTGAGTCACAGTTGGAAGGCGAGTTCCTCATGGCGGGGAAAGCACTGTGGTGGAATGTATAGCACATGGTCAAGTTACATCAGCACTCAAGAAGCTGATAAAGATGATGTTGTTACTCTTGCTTTCTGATTTTTTTTCATTAAATCCACAACTCCAAACCATGCAATGGTATTGCTTATATTCAATATGGGCCTTTCCCTAGTTTAACCTTTCTGGAAATGGCCTCAGATACATGCCCAGAGGTGTGTCTCCTAGGTGATTCCTAGCATGTTGACAACCAAGATGAACCAAGTCTGACGCATTTTCCCTTTATTTTTAGTTTATGTGTATGCCTATAAACCATGTAGGTTCAGTGCTCATGGAGGCCAGAGGAAGATGTCAGATCCTCACCCCTAGGACTGGAGTTGCAAAGTTGTGCAGGTACTGGGAATTGAACTTTGGTCCTCTGGAAGAGCAACCAGTACTCTTGACCACTGAGCCATCTCTCTAGTCTCTCATGTACACTTCTGACTTGGGATGTTTTCATTCTATGGTGTGCTTATCTGAAAGTGATGCCGTCATTAGTCAAAAAGCATCAGATTCTAATTCATGCTGTCACTGAAGGAAGGTGACATTTAACACCAAGCAATATTTATTCAGGAAGTCATAGCTAAGGATGTTCACCATCACATTCTGTTCTCAAATCCTACCTGGAAGTAGGCACAGTTGGAGAGAACAGGACATGGCTTCTTCACGAGAAACTTCAGCTAACACTGATCCTTCATCAACATCATGCATCAAGCCTCTTGTTGTAAAAGAAACTGCCCACTATTACTCGTGTTGCCTAGATACAAAAATTAGTAAAGACATAGAAAGCAAACCCTATATTTATCAATTGGCTACTTGAGGTTATAAATGCTTCATTGAGCGTCCTGCAAAGTACATCCAGGAAGGGCAATGGGTGGGGCTTGGATGCCAGCTGTGCATCATAGACTTCCCATGGTATCACAGGCATGTCAGGGATCCTAGAGAGGCCATGGAAAAGCCTCCATAATGATTTTAAAGTGTTTAATGGTGTATTTTAAGTTTAGACAAATTCCTAGAGTTATGTACCACTGTAACATTCAAGATCCATCACCTGCCACACCACTGTAAACTGTCTTCTCCGTCTCTAATCTCCACCATGAAAAGATCAACAGATCACACAAACACTTTCCATTCACATGGCCTAACCTTTCCCCGAAATATCACATAAACTGAATTGTGTATCCCACAGCCTTTTCAGTCTGACATCCTCAACATCACATCAAGGTGCCAAAAAGTATTTATTGTTTTCACTGATGTCCATCAACATGAGATTACTGCCTATCAGTCTTCTTACTAGGGTCAGATGTGGTGGGAGGGCAGGCTCTAGTAGAGACTGAGTTCTCATGTACGCTCCCAGGTAAAAATAAAGTTGGAACCACTGAACAGAAGGAGGAATGAGAGACAACACTGTGTGGAGAACTGTGTCCTGACATAGGCCCTGTGTTGGAAACCTAGCCCTCACTCAGTGTGACTGCATGTACGGGTTTTCCCAAACGGGGGAATAGGATCTTCAAGAAAGGCTGTGGTTTGGAGATGAAATGTCCCCATAGGCTCAAGTATTTGAGCAGTTGGTGGTGCTGTTGGGGAGGGCTATGGAACCTTTAGGGAGTATGCTTTGAGAATTCGGAGCCTAGCCCAATTCTCTCTCTCTCTCTCTCTCTCTCTCTCTCTCTCTCTCTCTCTCTCTCTCTCTCTCTCTCTCTCTTTCTCTCTCTCAATCTGTGTGTGTGTATGTATGTGTGTGTGTGTGTCTCTGGCTCTGTGTCTCTGAATGTCACTTTCTGTCTCCATCTCTCTGTCTGTGTCTCTGTGTCTGTTTTACTATGTCTCTATGTCTCTGTATCTCTGTCTCTGTTTCTGTCTCTCTCTCTCTTTCCACCCTCCCTCTCTGCTTCCTGTGTGCAGATAAAATATGATCAGTTGTCTGCTTCCTAATTAACTGGGCTAATCCAATGCTTCTGCTACTATGCCTTTTCTGACATGGTGGGCCATTATCCCTTCTGGACTATAAAGTAAAATGAACCCTTTTTCCCTAATTTGCTTCTCATCCAAGGTTTTGTTGTTGCTGTTGTTTGTTAGTTTGTTTCTGCAGCAACAGAAAAGTAGCTAAACTGAAGATAAATAAAATTACAAGAGATCATAAAAGTTTGACCCTTCTCATCCCTCATCTGCCACACAGTGGCGTGGCTGAGGGAAAGATGTCCTACCACCAAACCCTTGCTGTCTGAAGCAGGTAGATCTGTTTCTGAGGTCATGAGAGCAGGAGAGATGGCCCTGCCCCTCACCAGCTGCAGCACTCTTGAGAGCAGGCCCTGCACCTCACATGCACAACACAGTAGAGCTGGACCTGGTGGTGTGGGGGAGGTGAGCCAGCCCTGATGACATAAGAGCAGGAGAACCGGCCCCGCCCCTTGCTGCATGCTGCGTTTGGTGAGCGGTGAAAAGGATGAGTGAAAGCTGGCAGGCTGGCCAACCCAGGTACCACGTAGACTCAGAACCAGGGCTATGAGTTGGCCCACCCCAACATCCACCCTAACACCCACCCCATCTATGAAGTGCTGGAACACGTGAAGCTACAGGATCTCCATGATACAAGGAACAACAGAGTGTCTAAGGAATCCCAGTGAGGGCCCAGCATCGATAGTGTAGCAGAAGCCA
Source organism: Mesocricetus auratus (assembly GCF_017639785.1). Taxonomy (NCBI): domain Eukaryota; kingdom Metazoa; phylum Chordata; class Mammalia; order Rodentia; family Cricetidae; genus Mesocricetus; species Mesocricetus auratus. The sequence goes on along the minus strand of NW_024429183.1, from coordinate 9,782,989 downwards.
GAAGCCTCGAACCAGACTAATGACTCATTGCAATGAACACTTGCAAGTAAAGATGTAGGGACTAAAGGGTTTACTGTGTGACTCACTGTGTCTGTGACACTACAGCTTCCCCAACAAGGTTTTATTTTCTTTTAAATTTTATTTTATTTTATTTGTCAGGGGAGGTTGCAAGGACAGAGGGTAGATGCAAAGAAATGGGGAATGGATGGGATTGGGATGCATGATGTGAAATCCACAAAGAATCAATAAAAGGTTTTTAAAAAGTTAGTCCTAATCTGATAGAATCTAGTTGGGAGATGAAGAGAAACCAGAGCCAGGCAACATTCTGTGGCTACGCACACACCCTCAAAAATATAGCAATATGGCTATCTGGGAGACAAGAAGTAAGCCTGTAACAAATATGGATCACATTGGCCCTTAATAAAGTATTTCCAGCCTCCTATAGTGTGAATAAGTTAATCCGTATTGTCTAAGCCATTCTTCTGTGCTATACCAAGAGACAAATGCAGGGAAACTCAGAAGAGGGACGTAGAAGAAGAGATGCATTTGATCTAAACATTTGTTTCCTGCTTCATGGGATGATAAAAAATAACTTTACATACCAGTTTACTGTGAAGATGAAATCACACAGCAGGTATGGCAATGGCTTAACCCAGTGCTTGGTGACAGGAAATGCTACATCTGGCCCTTCCTATTGACCAAGCTCATAGCCGTCCCTGAACACAGTGGGGACTGGTGCTGGCTAGTTTTTGTCAACTTAATATAAACATGTGGGGAAAGGAACTATAACTGAGGAATTGCCTCCATCAGACTGGCCTGAGGGCAATGTTTTTGATTGACAGTTGATGTAAGAGGGACCAGCACACTATAGTGGTCCTACCCCCTAGGCAGGAGGCCCTGAGATGTGCAAGAAAGCAGACTGAGCAAGCAGGCAGAGTTCTTCCATGGCCTTTGTTTCAGTTCCCGCCTGGAGCTCCTGCCTTGGCTTCCTTCAATGATGGACAATAACGCATAAGCCAAATGATGGGCTGGAACCCATAAGGCAAGTAAATCCTTTGCCTTTGGTGGGTGTTTGTCACAGAAACAGAGGCCCAAAGTACAATAGGACCTTACATACACAGAAATGCTCAGAAAACAGTTGCTTTTAAAAAGTAACTACTGAATGGTAGCTGGCTAAGCGAAGGTATCTGCCTCTGGTTTTTTTTTAGCATTTAAAATACAGTTCTTCCTACGACAGCATGACTCCAACATCTGACACTCGCTGTGCTGCCCACGACCTAGAAAAGAGGCTGGAGAAGTCATCTTTGTTTCCATAGACAGAATATCAGCTGTTCCTACAATAAGATCTTAGCATGTTAAGACTGTTCACTAGAAATCAAGGGAAAGCACCATGTGGTTGCAGAGCATGTGTTGTCTCTTCAATTAGGAATTCAAGGAGCATTGCTGGGCATGGAGCTCAATGACAAAGGACGCAGCCAGTATGCATGAGGTCCTAGGTTAAATACCCTGGGTGGAGTTGGGGAGCAGAGTCTCCCCAGCTAGATGCAGAATAGGAGTGACAGTGGGGTTTCATTGTTGTTTAATTCACCTGAATTTACAATTTGGGATATAATGGTGATTGCCCGTAATATAACAGTACTTAAAGAGGCTGAGGCAGATGATCCTGAGTTCCAGGCCAGCCTGGACCATATATCAAAACCCTGTCTCAAATAATACAACAATACGAAATAATAAGAAAACCTGAGGACTGCGCACAGCGGATCTGGATCCCAGCCCGACAGGATTCAGCCCGCCCAGAGACTGCCAGCTTCCAAGTCCCATTCTCCACCCATGGGACAGCCTACCCAGAGTTTGCTAGGTCCTGACACTAGGACGGCCTCCATCCACACAAGAGGAAAGCCACCAGGGTATTGGATCTGCTCCCACCCACTGGAAAGGAACCGTGGGCACATACCAACCAGGAGAGGAAGAGACTCCTTCTGCACCCACAGGAAGAAATGATGGGAAGGAGACAATATAAAGACACACCCACCAACAGAAAAACCAATATGACACCGCCAGAAACTAGAGAATTTACACCCTCAAGACCCGAACAGTCCAAGGGAGTTAACTACAACCAGAACAATATAGGCAACAGATAATCCCACCTTACCAACAGCCAAAAGAAAAGAGGTGGAAATCCACATATAATTCCACCACCATCAACTATTCCAAAACAAAAAGAATGAGCAATCAATGGTCATTAATATCCCTCAATATTAATGGTCTTAACTTGCCCATAAAGAGACACAGGCTAACAGAATGGATGCAAAGACAGAACCCATCCTTCAGCATACAAGAAACACATCTCAGGCTCAAAGACAAACATTACCTCAGAGTTAAGGATTGGGAAAAGATTTTCCAATCAAATGGACCCAAACAATCCTAATATGAAACAAATTAGACTTTAAATTAAAATCAATCAAGAGCTGTTCCTCTGGCAGCATCAGGTAAACAGGCCGGCTTCCCGGCCTGTGTTCCAGTGCCTGCAGATCGCCTGGGAACTGCACAGAGCTCCCAATCCCGGCGGGAGCCAAGCACCCAGACCCCAGGTCTTCTCTCCCACCAACGAGACCAGGAAACCAGAGGACCCAGGGAGACCAAGGGAGTAGCTGTTCTGGATCAAGTACAACAGGACCCAGCATAGGGTCCAGGGGACCAGGTAAGAGGATAAGCGCCCCAGATTCCTTTTCTTCTTCTCCACCCACGGGACCAGCATTTGGACAAGGAATAGAAGAACCACCAGATTATTGGACTTGCTAGCACCCACCAAAAGGGAACTCTGGTCCCCAGACCAGTAAGGGGCTCTTTCTGCACCCACTAGAAGAAGAGATGGGAAAGAGACAATACAAAAACACAGTCAGCAACAGAAAAACAAATATGACACCGCCAGATTCTAGAGACTCCACACCAGCAAGACCCCAACATTCCAATGCGAACGAAGCAGAAGAGAACGACCTTAAAAGCACTTTCATGAAAATGATAGAGGCCCTAATAGAGGATATTGGAAAATCCCTCAAAGAAATGGAAGAAAAAACAAACCAAAAAATGCAAGAAATGGAAGAAAAAACAAACCAAAAAATGCAAGAATTGGAAGAAAAAACAAACCAAAAAAGGCAGGAAATGGAAGAAGAAATGAAGCAAAAATGCAGGAAATGGAAGAAAAAACAAAGCAAAAAATGCAAGAATTGGAAGAAGAAACATACCAAAAAAGGCAGGAAATGGAAGAAGAAACAAAGCAAAAAATGCAAGAAATGGTAGAAAAAAAACAAAGCAAAAAATGAAAAAAATGGAAGAAGAAACAAACCAAAAAAGGCAGGAAATGGAAAAGAAAGCACAAAATGCGAGAAATGGAACAAAAAGCAAACCAAAAAATGCAAGAAATGGAAGAAAGAACAAACCAAAAAATTCATAAAAGGCAACAAACGGACGAACAGATAAACCGAAAATTGCAAGAAGCAATGCAAACACTGCAAGGGTTGAAAACTGAAATAGAGTCATTAAAAAAACACAATCTGAAGAAATGCAGAAAATAGAAAAGCTGGACAAACAGTCAGGCACTACCAATACAAGCATTACCAACAGAATAGAAGAGATGGAAGAGAGAATCTCAAGTGTTGAAGATACACTAGGAGAAATGGATTTATCAACCAAAGAAAACCTTAAATCCAACAAATCCTTAACACAAAACATCCAGGAAATATGGGACACCATGAAAAGACCAAACCTAAGAATAATAGGTATAGAAGAAGGAGAAGAAATCCACCTCAAAGGGGCAGAAGGCATATTCAACAAAATCATAGAAGAAAACTTTCCCAACCTTAAGAAAGACATGCCAAGAAGGTACAAGAAGCCTACAGAACACCAAATAGAGTGGACCACAAAAAAAAAATCCCCTCGCCACATAATAATCAAGACCCCAAACATACAGAATAAAGAAAGAATATTAAGAGCAGCTAAGGAAAAAGGTCAAGTAACATATAAAGGCAGACCTATCAGAATTACACCTGATTTCTCCATGGAGACGCTGAAAGCCAGAAGGTCCTGGATAGATATTCTACCTACACTAAGAGACTATGGATGCCAGCCCAGACTACTATACCTGGCAAAGCTCTCAATCACTATAGACGGAGAAAACAAGATATTCCATGACAAAACTAGATTCAAGCAATATGTGTCCACTAACCCAGCCCTACAGAAAATTTTGGAAGGAAAACTCCAACCCAAGGAAGATAACTACAACCAGAAAAACATAGGCATTAGAGAATCCCTCTCTACCAACAGCCAAAAGAACAAAGGGGTGAAATTCCACACATAATTCCACCAACAACAACCATCGCAAATTGAAGAAGGATGAGCAATCAATGGTCATTAATATCCTTCAATATTAATTGCCTTAACTGTCGGGGAAGTCCTGTTATTTGCCTGTGCATTTGTCAATAAAGTACTGTCTGGCCAATAGAAAACCTAGATAGGAGGGGCTAGGAATCCAGGAGGATTCTGGGTAGGAGAAACACAGGAGAGTCAACATGTAACGCCATTGGGGGTAGGAAGCCTGGAACTATTCTCCGGTAAGAGACATACTTAGATTAACAATTATGGGGTAATTACTTAAAGCAGAGCTAGCCAGTAAGAGACAAGCAAGGCCAACAGCTTCATAATGAATATAGCCTCCTGTGTGTTTATTTGGGACTGATGCGGATCTAGAACCAGGCTGGCGCGGCAGAGCCCAGGCGACTGGCGGGGGATAAACCAAAGCGGCTAGCAAAAGAAAAAGCTTCTCATAAAAAGCTTCTCATAAAAAGACACAGACTAGCAGAATGGATTCGAAGACAGAACCCTTCCTTCTGCTGCATACAAGAAACACACCTCACCCTTAAAGACAGACATTACCTGAGAGTTAAAGGTTGGGAAAAAATTTTTCAATCAAATGGACCCAAGAAACAAGCAGGGGTAGCAATCCTAATATCTAACAAACTAGACTTTAAAATAAAATCAATCAAAAGAGATGAAGGAGGTCATTACATACTCATCACAGGTGAAACCCACCAAGATGAAGTGTCTATCCTGAACATCTATGCCCCAAATACAAAGGCATCCACATTCGTTAAAGAAACATTATTAGAACTTAAATATCATCTAAAGCCCCACACAGTTATAGTGGGAGATTTCAACACACCACTCTCACCACTAGACAGGAATACCAAACAGAAACTCAACAAAGAAGCAAAAGGTCTAATAGAATTAATGACCCAACTGGGATTAACAGATATCTATAGAACATTTCATCCACATAAAAAAGAATATACCTTCTTCTCACCACCACATGGAACCTTCTCAAAAATCGACCACATACTTGGCAACATATCAAACCTCAACAGGTACAAAAAAAATTGGAATAACTCCATGCATCTTATCAGACCACCATGCTTTAAAATTAGAATTCAACAACAACACAAATTGCAGAAAACCTACAAACTCATGGAAATTGAATAATGCTCAACTGCACCATCCCTGGGTCAAAGAGGAAATAAAAAAAAGAAATTAAAGACTTCCTCGAATTCAATGAGAATGAAGACACAACATACCCAAACCTATGGGACACTTTGAAAGCAGTGCTACGGGGGGAAGTTCATAGCACTAAGTGCTCACATGAAGAAACAGGAGAACAGTTATACCAGAGAATTAACATCACAGCTGAAAGCTCTAGAACACAAAGAAGCACACTCCCCCAGGAGGAGTAGACGCCAGGAAATAATCAAATTGAGGGCTGAAATCAATAAAGTAGAAACCAGGAAAACAATACAAAGAATCAATGCAACGAAGAGTTGGTTCTTTGAGAAAATCAACAAGATAGACAAACCTTTGTCCAAACTTACCAAACATCAGAGAGTGAACACGCAAATTAACAAAATTAGAAATGAAAAGGGGGACATAACAACAGACTCTGAGGAAATCCAGAGAATCATTAGGTCATACTTTGAAAACCTGTACTCCACAAAATTCGAAAATTTAAAGGAAATGGATGACTTCCTGGACAGCTATCAATTGCCAAAACTAAATCAAGAACAGATAAGCAATTTAAATAGACCTATAACCCCTATGGAAATAGAAGCTGTCATCAAAAGTCTCCCAACCAAAAAAAGCCCAGGTCCAGATGGCCTCAGTGCAGAATTCTACCAGAAACTCAAAGAACAGCTTATACCAATTCTTCTCAAAGTGTTCCACACAATAGAAGCAGAAGGGTCTTTGCCAAACTCTTTCTATGAGGCTTCAATAACCTTGATCCCCAAGCCACACAAAGATACAACTAAGAAAGAGAACTTCAGACCAATATCCCTCATGAACATTGATGCAAAAATACTCAATAAAATACTGGCAAATCGGATCCAAGAACACATCAAAACAATCATTCACCACGATCAAGTAGGTTTCATCCCAGGGATGCAGGGATGGTTCAACATACGAAAATCCATCAACGTAATCCACCATATAAACAAGCTGAAAAACAAAACTCACATGATCATCTCACTAGATGCTGAAAAAGCCTTTGACAAAATCCAACACCCCTTCATGATAAAGGTCTTGGAGAGATCTGGGATAACAGGGACATACTTAAACATAATAAAAGCTATATACAGTAAACCAACAGCCAACATCAAACTAAATGGACAGAAACTCAACGCAATTCCTCTAAAATCAGGAATAAAACAAGGCTGTCCACTCTCTCCATACCTTTTCAACATGGTACTTGAAGTTCTAGCTATTGCCATACGACAACAAAGGGGGATCAAGGGGATACAAATTGGGAAGGAAGAGGTCAAACTTTCACTGTTTGCAGACGATATGATAGTTTACATCAATGACCCAAAGAACTCTACCAGGGAACTCTTACAGCTGATTAACACCTTCAGCAAAGTGGCAGGCTACAAGATCAACTCAAGAAAATCAGTAGCCCTACTATATACAGATGATAAAAGGGCTGAAAGAGAAATCAGAGAAACATCACCCTTTACAATTGCCACAAACAACATAAAATACCTTGGGGTAACGCTAACCAAACAAGTGAAAGACCTGTATCGTAAGAACTTTGAATCTTTAAAGAAAGAAATTAAAGAAGCCCTCAGAAAATGGAAAGATCTCCCATGCTCTTGGATAGGTAGGATCAATGTAGTAAAAATGGCAATCCTGCCAAAAGCAATCTACAGATTCAATGCAATCCCCATTAAAATCCCAGCACAATTCTTCACAGACCTTGAAAGAACAATAATCAATTTTGTATGGAAAAACAAAAGACCCAGGATAGCCAAAACAACCCTGTTCAACAAGGCAACGTCCGGAGGCATCACCATCCCTGACCTCAAGCTCTATTATAGAGCTATAGTCCTGAAAACAGCTTGGTATTGGCACAAAAATAGACAGGTAGACCAATGGAATCGAATTGAAAACCCGGGTATTAACCCACACATGTACGAACATCTGATCTTTGACAAAGAAGCCAAAAATATACAATGGAATAAAGAAAGCATCTTCAACAAATGGTGCTGGCATAATTGGAGACTGGCCTGTAGAAGAATGCGGATCGATCCATGTTTATCGCCATGCACAAAACTTAAGTCCAAATGGATCAAAGACCTCAACATAAATCCAGCCACACTGAACCCCTTAGAAGAGAAAGTGGGTGGTACCCTTGAAAGAATTGGTACAGGAGACAGCTTCCTGAACATAACACCAGTAGCACAGACAGTGAGATCAACAATTAATAAATGGGACCTACTGAAACTGAGAAGCTTCTGTAAGGCAAAGGACACAGTCAGCAAGACAAAAAGGCAGCCCACAGAATGGGGAAAAATATTCACTAATCCCACATCTGACAGAGGGTTGATCTCCAAAATTTACAAAGAACTCAAGAAGCAAGTCTCCAAAACACCAAAGGACCCTATTAAAAAGTGGGCTGCAGAACTAAATAGAGAGTTTTCAATAGAGGAGTCTAAAATGGCTGAGAGGCACTTGAGAAAGTGCTCAACATCCTTAGCCATCCGGGAAATGCAAATCAAAACAACTCTGAGATACCATCTCACTCCTGTCAGAATGGCTAAAATCAAAAACACCAAGGACAATTTATGCTGGAGAGGATGTGGTGAAAGGGGGACACTCCTCCATTGCTGGTGGGAGTGCCAACTGGTTCAGCCACTTTGGACATCAGTATGGAGATTCCTCAGAAAAATGGGAATAAACCTACCACAAGACCCAGCAACTCCACTCTTAGGCATATATCCAAAAGATGCCCATTCATACAACAAAGATGTCTGTTCCACTATGTTCATAGCAGCTTTATTTGTAATAGCCAGAAATTGGAAGCAACCTAGATGTCCCTCACCCGAAGAGTGGATAGAGAAAATGTGATACATCTACACAATGGAGTACTATTCAGCAGAAAAAAATAATGGAGTCATGAGATTCGCAGGCAAATGGATGACACTAGAAGAAACCATCCTGAGTGAGGTAACCCAGTCACAAAAAGAGAAACATGGCATGTACTCTCTCATATATGGATTTTAGACATAGATCTGGGGAGTGCCAGCCTACAATCCTATGGCCAGAGAGTCTGGGAAATAGAAACTTTATTTAGTGGCTGATCAAAGAAGAGGCAGACTCCCTTGGTTAAGTACTGAGCTGAACTCAAGAAAGCCAGTAACAGAGAGGGAGGACTGATGACCAAAGGGATTAAGACTGGGCTGGTTTAACCCCCAGAAACAGCTGACTAGACAAAGGTTAACTCTTGAATCCCAGGCATCAGCCTGGGAATCCAGCATGGGACTGATCAAGATCCCCTGAATCTGGGTGTCAGTGAGGAGGCCTAGGGAATCTATTGAGCCTTGGGCAGCAGATCAGTACCCATCCCAAGTATACACACGGACTTTGGACTCCCATAGAACAAACAATGTGAGGTGCACTCTCACCCTGAACCCTTTCACCACATCCTCTCCAGCATAAATTGTCGTTGGTGTTTTTGATTTTAGCCATTCTGACAGGAGTGAGATGGTATCTCAGAGTTGTTTTGATTTGCATTTCCCGGATGGCTAAGGATGTTGAGCACTTTCTCAAGTGCCTCTCAGCCATTTTAGACTCCTCTATTGAAAACTCTCTATTTAGTTCTGCAGCCCACTTTTTAATAGGGTCCTTTGGTGTTTTGGAGACTTGCTTCTTGAGTTCTTTGTAAATTTTGGAGATCAACCCTCTGTCAGATATGGGATTAGTGAATATTTTTTCCCATTCTGTGGGCTGCCTTTTTGTCTTGTTGACTGTGTCCTTTGCCTTACAGAAGCCCTGCCCTATATGAAATGACAGACTATGCACACCCCCATGGAGGGCCTCACCCTCCCTGGGGAAATGAGGGGATAACGGGGGGGGGTGGGGGGAGAGCACGGGAGAAGAGGAGGGAATGGGAGAGGGACCTGGAACTGACTTGTGAAGCAACCTCGTTTCTTATCTAAATTTAAACTGGAAAATAAAATTTAAAAAAAAATTAAAATCAATCAAAAGAGATGAAGGAAGGCACTTCATACTCATCACAGGAGAAATCCACTAAGATGAAGTTTCAATTTTGAACATCTATTCCCCAAATACAAAGGCATCCACGTTTGTAAAAGAAACATTACCAAAATTCAAATCACATATAAAGCCCCACACGCTTATAGTGGTAGACTTCAACACCCCACTCTCACCTCTAGACAGGACTACCAGACAGAAACTTAACAAAGAAGCAAAGGAACTAATAGAAGTTATGACCCAATTGGGATTAATAGACATCTATAAAATATTCAGACCAAATAAAAAAGAATATACCTTTTTCTCAGCACCACATGGAACCTTCTCAAAAATTGACAAGATACTTGGCAACATATCAAACCTCAACAGGAACAAAAAAAATAGGAATAACTCCATGCACCTTATCAGACCACCATGCATTAAAATTAGAATTCAACAACAATACAAATTGCAGAAACCCTACAAACTCATGGAAATTGAATAATGCACAGTTGCACCATTCCTGGATCAATGAAGAATTTAAAAAATGAAATTAAAGACTTCCTAGAATTCAATGAGAATGGGGACACAACATACCCAAACTTATGGGATATTTTGAAAGCAGTGCTACGAGGGAAGTTCATAGCACTAAGTGCCCATAAGAAGAAACTGGAAAATAGTTACACTAAAGAATTAACAGCACAACTGTAAGCTCTAGAACACAAAGAAACAAATTCACCCAGAAAGAGTAGATGCCAGGAAATAATCAAACTGAGGGCTGAAATCAATAAAGCAGAAACTAGGAAAACAATACAAAAAATCAATATACCGAAGAGTTGGTTCTTTGAGAAAATCAACAAGATAGACAAACCTTTATGCAAACTTACCAAATGACAGAGTGTGAACATGCAAATTAACAAAATCAGAAATGAAAAGGGGGACATAACAACAGACACTGAGGAAATCCAGAGAATCATTAGGTCATACTTTGAAAACCTGTACTCCACAAAATTTGAGAATCTAAAGGAAATGGACAATTTTCTGGATCGATATCACTGGTCAAAATTAAATCAAGAACAGATAAGCAATTTAAATAGATCTATAACCCCTAGGGAAATAGAAGCAGCCATCAAAAGTCTCCCAACCAAAAAAAGTCCAGGGCCAGATGGCCTCAGTACAGAATTCTATCAGAAATTCAAAGAACAGCTTATACCAATTCTTCTCAAAGTATTTCACACAATAGAAACAGAAGGGTCTTTGCCAAACTCCTTCTATGAGACTTCAATAACCTTGATACCTAAGCCACACAAAGACACAACTAAGAAAGAGAACTTCAGGCCAATATCCCTCATGAACATTGACACAAAAATACTCAATAAAATACTGGCAAATCAGATCCAAGAACACAACAGAAAACTCATCCACTGTGATCAAGTAGGCTTCATTCCAGGGATGCAAGTATGGTTCAACATACGAGAATCCATAAATGTAATCCACCATATGAACAAGATGAGAAACAAAAATCACATGATCATCTCACTGGATGCTGAAAAAGCCTTTGACAAAATCCAACACCCCTTCGTGATAAAGGTCTTGGAGAGATCTGGGATAACAGGAACTTAGCTCAAATAATAAAAGCTATATACAGCAAACCAACAGCCAACATCAAACTAAATGGACAGAAACTCAATTCAGTTCTGCTAAGATCAGGAATATTGTACTTGAAGTTCTAGCTAGAGCAATACAACAACAAAAGGAGATCAAGGGGATACAAATTGGAGAAGAGGTCAAACTTTCACTATTTGTAGATGATATGATAGTTTACATAAGTGATCCAAAAATTTCTACCAGGGAACTCCTGCAGCTGATAAATACTTTCAGCAAAGTGGCAGGATACAAGATCAACTCAAGAAAATCAGTAGCCCTATTATATACAGATGATAAAAGGGCTGAGAAAGAAATCAAAGAAACATCATCCTTTACAATAGCCACAAACTAATCAAACACATGAAAGACCTGTATATCAAGAACTTTGAGTCTTAAAAAAAAATTAACAAAGACACCAGAAGGTAGAAAGATCTCCCATGCTCTTGGATAGATAGGATCAACATAGTAAAAATGGCAATCTTACCGAAAACAATATACAGATTTAACACAATCCCCATTAAAATCCCAGCATGATTCGTCACAGACCTTGAAAGAACAATAATCAACTTTATATGGAAAAACAAAAGACCCAGGATAGCCAAAACAACCTTATTCAACAAAGCAACATCTGGAGGTATCACCATCCCCGACTTCAAGCTCTATTATAGAGCTGTAGTCCTGAAAACAGTTTGGTATTAGCACAAAAATAGACAGGTATACCAACGGAATCTAATTGAACACCCTGATATTAACCCATACATGTATGAACATCTGATTTTTGACAAAGAAGCTAAAAATATACAATGGAAAAAAGAAAGCATCTTCAACAAATTGTGCTGGCATAATTGGATGCTGACATGTAGAAGAATGTGGATAGATCCATGTCTATTGACATGCACAAAACTCAAGTCAAAATGGATCAAAGACCTCACCATAAATCCAGCCACACTGAACCTGTTAGAAGAGAAAGTAGGAATTACGCTTGAACGAATTGGTACAGGAGACCGCTTCCTGAACATAACTCCAGTAGCACAGACACTGAGATCGACAATTAATAAATGGGACCTCCTGAAACTGAGAAGCTTCTGTAAGGCAAAGGACACAATCAGCAAGACAGAAAGGCAACCCACAGATTGGGAAAAGATATTCACTAACTCCACATTTGACAGAGGGCTGATCTCCAAAATTTACAAAGAACTCAAGAAGCTACTCTCCAAAACACCAAAGGATCCAGTCAAAAAGTGGGGTACAGAACTAAATAGAAATTTCTCAGTAGATGAGTCTAAAATGGCTCTGAGACACTTGAGAAAGTGCTCAACATCCCTAGCCATCTGGGAAATGCAAATCAAAACAACTCTGAGATATCATCTCACTCCTGTCAGAATGGCTACTATCAAAAACTCCAATGACAGTTTATGCTGGAGAAGATGTGGAAAAAGGGGGACATTCCTACACTGCTGGTGGGAGTGCCGACTTGTACAGCCACTTTGGAATCAACAAGGAGATTCCTCAGGAAAGTGGGAATCAGTCTACCACAAGACCAAGCAATTCCACTCTTAAGCATATACCCAAAAGATGCACATTCATACAAAAAGAATGTCTGTTCCACTGTGTTCATAGCAGCATTATTTGTAATAGTCAGAACCCAGAAAGAACCTAGATGCCCCTCAACTGAAGAGTGTATAGAGAAAATGTGGTACATTTACACAATGGAATACTATTCAGTGGAAAAAAACAATGGAATCTTGAAATTTGCAGGCAAATGGATGGTACTAGAAGAAACCATCCTGAGTGAGGTAACCCGGTCACAAAAAGAGAAACATAGTATGTACTCACTCATTTATGGATTTCAGACATGAATCAGGGGAGTGCTTGTGTACAATCCCACTGCCAGAGAGTCTATGAAACAGACCCTTCATCCAGCGACTGATGAAAGCAGAGGCAGATACCCACAGACAAACACTGAACTGAACTCCTAGAATCCAGTGTCAGAACGGGAGAACTGATGGGCAAAGGAGTTAAGACTGGGGTGGTTTAACCCACAGAAACAGTTGACCTGAACAAAGGGGAGCTCTTGGACCCCAGATTGATGGCTGTCTGGAAACCACGGGACTGACACAGACCCTCTGAATGTGGGTGTCAGTGAGGAGGCCTAGGTAATCTATGGGGACATGGGTAGTACTTAATCCCTGGCGTACAAATAGACTTTGAGTGCCTATGCCACAGTATGGGAGGCTCTCTCAGCCAGGCCTCTTGGGGGAGGGCCTAGGCCCTGCCCTGGATGAAATGACAGTCACTGGAGATCCACCATGGAGGGCCTCACCCTAATGTAGGAAGGTGTTATAAAGGTGGCTGGGGAGAAAAGTCATCACTAGTCTTACCTAGTTGAGAACCCTGTAAAGTACAATAATGACTGGCCTAGCAAGATATGCCCATGGTTACAATAGAGGCATGAATGTTATGGGAGTAACCAACCACTCTTTGCTTGGACTTAAGGCCCACTTCAAATGTATGCCTGGTACTGAAATCTGATGAAGACCCAGGGATTAGGGAACTCAAAGGCCCTAGGGGAGAGCCAAGTACTATTGTTCTACTACAAGTGCACATGGTATCAAGCTGCCTTCTAAATATGTATCACTAAACCCATAGGTGAGTGCCGCTGTCAGTCCTTAGCAGAAAAGCTTTCTTTATACAAAGGAAAGATTCAAAAAGGATACAGAACCCTAGAATCAACCCATTAATGGTGGCACATGCAGGCAGATCTCAGTGAGTTTGAGGCCAGTGTGGTCTACAAAGCCAGTTCCAGAACAGTCAGAGCTATTGCACAGAGAAACCCTGTCACAAAAAATAAAACAACAAACAAACAAACAAGAAAACCAAAAGAAAAAGAAAAGAACAGAATCTGTATCCCACATATAATCCAGTGGTTTTTTGTTTTGTTTTTACCATCTTCAACATCCAGTGTGTGTCTGTGACCTGTTCATGATCACTAAGCTATCTGTAGTGTAGACAAAGGTATTCTTGTGGCTGCTGGTTTCAAATTTTGATCTAGCAATACAACTACCAGGGAATCGATTCCCCATAGAAATTTCAAGAAAGAAAAAGTGAGGCAGCACATGCCTGTCATCCCAGTACTCCAAAACAAGATGATCAATAGTTCAAGACCCAACCTGGATTACACAGGGAGATCCTGTCTCAAAAAATTCACTTAGAATATATGCAGAGATTTCACCTCTAGTAACTTCCATAGAGCATTCATTATCAGGAGGCACAGTGTGGAACCATGTGATATCTTGCTGCAGGGAATTAATTAACTCTATGGTCAGTCACTCCATGTGGATAAAGTCCAGGCTTTAAACATTCCTCTATGCTAGGTGTGGTGTGCAACAATAATCCCAGCACCTGGGAGGTAGAGGCAAGAAGTTCAAGTTCGTTCTTGACTGTCTAGCAAGTCAAAGGCCAACCTGGGCTACATAAGACTGTTTCAATACACACTCACTCACACACACACACACACACACTACAGATGCATATTAACAAGAAAAATGCCTTCTCAAGTGTAAACTGTAGATATGACTCAGAGACAGTCAACAGAGCTTTACTAAATTATAAATATACTACATTATTGAACACCTTGTGCTTACAAAGCAATGTGATCTTATGCTGAGATGGAACAGATAATACAGCCAACAAGTTAAACATTGCCCTGTTCTTGTGGATTTGGGGATCCTGACAAGGCTCACTAAGAATCAGTAAACAAGATTAGTGTTACCACACAGAATTACAGGCTCCACTCTGAACTACATCCTGCCCCCTACTTGACATGATAACAGCATCACCATGGCTGTATTAGGTGTGGCCCATGTTTGCCATCTGTCTTCTAAAGCTAATGAATTCGCAAATCTTTGTTTACTCTTTATATGCATTCATTCAGGTTTTTTGAACCATTTTGCTCATGGCTAGTGTGGCAAGATGGTTCAATGGGTAAAGGCACTTATCTGACAACCTGAATTCTAGCCCTGGAACCCTCAGAAAGGTGAAAGGAGAGAGCCAGCTCACAAATGCTGTCCCCTGACCTCCACGTGCACTCTGCAGCACACACACACACACACACACACACACACACACACACACACACACCAATACAATTACAGCATAATAAAATAAATGCTCACAGGCTTCCAAACCAGGAAAGCTAGGACTCTCATAAAATGCCTTCTAATAATACTCAGGAATTGAAGCCCAAAAGAGTGGCAATTAATCAGGAGAATGGGTGGGTGGCTTTTCCAAAATTCCTGAAATCTTGGAGAGTGTTAGGAACATAAACACCCTTGCTGATTGATTCCTGCTTTTTAAAATAAAACACTATTCTTCCCATACTGGTATTCACCTTTCAGGAGCCTCCCTCAGGCATGTCCCCAGGGCACTCCCTAACCCAAGATTATATTCTTACAGCATCTTGCTTGTAGTGTTGTTAGGCTTGTTTTTCTAGTTCTTTGTGGGGAGTGGTGCAGGGAAGGGACGTGTTTCTCTTTGCTGCAGTATATGTTACAACCAGCAGAGGGTAGGATTACACAGCACACCCAAGCGCCTCTGTTCCAGGTCTAAACAAGGAAGTGGATGAGAGTTAGCAACTGGAGCACAAACAAAGATGTTTATACAGACGGTATGACAGTGTGAGAAAAATTTGGAGACGTCAGGCACTGTGCCTGGCCCAGAGTGTCACTTCCTTATTCACCTAGGGATGTTAACATCCCATAGCAATATGTAAGGGACCCCCTAGATTTAATTGGCCTTCTAAATGTCTACAGTGTTTATAATGGTTAACCCTTATCCTATTGACCTGAAGCAAGGAACTTGCTAAAAAATAAATCGGACCATGTGTGTTCTGGGTTAAAATCTGAGGGTGGTTAGAATAGGAGATTATTCACACCTCAGGGACTCCAATTATCTCCTTCAAATCAAAGGTGATAGTTTCTTCCCCAGTGTGAGAATCAGAGGTTGGGTGGGTTGTAGAATTAGAGATAATGATAGCATTTTCTTTCAGGGATATCGTGGGCATGTGCAAGGTGCATGAATGAATTCAGCCTTCCCCCCACCTCAATAAAGCAAATACTTACTAACGCCCATTTTCAAGGCAAGGACCCAGGCCCACAGAGTAATGAATTAAATTGCCCAGGGGTCTGGTGATAGGAAACCACAGATCTGAGATCTGGACTCCAAATGATAGGCTCCAGCCACTATCATCATTCTCAGGGTTCTCCCAAGAGAAAAGATGCTGACCACAGACGCCTATCGGTTCTTATTCAAACTAGGACCACTTTCTACTTCAGTCACTCACACCCTCTCGATAAAGGCCCACCAAGATCCTCACACGTGCCTGGCACATCATTAAGCATTGGAATCCACTTATGTTGGCAGTGGTTTTCCACTCTGTCACGTGGGTTTGGCCACCAAGCTCAGAAACCAGGACAGAAGCATGACAAAGGTGAATTCTGCAGAAAGTTTTGATGGGCAGGCACTGTGCAGGCAAGATTTAGCCACAAACAAGAGTTCTGGAAAGGCTCACACCCATCATCTCAGCACTCCAGAGGCTGAAGCACCATGACCATAAGTTTGAAATCAGCTGGGCCTACATTGTTAATCTTAGACACATTGAGACCCAAAAGCTCCTTCCTGAGCTGCAACCTACAGTGTTTTATAATTCTGCCTCCCTTGTTTTTGTTTGTTTGTTTGTTTTGTTTTTTCAGCACCGAACTCATTCCTTGTCTCTTGTGGACTTAATACTTCCAATGGAGAGGCCCTATTACTGGGTTCCATCAGAGCTCTGCCACCCAAGTGGTACTCACCATCTCTGAGCATTGCTTACCTCATCTATACAATCAAGCACCATTTGGCTTAATGGATAGAGGAATTTCTATAGAGCAACAAACGTATGCCTAATGCTGAGCTTTGTGCCAAAAAGGCAGAGTCCATTCTCCCCCTAAAAGAGCCCACACAACAGAACATTCTAACAAAATACACCGCCTAACCTGACAAAAGAGGCATGGGCATCACAGTTACTTTCACTTAGAGCCAATGATTTGGGCTGGCTCTATCTATAAGTAATGTTTCTAATTTTAAAAAAGCACTATAATCCTCTGACACACTTCCAGAATATTCCCATTCTACTAACTGAGAGTTAAAAGGATTGGATCAGGAACTGGGGGGATGATTCAGGGGTTAAGAAGACTCACTGCTCCTGCAGAAGATTCATATTGGGTTCATAGAATCCTTGTGGCAGCTCACACTGCCTGTAACTTTAGTTTCAGGGAATCTGATGGCCCCTTCTAACCACCATGGGCACCTGCACATACATGGTACACATAAACTAAGGCAGTCACACCTCTACACAAATAAACAAATGAATGAATAAAAAGGTAAATTTTAAAAGATTCAGTTAGCAAAATCTGGAAGATTGCAGGTTCAGAACAGGCTTGTCATGTTTCTATTTTCTGCAGAAACTCAGACCAAGCAACCCAGTTCTCCTAATATCTGAAAGTTCAAGACAAAGATTGCAAGTAATCCCTATGTGTATATGCGTGTGTGTGTGTGTGTGTCTGTCTGTCTGTCTGTCTGTCTGTCTGCCAGTGTCTGTGTGTGTGTCTGTGTCTGTGTGTATCTGGTTCAGTTTGACTGGCTAAATAGCAATTCACAAGGATCCTCCTGTTCCCATTCTCCCAGAGGTACTATACCACATCTCTCTTTTGTACATGGGTGCTGGAGATCAAACTTGGGTCCTCATGCTTGCACAACAAGCACTTTACCCAGTGATTCCTCTCCCTAGCCTCTGCATGGGTTCTTGTGAATAATCTGTGCTGATCTGATAAATCTCTCTTTTATGGCTAAGCTTTTCTACTGGCATTTTAGTATTTGTTCAAGAAAAGTTGGCTTAACATTCAAAACTGGGATTCAAGCAAACTGCATTCCTTTCAGCACCACCCAAGCCCTTCAATAAGATATAAAATGTTATTTTAATATGTAACCATCAAAAAACTCTCATTTCTCTCAGATAATTTATAATTGTTAGATAATAACACCATTTCTTCCCAGGGCTACCCTTGGATACAGCACAGTTGCAGAGGGGGGCTGTTGACACTAATCACTCCATGCCCTGGCAGTTCTAAAAGACTTACTGATAAAAAGTGCAGATGCATGAAAAACATCCATAAGCCATGGCTCCCTTAATTTCAGCTAGCAGAGTGAAAACTTTCCACGTTAGTAACTTCATAAACCTCTGAGCCATAAAGGTTTGTGCTCTTTTCATCCCTAAGCCAAAGAATGAAACAGCTTTGCAAGTTAGTTTTATAAGAGTATAGTCCACGATGACTTTTATGGATATGTAAAATTATGGATACAGGGCTGGAGATGGTTGGGTGCCTAAGAGCACTGTCTACTCTTTCAGAGGAAGAAGACCAGGGTTCCATTCCCAGCACTCACATAACCACTCACAACTGTCTGTAACTCCAGTTCCAGGGAATCTGATTCCTTCTTCTGGCCTCTATGGGCACTGCATGTATGTGACACACAAATATAGATGGAAGCAAAGCACCCACATGCACACAAGAAAACATGTTTAATGACAGATGCATTAACCAAAATTTGCATTAAACAAAAATTTAATAGGCTCCTGATTGATTTCTTAATTTTTTAAAGATATAATTTATTTATCATCAAATCTATGTGCTTGCAGGTCACAATTAAGTGACCACAGACAATTATCCATCCTCATTCAGATTTGGACCAGTTCCTTCCTTCAGTCACTCATATCCTTTCTCAAGAAGGGCCACCAAGTGTGTCCTGTATTCCAGGCACATCATCAAACACTGGAATCCATGAATGTAGGATGATGGCATTCTGCCCTGTTACATGGTTTCTGTCTCTGAGCCCAGAATTCTGGAATTATCTCCCTGGTCCAGTTTTAGAACATTTTTTTACCAATCAGAAAAGGATCCCTCATGCAAGTATGATGTAGCCCTCTCAACCCCTGTATTAATTATTTATCTTCTTCATTCTCACAACACCTTGTGTATGCCTCTCATTACTATAGAACTCCCAAGCCCCTCTGGGGACTCCCTGTTGCTCACTGTTGTCTTCGTAATATTCATGATAGACTGATCTATCTGAATAGATAGATGGACTGTCTATTCAGGTGGCCTCAACAACAATCCGAAGACCAGTGAATGAATCCATGGATGGAAGCATGCCCTGTCTGTCAAATGTAACATTGGGGTCCTAATTTCACATGACTGAAGCATGTTACAAGCACAGGGGAGAAGACACTCAATCTCTACCTCAGCAACTCTCATTTTCTTCAGCTATTACTAGGAAATAAACCAACCCCTGGCTGCTGCCAGCTCCACCACAATGCTGCCTGCTCCTGTCTCTCATCAGATTTGTGCTCCAAGCCTTGTGACTTAACGTCTCAAAGAATGTTTCTTCATCTAGCGCTTTCCTGTAAGGATTAAGCTAGCCACAAAGCTCTTGGTCGTTATTTTATAATGTCACTTTTGTATTCATTGGTAATGGTCAGTGTTAATTATGAGCTTGGCAAAATCTAGACTCATCTGGGAGACAGGTTGCTGGGCATTCTCTAGAGGGTTTTGTTTTGACAATTAAGGTGGGTAGACTCAGCCTCTGTGGGTGGCACCATTTCCTGACTAGGATGGTGAACTGCAAGAGACAGGAAGGAAGCTGAGTCCAATCATTGATTCATTGTTCTCTGTCTCTGACTGGATACAATGTAGCTTCCCTGCCAGGATGACCTTAACTGGGAGCACTACCTCCCCAGTACTGGGATCACAAGCACATGCTACCACATATGGCTTTTAATGTGAGTTGTAGGGATCAAACTGAGGTCTTCATGCTTGTGGAAAGCACTTCAACCAACCAAACCATCTCCCAGCCCCTACTATGTCAACCATCTAACATTTTTAAAGTGTTAGATTTTTAAACATTTTTTTAAAAGTGTGGGCCTGTATATACAGGTACCTAGCACTTACTACGTACTAAAATTGTTACAAAGAAGGATATGGAAGCCCAGCCACGGTGGCACACGCCTTTAATCCCAGCACTAGGGAGGCAGAGAAGGGTGGATCTCTGTGAGTTCCAGGCCAGTCTGGTCCACAAAGTGAATTCCAGGACAACCAAGACTGCTTCACAGAGAAGCCCTGTCTTTAAAAAAAATGCTAACATATATAGATATGGAGGCTTGTAGATGTTGCTAATAAATTCAATATTCCTTGTTATGGAAGCCCTAAAAAGTGATGATGCATGTCACAGCCCTGGAGACGTTTGGCTTATGTCTGTATTACCATATCAGGTCATCAAATATGCCTCCAAATCATGCCTGGGAGACTATAAAATGAACTACTAAAGCCAAAGGTTTTGCTTACAATGAATACGTACACACATGCTCCTCTGTTTTCCTCATATCCTGACCGATTCCTTTAATCTCGGAACTTTTATGCAGCGATGGTTCTGTGAAGGGGGTGGTGATGGTTCTAGTGCTACACTCACCAACTGACACTCCTGACTCTGCAGAGCCAGCCTCAGCTGTTTCTATCATTGAGAGGAAGCTGCTATACCCAGGTTTTACTAAGACCACCCACCTCTTTGGCCTTCCTTGAGGGACAAACACACTCCTCTGCAAAGTTAAGAAGGGTGAACAAATCCTTTGTAAAGTTTTAATGAACCCTCAAATAGAAAATTTCAGAAATGCATTCACCATAAAGAGAATGAAAGGGTTGTTAGACTATAGCATCCCTGGTTCTGTGTTGACTGGCACTATAGCACCCAGTGATGAGAAATGATGAAATTGCCTGAGAGGCATGTTCACAGGTGTGCAGAAACACATTCATTCAGGTACAATTGCCGTAGTGTTGAACAAAACATTTAGCTTTTCTGAGCCTCACTTTCTTCCTATGGAAATAGAGAGAAAGCACCGCTAGAGAAGAATGGCTATTACATGCAATGGAACTGCCTACCAGAGCAAATGGCTAATTGCAGTCACTTAGGAATTAGCTGGTATGTGGTTCTACAACATATATATGACTATACTTACACACACACACACACACACACTCACCTGCCAGAGGCTGAGACACTTACTCACTATGATCTAAGTGGAACACATTCTGAAGATGGAAAAGGAAAGGCAGATGTTTTATTGGACTCTTGTCTTCATTTGGTTTACAGTCTCTTACATTGTTCCCTTCTGTTTGCACACTTTCACCACATTGTATTGTTCGGTTTGGTGAAGCACCACAGAAGGGTCATATCACCTACTTTTGAGCAAAGAGAATATGCTTGCTTAGATCAGCCACTCTGTCCTCCCAGAGCCTGGCCTTGTTACCCCACAGGAAGAACAAGAAATAGAGAAAAGCCTAGGGTAGCAATGAACACCTCTAATTCCAGCACTTGGGAGGCAGAGGCTCCTATGAGGGCTATGAATTTAAGAACAGCCTGGGTGAGAATCTGTCTCAAAAAAAAAGAAGCAAAGTACAGGTCGATAGCAGTGTACAGGGGTTCTGGGATGGGGAGGAAAGGAAAAAGTTGGGGACTGGCAGTGTCGGCTCTATCTCACTTAGCCTTAGGTTTCTAACATAAGTGTGAGGCTCTATTGTATCATGTATAAGAGATTTCAGGAACACAAACCCTCAGAACTCTGGTGGCTCCACCCTGCTCTTTCCCCTCAAGACCTTGAATATTATAGAACACACTTTGCAAAGGAAAAATGGTGTAGTACCGCAGGGTTTTGAGTTGTTTTTCTTCTGGCATTTCATAGCTGTCCATTAGAAGGGGCAGCCTGGTGTCATGCATGGCAAGTGACATCCTGCTGTGGCATATGAAGCTATGCCTCCCCAAATGCTTCTGAGACACACTTTCCAAGATTGCATAACTAGCCCTGAGATCCATATCCCTGAGTGTATTCAACAGATGTTAGCTGCCCTCTACTGGAGCTTCTTAAAAACAAGGGAAAATGAATTAGGATTATGGACTGAAGGGCAGAGTACAGGGCTAGGTCCTTCCATATTTGATGCTCTGAGGATGATGATGTCATTGATTCTGGACTCATGTTCATTACGGCTTTATCATTTTTGCATCAGTGATCCTGGGAATGTTCTTCTTATTCCAGGAAGTTTATTGGATGTTGCTATGGAGATGGGGATGTTCTGACAGATCCACCCCGCCTCCCCAGCCCCGTTTGTTAGATTATGTGTTGCACGCTACAATTGGTGTAGCTGGAAGAGAGTTTGTTTAGCTGATTCCAGACTAAGATGAGCTTTCTCTCACAAGTAGATGCATTTGTAAGCCTGTGGAGTGTAATTTTAATAAATGGGGTGAAATCGCTAAGCTTCCGTGAGAAAATCACACAAATAAGAAGGCAAGAGATGGGCCTAATTGCTTCTGATACCTTAGCTGTATAAAAGCTTGCCAGCATCACACAAACAACCTTTGCTCCACACTGAAAACCCTTATAGTTCTGGAAGAAAGGAAAATGCTTCTACATCATGACCTAAGCAGAACAATCAAGTAGCAACAGAAAAACGCTGAAGGCATGTCTATCTAGGAGCCATTCCTTATTCAGAATGTACCTTTCTTTGTTATGTTGGAGATTATCAACTCAAGAATGGGCATGTGGAGTCTGTGACATAGTGTCATAAGTGTAAAAGGAGTATCGTTTCCGTGTATGCAGACACATCTTCCTAGAAAGAATCCTTAGCTGTGGTGATTAGTGACTGTTGTCAAGGTGACTGACTTAAGAACCACCATAGAACACAGTTCCAGAAGTACCTGTGAGGACTTTTCTGGGCTAGTTTATTGAAGTGGGAAGATCTGTCCTAAATATACGGGGAGTCGTATCATGGACTGCAGAGAAGAGGAAAAAGAGAGTTGAGCACCAGCATTCATCGCTCCCTTCTTCCTGACTTCAGGTGCCATGTGACCAGCTGCCTCATGTTCCTGCGTTCCTGCTGCCACGCCTTCTTCACCATGAAGGACTGTTCCTTCCAACTATGATTCAAAATAAACCTTTCCTTCCTTCCCTGAGAGGCTTTGGTGAGCATTGAGAAAGGGGACTAACATAATAGGTTTAAACGGGAACTAGTAATCGGGCAAAACAAGATAAAGGACCAGTGATCAACAGCAATGTAGTGGAAAACAGTCCAGTTGCTCCAAGGATGCATACTAACTACCCCCCATATCTAGGAAGGGTTGTTCCAGGAGGCAACCTACCTCTGTACTCCCTGCAACTCTGCATTTTGATGGACACACTTAAAGCTTTTCTCATTTTAAGGAACACACTCAACCTGGTTTCTGCTTCATGACATCTGATCAACCACAAGCTTGACCCGACGGCTAAACGCTGTATGATGGTAACCTTACAATGACTCCTTTCTACACTATTGGATCTCTACACATGCTTGCTCACGTTGTCTCCCCATGTTGTGTGACCCTTTTCCTGGGAAGATCTGACATATATATTTACTCGTGACACATAAGAAACCAGAGACAGAATAAGAGTAATGACACTACCAAAGTTAGAGTTACTTATAGGAGTGTGGGTTAGGGGTTACTTACAGGAGCAGGAACCTCTCAAAGGCAGCTTCCCTCCCCAGGATGAGTGACAACTTGCGAAAGCCCTTGTGGAGCTCTGGAGCACTCTGCTTCCACATATGATGAGTCATGACCTCTTTCCCAAAGCCTAGCTGGTCTGTCTCCTCAGCAGACATCACTAACTATACAACCTTGGGGAATGTACATCAGGTGCATTGTGTATCTGGTCAGTTACAGGGACTCCCTAAGACTTACAAGTTGTTTACTTCCTGATTCTTAATGAGCCTCCCTGTAGATCTCCAGAGTCTTTAGTGAACATCCCTCTGGGGTGGTATATTTCAACTCAAAACATTTCAGTACTAAATGATAATAAAGACAACAGCAACAGCCTGTGCTAGGAAGGAACGATGACAAGCAATTCCCTTCAGAAAATACAATTCATTAAGAAAAAAGGTCTGCTACTGAAACTGAGAAGCTTCTGTAAGGCAAAGGACACAGTCAGCAAGACAAAAAGGCAGCCCACAGAATGGGAAAAAATATTCACTAATCCCACATCTGACAGAGGGTTGATCTCCAAAATTTACAAAGAACTCAAGAAGCAAGTCTCCAAAACAGCAAAGGACCCAATTAAGAAGTGGGCTGCAGAACTAAATAGAGAGTTTTCAATAGAGGAGTCTAAAATGGCTGAGAGGCACTTGAGAAAGTGCTCAACATCCTTAGCCATCCGGGAAATGCAAATCAAAGCAACTCTGAGATACCATCTCACTCCTGTCAGAATGGCTAAAATCAAAAACACCAATGACAATTTATGCTGGAGAGGATGTGGTGAAAGGGGGACACTCCTCCATTGCTGGTGGGAGTGCCAACTGGTTCAGCCACTTTGGACATCAGTATGGAGATTCCTCAGAAAAATGGGAATAAACCTACCACAAGACCCAGCAACTGCACTCTTAGGCATATATCCAAATGATGCCCATTCATATAACAAAGATGTCTGTTCCACTATGTTCATAGCAGCTTTATTTGTAATAGCCAGAACTTGGAAGCAACCTAGATGTCCCTCACCCGAAGAATGGATAGAGAAAATGTGGTACATCTACACAATGGAGTACTATTCAGCAGAAAAAAATAATGGAATCATGAGATTCGCAGGCAAATGGATGACACTAGAAGAAACCATCCTGAGTGAGGTAACCCAGTCACAAAAAGAGAAACATGGCATGTACTCTCTCATATATGGATTTTAGACATAGATCTGGGGAGTGCCAGCCTACAATCCTATTGCCAGAGAGTCTGGGAAACAGAAACTTCATTTACTGGCTGGTTAAGTACTGAGCTGAACTCAAGAAAGCCAGTATCAGAGAGGGAGGACTGATGATCAAAGGGATTAAGACTGGGCTGGTTGAACCCCCAGAAACAGCTGACCAGACAAAGGTTAACTCTTGAATCCCAGGCATCAGCCTGGGAATCCAGCATGGGACTGATCAAGACCCCCTGAATCTGGGTGTCAGTGAGGAGGCCTAGGTAAT
This sequence comes from Mesocricetus auratus, assembly GCF_017639785.1. NCBI lineage: Eukaryota > Metazoa > Chordata > Mammalia > Rodentia > Cricetidae > Mesocricetus > Mesocricetus auratus. The sequence goes on along the minus strand of NW_024429183.1, from coordinate 9,757,646 downwards.
CTATTGAGCCTTGGACAGCAGATCAGTACCCATCCCAAGTATACACACGGTCTCTGGACTCCCATAGAACAAAGTGAGGTGCACTCTCACCCTGAACTCTTGGGGAAGGGTCTAGGCCCTGCCCTATATGAAATGACAGACTATGGACACCCCCATGGAGGGCCTCACCCTCCCTGGGGGAATGAGGGGATAACGGGGGGGGGATGGGGGGAGGGCACGGGAGGAGGGGAGGGAAAGGGAGAGGGACCTCGTACTGACTTGTGAAGCAACCTTGTTTCTTATCTAAATTTAAAATGGAAAATAAAAAAAATATTAATTAAAAAAAAAAAAAGAAAAAAAAAGAAAAAAGGTCTGGAAACCACAACTGGGAGAGAAAGCACCAGGTAGAAAGTGGTGAGGAAGACAGAGGATGTCTAATTTTTAAATAGTCAGATAGCTAGGGAAAGAGGTCCTGGATTGGATCAAGATAAACACCAATTACTTTCTAAAGAGACGCTAGCCTGCTCGAGCATGACTCTGGCAGGCCTTGCCCTTCTCCCTCATTCACTCTGCCTTGCTAAACATCATTAGATTACATTTCTAAAGCTAGCCACTGAGGTCTAGTCCCCTATTTGGCCACTTCCTCCTCCTAAGGCTGACTACCAAAGTCCAGGTTTCAAAGTATTGAAGTCCAGCAATCAAAAACTCCCATTGGCTGTTCTCAGTAACAAGCCCAATTAAAATCATCCTAACCCAGGGGTTCCCAATTCACCTTTATAATCTCCATTTTCCTATGTGACATGTCCATCTCCTCTCTATACAGATACAGTCCTTTGTGTGTGTCCCCCACCCCCACTCCAAGACAAATATCCCTGCCCATTTTCCCTTGTTTCCTTTCTTTCTCCCTTGTCCTCTATCTCCCTTCTTTGTCTTTTATTCCTGAGAATTTAACCTTGGGGATCCTGGGCTGATAATTTTCCTTTTGCCTGCTGGGCTGAGATGGTACAGTATATGGGAGAGGGAAACACGACGAGAACCTTAAAGGAAGGGGGAGGATTCTCTTTAAGACTTTGGAACTATAAAGAAAGGTGTCACATATAAGCTTAAGTACTAATAGAGATGGATATAGCACCCTTGCAAAATAGATGTTGGCAAAACAAATACATTCATAAAAATGAAATAAACAAGGAATTAGTTATTTAAATACGATCCTCAGAAGGAATACACACAATATTCTTTTACAAACTGATTTTTTTCAGCACTAGTGGTGGCTAATTCTGACTGTCAAGTTTATTTTGGAAGTATGTTTGTAGCACCTGGACCTGCCCAGCCTTTTCTGGCTCCTGACCTGTCTCCAGCTCCTGACCCCTTTAGTTATTTTCAGCCTTTCACCCAGCAACTGAACTCTACAGCTTTGCTCTCAGGCCTAACTGCAGCAGCTCCCTCCCAGCACGACTCTGCTTCCTTACCCTCACAATACAGCCTTTCTCAGCCAGATCCTAAAAACTTGGGACTCTGCTGTAGTCTCTTTAACTTGTGTTCATTCTGTAACTCACACATAGACAAATAGATAGCTAGATGATAGATAGATGGGTAGATTGATAGATTATAGATAGACAGATAGATGGATAGATAAGATAGTGATAGATGATAGATAGATATATATAGGTGGTGGATGTAGATTGATAGATTACCATGTGCAGTGTAATATCAGTTAATATTAGTAATGAAAATTGAAATAAAAGAACCTGTATTTGTCTTGGCGAGGCTACCAGGACAGACAGATCACATGACAAATTGGTCTCATTGAAACCACTAAAACATTCTGAATTTACTGCTCTTCAATACATTGTGACACTGTGGAAATAGCATAAGCATGCTCATTTGTACTTCTGGAATAGCATGCTTGCAAAAACCCCAACATCATCAAGCGCGAGAGCCCTGGGACCTCAGATGAGATGCAGGAGGGAAGAGAGTCAGTCCCAGCATCTCCCCTAGGATAGCAGAAAGGCTTGGCACAGACCTCCTAGACTCCGGCTCCCACGCTGTCTTTGTGCTGTGTATGAGCCACTGAAAGAAAGCAGGGAGGGCCTAGAAATCACTGGAGACATTCCCTTCCTCTGAGTCTTGTCTAGAGCTGAACCTTGTCTAATAGATCATTTTCTCTCTAATGAGAGTACTTGAAGCACATTTCTTTCATTTGCTTTGAGATGTCTGTCAATTTTTTCATCCAGTGCTACACTAATAGAGCCAAAACCCATTTTCAGCTAATTATAGGAAATGCTTCTAATGGGTAAATTGAGTCTGCAGCCCCCCTTCCCCCATACCACCTCTTCTTCTGTTCCCTGAAGCTCACTTTCCTCTCTTAAAAAGAACTCATCACTCCCCAAACCCTCAAAAATCATTCAGCCTTATAAAAGCCCCCTAGAGGTCAATGGGCACTGAGGAGGGAGGGGCCACCCACTGATTCTGTGTCCAATAGCTTGCAATTCATGGACGGCAGACTGTTAAAAAAAATCATTCATGTAAATGCAAAGAGATGTTCCTTCTGGCTTCATGCACACAGAAGATGGCTTGCCTGTTGCTCTGGGCTGGGGGCAGGGGAGGGGGGTGGAGTTCAGAGTCTGCCAAATGCAAAGCAGTGGGAGTTGGAATTCCCCTAAATATGCTTTGAAAGATGTGAAAGTGCCCATGTCATTCCCATAAACTCAGGCAAACGGGCTCCTGTGATCCTCCATGCTGGCACGGCTGAAAGAACTGGCAAAGCCCAGAATGGTGGAAGGGGGGGGCGGGGTAAAAGTCTTGGTTGGAGTCACACTTAGTAATTAAGTCCAGATGCAGAGATTAAAGGCCTTGCTAGCTACTGGTGGATTAGCACGGTTAGCTGTCAGGTGGTGAACTTCAGAGGAACAGATTAAACAAAATAAATGTTGATATCTGTGTGTTTCCCAAACAGCCAAGTGTTCTGCCAACATCCAGTATGTTAGTTACCTGTGCCTATTGGTCCGTTTTTTCCTCTATCATTACTTCATTGCTTATGTTACATATTCCAATGAATACATAAACTCTTTTGTTAAAAAGTAAGGCACATGAAAAGCCTGTGCAAGTTCCATGTTATTGTAAAATCCTACTGGCTAATAAGAGCATTTTCAACTACAGAATTAGAGACATCTAGAAACAACATGATAACTTGAGAGCAGAATCCCGAACCAATGCTAGGTTTCACCACATGGCACAATTAGTCAGCAAACCCAAGGTCTGTATATAACAGTGTGGCTAAGATGTCATTACAGAATCACAGTCAGCTTATTCACATATGTACAGCCAGGTCCCCGAGTATAATTATACAGCTACATGAAGAACAGCTCCTAACTGTACTTTTGCCCTGCTTTATCACAGGTAAGGGATTTGGCATTTTCAGTCTTTTTACATGCTGTTCTTGCTGTTCACAGGGCCTAGCTATACAGTGCTGAAGACCAAGGAGAGATACTGCTCATAAGACACCTGAATCCCAGCCATCCTTATCCGTGTCATAGCGTCTAACTATGTCTGTCAACCTCTGCAAGATGATGCAGCCCTGGATGAAGTCATCAAATGCGATCTGCCCTCATCCTTCCCTCAAATTTGCGGATGAGGATGTCATGGAATTGATCAGAGAGCCAGTAGCCAAAACCTGAGAGTGCTTGCTTGAGCTCGTTCTTGTCGATCATCCCATAGTTGTCCCTGACATAGGTTCGGAAGATGTTCTGCCAGTCTGTGATGTACTTCCACACACCTGTAAATCCACTGAAGTTCACTCCAGCCTTGTTTTCTCATTTAAACATAGAAATGATTGACCTAACAGTCACTGGATTAAAGGGAGTCCAAGTATCATTGGATAATGCTTGCTGAAGCTCATTGTCTGAAATCACTCCACTTCTGTCTTTTTCAAGCCACTGGAAGACATTCCACAGGAAACTCTGGTCTGGCAGCGCAGCTCCAGCAGTAGGGCCAGGGCTAGCGCCCGGGCCTGGATGGTAGGAGTAAGCCGCCAGGGGCTGATGCACAGCAGTAACACGAACCAGCTCCAAACGCCGCCTATTAGTCCTTTAAATAGTCTCGGATGTGTCTGTCAGACAAACCATGATGTAGCCATTTCTTCTGGCTCAGACCCCCCCACTCTACCTATAACCAAATTTTCACAATTCCAACTGCCCAAACTGCCTCTGTTGATAGATGTCATCACTCTGCTTAATGGTTCCACTATTCTCTAAGGTTTGAAGCAGTATTTTAATTTTCCCTGGTGTTGGCTTCATAAATTAATCAAATGTTTGTAAGAGACAACATTATAATCAACGGAGGAGAACCTGCAAGAGATAATTGATATTGGAGACACTAAAGGGTCGGATTAAAATCTATCTACCACTTAATGAAAATGTTTGAAGTACATTCCTAATCTCCAAAGTGTATGTTCTTTCCTATCCTGAGCTCTGAGACATCATAGCCTCACTGCAACTCCCCAAGCTGGTATTCCTGCTTGCCGCCCCACAGCTACAGAGCCTTGTTATTGCTCATGTATTTCCCTTTGCCTCATGAGGATTCATCAGGCCAGCTTTATCCCTTTCCTCCATCTGGTAGTCAAAATCATAAATCATCTTTGGAAATGTTGACGATGCATGGAGGAGGGGTCCTTAGAATTGGAGGACATGGATGCTAGGATAGGCACCTACAAGGGAAGTAAGATAGAAAAACTAAAGAGGCTTACAGGTTAGTAAAGTGCTTGAAATCATAGCCTCTAAAGACAAAAGCCTTAGGTTCATCTTGTCTCCATGCCAACTTTGGGGGAGAAATTTGTCCTCTGTCTTCTTTGGTATCTTCACCAAGGCAACTAGGGAGAAAAACACTGTCTGTGTCCCTGGGATAGAAGAACAGATTAGATTCTGAACTCATGTGTCCTGGCACAGTCATCCATCTCTGCTAGCTACTGAGCTTGCTCATTTCCATCTACCTGGAAGGCCCCAGGGAAATGTTCAAAGTTGGCTCCAGCCAACAGACTGCTGAAGTCACTCTAGTTTTACAATCCAAAATGTGTATGCTGACTTGTTCCTCAGAGAAACATCAGCCACATTGTTTATGAACTGGAGGTTGGGTGGGGCAAGGAGAATGCAGTGAACATGAGGCCAGTTTTCAAATCTCAATTTCTGTAATATTCATGTTGAATTGTGTCCCCCAGGATCAATAGAATGAACATTGTGAAAATAAAGACCAAACAGGTCAAGGTGCTGCAGAGTATATGATAACATCACAGTTGTGTGTCACAGGCCCTATTAGTACTTAGTTCCTTGTTGGAGGTCTTAACCCTCACTATATTAGAATATAGCTCTAGAGAGATGAGAACATTCAAAAATCCAAATCCCTCATCCATTCTATCTACCTCCCATAAGCTCATAACACAGACCCTCAGAAGTAGAATATTTACCCATAACCCCCTGGAATGGGTGGTGATGTTAAATGTCCTTCTGTATGCTGCAAATATATGTTACATTTATTGGTTGATAAATAAAGCTGATTTGGCCAATGGTCAGGCAGAATAGAGCCAGGTAGTAAATCCAAACAAAGATACAGAGAAAAAGGAAAAAGTCAGGAAGATGCTATGAGGCTGCCATAGAAGCAAGATATGTGTAACAAGCCACAAGCATCGTGGTAAAATATAAACTAAGTGGGTTAAGTTAATTGTGAGAGCTAGTCAGTAATAAGCCTGAGCCATTGACCAAGTTACTGTAATTAATATTAAGCCTTAGAGTGGTTATTTAGGAACTGGTGAGTGAAACAAGAAACTTCCATTTACCGGGTAGCTTACAGAAATCTTTCTTCTTTACATTTTTTTCCTTTTATTGAAAATAGATTTTCTTCTCATATAACATACACTGATCACAGTTTCTCCTCCTATTGGATACACCCCTTTCTGTCTCTCATTAGAAAACAAACAGGCTTCTAAAGGATAATAACAAAATAAAGACAGAAACTAACACACTGAAAGAGGATAAAACAAAACAAAGGAAAAAGAACCCAAGAAAAGTCACAAGGATTAAATATAAGATGCAGAGACCAATTCCTGCCCACACTCAGAAAACTCAAAAAAAACACTAAACTGAAAGCCATAGTTCATATGCAAAGGACTTATAGGATATAAACAGAGGAGAAAATATACATAAATAGCATAAAATACTCTTTTAAAAAGAAAGGAAAAGACCCCGGCATGACATTATGAGACAAGGAATCTCCAGGTATGCCACTGAGTTTGTTTTCTTTGGCCATCTACTATTGGGCATGCAGCCTACACTTCAGAGTAGTTTATTTCCCCAGAGACTCCCCTTGGATAAAACTAAATTTCATTTGCAAGCGGTTACCAGTTGGAGCAGCTTCTGGGTTAGGGATGGAGGAGTGCATCCTCTCCTTTTGACTCTAGGACCTGTCTGGGGCAGAGTGGTGCAGGCCCTGTGTATGTTGCCTCAGTCTCTGTGAGTCATCTGTGCTTCTATCCTGTTGATTTAAAGGACCTTGTCTCCTTGGTGTCCTCGATCCCCACTGACTTTCATACCCTTTCTACCTCCTCTTCTTCAGATTTCCCTGAGCCCCAAGGAGAGGGATTTGATGGAGTCATACCAAACCATTTAGGGCTGAGTGTTCAAAGGTCTTTTCACTCTCTGCATATTGACTGACTGTTTCTGTATTTGTTCCCATCTACTGCAGAGGAAGCTTTTCTGACAATGGCTAAGCAAGGCACTAGTCTGTTTTATTGACTGGAGTCTTAAAGAAATCTTGAAGCCAGGTTTGCCAACTGTTTACTAACATAATTCACCAGAAGTACTAAGTGACACATAATAGGAAAGAGTCTAAGAATAAATGTGGCATTGGTGGTCAAGCATTTAATTATTTTTATTAATAAATATCATATACTGGTAAGTGTGATAGATATAAGGAATCTAAGAGTGAATAAGAGATGTCAATCCAACCCCATGGAGCCCATATCCCAGTAGTCAAAGTTCTGTAACTCCATTAGCGATGAACTATAGGGAGACTGATAATGACAGTATGTTATGACTGTGGCCCATAGGTTCATGTGTTGGTCTTCAACTGGTAGGACTGTTTAGGAGAAGTTATAGAACTTAAGGAGCTAGGACAGACCTTAGAAGAACTAGGGCATGGTTTTTAAGCTCTGTGGACTATAATTTAACTCTACTTCTAGCCTGAGCTCTCTGTTTCCTAGACTTCTGAGACGTGAAATCCCAATCATGTGTTCCTGATGCAGTGACTTCTTCCATGCCTTCAAACTGTGAGCCAAAGTAAATCTCTCATCTCTTCATTTATTCTATCAGGTATGCCGTCACAGTGATGACAAAAGTAATACAGAGTATGTATACCACATTTCTTCCAACTCAGAACATTCTTGTCTTGAACTCAGGAGAAACTCTAGAAATGTCATTATTAATTCACAGAAATATCTTCTGATTCCTAAACCAGCTATAGCATTTCCTACCTTCTTATGTCTTCCAATAAGTCCAATCTTCAGCCACCTGAGAATAGTGTGTGTGTGTGTGTGTGTGTGTGTGTGTTATGGTTGAAGCCACATGCAAATTTCATCTTCTTTTGTGATCATTAGATTCCCCCATGTTTATAACTTGCACTGTTCAAACAGTCGTGTTGGCTTAAGGACATATTCAGACCATATTTTAAAATATACAGTTTGTATTACCTTTTCCAAGATGGCTTTGTTACGCTTTAAAACTAGACCATTGACATGAGAACATCTGAGAGCAGAGTCCAGGGCAATTCTAAACATGGGTATGGTGTGAGCAAAACTTGGATGTTAAGACAGCAGATGCTAAACCCAGGAAGGATTGACAGGTCAATCTGAGGAGCAGAGGATAACTCTTGGGATGAATACCTTAATTTGCTGTGGATAGACAGGTCTTGCATCCCAGGCTATGACATTTGATGTTTTCATACAGATTTTCCAGTGAGCATGGACATATCCTGCCTGATAGTTCAGTGGACTGGTTTGAGAGGTAGCAAGCCCCTGACTCTTAGAGGTGGTTAAACAGAAACCAGCAACGGTGCAAAACTAGATGAGAATGTAAACCACTGCACACATTTATTGTGAGGCTCATGGATTTGCTTGGACATGCAGGTGTTTTGTCTACACCACAGAGTTTGCCTCTTTGGAAGTACAGTTTAGACGGAAGATGTCTAACAAAATTGGTGAAATAAAAAAAAATCCAAATTTACTTGGAAAAATGAAGAGATCTAAAGACCAGACTGGCTGTTTCGCCAAAACCTGTCATGTAGTGAGTTTGAGACAGCCTGGGCTACATAAGATCCTATCTTACCAAGAAAGAAAGATATTTTTGTTAAGAAAGTTGTTAGTGCCTGACATAGTGGTGCCTGCCTTTAATCCAGTTCCGACCGGGTCAGTCCAGTTCCGGTTGGTTCTGACCTGTTCTGACCAGTACCCATGGAGTAATAAAATGTAAAATAATAGTAATAATACTAATAAAGAGAAATGATAACTGAAGTCCTCTTGCTTCAGTGTTTGCAAATGGACTTGTGTGCATGTACAGAGAGAGAGAGAGAGAGAGAGAGATGACGATGATGATGATAATGATGAAATTAATGGAACAGCAACTTGGGAGTAGAAAGAAACTCAAAACAGGAACCTGGCTTCAATCTCAACTCTCCCACTCACTGTCACCTGCAAACAGGTGTTCCCTGGCTGTCCTCTGCCTGTAAAGTCAAGGAACTGGGATAGATCAGAAACTGCAGGGCATATGTGGGAAGACTATCATTCCTTTGGATGAGTCGGTACCTACTATGAACTCTAAAGGACTGATTCACTAGGAGCCTGCCAGGGCATTTCAGTCTGTTAGCTCATACATCGACAAGAACCAGCCTGGTTGCAGCTTCTATCAGCCAATCCAGAGTCTTCCTTGAATCACCAGGAGAGGGTATACAGCTTTATCCCAGCCAGAGTAAGGACCTGGGCTGCATTTGGAGGGGAAGGGGTAAAGAGAGGAAGGGAAGGAAAGAGCTAAGAAATGATGAGAAATGTAAGGACTAAGCTGAGTTCTTCTACTTTCTGGCTCTGTGAGAAACAAGTCACATTGCCTGTCTGGGTCTTAGATTCTCCAGCTGTTGGCTAAGCAAAAGCCCCACAGCGTAGGGAAGATACTGTTTTAGAACAAAGTACCACATTAGGTCTGCAGGCCATAAAATCACATTTGCAGAACCAGGAACAGTAGAACACACCTTTAATCCCAGCACTTGGGAAGCAGAGGCAGGTGGAGGCCAACCTGGTCTACACAGTGTGTTCCAAGATAGCCAAGGTTACATAGTAAGACCATGTATCAAAATACAAAACAACAAAACTATATTTGCAAAGGACAACCTCAGAATTCAACTGCTACTGTACAAATTGCCTCTCAAACTTTTTACTTTTATTGATTTTGTGGAGACAGTGTCTTCTATGTAGCCCAGGCTGGCCTAGAACTAACAGTAATGTTTCTGTTTCTGTTTGAGAAGTGCTAGGATTACAGTTGTACAGAACCATGCCTAGCTAAAACCTTCATTTTTCAATTAATCAATTAAAACTATATATTGCATGGATTACAGGGACGACTGGAAGTATGTGTACATTTTGGAATGGCATTTCTGTGAATGCAAATGGAAGGGAAGTCATAAAAGTGGACTCGAATTAAGCAAGCCTGATTGTGAAGTCTATAATACCATGATGTAACGTGGCTTTCTGTCTGATGACAGCACCTCTCACGTGTGAATACCAAGTATTCCAACATGCAAAGGGCAAATGGTGGCATGTGGACCCATCGTAAACTGTCCCTAAATGCTGCTGTCACTGTTGCTGAATGACACACAGATGAGATCTGCAAATGAGAAGCAGATCCTCATTTCCCAGCAGCTGTGAGAGACTGACTTCAGTCCTAGCCCAGACTTACAGATCTCTGCAATGGCCCCCTAAGGAGCTTCCAATGCCCTGGTTCCAGTTGCACCAAAACATACACAGAAGCACCTGGACCTGTGTTACTTTCAGAGCTACTTGGGACATTGTATCTCCAGTGTGTTCATAGAACAAAGCCAAGGGAGTCTTTATGAAACAGCAGCTCACTGTGAGCATCAATGCTCACCAAGTGCTTACAAATACTAATTGCCAATGGTGCTGCTATACCATAGTGACCAATTCTAGTAAACACAAGAGGAAAAAAAAGGACAGACCTGTTAGCAGAATTTCCTTCGTTTCCTATGTGACTGTGCAATACTCATTTCATGCAAAGGAAGAATAAAACACTGTTTTGTGGAGCCAGTTTAAGGACTGAACATGGGTATTTACACATATTAGCATTTCTGCTCATAGTTACCTCATGAGATATGTATCAATAGCACCTCTATTTTATACATGGTAAATCTGAAGGGCGGGAAGATAAGTGTGTCCAGGGCCTCAAGCCCAGCATCAGGAAGCAAGGATCGGATCCTGGCAATGAGATTCCAAAGTCATTGCTCTTTCTTGCATGAGCAGCTCTTGTTCATTGTTTGTTTTCAGCCAAGGTTCAGTTCACTGAACGTCTGTGAGAAAAGAGTGTGAGGACCACCGGGGAGATGGTCCCGTTGCATAGCAACCCTGTACTTGAGCATGGTGAGAGGAGATAGGTTCTTGAAGTTTTTTAAAACATAAATCACTAAAAATAGCCTGAGATATGGTATATAAACCCAGGGTCTCATGGGAGAAGAAAAAAATGCAACTCGTAGGACCGAATGTCTTGGTTGTGTTGTCCTTGGGGAAATGGGAAATTATAGGATGCTGGATGTCTACAACTTTTCCTGGAGAAGCACACGGCTGCATTTTACTCATCTATGAGGCCCTGTCATTCCTACAGGTCTCATGAAATCTCTGTCTTCATATTTTACTTTCTGATTCTGCCGCTGGACTCCAAGCTGACGCAAACGCTCTCTACTTGATTGGAAAACACGGCCTTCAGCTTCACCATATTAATCTGCTGGAGATTAATCACCTTGGCAGGGAATCACCTGAGGTGCACACATTTAGAATGCTTACATTTATCACTCTGGGAGAGACTGTACCAATTACAGCGGCTCTAACTATAAATCTCAAGCCTTGTGAAGAATATTAGATATTTAATTAGATCCCAAAGACCCTCTTCACCTAGTATCTTAGGAGTCTCCACATCTTCCTTGGAGACTGATAATTAAAGGAGGAACTTACCCACGAGTCCTCTCTCCTCCTCTGGGAAGCTGCGCTTGCCCATCAGAGTAATTACTGCGTGCGGAAGGCACAAAATGCTGTAAAGAGAAAAGTGAGTACAGGCATTTGCCCGGGAAGAACTTCCAAGCTAGTTGGCCATTTCTGTATCCAAATATTCCATAAATATTTATTAATGCAAACTAGCGGACTCCCAAGATGTCTACTTCCTAATCCCCTGAATTTGTCTGTTTAATTACATGCCCTCAAAGGGAGTAAGGATGGTATGTGGAATTCAGAACATTAATCCACTGGCTTTAAACTAGAACAATTAGCCTGGATTGTCCAAGTGAGCTCAGTGTACTCACAGAGGTCCTTAAAAAATAAAAGAAAAGTTGAAGGAAAGTTGGAAGTTGATATGACCATGACACAGAGATTCATGTCTGACTTTAAAGATGGAGAAAAGTCACCCAGGTCAAGGCACCACGGAAGTCATTGTCAGGTGTCCAACTTTTTGACACTACAAAGTTTGGGCTTGAGAATTGATCTATAACGAATATGTAATTTGATCATACAATTTTGGCAGAAGAGATGGCTCAGTAGGTAAGGTCTCTTGCTGCCTAGCCTGATGACTTAAATTCAATCCTGGACATGATAGAAGAAGAGAACAACTCCTATAAGTTGTCCTCTGACTGCCACATTTATGTGCAAGCCTATGAATGAGCAAACACACACAACAATAACTACAAATCCATATGTTTTAATGAGTTTAATATTTTATGCTGCGCCACATTCATAACCACCTTTGCCTAGAGTAACTCAAAGGCCACATGTGAAATGTGATCACAAGAAGAATGAGGAAAAAGACTCTCCCCTGGACACAGAGCCCCTAACATCTGCCAATAAGCATTTCTTCAAGCCCAGTGAAAGCCTTCCAGAGTTGTGTAAGAATAAGGTGCATTGTTTAAAGCCACTCATTTGTGGCAATTTGTTGCATCAGAAAAAAAAAAGTTAATACTGGAACCTACTTAGTGCATAGTCTTAGTTAGGGTTTCTATTACTGTTTCTATTGCTCCAATGAAACACCATGCCACCATGACTGAAAAAGCAGGTTGTGGACGAAAGGGCTTATTTGACTTAGACTTTCACATCACAGTTCGTCACAAAAGGATGTCAGAACAGGAACTCAAAAAGGCCAGGAACTTAGAGCAAGAGCTGATGCAGAGGCCATGGAGGGGTCCTAGCTACTGGCTTGCTCAACCTGCTTTCTTCTAGAACTCAGGACCAGAAGCCCAGGGATGGCCCCACCCACCATGGGCAGGACCCTCCCTCATCAATCACTAACAAATGCCTTACAGACTCTTGCCTACATCCTGATCTTATTGAGGCATTCTCTTAATTGAGGTTCCCTACTCTCAGATCACTTTAGCTTGTGTCAGGTTGGCGGAAAACCAACCAGTACAGCAGTGAAGAAAAGTTGACAGAAGGAATATCACCAGCTCTGCACAGGGGAAACTCCAGAGAGAATTGGGGAAGGGAATTCCCGCCTGAGGCAATGACACATGCAAAGGACCCAAGGTGGCAGAGAGTGGGGATTCAAACGTAAGAGGCTCCTTTTGCCACTGAGAGGAGGGAAAGATTGAGATATGGGGAAGGTGGAGGCATCAGTAAAGACATCAGCACTGTGTTGTTCTGCACCTGGGAAGACCATGGCAGCTGAGAGCTCACAGTAGCTGTGGAGATTGTTCAGGATGCATTTCAAGAACAGAACTCACGGTGGCACATCTATGTTTCTCTATGCTGGCTTGGTTATTTCGAGCTATATACCCTGAAAAGGTATAGTGCGTTCATATGGTAATTCTATTTTTAATTTTTTTGAGAAACATCCATATTGGCATCCATAGTGGATGGACTGGTTTTCATTGCTACCACTAGCAAATGAAGCTTGCTAACCCCATGTCCTCACCAGCATTTATTGTCATGTGTTTTCTGGGGTAAGATGGAATCTTGTCTCCCTTTTGATTTGCATTGTGAGAGGCTGGGGAAGGGTGAGACTTCCATACCTATCCTCAGGGTCCACCAACCATAGCATGATCAGTTGTGGGACTCTTCTTTGCAACAACAGTCATTTCCATATGAGCAAAGAGGAAATGAGGGGCAATTAGACTAACGAATTTACTTTATCCAACATGCTTGACAGCACATTTTCTGGTGCATAAAGTGTAAATTCACCTACCTATCACCTTTCCTTTTTAAGCTAGGCTGTCATCAAAATCAATGAGATTTGAAAGGTTCTGCTATCTTCAAGGCATGGCCATGGCTGTCATATACCCACGGCAACTGTGGCTACTTTCCATGAGCTTGTAAGGATGGGAGGGGGAAGAAGAAGGGAGACAGAGGAGTGGGATAGGGTAAGAGAAAGTCATGGGGCGTTGGCTCACAATAAACTCTGTACATGTATGTGATTATCAAAAATAATTAGAAAAAGGAAAATTTCTACCTATCCAAAATGCAATTTTCATCTGACAATTTCAAATGCATTTTGAAAAGAGTTGACCTGGAGAAAAGTGTATGACACACATACTTTGAGTGCCAAAGCAAGATGCAACACTGTATATATTTTAGCACATTTCACTTTGTATGTAGGGAAATATCTTTGACCTATATATGAGTTTTAAAATGAGCTATTTGAAAGTTATAGGAAAATACAGAGTAATTATTTCTATGTGATAGAATTATTCCTATTTTCTACTTTAATGATTCCTGTTCTCCCAGATTCCCTAGAAAGATCTGTAATATTGCTTTATCTGAAAAACTCTAATCTTAATATGGGAATTTATATATATTATTGCTGACACAGTACTGAAAATCGAATACATTTATAATGATGTTACTGACTATTTTTAAAAAATATTAGAAGCCCATACAATGTATTAAAAAATTAGGAAGCAGTGATATTGTTTCTCCTTTAAATCTAATCTATAACTGTGTTCATATGATAAAAGACTATTTTCCTAGTTTCAAGACAGTGTGAAATAGACTTCTTTCCCTTAGGCGAATGACCTTTAACTAGAATAAGAGATTCAAACATAATAGAAAAAACTGCAAAAACTCCTAAAGGCTTTTCCACCTAGCACTTGAAATGCAGGATGGAAGAGAAAAGAGGCATCTTTGAAAAACAAGAGAGATGGAAACTACTTTGTATCATCCTGTAAGTGAGGCAGGTGTATAAAGATGGGAAATAAGGGATGTATATAGCTATAGTCCCCGTTCCTAAACACCTGCAAATTCAGGGTCTTCCCTCATCTGCCTAGAAGAGGACAGGAGCTCCTGCCAGGATCCAGCAGGCTCAATGGCCACACTTTGGACACTATTAGCTCACTCATTCCAAAACCATCCACAGAGATCTCCTCCTGTTACAACACTAATTCCTTCTGGGATGGCTTGACGAGCAGGAAGCCAGAAATCTAATCACATTAAAGATAAAGACATTGACTGTTTGGCTGTCAAAGTGCATTATAAATTGTCAGATGTTCCAAGATGTGAGTGCCACAGGAGAAAACAACTTCTTATTCACTTACAAAGTCATAACTAACTACATGCTCTGAAGATACGCATGCTGATAGTGCCAAGATTCCTGCTTTATCATGCACACAACTGTGTGGTACCCTGCCCATAAGTGTGAGTCAAACCAAAGAAGAGACATGTTATATGATGAATGCAATATAGATAAGAGATCTCAGGTCTCAGACTCAGCATCTTGGGCTTGAGCTGATGTTGTAATGGGATAAGAGTTGGGAACTATGAGAAGGGTTTACTTGTTGGGGGCCAGAGTACAGTCTATAGTAGGTAGGGGACAAAGATTCTTGTACCCCAGTAGTATGTACCTGTGCCTCCCTAATCTTTTCTCTTGAACATGGGATGTTAGCTTATAGGTTTGGAGACTTTAATCAAAAGGAACATTATTCGAGGTGTGTCTGATCTACTCACATGGGCCTCTTTAAGGAGGCCAAATGGCAGGGCTATGGTCCTGCTGATTTAAAGAAAACAAGAAGTAATGTTGTGAATGGGATGCGTGTAGTAACTAATAGGGACCCTTGCCAGCAGCCAGCAAGGAAATGGTGACCTTCCACCATAGGGAACTGAACTCTTCTAGCACTAGGAAAAGCAAAGAAGAAGACAGTTGATGGAAACAGATGATTGTTGTAATTCAGGCAAACCTGACTCCGTCCCTTGGGACCCTGGAGCAGTGCCATCCCTCTGTGGGCATGGCAGGCATACTGCATATGTACACTGGCCCTCTAAGAGAAAACTCCATGCACCCTTGACTTTCTTCTCTTCTGTCCTCTCTCTGAGAAGGCAGCTCTGCCTGTCCCCCTCTGTCTCTGTCTTTGTGTCTCTTTGCCTCTTTTCTTCCCTTATTTTCTTCCCTACCCCCAATAAAACCTTTAATATGAGTCACTTGTACAGGTCTCTGTTTCACCATGTGCTCGCCATCCATCACCCATTCTCCTGCGTGACCGTGCCTGCTGTATTCCTAACAATGATGGCAGTGTCATCCTGCTAATTTCCTCTTTGCTGACAGAAGTCAAACGGGAGTTTTATTTTGTCTCACAATTGAAAGGATATAGATCATTATGATAGGGTTGACATGACAGCTGGAGACCTGTTCGTGGCAGCAGAAGCTTCCTTCAGGGCTTGTCACACCTTGGATGATCAGGAAGCTTGGAGCTTGGGCAGGAAGTAGACCCAAAATAGCCCTCAGAGGCCCTTCCCCACCTCTACCCTCCATGCCTCCCACCTCAGAGTTTCTACAATCTCTCCTATACAATGCCACCTGCTGTGGCCATGTCTGTGGGGGATTGTCTTGATTGATGATTGATGTGAAAGGGCCCATTGTAGGTGGCACCATCCCTAGGAAAAGAGCCTGGGCTGTATTAACAATTCTGATTTTCCAGAGAAACTTGGATTCTAGGACTGGATTTAAGAACTTTTGTGTCTCTGTGTGATGTGTGTGTGTTTGCCTTTGTGTCTCTGTGTGATGTGTGTGTGTGTGTGTGTGTGTGTGTGTGTGTGTGTGTATGTTGTATGTGCTTTGCATTCATTGAAACCCAATTAAGGGCTGAGCCCTTGCTTTTCCTGCCTTCTTACTCTTTAAATCTAGAGAGAAGGAATCTGTTCCTACAGTCCTAGAGGACATCACCCTAACAGCATCAGTCTTCACAGCTCTGCTCATTAGACTTTTACCCTAAACCCTGCCTCCCTGCCTCCCTTGAATACATTTAGACTTTCACCCTCAGAGAGCTACAGCTGCATCCCTAACACAGCGGACAGAACAACTCAAGCCAGTTTCAGAACATGGACGAAGGACCAGTGAAGACACAGACCGGCAATCACCAAGATGTCCAGTGCTCAGGCAGCAATGTGACCTGGAGAAGTTTCAAAGTCATGCAGCCTGCGACAGATTATTAAAACAGTTCTTCTAAAATGACTTTTTAACTGCAAAGTAACATCCTAGCCTCTCTGCCTCGACAACTTTCGGGGAATGTTTAGAAAGTGTTTGTGTGTCCTAAGAGAAAGGCTACTATAAAAATTGCAAATCACTAGCACTAGGGCTGGCAGGATTATCCCCAGCAGGCTGACAATCAGAAGGCTGCTTCTAATCTGCTGGGGTTTTCACAGCTGGGGACCTTTTATGCTTTATTCCAGGATGGAATGGAAATGAGCACTGTTCGCCTTTTCTGTTCCCTTTCACGGCCCATTTATCATATCAAAGCCCATTTGTCTGCATAGCAGCCTCTCCAAATTAGGTAAACAGGGTTCATGGAGGAGCAGACAGCTGTTAGCAAGACAAGTAATCACAAAACACAAAGCTTCATGGCAGCAGCTACCACGTAAACACAGTTTTCACAAATATGGCAACTAAGATGCAGGCAGCTAATGGAGGGATCATCAGGGATGCTTATACTGCAATAGAAACCAAAGCCCTAAACTCTGTCAAAAAGGCTGGTAAGATCTGGCCCAGCCTTCGTCTCCCTGCCCCTTCCTCCCTGCAGACACCTGCTGCCTCAAGCTCCTTTAAAACTCAGCAGCTCCAGTGCTTTGCTCCTCAGCCAGCAGAATTTACCTGAGCTCTGCTTTCTCTGAATCACCTGCTCTGTCTGTCTAGCCTCAGTCCTTTTTTTTTTTTTGTAAGATTTGTTTGTTTATTATGTCTGCATGTGTCCTTGCTGGCCAGAAGAGGGCAATGGATCTCATTACAGTTGGTTGTGAGCCACTATGTGGTTGCTGGGAATTGAACTCAGGACCTCTAGAAGACCAGTCCATTCTCTTAGCCACTGAGCCATCTCTCCAGCTCTAGCCTCAGTCCTTTATGTCCTGCTATAACGGCCTGCATTTTCCCTACTGATGCGTGGAGTTATATATTTATTTCTGTGGCAGAAGCGACGAGGGAGAACTGCTTTGGGCTATTTGATTTGTGGGTCTAACATCTGCACTGTTTGCCCTCTCTTATTTACTGAGTTATATGAATAAATATACAGTTGTCCATTAAATAGACAGCTTCTATTATTCACTGTACATCTTGGGCTTTGTTTCTATTTTGTAAAACAGAAGAAGAAAGATCAGGTTTCGGGGTAATACAGTATGGCCAACATTGCAGAGTTGACAAGTAGTTGCATGAAATGAAAACCCAGGTATGACTTGACAACCATGAATTAGATTATTTATTTATTTATTATGCTAAGGATCTATCCCAGGGCCTGAAGCATGCTAGTATGATTTTCTTTTTATGTAGAACTTAATACCAGACCCAGGATTAAATGCATCCCATTCATTATTTATTTAATCACCCAAACATCATCTCCATTTTCCAGATGAGGAAAATGCAACTCATGGGTAGGGTCACAGAGCTAGAAAGGGGACTGTTAGGACAAAGCTCAAGGGGGTCCCTGTGTGTATTCCATGGCGGGTGAGGGTGACTGAGGCAGAGGGACAAACACACCAGGCAGACAGAGCTTAAGTGAGAAGTTTTATTAGAAAGGGGAGGAAGGGGGAGGAAAGAGAAAAGAGGTAAAGAGACACAGAGACAGAGAGAGGACAGAAGAGGGAGGCAGGAAAAGTCCTGTCCGCCCCAGGGGAATGGCGGGAAAGAGAGAGAAGAAGAGAGCAGGAAAGAGAGAGCAGGGAGAGAGCTGGAAAAGAGCAGAAAGAGTGGAGAGTTGGGAAACGGAGCATAAATGGGCGGGATCTTTCTTTTAAAGGGGTCCTTTGCACCTGCGTGCAGACTAGTAGTCATGAACTCATGGACCCGAGTACAGCCTGAGTGCATTCTGCCAGGTGACAGGGGCAGGCCAGCATAATGCCTGAATCCCTCCAGGGAGCTGTTAGTTTGTACCACGGCAGCAGCCTGGCTTTGCCACCAAAGCAGTTACGTCATACCTGTTGCCAGGTGCCAGTCATGTGACATGTGCAACCCTTGAATGTGCCCACCAGGCACAGCCCCCCCTTGCCTCTCCATTCCCCTCTTGCCTTTTACTCCTCTTTATTCCTCTTTTCTCTCTTGCTCCTCTCTGCCTCTCTTCTTCCCCTTGTCTCTTCCTCTTGTCTGCCTGTCTGCCTCCCACATGTCCCCGCTCTGATGTGACCTTTCACCCTTCCACTCTTCCCCTCTTCCCCTCCCCCAGTAAACCTTTTATACCGACTCCGTTGCACCGTGGCATGTTTGCTTAGTGGCATAGCTTGGCAGGGCCAGTGGAAAGGTACCCACCTCACTGTAGCACCAACAATATAAACCTGTTGGGCCTACAAAGGCTCGGACGTGAGGCCCAATGTCCTGAGCCTGACTCAAGTTTGGTCACCTGTCTTAGGCCATAACATCTGCACTCAGCGTGGCCCGACCTAGAACCGCCTCTGCCTGGCTAACTGGGACTGTGGTGGAATATTATTGACCTTTACTCCTCACAGCACCTTACCCTATCCTAAGATTCCCATCCCCTGCCTTAACCTTATGTAAGTTCCTGCCTATTGCAATAAAGTGAGATCCTGCTTCCACAAGTCTCCAGACTCAGTGTGGTTCTCTCCAGTGACTGGGGCAGGGGAGGAGGGATCAAGGTTGCAGACACTCACCATCCCGCTCAGCTCCAGGAAGAGACCAGCTTGACCGGCTCTCCCACAGCCCTACCTGCTAGAGGATCCGGCATAAACCCAGACACAGATATTGGGGTTCAAGCTGAAGATCAGAAAAGCAATGCAGCCAAGTCACCAGAGAGCTCTTACCTCTACCAAGGCTGGGGCGATCCTGTCCTGGATATGACTGCAGACTAATTGCCAGGTCTGAACCCCCACTCCTGTCTTATACACCTCTCTAGTGCTGGGATTAAAAGTGTGCCCCGCCACACCCCCCCCAGCTTCTATGGCTAACTGCTGGGATTAAAGTCGTGCACCACCGCTGCCTGGCCTCCGTGGCTGTGGCTAGTTTTGCATCCTGATCGCAGGCAAGCTTTATTAGACCATAAACAGCGTGTGTCCTTCCTTCTTGCACATCACCCTGACTCAGGCCGCTGTTGAGTCACCTGTGGTTTGCTGGGCTTTCACTCTGAGCAGTGGTCACAAGCCAGGGCTGCTGCTGATTTGCTTTCCTCCCGCCTCAGTGCTGGAGACAGAAACTAGGCCTCTTAGGCCTGCTTAGCAAGCACCATACCACTAAACTACACACCACAGCCCACCACGGCCATTTCCTAGGCCAGACCTCAAGAGGGGTGCTGGGTTCCAGAGTGTCTGTCAGGGGAGGCACAGTTAGGAAACAAAACTAAAATGAGGGAAACCAACAAAAAAATGTATTGCAGATCCCAAAGGAGCTGAGGCCAGCAGGGGGATGCTTCTGGGGAGTGCAGGCACCTCAGAGATCTAAATCATTGTGGGAAGCGAGAGAGCATGGGTGACATAAGCCCTTCTATGGGTTGCATCCTCCTGGCCCTTCCATGGAGGTTGGGGATTGCCCAGTTTAATAATGACATATGCATCATGGGAATTATTTCCATGATTTGGTGTTGAATGTTAACTTCATCATGGTTGGTGGCTGTGAGGGATGCGGTGCCAGCATAGAGAGTGAACAGAGGACATCACTAAACTACCACAAAGGGGGTTTTTAACAGGTTAAAGGTGCCACAGACTCCTGGGCTCAGCTAGCTTATATCAGACATAAAAGTAGACCAATACATGGGACTGAACTAGGCCTCTGTAAGTGGGACTCCCCCCTCAATTGGGGGGAGGGGCTCAGTCCTGCCTCAACCTAATGTGCCAGGTTTTGTTGACCCTATGGGAGTACTTACCCTTTTTGGAGGAATAGATGGGGGTGTGTTGTGTGGACGTGCGGGGGTTGGGGGGGAGGATAAGAGGAGGGGAGAGAGTGGAAACTGTGGTTTGTATGTAAAATGAATAAAATATTTAAAATAAAAAATGGAGGGCAAGAAAGCTGTGATATTACAGGATATGGGGTGGGTAGGATCCTTTGTGTTTGTTTGTTCATAATGGTTTTTTAGCTCACAGCTGTAGTTACCTGCGCTGGACCCACAGAAGACTGGCCCTGTCAACAATCAGTCAAGGAAGCAGGAAGTGCTCACTGCTCTTTACTTCTGGACTATTGCCAATAGTTGATAGACTGTAGATGGATTCGGGGAAGAGGGGCCAGCACCAGCTTTAGTTGTATGGCCACTGCTGAGTCCACTAGGTTCCGGTGGATAGCTCCAAACCCACGATCACACAGATGACCCTGGCTAATCTCAGTGGGTCACAAATCAGAATGAGTAGCCAAAACTGTGAGAGAGAGATTGGAAGGGTGGACCAGACTAATGGTGGGAAGTAAGAGTGATCAATACACATTGATCTTGAAGCAAATTTAATTAATTTTTAAAAGAGCCAATGGCCAGGCTGAAGAATGCTGTGTTATCTCTCACTTTGTCATACGCACTGACAGAACAACGTGATAGGCTGCTCATATCCAGGACTGACCCTTGTGACATGTGAAAACCCAGCTCAAATAATCTCCAATTTCTATCAGAAGGTACTCTTCCACTTCATGTGAAATAATGAATTGTCCCTTGGTTATGTAGATGTGTGAAAACACTAAGGAAGGCTTGACTCAGGATGACATGGTCATGTTGGGAGAATTCAGCCATCACAACCACCCTGGGAGTGAGGAGGCCTTGGGTGGAAAGCCACAGTGAGGGTAAGGGATTGTTGCTGAAGCCAGGCTAGGCAGAAAGGCAGTACCAGAAGCTTGACTGATGAACAGTACAGCCTAGACTCCAAAGAATTCAACAGTGGACCCTAAAGATTGAAAACTGCCTCAGGAACCCACACTGGGAGGAAGGCCAGCCTGAAGACTCCAACAGCTCTCCTTGGGGCTAAATTGTCATCTTGTATGTTTTTCCTGGCTTTGGGCTCATCATTTCTATGAAATTTTAATGCTGCTACAGGCAAGATGGAAAATAACTGAGAACTTTTCTCTCCTCAGTTCCAACCATGCTGTGACTAAATTTGTTTTCTTTTAATCATTTCTGTTTCCTGTGAGATACAGGGAAACTAAGGTAGTATACCAAGGCAAAGTGCCTGGCGAGTAACTTCGAGGCTGGACAAAGAAGAGGGAGCTGACAAGTTGGGTGGAGTCTTTATCAGGACCTGAAATGAACCAGGTAGTCAGGTCCCTGAGCATAGAGTTAAATAAAGTGATGTTGCCAAGTCATGATAGGCCATGACTTTACCTTGGGCTTTCTTTCTTTTGTCAACATTTGACCAGAACGGCAGGAAATGGACATGCAGAAATGAAGCAGGAAAGAATGAGAGAAGACACAGCAGTCTGGATGAGCAAGTAAACCCAGGAGCCTACTGAGCATGATCAATTTGCCACTTAGAGAGGCTAGAGGCAGCCAGCCTAGGGTGTTGGTCTTGCACACTGCATCTGTTGGTAACAGGCTCTCTCCCCTGATGTCTTGTCCTGGGAGTGACTTTTAAGCCTGCTGTGTCATTGAGATTCAGCCATCACCTTGAACTTGCCTCTCCCTGAGAGAGTTGGCTCTCAAGAGTGGGGAGATGTAGAGATCCTACTTCATCTCACTAGTTGTTCTTAGCCTTGTATCTCTTTGGGTGGTCCTCAGACTCCACTTTTAGCCTCATGCTGAGACAGGACACATACTTCTGATGCCCACACACTTCTGGCTCTAAAAGTCATGTTGAGTGAGAAGAAAACTATCCTAAAATGATAATAAACATTAGATTGTGCTATAGTTTGGGTCCCTAACATCCTCTGATACGATTGTGTGTTTGAAACATTGATTCCACAGCTAGTGGTGCCGCTGTGAAAGTTGTAGAACCTCTGAGCTGTAGGCTTGGCTGGAATAAGTAGGTCACTGGGGACAGGACCTCCTCAGAAGTGTATCATCCCTGTTCCTTCCTCTTGTAACCTGTCTAACAGGGATGGAGGCATTTTGATGAGACTATTGAGTTCCTTATCTTTGTTCTCAAACTACAGAGACAATGGATCCTAGGAAAGTGGAATTCCCTCAGGAGTCTCATGCTGGGCAAAGAGAATACATAATTCCTGGGCCAGTCACAGGACAAACTGGAAAAGGATTTGCCACTTGTTAGAGTACCTTACAATGGACAGTGATGGGAATGGTGGGCAGAGTCTCCTCTTGACTTGGGATGATTAGATACATATACCCCTGGCCCTCTATTTATACCTAAATCTCACTTCAGGATCCTAAAGATGAACTTTTTCCATCTTCCCAATGTGACTACATTGAGTTCATCTCCTGTTTCTGCTTTTTGTCATTAATTTGTCTATTTTAACTATATTATTGTGGATGGCTGGTCAAACCTGGCTTCTTGGGGCACAAGCTGTGACTCCAAGTCCCCTAACACTATCACACTCTGCATGCTAGTCTGCCATGGCTGTGAATGAGCCATGAGAGATGCTTCTATGGCAGTGGATGGAGCCATTCCAGCTGCCATGCCTTGATGTATTTTGTCATTGTGAGGAGAAAAGTAAACAATATAGAGTGAAATTTTTTTCTATTCAATCTATTAGGACCCTGCTTTGCAATCTAAGTCTTTCTATGTCTCCCATGTTCATCATCAAAAGCAAGGAGAAAAGTCTGCTGCCAAAGGTGGCTGTGGAAAATAAATAATGTCATCAGTAGAAAAGCAGTGAATGTGAGTGTCCTTCAATGCCCATCACACACCTCTGAAACATATACTACTCTTGCTGGTAATTCACTGTTATTGACCGCGTCATTCACATGGTGAAAGGAATGGAACACTTAGGCAACTCTATCAGGATATTAGAGAAAGGAAACGTAGTGTCTCGGTTACTTTTCTATTGCTGTGATAAAACACCATGGTGAAGACAACTTAAAAAGAAAGAATTTCACGGGACTTACACAATTCCCGAAGATTAAGCATGATGTTAACATGAAGACATGGCAGCATGAACAGAGAGCACACTGGAAATGGCAGGGTCTTTTGAAACCTCAAAGCCTCCTCCAATAAGACCACAACTCTTAATCCTTCCCAAATGCTTCTACTAACTAGAGGCCAAGTATTCATACATATGTCTATGGGGGACATTCTCATTGAACCACCGTAAGTTGTAGCCATAGGGCTGCTGTGGTTGAGGGGAGGATGCTTTGGGGGGACACAATTTCACCCAGCTTGCATTAAACTGCTACACAAATTCAAAGGAGGACAGGGCTTCTGAAGCTATAAATAACTCCTTTTCCATGGGGGCTAAACTAATTAGCCTGGAGGCTGCCCTGAATCTATTTGGGGAACAAAATGTTACTTTCAAATATGAAGAATTACATTCAGAGAAACATGTTCTGCTTTTTATCCCTGTCTCGGAAGCATTGTCTATATTCTGGATGACAAAGCAGGAGGAAAATACAGTTGGGCAGTAGTGACCTTGCCAGAAGGATGACTCATCTCCTCTGTGAATACCCCACTGACGTCATTT
The DNA here is from genome assembly GCF_017639785.1 of Mesocricetus auratus. Taxonomy (NCBI): domain Eukaryota; kingdom Metazoa; phylum Chordata; class Mammalia; order Rodentia; family Cricetidae; genus Mesocricetus; species Mesocricetus auratus. The sequence goes on along the minus strand of NW_024429183.1, from coordinate 9,733,407 downwards.
GTAAGGCCAGCATCCTCTGTCCTTACAACAGAACTAGTTACATTACTTTGTGTGGTCTTTTGCTTCTATGGAGATAACACTGAATCTAAACCCTTTAAAATGTGTGACAGTGGATGTCATAGGTGTGTGTGTGTGTGTGTGTGTGTGTGTGTGTTTGTGTTTATCCTTAATACTTGTGTGTTGGTAACCCAACCATAACTCCAGAAAAGAGACTAGCCCACTTTCTATGCTGCTTCTTCAGCAGCGAAGGACCCTTCCCTCTCTGGAAACACAAAATGTCTCCAGTATCACATCCATTTTACAAGTTACTCCTGTGACTTCAGCCAGCTCTCCCCTTGCCTTCCACGTGCCGACTTCAGCCTTCACTTGTCATCTCCCAATGCTGGGTCCCTGTCCTTCCTTCACAGTCATCTTCTCCATCATCATTCTTACTGTTATTATTATTCCTGCCCATCCCCCACCCTCTGCAATGATCGCCTTCCTTCTAACCCAGTTGGAATGGCTTTTCCCTTCAGTATTCAATCAATACAGGCAGACTACCTGAGGCTACAGCAGCATGGGAACAGGGCATAGCTCCTTCTCTCTTGAAGTTCAATTTTGGGTGGTAGGGATACAGATTAAGGAAAACTGGGTATGTGTTGTTTCATCCAGTTACGAGTGGTAGTAAGAAGAAACGGAAGAGGTCAGAGAGTAAGAAATGAAAATACAGTTGTTTTGTTTATGCATTTTTTGGTTTGGTTTGTTTTCTTACTGACAGTGGGAAGACACATCACAAATTAGAAGTATTATAAGTCAAATGTTCATATAAAGACCAGGGCACATATCTGTAATCCCATAACTTGAGAGGGTCTCAAGGCTCAGGCCACCTAGGGCTACTTAGTGAAAGCCTGACTCAAAATACAGGTTTGTAATTTACCAAACCTAGCAAACACTGTTGCCTGGCAATATAAAGGGCACTATAAAGCGCTGGCTGCCTTTTCTCTCTTCTTGTGATCACTTGGGTCACCAGGATCTTTGTCTCAGAAGTTAAAGTTCAGTTTCCCCTGAATGCACACGGCTGTTGCACCATTATAAAGTAAAAAACAAAAAATGACCAAGCCAACTTTAATTTGGGCACCGTCTATATTCTAGACTCTGTTTTGAAGAGCAGCAGCAGGCTCTCCATGAAGTGTTTCCTGATTCTCAGGGGTTATAATTAATGCTTTCTTCCCAGCCTTACTTATAGCTCTCATCCAAAGTGAGCTCTCCACCTATACTGTGCACCAGTACAGACTGTCTCTGGCCTTAGAGGACCAAAAGAACTCTTCCAAGTACATGAGGGGAAATTTGTGGTAAACAAAATTGAAAGGTTTCCATACCCCAATATTAAATCGCCAATGCAAAAAACCAGATCAGGCTGAATTAATAAGACCAGGTTAAATCTGAGCAAAGCAACTCCCTGATCATCTAGGGGGCAGGGAACCATGTGGCAGGTCTAAATACCCTGTAGGCATGTTCTTGATCATCTCAGGAGGGGAGCTGCCCCTTGGTGGGTTTTCTTAGAGGTGGGTTTCAAGGGAGGAGGGGGTACTGAGACTGAGCTTCTACCTAAACAAAAGTCAGTTTTAATTTTGTTCTTATTGTTTATCCTATGTATCTGGGTATTTTGCCTATATTTGTGTATGTGTACAACATGCATGTCCAGTACCTACAGAGTCCAGAAAAGTGTGTCATACTCTCCTGGAACTGAAATCACAGATGACTCTAATTTCCCAGTAGGTGCTGGGAATTGAACCTGGATCCTCTGGTAAAGCAGTCAGTCTACAGCAATGGTTCTCAACCTTTTTAACACTGAGACCCATTAATACAGTTCCTCATGCTGTGGTGACCCCCAACCATAAAATTGTTTTCATTGCTACTTCATAACTCTAATTTTTATGTTATGAATTCTAATCTAAATATCTGATATGAGGATATCTGATATGTGACTCCTGTGAAGAGGTCATTTGACCCCCTCCCCAAGAAAGGGTCATGACCCACAGGTTGAGAACCACTTCTCTATAGTCACACAAAGCCAACTTTATAGCTGGACTTTTTGCATAGATTATTCTGAACATGCAAAAGAAGGCATCACCTGCAGCTTTTCAATGTACTTCACCATTGTATAGGTACTTAGGACACCTTTGGGGAAACAAAAGAGTGTTCTGTGGCCACCAAATCAATGAGTTCAGCTCAGACAATAGAGTAAGCATGAAAAATGAAGTGGACTTGGTGATAACAGTTCTTTCTTTGGACTAAACATGAAGATCTATATTTATGTTAGGAAAGCCTTACCTAATGTGGTTGGTGTGGAATGGGGTAGGCTCACATAGTAAGATATATATTGATTCTTGTCAAAGAGATTAATTTAGGGCTGGAGAGACAGGCCAGTGGCTCAGGGCTCCACGCTGTTTTTGTAGAAGAACCGAGTTCTGCCCCTAGCATCCATGTCAGAAGACCCACAAGCACCTGTAACTCCAGTTTTAGAGGGCTCAACATTTTCCTCTGCCCTCTGCAGGTATTTATGCATGTGCCACACCCTTCACATACACAAATATACACATGACTAAAATTAAAATATAAAAAGGTACCTACCCTTTTTGATGAAGCTTTATTCTAATCCCCATTTCCCTCATCAAACTTACAAAAATACCTTTGGGAACTTGCAACAAGCCTGAGTCTTGTAGAAGATTGGAACAGATATTCCTCAGAAATCTGAAGGATAGCAGGAAACTTCAAAGCTATAATCCTTAGAGTATGTTAATACAGCAATTACTAAATACATGTGATGATTTAAAGTTAAATTAATTAAATGGGAGCACATTAAAGAATGAGTTTCTAGTCACTCTGGCTGCAGTGCAAGTGCTCAGGAGCGGCATGTGGCTAGCCACCATTCTCCTAAGCACAGACAGAACACACAGTTGTCATTGCACAAAGTTCCATGGAGTGTGATGCTAGCAATACCAGCCTTCCACACAAAATCCCTGAAATGGCATCAGGACAACTTGCAATCTTATCTGCCTTCTTAGCAAAAGACACTATCTTAAGCAATAGAAACTGCCTTCCCTAACCAACCTAAGTGTCTGTGGCAACTCTAAGACAGCTGGGCAAAGGTCACATAGGAAGCTAGAAGCCAGCAGCAAACTGGCAGCATTCTTCCCAGAAGGCTAGTCCTGCTTTATGCCCATGTGGTATTGGTATTAATGAAGTTATAGAACCTGTTACTCCTTTAGCAGCCTACATGGCAACTGTTGTCTGACTACACTTCCCAGAATTCTCCTTGTCTCCTAGACCTGCCTATCTTCTTGCCTTATTGGCTGGACAGTGTTTTATTCAATAACCAATAAGAGAAACATATATACAGAAGGACAATCCCCATCATCTCTTCTTTTCTATCTAAATAAAAAGAAGGGTTTTAACTTTAACATAGTAAAATTATATATAACAAAACAGTTATCAAGTAAGAACTATAGTTAATATTTAGTTCATTAACATTTGGCAAGATTTAAAAAATATTCTATCATCTATCCTATCTTTGTAATTCTAAAGTCTTATATGTAACTTATCTATTGTCATAATTAAGGAAAACCATAACCATAACTATCTGTCTTCAATTCCATTAAAGACAACAGAAGGATAATATATAAACTCTAGAATTGATAAAGACAACTCACTTCCTGAACAGTCATCCAAAGTTCCTCTGTAACACTGGGGCATCTATCTTCAGCCCATAGGCCATAGTGTGTCTGGTAGACTTCTCAGCAAAGCAGGAAATTTTAAACTGTCTGCCAATATTGGCAGTTCGTCAGTCACTTTTCTATGTACTGCAGAATGTCTAGTAGACACTTCCATGATGCAGGAACCCTGAGACTGTACCATCTTGTTTTGTTGTTTCAACAGTCACTTTCCTATGGGTCGTGCATGACCAGTTTATACAGCATACAGTCAAACATCCCAGAAAAGACCAGTTTCTTGCCCAAATGGCTAGTCTTGCCATATTGAAAGCAACTCCATATCAAGTTTCTTAGATGCCCATCCTCCTTTCTAAAGTAATTGGTGATGCCAGGAACAGTTGTGTCTCACTATCATGAAAAAACCCTAAACCACTTTAAATGACATATTCTGTAGGTCTTTGAAAGGTTTGAAGACCATCTATCCATCTCAAATATATATCTCTGTATATCTAGAAAATCTAACTAACATAACAATAAGTTTTGGTTATTATCAGTGACTATAATCTGTATTTAATTATGCATTACATTTTTAAATGAGCTGTATAAACACAATACCTAAATAAGAGAAGAAATACACATATCACAAAATTGACCCTAAATTTGTATCAATAAGTGAAAATTCATACCAATGCATAGATTCATTTCTATTACATAGTTCCTTTTTTTCCTTTAGAAAGAGATTGGTTATAATCATTAACCATTTATAGCCAACCCCATTTAAATGAAAACAATCATTTATAAACAACATTTGGGAATTTGGGCATTGTTGTCTCCAAATCGCTTCCTGCTTTTTGGTGCTGTCAAAACCATAGGATCCTTAGAAAACCTAGAAACCTGTCCAAATCCTGGCTGCATTAGTTTTCAAGGCTGCAATCATCTCAGCTGTTCTTGTATGTTGGATCACCTGGGGCACTGCTTCAGGGGGTCTTGCTTGGTCACACCATATTAGTCTGGAAGGAATCCACAGCTTTTCATTTTCTGTGGAAACACAAACAAAACTTCTTTCCCAAACTAACCTGACCTTAGACTTAAATTTTCAAGTAAAAGAGTTTTCAAAATATATAAGGTGGAATAATCCAGCAGCATTTATAATCAAATGTCTGTTAACAGTTGTTGCTCCATCCTCAGCAATTAAACAATTCAAAGACAACACAATGGCAGACTCTCTGTGTATTTTCCATCTTTACATGACTTTTTAAAAATACTCTATTTTTTTTACTTTTATTTTTTTCATTTTTTGAGACAGGGTTTCTCTGTGTACTTTTGCCTGTCCTGGAATTCACTCTGTATACCAGGGTGGCCTTAAAAATCACAGTGATCTGCTTGCCTCTGCCTCCAAAGTGCTGGGATTAAAGGCATGTGCCACCACACCCAGCTACTCTATTTCGTTTTTAACTACTTTATCCTTTTTATTTTCTCTCCCAAGGCTGCATATATTTTCAAACACACTGTAAACCCTGTAGAGGTTTTTCTTTTTCCCCTCTGAATCTGTCTTTACTGTATATCTTTATCTTTTTCTGGCTACAAGTCTTTTATCTGCTAAACAGCATGGCTAAAATTAAAGTGATGGATTTTTAACTGCTGGCTTTCCAAGGTAGTGGGGGTATATTTACCACCAGCACTGGGAGCTGTGCTCACCACCTTGGTCTATGCTGCCATCAAGCAGCATGCTGCCAGCTTAGAGATGTGGTCACTGCTCGTACACACCGTAATTGTTAGCAGGGCCTCTTAAAAGAGTTGTGCAGCTTTTGCCACTTATGCTATATAAGGAAACCTCCCTTAAAGGAGCCGCAAGCCTCTGCTCATCTCCAGCTAACAAAGGCCACCTGAGAAAATGCTACTACGAAGAAGCCATGTTTGTCTCTATTCTTTTGTTTTTAGAATTCCTTTTTAAGCTTTTGTCAGGTTCTATGCAGAAATTTGAGCAACCCAAGCTGGCACCATTTTGTTGTGGAGGTTCTTGTCCCACCTTGCCCACTGGAGTCCCAAATAAACATACAGGCACTATGTTAATTATAAAACTGTTGGCCAATGACTAGGGCTTCTTACTAGCTAGCTATGTCTTAATTATTAACTTCATTCTATTAATCTAAGTATTTCCAAGTGGCCTTATCTTACCAGAGAAAGGTTCAGACTTGTTACTCCTTTGGCGGCCTACATGGCAACTGCTGTCTGACTACACTTCCCAGAATTCTCTTTGTCTCCTAGACCCACCTATCTTCCTGCCTCATTAGCCAGACAGTGTTTTTTGGTTTTTCTTTTTTTTAGTATTTTTTTTTATTTAGGTTAGAAACAATCTTGTTTCACTTGTCAATCCCAGCTCTCTCTCCCTCCCCTCCTCCCCCACCCTCCCCATCAGTCCTTCAGTCCTCCAGAAACCCTAAGACAAAACCTTTGATGATCACTTAACACCTTTCTGCAGAAGTTAAGATCAGTTTATTTTCCCTAAATCTGTGTCTACTGATGTCCTGCCTTTTAATTATTTTCTCTTTTCTTCTACTCCTACTCTTCTTCTTTGAGACAGAGTCTTGTGTATTCAAGACTAGTCTTAAGTTTGTTATGCAGCCAATAAAAACCTTGGATATCTGATCATTCTGCTGCTACCTCCCAACTGCTGAATTGCTGGGATTACAAGCATTTAATACTGTGGCATGTTAGAGATCAAACCCAGTGCTTCAGGTATGGTAGGTAAACACTCTACCAATTGTATATCCTCAACCTCTTTAGACCCAAGTTCCACTTTCTGCTCTTCACAGAGTACTCTCTGATTCAGAATCACTTCAGAGTCTCCGTGAAAATGTAGCTCTTTGGACTGCCCCAGGTCAGCATCCTCAAGGCTGGAGCTTCTGTGCCTAAGCGTGGAGATTCTTTCATGAACTCTTTGACTCCAAGGTCCTTCCAATCAAGGGTAATTATGGGTCAACATCCAACAAAATGTCTATCCAAGAACCTGTCTTGAATCAAAACATGTGCTGGGCCAAATTCACATCTTTAATTTTTAATGGTTCTCTTAAAAGATTTAAAAAAAGTAAGAGTGAGAGAAGCTTCTTCCTGTAGTGAGCAGTGGTTAATTCAGAGACTTATAACTGATCAAAGTCCTGAACATTAAGGAGGACCATTGAAGGCTCAGAACATAGAGGACCATTGAATGCTCAGCTCTACACAAGACATCTATATCATCCTTCCCTGAGGCTCAGGGAACATTGAGGAAGAGGGGTCAGAAAGAATGTAAGAGTATGAGAGTGAGGAGGAGTGCTGCCTTTAGGATGGGACATAGCCATCACACCTGTGAACTCACTGTGGCTGCCTGCACAAGATCTGTACACCTGCACATGATTTAGCTAAAAACACCAACATTGGACTCAGTGGGTTAAAAAAAAACAGGAGAAGACATGAAGGGTAATGAAGAGTGAAGGGAATGTGTTATGGGGAGTTTGGAGCAAGTGGGAGAAAGCTGGTGTGGATATGATCAAGATACATCATCTACATTTATGATATTCTCAAAGAATAAATAAAAGATGCCTTATTTTTTTTTAAAAAAGTGCAGCTAGAGAGAGAGATCAGCTGATAAAGTATTTATTATTATACAAGAATAATAACCTGAGTTTGAGCAATCACACACTCCCATAATCAGCCAGATGTGGTAGCACACACTGGTAATCCCAGTGCCAAGAAGATGGAGATATGAGCATCTTTAGGGTTGCTGGCCATCTATCCCAGATAAACTGGGTGAGCCCCAAGTACTTGTCTCAAACACCAAGGGGGGCAATGCCTGAGGAGAAGTGACAACTAAGGTTGTCCTCTGACCTTACACACATGTGCACACCTGTACACACACACACACACCTGATAAAATAAAAATTATAAAGTCAGAGTCATATCATGTGGGAAGCTCTCCACTTGCAACCCACTTTCTACAACAGTCCATTCACCAACCCTGGAACCTCTCCTGAGTTGGGACTGATCATATTGTTAAGGAATGGTACCTTATGGGCCTTGGTAGCTGTTCTTTCTTCTCTCTGGGGCTTCTGTCAGGGCAGGTGGCTGTTGTTTTTCATTCAATGCAGTGACTGCACCCCAACTTGAAACCCCGAAGCTGCCAGTAGCATGAGCCACAGTTAGGCAGGAATTCTGTTCCCTCAGGCAGGGACTCTACTACGATGCTAAAGGAAACTTAATCTAAACTTCTGTCTTTCTACAGAACTTGGGATTCAAAGGTTGAGGTGAAATCCTGCTAGCTCAGAGAGGCTGAATAGCAAATAGCTAACCTCTCCTTGCTCAGGTCTCCTGAAAAAAGGATGTGTTGTGGGAGTATTTCTGGACAGGAAGGTTCCTGCGGCCCTTGAGCCCCAAATAAACACATAGACGCTATATTAATTATAAATTTGTTGGCCACTGGCTTGGGCTTCTTACTGGCTATCTCTGTCTTAATTATTAATTCATTTCTATTAATCTAAGTATTTCTACATGGTCTTGTCTTACAGAGAAGGGTTTGGACCTCTAACTTCTTGGGCAGTTCACATGGAGACTGTTCTGGTGGAGGACCCCTTTACCAATCTCTCCCAGAATTTTCCTCGTCCTAGTCCCGCCTATCTTCCTCATTGGCTAGACAGTGTTTTATTCATCAACCAATAAGAGAAACATATACACAGAAGGACATCCCCCACCAAGGGTGGTCCTTCTGCTCAGCCCCCCTTGCTACACTTAGTTCTTCCCCACCACTTCCTGTCAGCTAGTTGCTGACTCAATCTCCTGATCCCACATTAATTTTATTTAACCAAACAAATGTAACACATCTTTGCATCATTAACAAAGGCAGCAGAAACAACTGGAACACACCTTTACACAGTTAATATTCCACAACAGGTGGTTTTATCTTCTCAACATTAAATGTCTCCCCTGCACCCATTGGGGGTTCTGAATCAATGCCTTTGACCTTTATAGCAGAATTATCACAAGTTTAGGAACACATGCTCCTGGGTGGACTCCACCCCAAAAAGATAAACTACAGTGTCTGTAGCAATTTGAAACATTCCATCTATAGGGAGATGGTGATGGAGATTCCTTTGAGTCATCCTTGCTTCATTAGTGACCCCCAATAAATACACTGGTTTAACCAACTTGGAGTTTGATAGTGTCATTACTTTGACCGTCAATTTCCTATCTGAGGGGAATAGACATTATGTCACATGTCCCCAGGAAAAGTGTTTCACAACAGGGATTTATTAGTCCAGACGGCACCTGTTGCCACCATGTAATTTTGACATAATGGCCCCTGATCCATTTGTAGATAAATTCCTGTTTATAACCCAGTCTTTCAGGTTCCTCTCAACTGTTTGTCTTTTCAGGGGACACTGGGGCTTAGGGTGAGTTGGAGGTAGTAGGAGGGAGAACAAGTCTCACAGCTATCAGGAAGTTGTATGGCATTGATGTGTGCAATTGTTCTGGAAGCCTTTTCCTCAGCCTTCCTCCTGGAACTTAGCTAGTAGTGACTGACACACCTCTAAATTTAAGAGAGAATGGAGGAAACTCCATTCTCTAAACATCATTTTCCCAGAGTCTCTGCAGCCTACCAGCATCCCCCCACCACTGCCCACAGCCAGGGAAGTTAATGGCTTCCCTGCTGTGCCACACTTCCAAGGCCCCTTTGCATTGCTAGAGCCCTAACTGGCATTTGGCTAATTGTGTGCTGTGCTCTCTTCTTCAGGTGGCCTTTGCTTCTGAGGACTTGTTGGTGTTTTCTTCAGCTCAGCATCACCCGGATGGGATGGGTGGTCTGCAGGTGAACCTGACACCATCTCCTGGGGTGGGGTGTGCTTCTTTGAGAGATCTGTACCTGTGGAGGGTGACTGTGGGAGCCAATCTGACCTTTTTTTCAGCAATGTTACTGCCAGCAAATAAATGTGTGCAGAGCTACAGAGAGAAGTCATTGCTTCTAAAAGACGCTACTAGTCGATTTCGAGGCTCTGTTACTTACATGAGTGCTTGCTGCACACGAGAACGTACACACACACACACACCCTTATCATGATACATTTAATAGTGTGATGCTACAGCCACCCTGTGCTACAGTTTCCAGCCTTACCAAAGCCACAAAAGTGGGACATTTCCTGTGTGTAGGGTGTGTGAGTGTGTGTTCAAGTGCATACGTATGTGTGACTGCATGTTCATTTGTATATGAAGGCCAGAGGACAACTTTCATTTTCCTGTTTTCAGCATCTCCCTGACACCAACTGATCTCCCACTTCAAGCCATAGGTCTTCTTAAAACACAGATTGCTAATTCCTCTTCCTTGGTGAAGAAGGTCAACATCTGTCTTGTTGTGACATCCAGTGCCTTTCCCAGCACATGCAGGATCCACGGCTGCAACATGGTCTTTTTTTTTTTTTTAATCCCAGACACACTCTACAATGAGGCCCTCTAAGCAAGACTCCATACGCAAGCTGGTTTCTGCTGTCCCCTCTACCTATAGTATTGTCTTTACTACCTTGGATGCCTTAGTCCAGTTGGCAAGGACTAGCATCTGGTTCTACCGTTTACTTGCTGTGTAACAATGTGAGGGCACCTGAAACCTCTTAGTCTCAGTTTGTTCATCTTTAAGGGCAAAGAGTCAATCAATAGAAATCTGAAGAAAACAGAATTCCAGACAGTAATTCTCAGCCTTCAATTCAACCTGCTGAAGCATGGTCATTATCCCTTCCCACTCATAGTCATCACATTGTGAATTACCAGAGAGGTGGGTTGTGTTCATTGTCATTTCTCTAGACTGAGAGGTCTTGAAGGTCAAGGTTCCACATCTCAAGCCATGGCCTCATGCTTCTCACAAGTAGTTATGCCATGAATATTATATGAGGAATCATTTATTTCCCCTTCATGGTCAAATACACCTAATTCACAGGCCATTTGTTTCTCTGGAGTGTGGTAAAATACATGGGCTCTGAGGTCAGAATGATATAGCCTCAAACCAGAGCCCTATGATCTCAAACTCAAAATGTTTATTTTCTAATCATCAAAGAGAGGGTGGCAATACCATTGTAGAAATAACCCTACTTATTGTTGCTCTGATGAGATTTTTTTCTCATTCTCTCATGTGTGTGTTTATTTTGTGTATGTGTATGCTTGCATGTGTGTCAGTGTAAGTTCATATGTGTAGGTACATTTGGTACCCGGAGGTTGATGCTAAGAATCATCCTTGACCATCTTCTATCGTATTTATCAAGCAAAGGTCTCTCAATCACAACCAGAGCTCACTGATATGCTTAGTCTTGCTATCAGTATGGAATCCTTTGTCTTCAGCCTCCCAGGTGAAACACTATGGGTGGTTCCAAACTGTGGTCCTCACTCTCAAGGGTTTCAGCCAATGAGCCATCTCCCCAGCATCCCACCCTGAGAATTGACACTGACATATGTGGAGTGCCACCATCAGAATTATTAGGAGGCTATGGTGTTCCTTGTTTGGACCCTCCCCAGATTCTTCTGGTACTGCCCAGACAAACCACAGAGTACTGGTTTAGTTCTTTTTAAAAGTCTTGGGAATGGGGGTTGGAGAGTTGAATGAGCATTTAAGAGTATATATTGATCTTCCAGAGGACTAGAGTTCAGGTCCTAGAAGTCACATCAGGAAGGTTGTAAGCCTGTATTTCTAGCTCCAGGGAAATCTGATTCCATTCTGGCTTTCATGGGTGCCTGCAGAGTAATATACATAAATAAAAACAAATTTTTAAAAATCTTTGGAACTATGGTCCAATTGTTTACTTAGCCCTAATGTGACTCTCATGAGTCCTAAGTACTCTCGTTTTATTATGAAATTAGTCTTACTTTAGAAAACAATATACGTGAATTATATTTTTATTCCACTAATACAAAGAAGAATATAATTCAGTTTTGATTCATTTTTATATATTGCTTAAACTTACATTGAACTTCTTTGGGTTTTAAGAGAAGAAAAGAAAAAGAAAAAAGGAGAAAACATGGATTTGGGAGGAGGAAATGAGGAGGGGGTCTGTAGGGAGAGGGGTGTGGGAGGTATGATCTAAATGCATTGTATTTATATATGAATTAGGGACAAATATATACTAATATTTTTGGGTTTCTTTTGAGACGGCGTTTCTCTGCATAGCTTTGAAGCCTGTCCTGGAACTAGCTTTTGAAGACCAGGCTGGTCTCAAACTCACAGAGATCGGCCTACCTCTGTTGCCCAAGTGCTGGGATTAAAGGCATGTGCCACCACCCTTGAGGCTTAGAAGAACGTATAATAAATTTTAAAGCACATTATTAAGTATATGTGCCAGACACTGTGCCATTTCGGAGTAGCCCACCCTGTGAGTCTCAGTTCCCACCATTCTTCCTGGAATGTTCCCTTATCCAGCTCCCTGTGAGGTGATGGTACTCCCCCTTCTTCCTGAACTTACTCTCTGGCTTCCCTCATCTCTTGGCAGTTCATCCCTGAAAGCAGGTACACTTAGCGGACATCAGCATCTACTTACATATGGTGACCTGCCACCCTTCTTGGACTCAGTAGGTGTGTGCCTCTGCGTAGGGTCTACATTACAGCACCACACTGGAGACGCTGATGCTGCTGGGGGGAAACTCCTGCTTTGGCCAGAAGTGAGGGATTCCGCCTGGTTGTCCAAGCTCCCAACTCTCCACCCAGCCTTCTTTCTTCCTCCCAGCTCTCCAAGAACTACAGGCCTCTGGCTTCTCTACGTGGCTGTTTGATTCCCAGCCTTCTCCTCTGTACTGGTCTTTTCTCTATGGGTTGCAGGTGCTCCCCGGTCACCAGACTACTCTCCCCTGGCATCTGGAAGAGATTCAATTCTCCTCTTGCCTCACCAGTGCAGTCCTGGTTTTTCTTTCTTTTGCCCCCCTGGCCTGACTGGCTGTGACCTCATGGCAATTTTCCTGCCTCAGCTGCTCACACTCCACCATGCCTGGCTTGCATCTTCACCAAAAAGAAAAAAAAGAATTGTTTTAAAGGAAGAGGGTAGATGTGAAGTGACTGGGAGATCAGTGGATCGGAATGCACGATGTGAAACACACACACACACACACACACACACACACACACACACAATCAATGAAAGTCACATCTGTCCCTGGGCTTGCGAGATAGTTTCAGCAGGTAAATGTGCTTGCCGCCTAGCCTACCTACCTGAGTTCAATCCCTAGAACTCATGGGGTGGAAGGAGAGAACTGATTCCTGCAAGCTGTCTTCTGACCTACATACACACACATACACAAATTAGTGCAATATTTTTAAAATTAATATTTTCTACAATTGCTCGTTGAAGATTTTCTCATAGGCTCCACCGTTTTGAAGAAGCCCAAGCTACAAGAAAGCAAGCTGTTTTTTAAAGAGTACTCAGCTTTTTAAACCTCGTCAGCACCGCCTTCAGACTTAACTCCGCCCAGATACGCCTATCTATAGGTCCCGCCCCTCCCGGGTCTGGGACAGTTTGACTTCTTCCAAGCCTTCTGCTTCTCCCGCCCCTCACTTCCAGGGCACTCGGCTGATATGCGCATGCGCGTGAGAAAGCTTTTCTTCCTGAAGTCCCCAACTGCTCGTAGCCCAGGAAGTGAAGGGCTGATGTCGCGACCTAGTGGACTTCCAGAGCCTGCCAGGTAAAGCCCTCCGGCTCCAGACGCTGGAGCCCGACCTAGTCGGGCCCCAATTACTGCGCGGGCCTACCTGTCCATCCTGCAGTTCAGGCTCCTCGGGACTAGCCTCCTGATCGGCCAGCTGGGACTTTGCTTCTTTCTGCTCCAGGGAACAGAGTGGGGGTTTCACCTAGAAAGATTCACACACAGGCAGGCGTGTCCTCATACCCCTGGGTCACAGCGCTTCCCTTTGCCAATCTGTATCACTCTTCTGTAACCTGTGTCCCCACAGCAGAACCTCACAACCCGACGATGGCCAGACAGCCCGGCAATCAGCCAGACCGGGTTCAAGTCCCTGGGTGGCTACTAACACTCATGATCGTGGTTCTTGCCCAAGGCACTGCTCCCAGCCTCGACTCACATGATCCCATTATCCACAGGGCTTTCCTGAGAATTATAAACAGAGTGGGGTGAGCCCTGATCAGAGCTGTTGCTCCTATTTTAATGGTGATAGTCTGGAGACAGTTTCTAGACTTTTGTTTCTCCTGCTGCCTCTTGGCAGCTCTAGGAGCTCCCGAAAAGCCTCCTTGGGCAGAGTTCTTTCCGCTTGCCTAGCTGTCTTTTCTGAACAGAGGCCTGCACACTGTGTGCCCACTTTCAGTGACCCTTTCCAGGACATTTGATTGGTTTGCAGCCAGCAGCCTGCCACATGGGAAGGGCAGGGGGAGGTGGTGAGAATTATTAGCAAACACCTCCAACCAATGGCTTACTAAGGATGTCCTAGCTGGTCATTAGCAGTCACAGCTGAGTGCCCCTCTCCCCATCCCCCGCTCCGTGTGTGAATTGGTCGATTTATCTTAATGACTACCCTCCAACAAGTTACAGATCCAGGAGATGATGTCATAATTTTTTCCCACGTGTAGCCCCAAATGATCTCAAAATTCTGGCCATCTTCCTCCCTCAACCTTCCAAGCAACTGGGATTACAGGTGTGAGCGACCACACCTGACCCCACCCATTTTGAGTTGAAATGAATTTTTTTTTTTTTTTTGGTTTTACGAGACAGGGTTTCTCTGTTTTGGAGGCTGTCGGTCCAGCCTGGCCTCGAACTCACAGAGATCCGCCTGCCTCTGCCTCCCGAGTGCTGGGATTAAAGGCGTGCGCCACCAACGCCTGGCCGAGTTGAAATGAATTTTGATTGACCTAACCATCTGCTTTTGCACAGCCATACTACGGACTAATGAAAACTGATGTTCACTCTCTGTGGCCACCATGACAAAGTCCTAAGAATTGTGTGACTTAAGCAATGGCAGTTAGGGAAAACTCTTGGGTCTGAAGGCCAGTCCAAAATCAAGGTGTCAACAGGAACACAATCGGAAGTCTCTGGGGGCGCTTACTTGCCTCTTCCAGCTTCTGGTGGCTTCTGGTCATCCTTGACTTGTAGCAGCAGCAGCAGCAGCACTCTGGTCCCCATCCCCATCTCTGTGTGTGTCTCTCTGTAGCCTCTTCCTTCACAGATGCCTGCCATGGGATTGGGGGTTCTCCCAAAATCCAGGGATCTTACCTCACCAGCCTTAACTACATATGTAAAGATCCCATTTCTGAGTAAAGTTCCATTCCCAGGTTCTAAGTTGACATGGACGAGGCCACCCTGTGTGAGGCAGCAGCATAGTATGCTTGTCTGAGGGACACATGAGCACGCTGCAGACTGTGGGGACGAGTCTAAATATTTGCCTATCCGTTCTCAAAGTGCAGTCCCTTGAGTTGCCACAGAGGCAACATCATGACTCTGAAGTGGAATCCAGTGCTCCTTCTCAGGCCTTACCTCAAAGCCACCGAGTCACAGTGAGGGGTACCCTGTGCAGACCGAGAGCAGCCCTCTCCCAGATTCAGTGGATGTTTGAATTTGGGAATTACTTTTAAGTGGCGGCTGGGTTTGAGAACATGGTGGAAGGATCAGGCAGGCTTTACAAAGACTTTTCGACACACCTGTCCTAGCTGTGTATAGCTATAGTATTAGTATTTCTTCCCCAGAGCACTAGGGATAGACCAGGGCCTCCCATGCTAAGCAAATACTCTACTACTGAGCGATATCCCAAGCCTGCTTTTTATTGCTTATTTAGAAACAGGGTCTAGAGTTCAAGGTTGGCCTTGAAGTCACTCTGTATTCTAAGGACAACTTGAACTTGTGATCCTCCTGTCTCAGCTCCCAAACAGCTGGGACTAGAATGAAGCCCAGCTTACATACAGAGTCAAAGTTCAACTGTTACATTATTGAGGAAATGTCTTAGCATACGTGCTTGATTTGGTTTGGTTTTTTAGGTAAGGTGTCATGTATAACAGGTAGGCCCTGAACTCACTGCGTTGCTAAGGATAACCTTGAATTCCTGATCCTCTTGCCCTTACTTCTCGAATGCAGGTATTACATACATGCCTAATCTGGCTTACTCTTGAATTTTAAAGTTAATTTGCCCTTCTAAGTGAAGTTGTGTATGCAACTGTGAACTTGGTGTTTTTGCCTCATTCGTTCTTGTCAACAAAATGCCATTTAAGTACTGTGATTACTGCCAGGTTATTAGAAAACTATACTGAGACTCAGAAATTAAATCCAAGATACTCACCCCACCCCTACCACTCATCCCACCACAGATAGCTCAGCAGGACTGGGAGCTTTCTGCCACAGCTCTGCTTACCGGAGATCTTGCCCTGTCCTCATCTTAGGAACAATCTGATAGATGATGCCAAGGCCCGCTTGAGAAGGTTCGATGTCGGGACCAGGTATTCCCATTTGTCTTCTAATAAATACTCTGTCCTTCTGCCTCTGCTGGTCAAAGAAGGAAATCTGTACTTGCTGCTCACTGTCCGCTCAGACAAGGTAGGTGACAAGAGGCTCTTGTGACATCTTGGGGCATTTAAAAACACACTTCTTTCACTTTGTCCGCATTTCAAGGCTGCCATTCTCAAATGAACTTTCGAAATCATGGTGTTGGAGGAGTAGTGGAAGCCACAGGATGAAATGGGATTTTGTTTGTTTGTTTCATGATTTTTTTTTTTTTTGGTTTTTACGAGACAGGGTTTCTCTGTATTGTTTTGGAGGCTATCGGTCCAGCCCGCCTAGAACTCACAGAGATCCGCCTGCCTCTGCCTCCCGAGTGCTGGGATTAAAGGCGTGCGCCACCACTGCCCGGCCAAATGTGCCATTTTTAAAGAGGTTTTAGAAAGAAGAAGAAAAAAATAGAAAACAGGGCTGGTAGAAAACACGTTAGAGCAGGGTTGCTTAATGTTGGTGCTTAAACAGGATTTAGGTCTAGAACATTCTTTGTCAAGGAGCCTTCTTGTTCATTGTAGGATATTTAGTGTTGTCTTGATCTCTACCCATGACATATACACAGCACTTATACACAGGCCCATCTGTGTGATGACAGCCTGTCTTCAGACAGTGCCAGTAGTCCTGGCAGAATAGGGGTGGAAAACTACCCCCATCAACAATGACTCTGTTAGACTAATCCACCCAGGTAAACTAGAGCATACCCTTAGTACCTAGGCCCTGAAGCCAGCTGCCCACATTGAATGCATGCTGAAGTTAGGATCCATCTCGCTCTACAGCCATATTAGGCTAGGTGTTCCAATCTCTCCTAATCACTTCTGGGTAGTCACCCTTCCTTGCTGTTGTCAATATTTACCAGAGAGTTGAAGAAATGGTCATTTCAAGGATATCCCAGGATAGACATAATAGACCACAAAGTAACATAGTCTTCCAAACAAAGTAATTGAAAATGTCCCATTGACAGCATATATATGTAAATAATAAAGACATAAATAAACAACAGCTGAATTCTATGGACCCAGGGGACACAGGACTGTGGAGATCCTTTTTGCTGTGGAACAGTCAAGTGACACAAGTCCAGGTAGTTATTAAAACCCACTTTCCCAAAGGAGACTAGGGAAATGAGGGTCTCAGCTCTGCTCCTAAGTATAGTGTTCATAATTCTCTGCCCCTATTTTTTTTGTGTGTGTGTAGATGTGTGTGTATGTGTGTGTGTGTATTATCTGAGAAACAGTAAAGCCCATATATGACCAAAGCCTCTGGCCAGTGGAATTCTGATTTTTTTGTTGCACCCACAGTGGTTATGCCTGATGATCATGAGCCATTTTAAGTTTTGAAGGTTTATTTTCTGTGTGTATGGGTGTTTTGCCTGGATGAACGTATGTGCACCATCTTAGTACCCACATAGGTCAGAAGAAGGCACTGAATACCCTAGAACCACAGTTCTAGTTGGTTGTGAGCAACCTGTGGGTGCTGGGAACTGAACCCAGATCCTTGGCAAGAACAGCAACTGCTCTTAACCACTGAGCCATCTCTCCAAGTTGTCAAGGTCATTAAAAAAATAATATAACCGGGCAGTGGTAGAGCACGCCTTTAATCCTAGTGTTTGGTAGGCAGAGGCAGGCAGATCTCTATGAGTTTGAGGCCAGCCTGGTCTGCAGAGAGAGTTCTAGGGATAAGTTCCAGTGCTACACAAACAAAAAGGTTAAATCTCCTTCGCTCTAATTGCAAGCCCTACCTGTCTATGAGCGAGGGAAGTAGGGTGTTTTTCAACCAGCCTTGCAGCTGCTCCTGAGGACTTCCCAGGGCCTTCTGCCAAGCTGGGACTCTAACATGGATTGACTCATAGCTCCTCTTTTACATTTTCTGTAGAGACAGGATCTCACCAAATTGCCCAGACTGGACTTTAGTTCACTCTTGTAGTTCCAGCAGGCCTTGAACTTCCATCCACCTGCCTCAACATCGGAAGCAGGTGGGATGACAGGCTCGTACCACCAGACCTGGTTTCCGGAAGGTTCTTTTTATTTTTTTCATTGCATTTTAAAATGTGTTATGGGGGAGAGGCACGCATACTATGTATGCAAGTGTGGAGATCAGAGGACAATTTTGTGGTGTCTGCTCTCTCCTTTAGCCTTTATGAGGCTCCCACGGATCAGAGTTAGGACATTATGATTGCACCACAAGTGCTTTATGAGAGGAGCCATCTCACCGACCCTGGAGCCATGTTTGTAATGTCTTACAATCCTGATTTTCCAGTATCTAGAGATGGGACTGAAAGCTGTCCTGAGAGAAGTGTGCAAGAGAGCAACATTGTCTCAGCTCATGCTAGTGTCCATGATCCCTGACACTGACTAAACACTGTATGAGTTAATGCTAGCGTCTGTGCTCTCTGACACTGACTGAACACTGTCTCAGTTCACCCTAGTGTCTGTGCCCTGTGACACTGACTGAACACCGTCTCAGTTCATGCTAGTGTCCGTGTCCCCTGACATTGACTGTTCCTTGTTGCGTTCTCTCTTTGCTCAGTCCAGCACAGGTAAGGGCTCCCTTCATAGACCTAGAGACCTGGGGCCTGGGGCATTTCACTTGGCTGAAAGTGAACATTGGATGGGTTGTCCTTTTGGGTAAGATTTATTAGGAGAGTTAATATCATGACAAACAGTCAGGCAGACAGACAGACAGCATGGTAGAGGCTCTGATTTGAGATCAGGTCCATGAGGCAGAGTAGGGGAGCCCCTTCTTACAGGTCTCAGAAGAAGGGAAGTTTTGGTGTTAGACCAGCTGTTTCTAGTTCGCAGGAAGGCCATGGGAAAGAAGAAAATGGTCTTGCATCACCAGGAAAGGATGTGAGATTCCAGAAGAGTGCAAGAAGTGTGTGTGTGTGTGTGTGTGTGTGTGTGTGTGTGGGTAGCATCAGTTGAGGTGTGTACCCTTATATGGGTAGAAGTATGTTTCTCCATGGTAGTCTGGCAACCTGAGGTAGTCAACTTTACTGGGAAAGTAAGAATGTTTTTGAGTGTGTGTGTGGGGGGGGGCAGAGGAACGGGAAGAAAGAAGTGATGTAATTCTACAATAATCTCAAAAATAAAATAAATAAAAACCAAACAAAAGAACCCAGTGTGGATAGCACCTAAGGAATGGTACCTAAAGTTGACCTCTGGTCTCCACATGCACATGTAGATGTGTGCACCCACACAAACACACATACATGCATACATGTACACCCATACAGACAACTTACACTATTTACAGAGGGGGAAAAAGATTGTGCATTCCCATGCTTAGGTAGATCCCTTTCTGGTCCCAAAAGTCTATGAAAAATTTTTGTTTTTGATTTTGTTTTAGATGTACTTGCTTGCTTCAAAACAGCTGAACACTTTCTAAGAGTAGAGTTCTCAGGAACCCAAAAGGTCCTTGCTCCCTATTAATTGGAGTCAAAGTAGAAGGCCACTTGAATTGAATTGGCATGCTCTGGGGTCTCTTTGAAGAGCTTTCAAAATGTATTTTAAATCAAGTCAGTATTTCTATCAAGCCCAATGAGTCCTTGTGGGTGCCCCTGTCACCAGCTACTGTAGAGCTGAGTGTGCAAACAGTCACGTTTTAGAGGTGATGTACCAGGGGGCATATTTTTAAGTATTTTATAAGACAGGCTGTGGTAGACAGAAGATGGTCTAGCCTTCTTCTCCCTACTCTCTCATCTGTCACTGAAGAGAAGATGTGTGAGGCCATAACTGTCAAGCCAGATCCTGTGGAGCTCTTCATTTATAGCAGGGAAGACCTACAGATGTTTTATGTTTTCGAAAGACTTACCTAGGACTGGGAATATAGCACAATGGCAGAGCACTGCCCTAGTATGCACAAAGCCCTGGTTCCACACCACAAAATAAAATAAATGAGTGAATGAAAGCGAAAAGTTACTAAAGCCGCATCTTTGGCTATAGCAGTAAATAAAGATCATAACAGTCTTAGTCCTCTCAAACGACTGTAACAGAATACCTTATACTGGATGGTTTATGAACATCAAACATTTCCCATGAGTGTGGAGGCTGCAAAGTTCAGTATCCAGGCATCTGCAGATCAAGAAATTGGTCCTGGCCTCCTTTTTCTAACTCATAGATGATGGATTTCCCTGTGTGCTCACAGGGTGAGCAGAGCAGTCAGTCGGCTCTAAGATCATTGATAAGGACCATGCTCCATTATAATTTTCCAAAAGCCTCACCTCCAAATGGCATTGCCTTGTGACTGAGGATTTCAATGGTAGCAGCCAGGAAACAGATATTCTGACCAGATCAGGCTCCTAGCTTTCCTTACACAGTTCTATCAGCCCAAGTGCTCAAAATGCCGACAGGACATCTTGGTTGAATTCTTCAACTTCAAGAACCGACCTTAGGGGTTCTCATTGCACCCCCTGCCTGGGAGCAGGACACAAATCCACGTGCTACAGCCTCAGCTCATGTAACCGCCCTGTGGTTCCAGCAAGTGCACACTGCTGTGATCTTTGTACACAGTTGGCAAGAAACTGGCCTAAGAGGCCTGCTGAGTCAGGTTCTCTCAGTAGATGCATGGGGAGGGCACTGGACATGGGTAAGTGAGTGTATAAGAGGGACTGGGGGAGACCCTGGCTGAGAAGCTGAGCACACAGAAAAGGGAATGGTGAGGTGAGGGCTGCAACCTTCAGAGCTGAGAAAGGAGGAAATTACTGGGAGCCACACATGGAGACACATTGTCCTAAAGTCAGACAGAACTGGAGTCAGAGATGTGGGTGGAGAAATATGGAAAGAGAGGGCCCCGTTCTTCATGTAGGTGAGCAAAAATAAATGGAGATGTTGAGATGTGTGGCACCAATGGTGACGGCTCCTCAACAATACTATGTTTTAGCAGACTCTTGTTTATTTAAACTTATATGGGAGTGTGAGTGTGGGCATGCATGCATCACGACCTCTGTAGGGGAGTTAAAGGACAGCTTTTGAGAGTCTCTTCTCTCTCACCTTGTTATTGAGATAGGGTCTCTCTTCCTTACCTCCTCATTCCCAACTATAGGATCCAAAACAGTGCTCTTTGAGCTTCTGTCAGGTTGTCTCAAATTCTGCAGAATGATTTCTGACTAGTAGAGGAAACTTCAAGCTTCTCGACTGTTCTGTCTCTGCCTCTCATCTAGTTGTAAGAATTCTGCCATTACAGATACATGCCATCACATGCAATTCTGTATGTGGATTCTAGGGATTACATTCAGATCATCAGACTTTCATCACAAACACTTCTACTGGCTGAGTCATCCCCTTGGCCCCAGAAACTTCTAATAAATAGATGGTGTGCTGATTAAGAACATGGCCTCTAGAATTAAACGCCAATGTATAGCTCATTGTGAGAACTTAGTCAGGTAACTTAACCTCTAGGTGTCTTACCCTTTCTGTGAAAAGAGAATAATAGTAACCTAATGTGGTTTGTGTGCCCATTAATAGAGATCTGTGATCTGTACAAACAAACAGAATGGGGAATCATTCTGAAACTAGTTATTAGGTATGGCTATACATCATTATGGGTTTATTAAATGTTCCTGAATTATTTATTTTAAATTGGTTACTCTTATACTCTATTGATTTTCCTTCATTAAGAATTTTTAAAGATATAATAGCTTGTAGGGTTGGGGATGTAGAACAGTTGGTAGAGTGCTTGCTTAGCATGTACCAAGCCCTGGGCCCCATCCCCAGCACTGCCTAAAGCAGAGCATTTTGGTATGAATCCTAATCCCTGCACTGAAGAGAAGGAAGCAGAAAGACCAAAGGTTCAAGGTCATCCTTGACTACATAATAAATTTGGGGCCAGACTGGGCTACATGAGACCCTGTCCCAGTCTTTCCCCACAAAGCATAACAGCTTATAGAAACATATGCTCTGAATCTGATAACCACTCATAATGGACTTAGCAAAATCATCTATTGGTTATACTATCTTTATAGTATCCTTTCTTTAGCTTTTACAAACCCTCATTGGTGTTTATGCATTTATGTTGTTTTTAGAAGCATGTAGAGGAAAATCAGAAGTGAGGGAAATTCTCAAAGTTATTAATTGTGAGGTGTGTGTGTGAAATGAAAATTGAAAGAAATTAAAGATAAACAAAATCTTACTTTTTGTCAGAAAATAAATGCAGCTGAACTTAATCATATACTGTTTTCTTTCACTTGTAGCTCATACATTTTATATCACATAAAGTCATGTATATATGTATATATATGTATGACATAAAAGGAAAAGGAAAACTGCTCAGGGAGGCTAAGAGGACTAATGGGAGGGAAGAGAAAGGGAGTCAGGGGGTGTAAGGGAGTTATTCTCTACATATAATATAGACAATAAATATTTTTTTGTAGAGGATATTTTTTATCATTTTTTATTTTAATTTTAAATAGCTTGTTTTACATGTCAATCCCAGTTCCCTCTCCCTCCCCTCCTCCCGCACTCCCCTTCCCCCCCACTCTCCCACCCTATTGCCAAATCCTTCCACATAGGGGATATCTAGAGTCTGTCATTTTACCCTGGGTAGGGTCCAGGCACTCCCCTAAGAGTCGAGGCTGAGAGAGCATCCCTCTTTGTGCTATAGGCACACGAAGACTGTTTGTATACCAGGGATAGACACTGATCCACAGCTCAGGGCCCCATAGGTTGCCCAGGTCTTCTCGCTGACACTCACATTTGGGGGATACAGATCAGTCCCATGCTGGCCTCCCCACTGTCGGTCTGGGGTCCAAGAGCTCTCCCCTGTTCAGATCAGCTGTCTCTGCTGGTTTTGCCAGCCCATTCTTTGCCAATTTGCTCATCACTCCTCTCTCTCTGTCACTGGGTTGCTTGGGTTCAGTTCAGTGATTAATTGTGTGTTTGCCTCTGCTTCCATCAGTCACAGGATGAAGGCTCCCGGATGGTTATAGACATCAAGTTCATTATCAGGAATGGGCATTCGAGGTGGTCTCTCCACTATTGCTTAGCTTGCCAATTCGTGTTATCCCTTTAGATCACTCGAGGTCACTCTGGTGCCTGATCTGTCTTCGAACCTATGATTCCCTCTTCCCCCTATTCTACCCCCACCCCCTCAACTTCCTGTTCCCCCATGACGAACTCTCTTCCTCTTCACCCCCTCTCTTCTTCCCAGGTCCCACTCCCCCCCACCCCTCGCCATGTTCCCCATCCATTCAGGGGATCTTGTCTCAATCCTCTTCTCTTGGGTACTATGCATATATGCATATCTTTTAGGTTCTTTCCTGTTTCCCAGACTCTCTATCAGTGGAAGTGCAGACTGGCACTATCCTGATCCATGTCTAAAATCCATATATGAGTGAGTACATACCATGTTTGTCTTTTTGCGACTGGGTTACCTCACTCAGGATGGTTTCTTCCAGTGCTATCCATTTACCTGCGAATTTCAAGATTCCATTGTTTTTTTCTGCTGAGTAATACTCCATTGTGTAAATGTACCACATTTTCTCTATCCACTCTTCAGTTGAGGGGCATCTAGGTTGCTTCCAGGTTCTGGCTATTACAAATAATGCTGCTATGAACATAGTGGAGCAGATGCCCTTGTTGTATGGACTTGCCTCATTTGGATATATGCCTAAGAGTGGAATTGCTGGGTCTAGTGGTATATTAATTCCCATTTTCCTGAGGAATCTCCATACTGATTTCCAAAGAGGCTGTATGAGTCGGCACTCCCACCAGCAGTGGAGGAGTGTTCCTCTCTCTCCACATCCTCTCCAGCATAAATTGTCTTCGGTGTTTTTGATTTTAGCCATTCTGACAGGAGTAAGATGGTATCTCAGAGTTGTTTTGATTTGCATTTCCCTGATGGCTAAGGATGTTGAGCACTTTCTTACGTGTCTCTTGGCCATTTTAGCCTCCTCTACTGAGAATTCTCTATTTAGCTCTGTACCCCACCTTTTAATTGGATCCTTTGGTGTTTTGGAGACTTGTTTCTTGAGTTCTTTGTAAATTTTGGAGATTATCCCTCTGTCAGATGTAGGGTTAGTGAATATCTTTTCCCATTATGTGGCCTGCCTTTTTGTCTTTTTGACTGTGTCCTTTGCCTTACAGAAGCTTTTTAGTTTCAGAAGGTCCCATTTGTTAATTGTCGATCTCAGTGCCTGTGCCACTGGTGTTATGTTTAGGAAGTGGTCTCCTGTACTAACTCGTTGAAGAGTATCTCCCACTTTCTCTTCTAAAAGTTTCAGTGTGGCTGGATTTATGTTGATATCTTTGATCCATTTGGACTTAAGCTTTGTACAAGGCGATAAGCATGGATCTATCTGCAGTCTTCTGCATACCAGTACCCAGTTATGCCAGCACCATTTGTTGAAGATGCTTTCTTTTTTCCATTGTACAGTTTTAGCATCTTTGTCAAAAATCAAGTGTTCATAGGTGTGTGGGTTAAAATTAGAGCTTTCGATTTGGGTCCATTGGTCTACCTGCCTATTTTTGTGCCAATACCAAGCTGTTTTCAGGACTATAGCTCTATAATAGAGCTTGAAGTCAGGTATGGTGATGCCTCCTGAAGTTCCTCTATTGTATAGGGATGTTTTAGCTATCCTGGGCCTTTTGTTTTTCCATATAAAGTTGATTAATGTTCTTTCCAGGTCCTTGAAGAATTGTGAGGGAATTTTGATAGGGATTGCATTGAATCTGTAGACTGCTTTTGGCAAGATTGCCATTTTTATTATGTTGATCCTACCAATCCAAGAGCATGGGAGATCTTTCCATTTTCTGGTATCTTCTTTGATTTCTTTCTTTAAAGACGCAAAGTTCTTGATATACATGTCTTTAATTTCCTTGGTTAACATTATCCCCAGATATTTGATGCTGTTTTTGGCTATTGTAAAGGGTGATGTTTCTCTGATTTCTTTCTCAGTCACTTCATCATCTGTATATAATAGGGCCACTGATTTTTTTGAGTTTACCTTGTATCCTGCCACATTGCTGAAGGTGTTTATCAGCTCTAGGAGTATCCTTGTGGAGTTTTTTGGGTCACTTATGTAAACTATCATATCATCTGCAAATAGTGAAAGTTTGACTTCTTCTTTTCCTATTTGTATCCCCTTTATCTCCTTTTGTTGTCTTATTGCTGTAGCTAGAACTTCAAGTACAATATTGAAGAGATATGGAGAGAGTGGACAGCCTTGTCTTGTTCCTGATTTTAGAGGAATTGCTTTGAGTTTCTCTCCATTTAGTTTGATGTTAGCTGTTGGTTTACTGTATATTGCTTTTTATTATATTCAGGTACATTCCTGTTATCCCTGATCTCTCTAGGACCTTTATCATGAAGGGGTGCTGGATTTTGTCAAAGGCTTTTTCAGCATCTAGTGAGATGATCATGTGGTTTTTCTTTTGCAGATTGTTAATATGGTGGATTACATTGATAGATTTTCTAATGTTGAACCATCCCTGCATTCCTGGGATGAAGCCTCCTTGAGCATGGTGGATGATTTTTCTGATGTGTTCTTGAATCCGGTTTGCGAGTATTTTATTGAGTATTTTTGCATCGATGTTCATGAGGGAAATTGGTCTATAGTTCTCTTTCTTAGTTGTGTCTTTGTGTGGCTTGGGTATCAAGGTAATTGTAGCCTCGTAGAAAGAGTTTGGCAGTGTGCCTCCTGCTTCTATTGTGTGGAATACTTTGAGGAGTATTGGAATTAGCTCTTCTTTGAATTTCTGGTAGAATTCTGCACTGAAGCCATCTGGGCCTGGGCTTTTTTTATTTGGGAGACTTTTGATGACTGCTTCTATTTCATTAGGGGTTATAGGTCTGTTTAGATTGTTTATCTGTTCTTGATTTAGTTTTGGCAAGTGATATCTATCCAGGAAATTGTCCATTTCCTTTAAATTTTCAAATTTTGTGGAGTGCAGATTTTCAAAGTATGCCCTGATGATTCTCTGGATTTCCTCAGAGTCTGTTGTTATGTCCCCTTTTTCATCCCTGATTTTGTTAATTAGCATGCTCTCCCTCTGTCTTTTGGTTAGTTTGGACAGAGGTTTATCTATTTTGTTGATTTTCTCAAAGAACCAACTCTTTGTTTCATTGATTCTTCTCAGTGTTTGTCTGGTTTCTACTTGATTGATTTCAGCCCTCAATTTGATTATTTCCTGGCGTCTGCTCCTCCTGGGGGAGTTTGCTTCTTTTGTTCTAGAACATTCAGCTGTGCTATTAATTCTCTAGTATGACTGTTCTCCAGTTTTTTCATGTGGGCACTTAGTGCTATAAACTTTCCTCTCAGCACTGCTTTCAAAGTGTCCCATAAGTTTGTGTATGTTGTG
Organism: Mesocricetus auratus; assembly: GCF_017639785.1. Taxonomy (NCBI): domain Eukaryota; kingdom Metazoa; phylum Chordata; class Mammalia; order Rodentia; family Cricetidae; genus Mesocricetus; species Mesocricetus auratus. The sequence continues at coordinate 9,706,940 of NW_024429183.1, read as the reverse complement.
TCTTCATTCTCATTGAAATCGAGGAAGTCTTTAATTTCTTTTTTTATTTGTTCCTTTACCCAGGGATGGTGCAATTGTGCATTGTTCAATCTCCATGAGTTTGTAGGGTTTCTGTGATTTGTGTTATTGTTGAATTCTAATGTTAATGCATGGTGGTCTGATAAGATGCAGGGGGTTATTCCAATTTTTTTGTATCTGTGGAGATTTGCTATGTTTCCTATTATGTGGTCAATTTTAGAGAAGGTTCCATGTGGTGCCGAGAAGAAGATATATCCCTTTGTATTTGGGTGGAATGATCTATAGATGTCTGTTAAACCCAGTTGGGTCATAACTTCTATTAGTTCTTTTGTTTCTTTGTTAAGTTTCTGTCTGGGGGTCCTGTCTAGCCGTGAGAGCGGAGTGTTGAAGTCTCCTACTATTAGTGTGTGAGATTTTATGTGCATTTTGAGCTTTAGTAATGTTTCTTTCACGAATGTAGGTGCCTTTGTATTTGGGGCGTAGATGTTTAAAATTGAGACTTCGTCTTGATGTATTTTTCCTTTGATGAATATGAAGTGTCCTTCTTCATCTCTTTTGATTGATTTTAATTTGAAGTCTAATTTGTTAGATATTAGGATTGCTACACCCGCTTGTTTCTTGGGACCGTTTGATTGGAAGATCTTTTCCCAACCCTTTACTCTGAGATAACATCTGTCTTTGATGTTGAGATGTGTTTCTTGTATGCAGCAGAAGGAAGGGTTCTGTCTTTGTATCCATTCTGCTAGTCTGTGTCTTTTTATAGGCAAGTTGAGGCCGTTGACATTGAGGGATATTAATGACCATTGATTGGTGATCCTTGTTTGTGCTTGATTTATTGTTAGTGAAGCTATTTTGTGTAGTTTCTCCTCCCTTTTTCTTTTGGTGTTTTGTAAAGTGTGATTATATATTGCCTGTGTCTTTGTGAATGTAGTTATCTTCCTTGGCTCTAGGTTTTCCTTCTAGCATTTTCTGTAGAGCTGGATTCATGGATACGTATTGTTTAAATCTGGCTTTGTCATGGAATATTTTGTTTTCTCCATCTATGGTATTTGAGAGCTTTGCTGGATATGGTAGTCTGGGCTGGCATCCTTGTTCCCTTAGCGTTTGTAGGACATCTGTCCAGGATCTTCTGGCTTTCATCGTTTCCATTGAGAAGTCAGGTGTAATTCGGATAGGTCTGCCTTTGTATGTTACTTGGCCTTTTTCTTTAGCTGCTCTTAATATTTTCTCTTTACTCTGTAGGTTTGATGTTTTGATTATTATATGGCGAGGTGACTTCTTTTTCTGGTCCAGCCTATTTGGTGTTCTGTAAGATTCTTGTATTTTCATAGGCATATCTTTCTTTAGGTTAGGGAAGTTTTCTTCTATGATTTTGTTGAATATGTTTTCTGTACCTTTAAGTTGAATTTCTTCACCTTCTTCTATACCTATTATTCTCAGGTTTGGCTTCTTCACGGTGTTCCATATTTCCTGGATATTTTGTGTTAAGGATTTGTTGGTTTTGAGATTTTCTTTGGTTGACGACTCTATATCCTCTAATGAGTCTTCAACACCTGAGATTCTCTCTTCTATCTCTTGTATTCTATTGGTGATACTTGCATCTGTAGTTCCTGATCATTTACCCAGCTTTTCTATTTCCAGCTTCCCTTCATTCTGTGTTTTCTTTATCGTTTCTATTTCAGCTTTCAATCCTTCAACTGTTTGAGTTGTTTCCTTAATTTTTTTTGGTTGTTCTTTCTTGGTGCTCTTTAGATTCTTGGAGAGATTTGTTTATTTCTTGAATTTTCCCCCCATTTCATGGATTTTTTTTGTTTGTTTTTTTCTTCTATTTCTTTATGGGATTTCCTCGTTTCTTCTTTGAGGGTCTCCATCATCTTCATGAAATAATTTTTAAGGTCTGTCTCCTCTTCTTCGTCTATGTAGTACTTTTCGGGTCTTGCTGGTGTTGGATCCCTGGATTCTGGTGGGGTCATGTTGGTGTTTCTATTGCTGAGTGATCTCTTTTTTTTTTTTAACAAAAGCAATAAAAAAGTTAATTTTAATAACATTTAATTTTTCCATTATTCCAGTGCTTTGATATTGTTATTTTACTATTTTGGAAAGTCATTTAGCTGCTCATTTTGGTTACTTAAATCTGTGCAACAAAAATATCACAAACTGCAGTGGCCCAACACAACTTTGCATTCTGTCCCCAGTTTCTGTGGGTTGTGATTTCAATGGGGCACAGAGGAGAAAGTTCATCTCTACTCCATTGAGCGACAGTAAAGGTCTTGAAGCTGAGGTTGAGAGGTTCAGGGACAGTAGGACCTAGGCTATGGGGATCCTTGAGTGTCTCTCTTTAGGCTGAGTGGTCTCTTATTCTGTCTTCTTCCCATCTCTTCTTTCAGTGGGTGCTGGTGGGGTCTTTCCATCTCCACTGGTCTCCTTCCTTCCTGCAGCTGAAGCTGGGGATGCTGACACGGAGTTTGGGTCCTGGTAGGGCTGATGTCTTTCCTGAAGCTGGTCTCACTGGGGTTGGGGTCTTGGAATTGTTGACTTCTTTGCTGTGTGGGCAGGTCTCCTGAAGCTGTACTCGCTGGGGTTGGGGTCTTGGAAGTGCTGATGTCTTTCCTGAAGCTGTACTCGCTGGGGTTGGGGTCTTGGAAGGGCTGATGTCTTTCCTGAAGCTGGACTCGCTGGGGTTGGGGGCTTGGAAGGGCTGATGTCTTTCCTGTGTGGGCGGGTCTTCTGGATGCCAGGAGCTGCCCGGAAGATCAAGGGGGATGGGTGATGGGCGGGCGGTCCCCGCCTGAGACCCAATCTCACCTGAAGCTGGACTCGCTGGGGTTGGGGTCTTGGAGGGGCTGATGTCTTTCCTGTGTGGGCGGGTCTTCTGGATGCCAGGAGCTGCCCAGAAGATCAAGGGGGATGGGTGATGGGCGGGCAGTCCCCGCCGGAGACCCAATCTCACCTGAAGCTGGACTCGCTGGGGTTGGGGTCTTGGAGGGGCTGATGTCTTTCCTTGACAATAAATATTTTAATAAATAAAACCATCTAAAACGTATCAGTGGGGAACAATTTCAGGGGGGGAACAATACAGATAATTTTCCAAAAAGACATCCCCCAACCTTTGTAATAAATTTGTTAGTATATGATATATTTGTGTGTGTGTGTGTGTGTGTGTGTGTGTGTTTGTGTGTGTGTGTACGTGAGTGCATGTACACAAATCCTGGAAACCTGACATGAGAGTCAGAGGATGACTTTCAAGCATCACTTTTCTTCTTCTACCATATGGGTTTGGGATTCAAACTCAGGTTGTGCCCTTATCTGCTGAGCCCATCTCAGGAGCCCTGGTTTTGTTTTGTTGTTGTTGGGTTTTTGTTTGTTGTTTTGTTTTAGGATTCAAGGAAAAACATATCTTGTACACTGTAGATGTTGAGTTAATATTTGTTGACTGACTAAATAGTTCTCAAATTGAAATCTCACTTTGTAACTCTGTCCTTTCAATCCCCCAGCTGAGAAGGGCACCTGGGGAAGTCTGCTTCCCTGGAGGAAAGAGAGACCCGATGGACATGGATGACACAGCCACTGCTCTCCGTGAAGCCCAGGAGGAGGTGGGGCTGCATCCCCACCAAGTGGAGGTGATCTCTCACCTGGTGCCATATCTGATCGATGTAAGGACAGTCGTGGGACCTCCTGAGCTGCTAGGGGGCTCTACATTGGATCCAACATAATTCTAGAAGTGCTGTGCACTGAGACAGGATAACTGGGTCCTTGTGTAGACTTGGTCCTTCATGAGCTCTGTGGCCCTTCTCACGCCATCCAGAAAGAAAGAGGGAGCTACCTCAATGATTTTCAAACTGGGTGCCACGGAATACTGAGTATACTCAGATTGCTCCTGTGTGCTTTTCTCCAGCATACATTTATTTTGAGAATTCAGTAAAAAAATAATATACTATTGTGAAACATATTAGATGGTATCCCTTTGGAGGGACCCAATTTTTTCTGTTTACTCTAATGTCGCTTGGTTTAGTGCACACCTTGGGATAAAGAGGCCTCTTGTCAAAGAACTAGGGAGCTTTTTATCCTTGCCTCATCTTACACACCACACTTCATGTGATTGTCAGGTCGCTGTGGTCCTTGGGTCTGTGATTATTTCTCACACTTCATGTTATCAAGAACCTGGCAGTTTTAAGCTATACCAGACATTCTTCAGTTCAGGTTATGGATTTAATAAAAAAGGCTATTTTTATTTATTTGTATGTGGGTGGTGGTGAAAGTGTCTGGAGGGTCCTTCAGAGGACAAAAAGAGGGTGTCAAGTCCACCAGAACTGGAGTTTATAGGTGGTTGGGACTGGAGTTATAGACTGTTGGGAGCCACCTCATATGAATTCTGAGAACTCCACAAACTCTGGTCCACTGCAAGAGCAGCATGTGCTCTTGACTGCTGAGTGAGCTCTCCATGGTTAGACTAGAGTCACAATTTGGGAAAACAAGATCATCTGACAAGATGCTTAAAAACTGCCGGTGTTTGTCACTGCATTCCTGTGAGTCAGGACTTCCTTATTCCCATAAACCGAACAGCATAGGAAAACCTGGAGCTGGGATAGTGGGATCTCATTGGCTGTTGTACTGTAGCAAAGTCATCGTTGTGCAAATGGACTTTAGGAGTCACTTGCTGATTCTTACTGGTATACTAGCATTATCTCATCAGTATAAATGTACTGTAACCTTTTAAATGCATGTCCAGAATGATGACAGATTAGAAGTCATCTGGTCTCATGGCCCCACACCCAATGTCTTCCATGGTTGATGCTTGACATAGCTGTAGTACATTGGTCACAACTATGAAACAGTTTTAGAACACTATTATGAACTAAACCCACACTTTTTTTTACTACTTTTCCTATTGTCTTGCCTTATGCCCTTGATCCTATCCTATACACCAGATTGTATACAGTTGTCAGATCTCTTAGTCCTTGTGACAGTTTCTCCTACTACATTCATCATGACTATGGCAGTTTCAAGGTTTATCATTCATGCATTTTATTCAGTGTCCTTGAATTTGAGTTTCACTGATGTTATTCTCATGATTAAGCTCGTGTCATAGTTTGGGAGAGGAAGACCACAGCTTTGGGTGTCCTTCCCACATATCCACAGAACTAGGTATAAATATTTTACTATTCTATGCATTGAGCTTTCAAGCAAAATTTATACTAAAACAATACTGCCACCAGTGCCTAACAGTTGGAAAATGAGGGGGTTTAGATTATCTTCTAATAGGGGTGATTTTCAATTAATTTCTGCAAATCCCCCAACACATTTTAAGGAGTTTAAAACTCTATTGATTCATTGAACTAGTTCGAAATTTCTCAAACCAGAGTAGCTTCGTCTCTACAGTCCCTGAGAGCTACTGATTTTTTTTTTGTGGGTGGTTCAAATAATGGAGTTCACATATGCCTCAGGCAGCTTTCTCTTACTCTAACAAATACATGAGCTAATCACCTTATAGGGTATGATGACTAATTCTAAATGTCAAATTGCCACAACCTAGAATCACCTGAGAAGAGCACCTCAACTGAATTATCTAGATCAAATTGGCCTGTTGTCTGTCTGTCTGTCTGTCTGTCTGTCTGTCTGTCTGTCTCTCTCTCTCTCTCTCTGTGTGTGTGTGTGTGTGTGTGTGTGTGTGTGTGTGTGTGTGTATGTGTTTGGGCAGGGGCATGTCTTAGTAGTTAATGGATGCAGGAGTATTCTGCCCACTGTGGGCAGTACTGTCCTCTAGGCAGGTGGTTTTGTGCTGTATAAGAAAGCCACTTAAACATAAATCAGCCTGTGAGTCAACAAACAGCATTATCCATTGTTCCTACTTCACCTCTTGGCTGTAAAGTGAATTCCTTTCTCAGAAGCAATCCTGTGTGGAATAGTAAGCAACCCCTCCTTTGAGTTCCTACCTTGTTTTCCCTCAGTGATGGACTGTGATTATAATTGTGAAACAAATAACCCCCTCTCCCCCAAAGTGACTTTTGGTTACTATATCATCACAGCAATAGAAATGAAACTAGAACATAGTAGGAAGATTTGGTTCCGCTCATAGTTCTTGAGGTTTGAGCCCATGGTTAGTTGACCCCATTGTTTTGGGACTGTAGTAAAGTACCTCATTCTGGCACACCCTGTTGGAGTTCTCTTGAGACCTCTTCATCCATTCCTCCCTCCCACTATGCATTTTGGGTAGCCAGCAGCTCTCTGCTAAGGACTCACTGTTGGGTGACTGGAGATGGCTAAAGTGGGATATCCCACACAGAGGCTTAGAAGTGTTGGGCTGACTTCTTGCAAAACTGTCCTCCACCAGCATCTAGGGCTGAGCCTGAAAACCCAGCTCCTTTTTTCTACCTGGGGTGTCTTCCACAACATGCTGCTGCTCTCTTCGCCAAGCTGTTGCACTCCTTCCTTAGCCCCTCACCAGTTTCTCCTGGTATCACCTCAGTCTTCAGCTCACCATTTGCTCTGGGAAACCTGTGACCTCCAACAGTGAGCCCTTATGCAGGACCCAGTGTGGCTGAAGCTCTTTGTGACCTATGACCTCAGATTTATTACCCTAAGGCTATTTAAGGTCTATGTTCCCCTCATCTCCTCTCTAGCCAAAGGTTGCTATTCACCATGGATGCAATTAATAGCAGATCTGTTTTCATTCTGAAACCTTTGGCTGCCTCCCTCCATGAGAGGTTTCCATAAGCCTGTTTAACTTTCTCTAGACTTCCCCCTTACAATGTACTTCCCTCTGGCTTCCCAAAGCCTTTCTTATGGCCCAGGAACTTCAAACTGGAGATCATATCTATGTGCAGTCCCAGCCTCTTTTGTAGACTTTCCAGTAGAAGTAAAGACACTCCATCAGCAAACTCTGAGTCATTTTATAAGAATTTGCGCTCATAAATAAAACTAAACTCTTCACAAAACAAAAACGTATGCTATAAAAATATAGTTTATAAGCAATTCTATGTCTTACAGCTTTGAGTATGTATTTTCCCTAAATATAAGTATGCCACAAGTAATATGTCATTTTCCTGTTGATAAGACATCATACCTCTGTCCTTACCAAGATGAAGAGGTATGTGACATCATTCCAGATGCTAACACAGGTGAAACATATCTGTTACATGGGGGACATGAATTTGTGTCAGGAGCAACCCCTACCCTAAGCCTACCTTATACCATATACCATAGCCTTAGTCTTTCCTCTCCTAGAAGTGGCCTGAGTTTAATCTTTGAAACAGTACATCACTGCACGTTGTAATGTGTGGATTTTGGTTTCTGCTTTCAGAATGATGCGTTGGTAACTCCAGTGGTGGGTTTTCTAGACCACAACTTCCAGGCCCAGCCTAACGCTGATGAAGTTAAGGATGTGTTCCTCGTGCCTTTGGACTATTTCCTGCACCCCCAAGTCTACTACCAGAAGCACTTCACACACGCTAGCTACCATTTTGTTTTACACTGCTTTGAGTATACAAACCCCGAAACTGGTGTGAAATACGTAATCAAGGGAATGACTTCTAAACTGGCTGTGCTGGTTGCCTTAATTATCTTGGAAAAAAGTCCCTCCTTTGACATTGAGTTTGATCTCAATGACCTGATACCATCTTGTGAAAAGACCTTTCTTCGGAAATATTCTTCAAGCAAGTTGTGAAGACATCAACACTTGAAAGAACATCCATGAGGTCTGGTGTGAGCTTCTACACAGAGCAACATCAGCAAGTGGAACCTGACAGGTGTGAATGTTTTTTCTGCAAGGCAAATGCAAGGCCTTGCCTGGTTTCCAGATGCCCCTTTTCATCTAGAACACTAAAAGTCTTTCAAAACTGGAAAAGTGCTTTGGCAGAGCAGTATAATTTTACCCATGATGCCAATATTTTTATAGTTATTTTAGGGATATTTGGCACACAGTGAGCACTTAATAAATGTTTGTTGAATATATGACTGTGCAATGTTAATATTATTTTAAAGTATTTGAAATATTTTTAGTCCATCATTTCTCTTGACAGAAACTGCTGGCTAGCCATTCAAACCTACACGCTTGACACTATGGAGATAATGCTACCAATATGGTGCCTGTCTTGCAAGCATAAGGATCTGAGTTTGATCTCCATCACCCATGTAAAATGATTAAGGTATGGTGATGTACATTTGTAATCCCAGCATTAGGACACAGCACCAGGCAGCTCTGAGACTTACTGTCCCGGCAGCCTACCGTACTTGGACTGGTGGTCAGCCAGTAGGCCACAAGGAAAAAGGTGCCCCCACAGGTAGGTGAAGAAATCCCCTAAGTGGATGGCAGAATGTAAAGAATAGTCAGTGCCTGGCTCTCTGAGTGACTCTGTGAAGCAAAGCAACCCTTCAAATCGAGCAGTTGACAGAGGTCAGTAATGGAAGACAGTAATAAAAATTCTGTCATCTTTCTGCATTGTAATTTTGGGCCCTTTCATTGCAGTATTGCTGCAACCCTAAATAATATGCTGTAATACTTGAAACCCAAGCTCAAGGGATTGCAAGCAAAACTGACATCCCAGCTCTGACTCTTGATGTGAAAATTCTGTGATGTGCACAGACTGTCACAGGTACAAGAGGGGCCAGGTGGCAGATACCCACAGCAGCTTAAACAGAAGACCAGGAGAGGCCTATGTGCCTCCACATACAGCCAGTCACCTTCCAATATGCTGATGGCAAATAAAACACCAATTTCAAACACAAATCCTAAATCAGAAAGACGAGCATTTCAAACTACATGCTTTGAGATCTACTGCCTCCTCTGTGGCGGTAGACCATGCTTCAGTGCCAGCGGGGATTTCTTTGTTTAATTAGGATACTAACTGTGCCAAGGTCAGAGAGGCTGGTAAGTGAAGCCCTATAACCACAACTCTATGATGCTAATTTCACATCCTACTGTGTAGTAGTATTAGATTTTCGTAACTACAACTGAAAATCTGATGTCCACACTAAACCACGTCAGTCTGCCAGGGTAGTGTCCATTGCTGCTGAGGTTTTTTTTTCCTCTCAAAGTTGGCAGAGGCAAATACCCAGTCCACTGCTTTATGGCCATAAATGTTTAAATGGTGCAAATCTGGATCCAACCAGGAAAGCAGATGTTGGATGAGCATCCCCATTACCATTCTGTAACTAGCCCTGCATGAGCAGGCCTGGGCCATTTCTGAACAATTACAGAGGCATTTGCAAATGTGTATTTACAATCTGACAGCAGCATAATTGCTGGGTAGATGCCTGACCCCTCTGGTGCTGCCGAAAAGCCTCCTTCACAGAGTTTGTTGCTGTGAACTCCGCCGGCCTTGCCTGCTTTCTGAAAGGAGTTGAAGCAGCTGAACTCTGCAACCTGAAGACACACAAGTTAGGATGCTGCTTATTTATTGATAGCCACATTATGGTCCCTGTCCTTTATTAATTACGACTATGTTCAGGGCTCTAATTGAATGTTCAATCTAGATCAAATCAAAAGAAGTTGTTGGGGGCTGGAGAGAGAGTTTAGTGGGCAAAGTTCTTGCTGGGCAAATCTGAGGACGGACCTAAGCTCTATACTTAGAACCCAATGTTTTTGGAAAAGCCAGGCATGGGGGCACTTGTTTGCACTCAGGGCTAGGGAGGTGGAAGCAGCAGATCCTCCTGAGGCTCACCAGCAGGCAGCATGATGAAATGGGCAGACTCCAGGCCAGTGAAAGACCTCGTCTCAAAATACAAGGTGGAGGCCTGGGGAGATGGCTCAGTTGGTAAAGTGTTTGCTGCCCAAGCATAAGGACCTGAGTTTACATCTCCAGAATCCATGTAAAACCTGGACGTGGGAGTACAAGTCTACAACCTGGTACTGAGGGTGGAAACAAGTGGATGCCAGGGGCTTGCTTTCCAGACAGTCTAGTTGAAATTATGACCTTCAGGTCCAGGGAGAGACCACCAAAAATAAAACAGATGTGATTGAGAAAGACATGCTGAAGGTCAGTCCTTAGCTATCCACATGCAGTCACGTGGGGGTGATTACACCCAAATATACACTATTACACCATGCCCATATATACACAAAGATGTATAACAGTAACCTAAAGAATGATGCCCAAGGCTGTCCTCTGGCCTCCACATACATGTACTTATGAACACACACACACACACACACACACACACAGAGGCAATTGGCATAGAATCTACAGTGCTACTGACCAGAGACTGTTCTCTAGCCTCCACATACATGTGCCTGTGAACACACACACACACACACACACACACACACACTGTTAGGGAGTCTACAGTACTACTAACCAGATTAGCCTCAAGTATAGCAGTAATCATGAACAGACACTGCTGAAGACCAGCACCTTCTTTTTGCATCCTGTCATGATTGTAGTAAGAACCATATGTTGGAATTGATGCAGACACAGAAGAGTAACCTGTTTGCCAAGCTATGGAATGAGCCCATGTGCCAGTCAATAGATGAATGGACAAAGAAAATTTGGTATACACATAAAAGAGACTTTTATTTAGCCATATAGAAGAATGAGATGACATTTTTTTGTGAAGAAATGGGTGAAACAAGAGAGCATAATGTTAAGAGAACTAAGACGTAGAAAAACGAATGTCACATTTTCTGTCATGTGAATCTCGTGGATTACATAAAAATAGGAGAGGTGGTATGTCCTGGCTAGTTTTATGTCAGCTTGTTACAGCTAAAGTCATCTGGGAGGAGGGAACCTCACATGAGAAAATGCCTCCATAAAGTTGGAGTACACACAGGCAAGCCTGTAGGGCATGTTCTTAATTAGTGATTGATGGGAGAGGGCCCAGCTCATGGTGGATGAGGACACCCCTGGGCTGGTGCTCCTGCGTTCTATATAAGAACAGACTAAGCAAGTCAGTAAGCAGCTCCCCTCCACGGCCTCTGCATCAGCTTATTCCTCCAGGTTTCTGCCCTGTTTCAGTCCCTGTTCTGACTTCCTTTGATGGCAAACAGTGATATGAAAATGTCAACAAAATAAGCCCTTTCCTCCCCAAGCTGCTTTTGATGTCTATTCATATCAACAGCAACCCTAACTAAGACAGGGGAATGTCTGTGAGGAGACAGGAGACTAGTAGGAGAAGAAGGCAACTGGGTAATGCAGATGAACCGGTCCAAGAAACTCATGGTATGCATAAGCAAAAAATGTATTATGAAACCTGTTACTTCATGTAATAAATATGTATTAGGTTTTTTTTTAAGAAAAATATCAGAAAATTAGTACCTCAGTCCGCAATTCCTAGAAGGCACTATTTGGCCTACTAGGGTCCCATGCCAGGATTCCACTACTCTGTGATATGCAGGGTTCAGTGTGGATTGCTTGGATTACTCAAAACATCTCCTGTCTCCACTCTGATTTCATACGTGGTTCCGCCAAGGATACAGCCTCAACTCTGTATTTCTACAGCCCACGGCACTGATAAAGAACAGGGTAAGAGCTCAGGTCTTACATCAGGATGCTTAGGTGTGAGTACCACCTCCATCATCACCAACCCATGACTCAAACCTGTTGTCCATTCTCTGCTGGCTTCCCTACAACACAGAAGGGATGAACATTCCATTGATGGATGTTGTCCTGGTTGACTTATCTGTTGCTGTGAAGAAAAACAAAACAAAACAAAACAAAGCACCGACTTGCGGAGGAAAGAATTTATTTCATCTCATACTCTCAGTTAATACTATATTACTAAGGAATTTGGGGCAGGAAGTTAATGGAGGAAGTTGGAAGCAGGAACAGGAGTAGAGACCATGAGGCTGTTGTTTTGTAGTAATAGGGTCGATCCCAAGCTCTCATGCTTGCTAGACAACCATAAGACTACATCTCCATCATTTTACCCAGGCTGGTTTTGAGTTTATCCTATAGCCCAAACAGGTCTTGAACTTGCTGTACTCCTGCCTCAGTCTCCAAAGTGGCTAATTATAGTATTGTCATGACTATAACATATAACAATAGCAATAATCATTATTATTTCTCTAGTTTAAAACTGCCATTTTCCTACACTTGGGGTTCTAGAACTTTCTCAATGCAAAACCTTTCATACCTTAGTAATTTTTCCAAGGCTCATCTATGTGGAAAAACAACACTTAACAATGTTGTCTGTTCTACAACTCCACCCTAACAACCTAGTATGAATTTGTTTTACTAGCTTGCTAGCCATTTGGCAATGTGGTCTACACACACTGGAAGAAAAATATTGCTTTCCATTTCAGCCTTAACCACAGGCTTTATTACTCACATGTCAATAGAAGGTTTGAATGAGTGGTGTCATATGATAGACTACAGCCACACAGAGAGGAGGGGCAGAACTCAGACTGGGAATGCAGTGCTAGCTGTAAGCTGGGGCTGGTGACTGAGGAGATGGCATCCAGGCCAGTGAAAAGGCAGTGCTGAAAATGGAGACTAAGATTTATTAAACACAGATTGTAGCTAATTCCTGTGACAGAATACATAACCATTTAAGAGAGGACAGATTCATATGGGCTCCTGGTTTCAGAGAGTTCCAGTCCATCAGCACAGGGAGAATGCTGTAGAGAATCCTGGTCCGTGACAGTGAAGTATATGACAGATGCTGCTCATGTGATGTCAGATAAGGACACAGAGAGAGCAGGCAGGAATGAGCAGCTGAGTAAAAAACTCCACTGAACTCTCTTCCCACCCCTCACCCAGTGACCTATTTCCTCCAGGTAGGTCCCATCTTCTAAGGATTCCACACTCTCCTGAAATAACTCAACCAGCTGGGAAGCTTGTGTTCCAAATGAGCCTGTGGACAAATCCACCAGACTTCTTAAATGTCCAGCCTGGTGCCTTCATGACTTCATTGAACCCTCACACCATTATTTTTTGTATAGCAAGTATTTATATGGTACCTATTTTTAGATGAGAAAACTGGAAGCTCATGGTAACAGAGTTCATGAAGAGCAAAACCAACATCATAACCCAAACATTTCAAAGCTCATGCTCTTTTTATTCTGCTCACTTACTCCAAGATGAAGAGGGACTAAAAGGTTAAATTTACACTTCTTTTGAACCAACACATGTGTGAAGGAAACACATTGAAAAGTTAATGAAGCAAGGAGAGTGTGGAGTTTGTTTTTGCCTAAATCATGTCCCCCAGTTTATTGGCTGGCATTACATAGAGTGAAATTAGTAATTACCTAGGGTGGTTTTAATTAAAATGGAACATACCAATTAATAAAGACAGTGCTGGCATACTTGCTAATTTCACATTTCATTCATGTCACTGGAATTTCAGTTAAGGATTTGGGTTGGGCTGAGAGACAGAGAGGCAGCTCATGGTTGACAGCAAATACATCTGCTGTGGTACAGCTGAGTTTGCTTCCTAGCACTGAGAAGTTCACAACTGCTGGTAACTCTAGCTCCAGAGCATGTGATACCCACTTATGGCACTTCCATGAACACACACACACACACACACACACACACACACACACACACACACTCACAAGAGAGAGAGGGGATAGGGAATAGAGAGGGGGAGAATAGAAAATTAAAAATAAAAATAATTTTCAACAAAATGAACTGAATTTGGTGCAGGAAATATGCAGGGTGAGAGGAGAGGACTGGGAAAGACAACCAGAATCAGGAGCATCTCTGGGATGAACTAGAAGCCTAGAACAATGGAAACTCCCAGAAGTCTATGAGGGTGACCCTAGCCTGAACAAGCTATCACCTATAAACAGCAAATCTTCCAATGGAGTGATTGGGACCCCAACTCAAGCAAATAACCTTTGACCTACAAATTGCCCTGCCTACAAGATATGCTGGGATAAAGGTGGCACAGAAATTATGGGAGTGTCCAACCAACGATTGGTCCATCTTTTAATCCATACTGTAACAGGGAGCCCACCCTGACACTGCCTGAGAGCCAGAACCCAGAGTCTAGACAGCCCAGACACCTAGGGTAGAACGAAACGTGACTGGCAAAAAAAAAAGAAAAAAGAAAAGAAAATCAATGAAATGGTTCCTATTGATATTCTTCTATACTCATATTGCTTAGCCCAGTTGTCATCAGAGAGGCTCAAATCAGCAACCAATGGAAACAGATGCAGAGGCCCACAGCCAAATATTAGATGGACCTCGGGGAATACTGTGGAAAAATGGGGAGGAAGGATTATGGGAGCCAGAGGAGTCAAGGACACCACAAGAAAACCCACAGAATCAACTAACTTGGGCTCATAGGCGCTCACAGAGACTGAACCACCAGTCAAAGAGTTTGCATTGAACCAACCTAGGCCCTCTACCTATATGTGACAGTGTGTAGCTTGGTCTTATTGTGGAACTCCTAACAGTGGGAGCAGGGCTATCTCTGGCTCTGTTGCTGCTTTTGCGACCCTTTCCTCCTACTGGGTGCCTCGTCCAGCCTTAATAGGAGAGAAGATGCCTAGTTTCACAGAAACTTGATATGCCACATGGATGGATGATAACTATGTGAGGCCTGCCCTTTTCTGAAGAAAAATGGAGAAACAATGGATGAATGGGGCTTTATGGAGAAGCACTAGACTGGAAAAAATAATTAATTAAAAAAATAAATAAAATTTAAAAAATGAACTGAAGTGGGGAAAATATTCTCCTACCCCTTAAATGAGGTGATTAAATATAACAAAAGTGGTTGTTCCTTTTACCCTCATTGCCAGTGGGTTTACTGAGAATAACATAAGGTTTAAGTGAACTTCTGGAATGTTCTCAACCACCCATTCCCAGTTATCTTAGATGACCCATACAAGCGGTCCCTAATGGGGACAACAGCTTAGGTCAGCCACATGCACTTTTAACTGCCTTCCCTCATGGGCTTCATTGCACTGTTATGAATATCATATGACACATTTCATCTGTGGCTTCGCTCTTCTAGCCCAAACCTCAAAAACGGAATGATTTCCATACTGTGAGACAACCTCTGTCCGACTTTAGGCTTATGTCAACAGCAAACCTAAATGTAACTCCTAATTTGATGACCAACGGCCTATGACTTCTTTGGACATTCTTAAATATCTGCCCCAAATCTATTTGATTTCTCCAAGACTTGGAATCATACCACAGACAATACATTCTTGAAAAGGACATTAGGTCAGGTGGTCAATAATTAGAGCAGATGTGTCTCTGCTCTAAGCCAGTCGTTCCCAACTTGTGGCTTGTGACCCTTTGGGGTCGCATATCAGATATCCCGCATATTAGATATTTACATTACAAGTCCAATGGTAGCAAAATTGCAGTTATGAAGTACCAATAAAATAATTTTATTGTTGGGGGAGTGTATTAAAGGGTCACAGCATTAGGAAGGTTGAGAACCACTTGGAGTCTAAGCAGCAGTTACCCTGTTAGAGATTCTACCACATAAATCTGCAAGGAGAAGATACATTTTCTGAAGCAATTTAAAGTTCCTCTTTTTAAAGCCTAATGCTCAAGTCCATAAATTTTTATTTTATAGGTGTGGAGTTGTTTGATATTTCCTTGACTATTACTTTCCTCTTTTTATATCTTCAAGTACGTACTCCCCACTTCATCATGGCGTCATTGGCATGTCTGTGTCATTTTTCTTTTCATTTATTGTTAACATGAAATTTTAAGTTCCTGATTATTTTTCATTTTTGCTTAACTCCCGTGTATTTTCTGACTCTGGGTCAATTTTATTTCTTCCCATCATCCTTGTTCCTCTTTTACATCTGCTATATTTCAATGGCACCAGAAGGCCTTCCGAGAAGTGACCTACATTTTTTCCCTGTGTTATCACCTTGTACAGCCCTACATCAGAGTGAACAATCAACTGAGGATAGTGACAATGCTTTGGGAGAGTTCTTAGCCTGTTTCAAGAATCCATTCATCTGTCTTAGTGAGTTAAATAATTGCCACAGAAAGATACATCTGAATCCTAGCCCCTTACTTGGGAACAATCTTTTGGGGTGTAATTAACTTAATAAGGAACTTGAGAAGAGTCCTAATTTCAGTGGCTGTCATCTTTATAAATGAAAGGAGAAGGAGACTCAAGACACTGGGAAGAAAGCCACACGAATCAGAGTACTATGCCACAGGCCAGGGGATGCTGGCAGTCTTCAGGATCCGGATGTAGCAGCCCCTTAGAGAACTTGGAGAGACTAAGTTGCTGCCAATGCCTTCATTTCAGACGTCTGGCCTCCAGTATGGAAAGATTATGGATTTTTGTTGTGTGAAGCCAGTGATTTGTGCTAACTTGCTAAGACAAACTGCATGCTCACCTTGCTTTCTTAAATAGCTCCCCATTGATTGGTGCAGCTTTCCTCTGTGTCCTGGGGTTAGCAGGGAATGTGCCACTGTTGACAGTGGAAACTCAGTTTATCAGACTTAATTCCAAGAAATACTCTTCGGATTAGAATCAAGTGGCACCAGGGCTTGTTTGCCTGATATCTGGAAGGAACAACAAAGTCAATGACCAGACTGGACCAGAGATGGCTGTCAGCAGTGTGTCCTGAGGGCCTGGGATCTCTAGATAGTCTGGAGGCCTGGGTATTCCCATGGTTTCCATGAAACATACCTGTCTTTTAGGGTACAATTCCCTAACATGCAAGCTTAAAAGGATTTCTAGACCATTCCTCAAAAAGTATAGTTGTAAACAGATGCACATGTGTGTACAGTAAAACGTGAAGAAAAAAAGAAAAAGAAAGGCTAAATATAAGGGTTTGAGGAAAATGAGTACAGGCACTAGGCATGAGTTATGAAAGAGTGCATAAAATGAATTCTTGTTATAGTCTAAATCTACCATAAACTTTTTTGTTTGGTGATGAATATATGTCTAAAACACATCCAATACTGAAAGAGTAGAATTTAACGTGAATGAAGGTCTGCAATTTCTGCTCTGAATGCCAGTTCCAATGGCAAAGGCGTTCATTAACCGGTACAGACTCTGGGTCTGCCTAAGTTTGTTGTGAGTGATGTTTATATTTACATGAAAGGTTTTATAATACAGTTTATTCAAAAATTCAAAGTATGATGCCATATTACAAGTAAACATCCTCATGTACATTGGCCCGCCTCCCCCTTTCCTTTCTCATATTCTTCCACAATGTGAGGAATTTCAGCTCTAATCTTCTTAACTCAGACTAGACCTACCCACAGGCAGAGTTTTCTGGAAGCAACATGCTGTGGTAAGAAAGGCTCTGAAGGCAGAAAACCCAGAGTTAAAATTCTGTCCTCATCACTAGCTGTATGATCCATTGGGCATAAAACTAATGAAAAGAATAGAAGGAAAAGTGGGAATCATGTATTTTCACTCCTGTTATGAGATGCGGGTTCAATCAACATGAAACCCTTCCTTAAGTTTCTTTTTTCAGGATATTTTGTTATAGCAGCAGGAGCAGAAACTAAGAAATCCAGAAATATCTGGCCTGCGACACTTTCCAATATTGCTTATCTTATCAACTAAAAAAATGCTGATTCTTGACCATGTGTTCTAGCTTTCAATTCCTAAACAGACATAATCCATGCCCTTACCACACCCCAGCCCCCACCCTTGCAGTGAGGCCTGGAGCACCCCCCCCCAATAGTCCATACTTACCTCTTCACTCCTAAAGGCTCTTTTCAAATACAAAGCAGGTAGCTGGAAGTACTGGCAAACTCAATCACGGACACTACTGAGTCCCTGCATGGCTCCAGTATTGACCTGACTGGAGCAGTGAGAAAGTGTAGAAACGATAGGTGTACAGACACACAGAAAAGCTGGGGCTGGGTGGACGGGGCTCTCCGATGGGGAAGCTACAGCATTCCTGAACTTCAGCATGTCTATTATATACAGTTGAACAGAGAGGCAGGACAATTGCATAAAGCTGACCCAAGGAGGTGGGTTTAGCTAATATTGATAGGAGCAGTCTCTTATGAGAGCAGTCTTTATGCCATAAACGTCTGTGGGGAGAAAGCCATGGTGGACACTTTCTACACATCACATCACCATTCACACTTGAACTAGAAGGGGAAAGCTTTAGCATTTCCCCAAGTCTAGCCTCGGGAAGTATTTGTCATTTTCCATCATCTGGGACTTTGGTCCTTGATATCACTATATCCATGTCAGTAGCATGCATCCCTCAGGACTTCATTTACTCAAGGTTTCTCATCTCTGATGGGGGTTGTCTTCTATATATATATATATATATTTCTCTTATTGGTTAAAAATAAAATGCTGTTTGGCTAATGAGGCAGGGAGATAGGCAGGTCTAGGAGACAAGGAGAATTCTGGGAAAGGTAGGCAGAGTGAGCCCGCCACACAGAGTCATGATGTTACTGAAGGGGCAACAACATACCGGGGCATTACCGGGTAAGCCACAACTTCATGGCAATACATAGATTGATAGAAATGGGTTAATAATTAAGACAGAGCTATCCAATAAGAAGCCCTAGATACCAGACAACGGTTTCTTAATTAATATAAGTCTTTGTGTGCTCATTTGGGGTTGAAGCAGTGGCAGGACCCAGCCGGAACAAAGAACATCTCGTAACACATCTCACACTTCACTATCCAATATGTCACCAAATCCCTACACATTTCATTCTCTGACCATCCTAGTCTTATATGTCTCATCTTTACTGAATCAACTGAGTTTAAGCCTCCAGGAACTCCTGCAGACACCTGTCTAGTAGCTGTGCTTAGAGACATCATTTTCCCTCTACGGCAGTAGTTACTTTTCAAAATTTACACAGAATCCCATTTGTGTGTGTGTGTGTGTGTGTGTGTGTGTGTGTGTGTGTGTGTGTGTGTGACCCAAAGACGTCTCATTGGTTTTTGTAATTACAAATACTCTGATCTCCTTTGTGACTCCAGTTGTGCAATGAACCATTCGTCCTCTCTGTACTCATTGCACTCCACCAGAATTGGCCTTGGTTCAGTTCATGGATACCGTAGGACTCCTAGACAAGCTGATCCCTCTACCCAGGTTTTTACATCCCCCTGTGTTTTCCTAACTGGTTTATTACCTTACTGACCAATACCTCCTCTATCAGTTTCATTAGTTCAGTTTCTCTTGGTACCAGGGCCCTATCCTTCATAACTCCTGCCCCAGTGATGCCATGATACTCCTTGCTCATTTTTTTAAATCGATATCCCCTTCTCCCTCTAGATTTTAGCTTCCACAATAGCAGGATCAGGTCTCCAGTCTGATCCACTACTGTACTCTAAGCACTGGCACTGTATACTCAGTCAATGATTTAGGATACTAGTTAAAATTTTAAAATATATCTTAATGAGAGATAACTGTCTATAATCAAATAGGTTTCATCTGTTGCAAATCTGTGGACTTAAGATCTGCCAAACAGACTACCTCCTGTATAAATCAACCTCGGTTGCCAAGCATTACTGTCGACTATTACTGCTTCACTTAATGTGTAAAATACTCTATGCAAGAGAAGTGCTCCCTGAAAAGAAGACAAGAATGAGTGGTTCCTGTCTTTAAACAGTGCTTATCTTGTAACATAGCCAGTTTTGCACTTGATTTTCTTCGTGTGCTCTGATCTACTAGAAGGAAAAGGTTAGAGCTTCTTCATCTGTGGTGGTTTGACTGGGAAATGTCCCTCACAGTCTCTTGTATTTGAACACCTGGTCCCCAGTTGGTGGCGCTGTTTGGGAAGGTTGTGGAACTTTAAGGACTTGGAGACTTCATGGAGGAAGTATGTCATAGGAGGGGTGGGATTGAGAGTCTATAGCCTCTCCCCACTCTGATTTGCTAACTTCTCCTTCATATTTGTGGTTGAAGATGTAACCTCTCAGCTTCCTGCTTTGGCTGCTTGATACCACATCTCCTCCCACCATTATGAATTTTCCCTCTGGAACTGTAATCTCAAATGAACTCTTCCATCTGTAAGTTGCATTTGGACATGATGTTTTATTCAAGCTACAGAAAATTATAACACATCATCCTTCTAGAACAAATGTCTGATTCTTGGATCTAGAGTATTTCCCTACATGTCATATGTTAAAGGCTCCACTGTCAGCCTGTGGTGCTGATGAGAGGCAGTGGAACATTGAAGAGTGGGGCCAAGAAGGAAGTTAGGTCATTGAGAGCATGGTCTTGAAGAGGGTATTTGGACTCTGGCCCCTTCTTCTATTCTTTTCTTCCCAGGTACAATAAGGTGAACAGTCCTCTTTCTGCTATGCTCCTTTGTCTTACTGTGATAAAATACTCTGACAAAAGCATATTCAGGTTTATTTTGGTGCACAGTTCAGGGTTACAGTCTAGGTGGGAGAGTCACAGATGCAGGAGTTTGAGGCAACTGACCCATTGTACCCACAGGTGGTAAGTTGAGAACAAGGAACTGAAGCTAATACTCAGCTCCAGAATCTTGTAGTTACCTTGCTACTCCTGATGTAGATTTGGGAACCATCTCCCATCAGTTCTAGACGATCTTGACCTAGATCCTCATTATAACTTTAGTGTGAAGATCAGTGTCCTTGAGATATATTCAAATGCTTCAGGGCTTCTATTTTTTCTAATAACCTTCAGGTTCATTTCCAGTTTCAGTGATTCTTGCTTCTGTATTCCATATCTCAAATTCATTTATTCCCCTCTTTACATTAATGTCAACCAAAACCCAAGATAGAGACAACTTCTTCTTGGTTTTATTAATATGTTTTTATGTAACTCAGTGACTTCAGTTAGAGACACAGGAATATTAAAGACAAAACTACCATGCTACAGGAGAATAGAGCTTAAATCTAAATATTACACTTCTTCAAAATGTCTTGTCCCAGATGGATTCTGAGTCCTGATTGGGCAGCAATGACATATTTAGTCTTCTCTTTTTTCTCTTACTTACATCTACCACCAACACCCTCACTTCCTTTGAAGGACTGTATCCGTGTGACAGCTGGCATCTGCATCCAATAAGCTTAGTGGTGAGTTGTCCTAATATAAGCATTTGTTTGTGCTACAATGATTCCAATTACATTTTTCTCACTTCACTGGATGTTTTCTAATGAAATGACAAGGGTCAAGTGAGGACAGGCTTATGCCAAAACCCATGGGCACTGGATTGGAAAATATATTTATGCAAAATACAATTTGATGTGCAAATACGTATTTTTTAAAACAAGGTTTTCTGTGACCCAGGCTGGCCTTCGCATCTCCTATCTGCATTCCACTGCAAGTCTGCTTATTCTGTACGTAATTCACAATTACATTCATTTCATGCCTCCCATTCCCCTGCAGCGTCTGCTCCCAGGCCCTACCACATTCTCACCTATGCAACTAAAGGTAATTTGAATCCCTTGAGTCTCCTGCCTCCACTTCCCAATGGTTGTGCTTATAGGTATACACCATCGTGCCCTTATTTTGCAAAGGGAGCGATGAGACAAAGACATAGTAATGAAACAAACGATAAAAGTAGGTGTGAGATTTGAAATAATTTGCTGCAGTGGAGAAGTCTGGGCATCTGAGAAGCAATCAGGGGAGGGATAACACAATGGCTTTGTGAAGGAGGCTGGGGGCAGGGAATGTAGATAAGAGAGAGAATAGAACGTGAAAAATTTATATCAAAGAGTAGTGAGGGCAACTTTTAAGAGATGGTAAGAGAGACAGCCTTGAGACAGAAAAAAAAAGCACTAGGTTTTCAGCCAGGCCAAGTGGACTTTGCCTCTGGTGCTGCCCATTAATCAGCCATGTGACCTTGGAAAATAAATCTATGATGCAAAACCTGAGGCTCCTTATGTATAAAATCAATCTGAAAGATGTGGTCTCTAAACTTCTTTTGAAATCCCATTCTAGATTTGTCCAGCTATATCTGACTACATGTGGGTGCATAGGCAATTATGCTTAATGTTTTGCACAGGAAAAATGTGATTTAGGCAAAAACAAAAGAATACCTCTTTCCCTCTGCCATTTGAAACTAGCAATATGCCAAGAGTTTATTGTGTGAAAATACCATTTGGTGGGGTTAATTAAAAATTCTGACACTCAGAGCAGGGATTTGAGGAAGGAATGTGCAAGTCTGGAACTCTGAGTAGCATTAGACATGCCTCTAAATGCTGGGTCTTATTAAGTACAGTGTTAGGCATTAGGAAGGGGACATTTGGAGGCCAATGTTCCACAGCCAAGTGCTGGTTGGCTTTGCACATTTCGTTTGAATTATAGCATGTTTAATAGGATTTAGCTGCGGCGCCTCTGTTTAACAATCTGTTTCCTTGGCAATGCAATCCACAGTAGGGCAAAGGCCATATGGAAAGCATGGGCTATTTGGTAATTTAGTAAGCAAAATAAAGAGGACAGAAATCATTCAATGTAAACCTTTGTATCCTTGCTCCCCCCTGCACATGAAAAGAAGAGCGGGGAACCAGTATTAAGTACTTGCTAGGTTCTTAATAAATGGAAAGTCCTGTTACCAGAAAACACTTTTAGACTCTGCTGGGTGCTGTAAGAGACACCCAAACATGTATTCCTATTTGTCTCCAAAAGTTCACCAAAGTAAGCACCTTTCTGTATCTCCACAGATATTACCTCGATCTGTTCTGCTTCCATGTCTCCAGGCTCCGCAGCAGCAGAAGTTCAACTGCAATCCATACAAGTGCATCCTGCTCCTCCCATGTCCCAGTGGCACCCGCTCCGTCTCCTCCTGCCCACACCTACAAGCTTGCTAGCTTTCCTGCCCGAGGTCCTATCCTTCCTTCCTGTTCTTCCTAATCCACTGAACATTCAGGGCCATGTGGCATCTTGTCATGCCTTGTGCCACTTCTGGTGCCTTGCAGTTGTACAAAAATGAAGTTTGACCTTCCCCTCCTCCTTACAAATCAACACATTCTTGACCCTGCTTAACTCCGGTTCTCGGAATCCTGCAGAAGCATGCTGGTCTCATTTGCTCCACGGCACTTTTGCACTCCGTGTCCCCCTCTCCCCAGAACGGTCTCCACCCCTGGCTGGCACTAGTCTTTTCATGTTAAGCACCAACGTAAGCCATACAATACTCTTGTCCATGCCGAGAAACTCCGGCACTGACACCACTCTATTGCATATGCACGCATTCATTTCCCACATCCTACAAATCTGTTCTTTTGAGCGCTTATCTGCGTTTCACTTTGTTGCTCATACTGCAATGCAATCTCTGTACATGTGGCAGCTTTTTCTTTTCTTTCCTTTTCTGCTAAGAATGTAAACCATCATCCGGGCTCTGGTGGCGCACGCCTTTAATGCCAGCACTCGCGAGGCAGAGGCAGGCAGATCTCTGTGAGTTCGAGGCCAGCCTGATCTACATAGTGAGCTTCAGGACGGGCTCTGAAGCAATACAGAGAAACCCTTCTCAGAAAAAACAAAATAAAGAAAAATAAAAAAAGAATGTAAACCATCTTTGAATGGATAAATGAGTTGGGATTTTTTTGGAAACTAGGTCAAAGTCATTTGCAACAAATAAGTAGCCCCTCATAATACTGAAATCATATTAATAATATTAATACTCCAAAGCCACAGAGAAACCCTGCCTCGAAAAACCAAAAAAAAATACTCCCAAACACTGTGGCTTTTATTCTTACTATTTAAAAATATTAGCTGGGCTTGGTGGATGTTGAAGTTGGGCTCTCTATTCAGTTCAACTGACATTCCTCTTGAGCCAAAAATATTTAATTTATTTTCAGCCATTTATCCTCTCTTTATATTTGTACACAGTGGGAAAAAACAAGGGCATCAAAGACACCGAGGAATTTATGAAGTATTTTTAAAATTTACAGAATATTGTAGAAAAACCTATGTATCCATTATTGCCAAGTAATTTTTTGATTGTTTTGTTTTGTTGTTATTTGAGACAGGGTTTCTTTGTGTAACAGTTCTGGCTGTCCTGGAACTTGTTTTGTAGATCAGGCTGGCCTAGAACTCACAGAGATCTGCCTGCCTCTGCCTCTTGAATGCTGGGATTAAAAGTGTGTGCCACCACCGGCCATCCTTGGCAAGTAATTTTATATGTATCTCTGCCATTGAAAGTAGAGTTGCCAAACTGATAGAAGTTCCCAAGACAGGTCCCGAGATTATAACTATCCTTTATGTTATTTGGGTTTTGGTGGGTTTTTCTTGTTCCCCACCTGTTGATATTTCTGAGATGTTTATGCATTTCTTTGATAACCAGAAAAAAACTTTTAAAAACAGAAATGTTCAAAGATTAAAATACAGAAGGACTTGGTGTTTGACTATGGAAAAGAGTTTAAATACAAAAGTTCCTGTCTCTAAATGTAAAATCTCGTAGCCATATATCCTGAGAGAAACACTGGAAAGTACAAGTCTCTGTATAGTGTGCAGCAGGGCTAACCACTCCAGTCCTGTGCCTGGGATCACAGAGCAGCTAAATTACAAATCAGAGTAGCCTGGGGAGAGAGCTCACTTGGTAGAGTATTTACCCGGCACACACCAGGCAGTAAACTGGGCATATTGGCACACACCTGTGATAGCAGCAATCAGCAGGTAGCAACAGAAAGACCAGAAGTTCAATGGCATCTTTTCCTCCACAGTTACCATGAGAGAGAACAAGGAGAAGCAGAGCAAGCACCAGATTAATGTACGCTATTGTGGATATTCTTCCTCCTTGTCTTCCTGTAGACGCTGCTTTAGAATAGGAGTGAGCTAAAGAAGAAGTTGTGGGCAGTCACCTGACCCATGTGGGCAGAGGAGGAAGCAGTCACTCCATGTTTGGAAGCAGTCTCCAAAATGAGAAGCAATGCCTTGGGGAATTATCTTGATTCTCTTCACTGATTCAGGAACACTCACCCTAAATGTAGGCAACACCTTCTGGTAATGTTCCAGACTTAAAAAAAAGGGGGAGAGCTTGGAAGAAGGAAAAATTTTTGCTTTTATGCTGGCTTAACCTTCACTCTTATTGGTGAGTTAATCTACTCTGTTGCTGCTGCTGCTGCTCCTACTGCTGGTGATGCTGATGACACTGGTGATTCTGATGATGCTGTTGATGCTGATGATGGTGATGATTCCTTCGATATTACCAGCATCTTCAGGCACTGAAGACCAGCAGCTCTCTAGGCATTCTCTGGGCCTTCAGTGCCAGATTGGGGCTGCAGAGGCCTCCAGCTTCATGGCGTGAGTGAAACCAGCTTCTTGACTTCTCCAATGTGGCCAGCTATTGTCAGTTGCCCAAACTACCAATCTAATAAATCCAATCAGCCAATCTAATAAATCCCCATTCGTATGTATTTATTCTCTGCTTTATTCCCCCTAGAGAACCCTGATGAGTGCAGCACCTAATACAATGTAAGTGCCATCTAAATAGCTATTATGCTGTATTATTTGGGGAATAATAACATAGAGTTTATATACATATTCAACAGACAGGATTAAAAGCCTGTTCTCAGTTTATAGCTGGGAGAACTTACAAAAGCAAGTCTTGTGGATGGAGGGGACAGATGATATGTCAGTCCCATTTGTAACAAAAGCTTGTTACTGAAGGAAGGCACATTTGCTTGTTTTCTGTTGCTATGATGAACACCATGATCAAAGGCAACTTGGGGAGTAAAAGGGTTTACATCATCTTACATCTCCCAGGCCATAGTCTGTCACTGAGAGGAGTCAGGACAAGATCTCAAGGTAGGAACCTGGAGGCAGGAATTGAGGCAGAGATGGCAGAGGACTGCTGCTTACTGCCTTGCTCCTCATGGTTCATTCAGTTGGCTTTTTTCTGTACAACTCATGACCATCTTCCTAGGGGTGGCACCACCTCTAGTGGGCTTGGCCCTCTTGCACCAATCATTAAATCAAGAAGATACTCCACAGACCCATTGACTCGTCTACAGGCCAATCTAATGGAGGCCCTTTCTCAACTGAGATCCCTTCTCCGCAGATGACTCTAGTTTGTGTCCAGTTGACAAAAAACTAATCATCTCTGAAGCCTTGCATCTAATGCACGTTCCACAATGCCTCTGTTCTGAGCTTCTTCTCAAAGAACACAGTGCTACTTGTGTAGCCTCTGTAGTGTTATTATAGACACGCCAGAGGATGCCATAGAGGTGGGGAGATACTATACTAGCTAGCTCTGAGAATTCTAGGCCATATGAAGTTCAGAAGACCTCTAGGGGTGACATTAAAAAAAAAGCAAAGCAAAACAACAAGCAGATGACAGAATGGAAACTGACTGCCAAAGAATTCTATCCTTTCCTCTCTTTACTGTAGGCAGCCTAACAAATGCATTAACTTTGTCTTCCCGCTAATAGCACATTGGGAGATAAGCTTGCTAATGAGCACTTTCATTTGGAACATGAGACTGTGGATGTTTGCAGGGCACACAAGCACAGTCAAACTGCTGCTTCTGCTCAGCCAGTCCTGAGAAAACAAAGTCGTGGTTCTTACACTAAAGTCATTAAATAAATCTCTTGGATATGAAGATTCACTCGGACCTCCGGGATAGTTAAAAGTAAACAATTAAATTATTTCAGTATACTCACATTTTGCAGCAAACCATTCCCATATACAATTTTCACTCTCACACTACAGCTGAATCTGGCCGAGTTAATGAGAAATGAACCATGCTGTGTATTATTTATTTCCCAAATTATCCCCCAAATGCCCTAAAGTTTGATCAATAAAAATGAACCCTTCGAGGAGCCAACATTTCAAAAAAGCAATACCAAATCACTTGGAAGACACAATTCTCCAGGCTGATTTAAACTCCAAAGAAATGAATCCACCCTCTTCCTGCCCACTGGCTTATTCACAGAAGCAGTTCTCCAAGGAGAATAAGGATGAATGGCAGCAGACTCCATTTTTGAGAATATGCTAGTTCAAAAAAAGACTCGGTTGATACCACAATGCTCTAAAGTACGTAATAATAATCACAGCCACCAGTTTTGAAGGTTTACTGGTATTGATCCAAAGCATAGATACAAAGATTATTGCCCAAACCCTGATTTACAAATAAAGTTTTATTAGCATATAGCCCTGGAGAGAGGTCAACTGTTGCTATAGGAAGCTATGGCCTAAAAACCTTGAAACTTGAGAAGAGCCTTTCAAGTTCCAAGCAAGACATGTATACGTGTGTGTGTGTGTGTTTGTATATATGCATATACACATATACACTTTTCTACATATACAAAACAGAAGAGAAATGCACTTTCTTCCCCATATGAATAATATCATGTCTTCACAAGATCGTTTTCAATAGAAACAAAATCAAGTTTCTCCTTTTCTCTCCTGCAATAATGAGAATATATATATATATATATGGAGAGAGAGAGAGAGAGAGAGAGAGAGAGAGAGAGAGAGAGAGAGAGAGAGAGAGAGAGAGAGAGTCTTCAGTTGTGTATCCCCTGAAGGGTCCAATGGAGAGTTATAAAACTCTGGTCACACAGATGATAAAGGTTAAACTCTATGTGTTTTGGGTCTGGAAACATAGCTCAGTGGTAAAAGCACTTGTTGCTTTTGCAAAGGACTTGGGTTTGTCTTTCAGCACCCACAAGGTGGTTCACAGCCATCTGGAACTCCAAATTTCACGGGATCTGATCCCATCTTTTGACCTTTCCAGGTACCAAGCATGAACATGGGTATACATAAACACATGTGCAGGCAAAATACACATACAGATAAAATAACTAAATAATAAAACTATTAGACTCCATGGGTCTCAAACAAAAATAAACTGTTTGAAAGGGAGTTGTAGGGCAAAAGGGTTAACAAGATTGGGAAGGAGACCAGAGAGGGTGGGGGATTACAGGAATAAGAGTATACTCTAGACATGTGTGAAGTTATCAAAAGATAAATTCGATTAACAGTTTAAAATGAAAAAATATATATTATGATATTGTAACAAAAATACATCACTATGGATGGCAACAATAAAAATATTCACCATCTGTCCCTTAGCTAAAAACACTTGCCAAAATCTCATCTAGACTTTCTAAAGAGAGCTTACTGTTTCCACAGACGATCCAGGTTTGGTTCCTATCACCTGCATGGGGGGGGGGCTCGTGGCCTCCTGTAACTCCAGTTGCAGATCTGACACCGACTTCTGGGCTCTATGGGTACCTGCATAAACATGGAGCACATAAACTCATGCAGGTACATGCACATGAAAAATACTAAATATTTTCTTTAACCTTCAACAACACCAAGAGATTGAAAGAAGCTATTGCCATCCCTGTTCTACAAATGGTGAAACAAATTCAGAGTGTTCTGAAATTCCTCCAAGGAAAGGAAGGACTTGGACCACTTCTTACAGGTTGTAGAATTTGTACCCTTACTGAATCTGCAGTGCTTTCGCTCCAAAGCTACTATACCTTGGCCCTTCCTCCCTTCCAGGTAATATCTGCTGCCAGATATTCTCTTAATTCAGGCTGGGGAACCAGGATGGGAGCCTCCACCATGTGGGTTGGTAGGTAATGAGTGGAATCAAGAGGAGTTAGAGGGAGGGAGGGTCCTTCTGTATTCCGTGTTGTACAAATACCAGCCCGCAGATCCTACCAGATCTTATCCATGACATGAGAGCTTTTCTGCCCAAACTTTGTATTTCCTTTCTCCTGATCTCTGAAAATCTGATTAACTTAGGAAAATAATTCAAGGGTATCCCCATTGTTTCTATGCTACAAAACACACTGGCATGCTCTTTGCCTCTGGTAAGGACCTTATTGGTGAATCATAAGAAGAGTGAGGGCATCACCAAAATTCAAGTAACTTTATTATTGAAGACCTACTAAATACCATATTAAGAGACACATGTATGGTAGACTATACAATGCACTCACCCAAATATTCAGTGACAAGCTGCCAATGCTTCAAAGGTCTATACCTTCATGACCTTATAGGTCTTATCTCCCAATTCTATTAACCTACAACTTTAGGGATTTAGTTTCTAGCACATGAAATTCTGAGGGACACAGTCAAACCATGGCACAAGACCCTGTTGAAAACTTATATTTGAATTCACTGTATTACACTGATGCAAATAAGCCCAATAATCCATGAGGACCTATGGCTTACACCTTGACTTATCTGAGAGGATCAGTCATTTCAGGAAGATTAGAATGACAGGAACTGTGTATGGGTTCGTTCTGATTTTTACCACTCCTCCTGTCATTAATAGAAAGATTCTCATGCTACAGATAAGGAAACTCACTAAGGCCACAGAGCTGATGGTGGATAGGGGAAGAAGGTGGTGACTCCATTTTAAAACAGTAATGCTATAACTAAAAATTCTACCTGATTCTCGACCTGGGTGCCCCCTTCCCATTTTATCTCTGTTCCTGTTCCTTGGACTTCTTAAGTGCTTTTGCTTTCCCTGGTTAGAAAATCCTCCTCAGTCAAGCTTCTAGAACTACATTCCTTGGCTGGTGTCTCCTCCTTGCATCTACAAAGTTACCAACATAGCATCTTGCTCCTTTTGCAAGTACACACATTTGTGAACGCACATTCTGGGCTGCCATCACTCTGTGTAGACTTTTAATCCCATCTGTAAAATTCCTCTTAACGTGTGTCCTGTGGGTTCCAGTGGTTAGGACATAGCTGTTAGGACAGAGATAGGACAGAGAGCCCTGCACAGCTTAGGTCTCCAGTTTGGCACTTAGTTGGTCTTTATTAATGATTGGTTGAGATTTTGTGTATTTGGTGGGTGTCACAGATAATATACTCCCATCTGGAGATGACTTCATGGAAAAAGAAAGTAAATAACTTCACTGTAATCTATCATAATCCAATATTAATGAACATACCCCTCAGGTTAATTTCCAGTGGATGGAAGTAATTAACCTGGAAGGCCCCACAAAGGAGGAGAGCTGAGTTATGAAAAAAAACATGATTAGAAATCCTGCAAGTGACCTCATCATTGAGAGATAGTCCTAGAAGTGGGAACATCAGTTCAAAGCAACGTCTTTTACAGAGCCCACTTAGAAAGCAGAAGGTACCAGGGGTAGAACATAGGTGTGAAGCCAGGAAAATCAAACTCACTGAGTCCCAGGAGATGCTGTGAGTTCATTCTGCAGATAATGAACAACCATTAAGGGGTTAGCATCAGGGAATGACCAAACCAGAACCATATGGCAGAAAGGCCATTCTGGTGGCAGCAAGGGGGCTGTTCTTCAAAAGCTCAGCCCAACTGACTTATCTTGTGGTGCAGTGGAGGTTTGCATAGGTATCTGTTCAGCATCTCTTATATGCACCGTCCTTGAACTGCTGGAAAGAAGAGGGAAAAGATGCTCTGTTCCAAGCAGATGCCCCTGTGGTCTGAGCTGGAGGTACAGCTATGCAGAGGTAATCAGAATGCCAGATGCTATTTCAATGCTTTTTAAGTGGAGAAGGGTGCAGGAGCGAAAGGGCAAGAGATCACCTACCCAGCATGCCTGGAAGGCACCTTGACTCCTTCAAGGCAAATTGGGTCTGTTCTTTGCTCAGTAGTTCTGAAACTAGAAACTGTGCTGGTGGTCATCATCTGCCTTTGTGATGGACATCTATCTCTAGGAGAGTTAGCAGGACTCAGAAGCATTAGCCTGTTCAATCCTTCAGTTGTCTGAGATCAGAGGATCATTGGTTAATGTAAACAGACAGCCTTGGATTCTCCTGTCTTGCCAAGGGATGGAAATGACAGCAAAGAAAACAGAGACAGTTCTGTCACTAACCATGCATCCAGCACTCCCTTTACCTAAATTGCCTTTAATCTTTAACATTAGTATTAGTATTTTTTCCATCTCTGTAACAAACAAAAGAAGAACACCTTTCACAAACATCTTCAAGGAGTAAGGATTTGTTTTGGTCCCAGTTCCTGAAGGTCCAGCCCTTCCCAGGAGGGAAGGCATAGTGGATAGGTTCACCCACAGCATGTCAGTGCCAAGGCAAGACACCTTCTATTTTGTCCCTCTTTTATTTCTAGGCCCCAGTGCACGGAGTGGTGCCACTCATATCCTAAGTGGATGTTTCCTGTCAGTCAGTGTGCTCACCATAAATGTATGAGCTAGACATTTGGCTCAGTGAAGCTTGTCTATCTCAAATATACAAGGCCCTGGGTTTGACCTCCAGCACCATAAAATTAATGAAAAGTGAGATACTTTTAAAAAAAACTCATTGTATATCATAATGCAGGTTGCACCTATTTACATGTATAAGCATTTTTAATTACATTTTTTAGTTAAATTAAAACCAATCTTATTTTACATAACAATCCTAGTTCCCTCTCTCTTCTGTCCTCCCACCCCCCACCATCTCCCTATCTCACCCCCCATTCCACTCCTCAGAGAGGGTGAGGTCTCCCATGGGGAGATCATCAAAGTCTGTCACATTTTTGGAACAGGACCAAGGCCCTGTATCTAGGCTGAGAGAGTATCCCTCCACAGGGAATGGGCTCCAAAGACCTGTACAAGCACTAGGGACAAATACTGGTTCCACTGCCAGTGGCTGCATAGACTGCCCAAGCCCCCTACCTGACACCCATGTACAGGGGACCTGGTTCAGTCTTATGCAGGTTCCCCAGTTGTCAGTCTGAGCCAGCAATTCCACTCTTAGGCATACACCCAATGGATGCACATTCATACGCAAGGACATCTGTGCTAGTGGCTGCATAGACTGCCCAAGCCCCCTACCTGACACCCATGTACAGGGGACCTGGTTCAGTCTTATGCAGGTTCCCCAGTTGTCAGTCTGAGCCAGCAATTCCACTCTTAGGCATACACCCAATGGATGCACATTCATACGCAAGGACATCTGTGCTAGTGGCTGCATAGACTGCCCAAGCCCCCTACCTGACACCCATGTACAGGGGACCTGGTTCAGTCTTATGCAGGTTCCCCAGTTGTCAGTCTGAGCCAGCAATTCCACTCTTAGGCATACACCCAATGGATGCACATTCATACGCAAGGACATCTGTTCCACTATGTTCATAGCAGCATTGTTTGTAATAACCAGAATCTGGAAGCAACCTAGATGCCCCTCAACTGAAGAATGAATAAAGAAAATGTGGTACATTTACACAGTGGAGTACTACTCAGTGGAAAAAAAATGAAATCTTGATATTCACAGGCAAATGGGTGGTACTAGAAGAAACCATCCTGAATGAGGTAACCCAGACACGGAAAGGCAACATGGTATGCACTCACTCATAAGTGGATATTAGACATAGAGCATAGGATAACCAGACTACAATCCCCAACCCCAGAGAAGTATAGGCATTTTATAATGCTATACTCTACTAATATTTCTTGCCAGCATTTTCTACTCCAGTCTTTTATACTTTATTTTCTTTGTATGTCTATGGCTTGTCAAACATGTTGGTCATTGTACACTAAATTGATTTAGTTGAAGAGTTAGAGACAGTATGGCCATCTCCACTGTTTTATGAAAGCAACTAAGGATTAAGTGACATGCCCAAAGCAATACAAATTCTAGTATAGCAAAATTCACCCTCTTTACCTTGTATTCCTCTGAACTGCAAGTCACAGGGCCACTACAGGGAGGAAGGATGCCTCAGGACATCTAAAAAGAATGGCCATGACTGTAGCAGTGTTGTTTTTTTTTTTTAATGCTAATACCTGGCGTGTGATATTTGATCACACTGTGACACTCTGAGACTGGTAAATAAAGTTTACCTTGAATCAGGGGGCAGAGCCCAGAACTAGCCACAGAGAGGCCAGAAATTTGGATAGAGAAGACACACAGAGAGGAAAGGGTGGAGACTTGGATTCGGCTCTTCTTTTTGGTTTGGGGATGAGGAAAGAGACTGATCTCTTGCTAGGTATCTAGCCAACAATCAAGGTCAACTCCTTGCTACTTGGGTTCTCTGATCTAGCAGGCTTTCACCCGCACATCTGACTTCTGCATCTTTGTTGGTAAATAAAACAATAGAGACTTAGTTTATTTTTTATTATTTATTTATTTATTTTTGGTTTTTCGAGACAGGGTTTCTTTGTATTGTTTTGGAGGCTGTCCTGGAACTAGGTCTGTAGACCAGGCTGGCCTCGAACTCACAGAGATCCGCCTGCCTCTGCCTCCCTGGTGCCGGGATTAAAGGCGTGCACCATGAGACTTAGTTTAAACCTACATATCACAGCTGCGGCAGAGCTGGTGCCAGGCCTCCGTCTGAGTAGCTGTCGGGACACTGACTGTGGGGCCTCACACGACAATTAAAATATCAGTAGATTCATGTGCAGCCATCAAGCTGACAGAAAAACAAAAAAGATCTTTTCCCTACATATTTAAAAGTGACTTCAGTATGAGGCAAAATTTTACATGCCATTATTATAACATTACATTTTTGTATTTCTCTTATTTTTAGCTGTGTATATGTTAATGTGCATTTAAGTACAAGTGCACATTGAGGCCAGAAGACAGCATTGGATCTCATTAAACTGAATTTACAGACTGCTGTGAGATGCCCCAACTTGGAGCCTTTATTCTATTCCCTCTCGCCTTCACCTTTTTCATCTCACAGCACGTCTCTGGTACTTTAACTCAACAAAAAGGTAACTTCCAAGATTTGAGACACACAAAATTCCAAGAGATGCATAGTTGTTAGGGGAGGAAACACAAATTTGACCATATTCCACATCTCTTTCTCTGTTATGAGAGACTTTTTAAAACTTTCATAATTTTTAGTTTCTTTTTTAAAACAATCTTTTTAATTTTAGATACAAATCCCAGTACCCCTCCCTCCCCTCCTCCCACTTCCCCACCTCCCATTTATTCAAGAGGGAATTTCTTAAGAATATATAGGGAAGAGCCAGATGTTAAGAGGCTGGACTCCAAAGTCGCAGGATCAGGTCTCAGTCCTGGCTCCAGTGTGTAGCTGTGGTGTGATTATGGGCTCATCTTTAACCTCTCTAAGCCACAGCATCTTAGAGATCCCGGTGTCATTTATTTCGGGTAAGTATCAGAATTATAGTAGCTTCTTCCTGGAGTACTGGACTGCAATACCAATAGTATCCCAGGCACAGTTTCCCTTTCTTAGGATTGTTGTGAGACTGAAAGAAAGGCTCCTAGGAGTATCTGTGGCAGAATAGTAGTAGAAGTAATGTGACCCCTTCTTGCTAATTCTTGATTACTGCCTGAGGGCTTCGTTGTGCTTTAGACAGTGTGGCAAGAAGGCTCAGTAGATAAAAATGGGTTCCAGCACAGCCTATGGAACCTTTGTAAAGGAATGAGAAAATAAAATTGTCCTCTGACTCCACACGTGCTATGACATTCACATCAAGACACACACACACACACACACACACACACACACACACACACACACACACACACACACACACCACAGAAATTAGTTAACTAAGACTCCAGAAGTCTGGGGAGCTCAGAACAAACTACATCTCACCCCAGATGGTCCCAGACCTGAAGTGGATGATACCCCAAGTCATCTCACAGCTGGTGGGGAGAGATTAGGGCACTGAGGACAGCACATACTGTATCTAGGTTGAGACTCACTCCACGCCATCCTCCATTCATTTGTTCTCTTCATCCATTATTAAACCTCATCACTCATGAAGCAAAGCCCCTTTCATTCTTTAAGCCTTCTAAACTGAAGGAAGTTTTTAAGTTGATGTTTAAAAGTTGGTGTACAAAGCAATGGGTTTCATCACGACATTTTCATACATGTATATCATTTCACTTCACTTACATTCACCCTCCCTCTGTTTCCTCCATGCCTTGTTGGTTCCTTTGCTTGAGAGAAAGTATACAATCTTTGCATTTCTGAGTAGGGCTTGTTTCATTTAGCATCATGACTTCCAATTCCATGTACTTTCCTGCAAGTGACATGATTTCTTAGTTCTTACTGAATGAATTAAACTCCATTGTGCGTATATAATTGCCTTTATCTTTTCATCTGTTGATGGTCATCTAGGCTCAGTCCTTACCTTGGCTATTTCGTCTATCACCACAATAAACATAGATATTCAAGAATCTCTGTAAGGTGCTGAGTGAAGAATCAGGTGTATTCCCAAGAAGAGCATCATATGGTGCTCCTGCTTTTAGGTCTTTTAGGAACCACCATACTGATCGCCATCGGGGCAACACCAATGTATACTCTTACCATCAATATGCAAGTATTCCTTTCAAGGAAAATCTTTTGTCTTCAGTCTCTCACTTTGAAATAACAACTTTGTCAAGCTTGAAGGCCTTCACTCCTATGCTTCAACACATCACAATCATGAGGTCAGACTACTCTCACCAGCCAGCCTTCAGGGCAGAGAAAGGCCCGAGCTGGCATGGCAATTCCTCTATATACAAGATTTCAGGATGTGAGACCTCATGAGAAAAAGTGGACTCCAGGACAAGTTCTCACACTCTAATCTTAGTTCTAACATATGTTCTGTGTCCTGGAGTGAGGAGGGATTTGTGTGTGTGTGTGTGTGTGTCTGTCTGTCTGTCTGTCTGCCTGTCTGTCTGCTTATGTAATTTGATACTGCTAAAAGCCAAAACCCCATACTTCCAAAGACTTTTCATTTATTCTTACTGTTTGTGATTGTTTCATGCGGTGGACTTGGGATTTGATATAAAGTTTGCTGAATACCGGGACCTAGTCTCTGCTTGTATCTGTGAACTTTGCCATAGATGCGTGCCACCTCTACTATTGTTTTGAAAACAAAGCTATTTACTTTATTTACTTTTCCCGATTTTGAGACAGAGTGTCATGTATGCAGGCTAGCCTCAAACTGACTACATACCCAAGCATGACCTTGAGCTACTGATTCTCCAGCCACTACCTCCAGAGTGCTAGGATTACAGGTGTGCACCACTACTTCCCAGTTATACAGTAGTAGGGATCAAATCCAGGGCCTTGTGCATATTACATAAGCCCTCTACCAACTGGGCTCCATCCTCTACCCCCACAAATGCATTTATTCTTAAATGAAAATATATTTCACTACAAAATAAAACCAGCGCCACTTGCACCAAAAGAAGACAAAATGAGAAATAAAACAGTACCATAAAAACTTAACAGTTATTGCTGCCCACTAGTATGAGTTCCATTAATCAAAAAACTAGACAGAGTTCTCAACTGGGGAATTCACGTAGAGTTCAATGAAGATTCCGTTAACAAAGCTGTGAAAAAGGCTAGAGGACCCTAACGAGGAGCTGGCAACAGCAAGAGCAATTATCTACAAGGCTAGTCTTGGCAGATTTAGCAAATGAAAATATCAGATGTCTAGCTACCAGAAAAAATAATTTTACATATAATTGTCTTCCATATACAATGTGGAACCTAGTTATATTAAAAAGACCGGTAATTTATTTGAAATTCAAAGTTAACTGGTTGTTCAATGTGTTTCTGACAACACTTACCCGGGTAGAAGAGAATAGGGTAGAGAGAGCAGGGCTGCCTCCTGGATGTTATAGCCTTCCTTAGGAGCCAGTTAGAACCTCACTGGACAGGGTGTAAGCTGGTAACAAGCATCTTGAACTTTCTCTTCCTCAGATTTGACAACTATCTGTTGGTTTTTCTAATTATTTGGACAATCCTGAAACTAGCAGCTAAGTGTGCCTATTGGCACATTCCAATGGTTTCCCTGGAAACTGGGCTCCTGAGGACACTGACCAGGATGAAAAGAAATGAGTTTTACCTTGAGGGCAAATAGAAGATGCCCCCAAGCACCTACTGAAGACTTAGGGCTGAAGCCTCATCTTTCCCTGTTCAGAGTTGCTAGCTGCCAACTTGATACTTTATCCTTCACTTAGTCAGAAGGTACAGGGAAAAAAATGGAAGTATCTCGATAATGAAATGTCACCTAATGCCAAAATGAAGCACCATCTAAAGCATCACTTTCAAATTTATGTGCACCACACTTTGGGAAACTTATTTCAAGGTAAATTGACATCAGGGGTGGGTTAGGACCAAGAGATAATAGGGATTTACCTTGGATGCAAAACTCAAAATGTCCATTTCCAACCTCAGAAATGGACTGATTTATTAGTTTTTAATGCAAAAAGAAATCTATTATTGAATTGTCAGTATTCTCTATCAAGACAGGACCTGCCTCTGCATTTGTACAGCCCAGCCTCCCCTTCTTCTTCTGACATGGTCCTATCACATGATGAATCTCACATTTGTTGAATAGTCACTAATTACCAAAATACTACTTTTTTCTATTTATTATATTTGCATTTCCCAACAATTCTTGAGGGGACTAGAAGAGAAAAAAGTCAGTCCTAGTGTAGTTACTTAAAACCAAAGCGGGCTAAGTTAAATCCCGTGTCTGTCTTATTGTAGTATATAACCCCAAGAAATTTGCAAAGTTATCTTTCTGTAGAATCCATGCCTACATCTGTCCCCATTGCCATATGTGTTTTTCTGCCACCCAGCAGAAATTAATATCTGCTACTTAGTAAGAAAAACCAGCCAAACTTATTTTTGATGATGGATGTCTAAACAGCAGAAGCAGGATCTTGGTAGCATTCTCCCTTTGTCTCAGTTTATGGCAGACAAAGAAAGTCAGTGAGGGACAAGTCATATCTTCAAGCACGAAGCCAGAGAGACTGGGTTGACTACCTCAGATTTTTATAAGAACCTTTAGAGAGAACTAATCATGTTCCCATGAGATATATCTTAATCCTTTTGGGCCATGAAAGGAAACATCTCCTATTGCCCAAAAGATATTTTACTTTATATAGCCTGTCCTCTTCTCATTATGACACCTGGGGACAAAGCTGGAAGGGTTAAGGATATCCAAACCACAGCATCAGACTGTTCCTGCTGAAAGGTCACTTGGAATATGGGAGGAGAAAGTCTCCTCCTGCAAGCTCTTCCTTTGCTCTTCATCACAAGCCACATTGACTGTTGACTTATTTCAATTTTTATCCGTGAAAGAACAAACTATAATGAAGTCTTCTATTGCTGTGAAGAGATACCATGACCATGGGAACTCTCATAAAGGAAAATATGTAATTGGGGCTGGCTTACAGTTTCAGGTTTAGTCCATTATTGTCATGGCAGGAAGCATGGCTGCTTGTGGGCAGATATGGTGCTGGATAGGTAGTTGAGAATTCTACACTTGGATCTACAGGCAGCAGAAGAGACATTGGGCCTGGCTTCAGCATTTGAAAGCCCAAAGCCCACCTCCAGTGACACACTTCCTCTAACAAGGTCACACCTACCCCAACACGGCCACAATTCCTAATCTCTGTCAAGTGGTGCCATTCCCTAATGACTAAGCAGTCAAATTTATGAGTCTATGGGTGGCATTCCTACCCAAAGACCACAGAATGTCTACAGAGTCAAGGAAAAGGAGGAATGGGACAACACTTTAGAAACCAACCAAGATAAAATGGGGCTAGGACTATAGACTTCTTATTCACACCTTGGCTTCCTTCCAAACACTGTCAGAGGGTTATGTTTTTTCTTTTTTTTTAGTTTTTTTAATTGTTAGCCAAGTCACTAATAAAATTCAAAAGCTCTTTGATCATCAATCTAATTAATTCACTTCACTGCTCCTCTTGACTTTTTCCTCTCTTTTCTATGCATTTGAAATAAATTTCCCCCCCTAACCAAGAGGTAAAATTGAATTGTGTGAATCACAAAACATGCTGTCCTAGTTAGCATTAACTGTCAGCTTGACACAGCCTAGACTCACTTGAAAAAGAGTTTCAATTGAGTAACTATCTTTATCATGTTGGTCCGTGGGCACATCTGTGGGGGATTGTCTTAACTGTTGACACAAAAGGGCACGGCCTCCTGTGGATTGTACTAGGCAGGCGGTCCCAGGCTGTATAAGAAAGCTAATTAGCCATGAGTAAGCCAGAAAGCAATGTTCTTCCATGATTTCTGCTTGAGTTCCTGCTATTGGTTCTTTTTCCTCTAGGCACTTGCCTTCCAGAGACAGGAAGAAAGTAAGATTTCTGACTTTTCTGCTATTGGACTGAAAAGAGTGTTGTATGTCGGCCTCCCCCCATGAGAGACCACACTAGGAAGTTCAGCTGGTTCTTACCTAGTCGACAAGGGCCCAGGGCTCCTCTGGGGTGGAGGGCTAGAAGCAGCAGACTAGTCCTTAGAGGGGCATGAAAAGTCACCATGCCTACACAGCCTTCCCACCCCCTGTTGCCTGCTGCCACTCTCTCCTCCTCTGTTGGGGATTTCATCTTACAAAACAACTCCAATACCAGCAAAGTAGTTATACTCTAGTTGAAAACATGTGCATGTTTAATGCTCTTTGGAAGGATTTCTCATCCTCTGGATCCCACACAGTAAAGAGGCAGCTGGGGACAAGAAGGAGAATATTAGGATATGGTCACTAGAAAGACTTGGGTCCAAGGCTCTAGGGACGAATCCTTCAGAGATGAACTATGACCTGGAACTGTAAGCCAAGTAAAGCCTTCCCTCCCCCAAGTTGCCTTGTTTGAGTGTTTTCATCACAGCAGCAAAAAGAAAACTAGAACACATGCCAAACAAATATTCGTGATGGCTTCATCTGCTTGTTCAAAGACATTCCTGTGTATTTACAGACTCATAGGCAGATTATGCTTTGAATTCCCTGTACTTCCTGAATTTGAATAGAAGGATCAAAACATACGAAAGGTAGGTATTTTAACTGTCTGAAGGAGAGTGATTTCTGTGACCAATGACTTATTGCAGATCTCAGTATTTCTAAGAAGTGCTGCCCTTTAGAAAAGATAGAGGAGGTATTTGGGAGCCAGGTATAGAGTCCAGTTTTGTCATGGAGCTGCTGCATTGTGGTCTTAGGCAAGAGACTCAGTCTGTCTGAATCTTACACTCATCAAGTTGGAATGAAACCTTCCTGACATCCGTGCCCAATGCATGCAGATTAATGTTGCTGTTCCCTAAACAGTACAGTATAGCATTTATACTGCATTAGGTACCAGATGTCATCTAGAGATGATTGGGAGCTTATGGGAAGATGTGCCCAGGTTATATACAAATACCATACCATTTTATATGAGGATCTTGGCCATCCGAGAATTTCAGTAGCCCAGGGAAACTTTGAAATCAATTTTACACAGATACTGAGGGAGGACTGTGCAAAACAAAAAAAATGGGGGTGTGTGGAATAGAGAGATGGCTCAGCAGTTTGGGGCTTGCTGCTCTTGTACAAGACCTCAATTCAGGACTCAGCACCCATATCAGATGGTTACTACCTTTTGCAATTCTAGCTCCAGGACATACAACACTCTCTTCTGACCTCAATAGTCATCTAGTCATCTGCACTCATGTTTAGTACACACACACACACACACACACACACACACACACACACACACCACATTTTTTTCAAAAAAGAAAAAAGAAAACCTGTACCATCATTATGACATTAAACTTAATAGTGGGGCCCCCTCCTACTTCTGAAAGTCTCAGATACCCCCAAAGTTCAAATTTGTCATCTGGGATCCTCCTGGGTTTTGAGAGACTCTGAAAGGAGGAGTTCTCCCGATGTTTAGATACATATCTCAAGCACAAGGGATCTGCCAAGGCTGAGGATCATGGAGCATGGGTCTCAATTTTATTAAGAGCTCCCTCCCACAGCCGAAGTCTGTCAGCCCTGAGAACACTGAGGACTGAATAAGGTCTCCAGTCACTCATGCAAATCGTGAGCCCGACTTTCTCAGTTTGGGACATGTTCTCAATGGCCAGCCATGAGCTGATTGTGTCTGTTCTTCAGCCCCCGCCATTCCAACCTAAGAACCCTTCCTTCCCCCTGGAAACATTTTCCACCACAATGGAAAGATTCAGGCCAATGATCCTAAATTCACAGCCCACTGGTGTGATTTATTCTGCCTTAATATGATAATTGCATTAGTTGTCAAGAGTTAATGTCTAAGGCAGAATAAACCGTGGCACACGCACATTTGTGTTACTAGGCAGCTACAAAAGAAATTTTTAAAAAATCTCTTTGAGGTGATTAGGGAACACTTTCCAGCAGATATTGTTGTATGGAAAAGCAAAGCACAAAAAAGGTAGGCACAGAATGCTACCTCTTATGGCAGACGAGGAGAATAAAGAAAACACAGCTACACACATGCTAATCTTTTCAGAAACACAGTGGGAGCGCATGAAGCAACAAAGTTGGCTATTCACAAAGGGTGAGTGGGAAGAGGAGGGTGGAGGATGCAGAGAATGGAGAACACTCATCTAGTATACCTTTTGTATAGTTTTATCTTCTGGGGGTACAGTGATGCTCCACATATTAAAAATAGCATTAAAATTGTCACAGACAAGAAGAGAAGAGTGGTGTAATTGTTAGCTTAACATCACTTACTTTCCTTACACAGGGTCAAGGTGAGATGATTTGACATGTGTTAAACTGCTTTATATTTTGAGTCAAAATGTTTCTTGCAACTCATGCTTATGCACAGGGCTAACAGTTCCCTGTTCTAGTTTTATTTACGTTGCTGTGATAAAATTATCCTGACTAAAAGCAATGTGAAGGAGAAGTTTCAGCTTGCAGTTCTAGCTTTCAGCCCATTATTGTGGGAAGTCAAGGCAGGAGGTCAAACTACTGGTCATAGCACCTTGACTCCAAGACAAGAACAGAGAGAAATGCAAGCATGCATGCTCACTTGCTTGATTTTACTCAGCTCAGTTTCCCCATTCTTACACAGTTCAGAAATTCCTGCCTAGGGAATGAAGTTGCCAACAGTGGGCTGGATCTCCCCACATCAGTTTGCTTAATTAATACAACCCTCCATAGACATGCCCACAGGCCACCCCAATATAGACATTCCTCATTGAGAATTCCATCCCAGGTGATTCTAGGATGTGTCAAACTGACAACACTTGTACCCCATTTTCTTCTGTTTGGCAGCAATTCTATGGCAAGGTAGATCCTTTCATCTAAATCTTTTAGATCATAACATATCACTACCTATTATGAACTGATCAGTAATAATACTTTCCCCTTTGCAAATATTCTCTAG
This sequence comes from Mesocricetus auratus, assembly GCF_017639785.1. Classification (NCBI taxonomy): domain Eukaryota; kingdom Metazoa; phylum Chordata; class Mammalia; order Rodentia; family Cricetidae; genus Mesocricetus; species Mesocricetus auratus. The sequence continues at coordinate 9,665,110 of NW_024429183.1, read as the reverse complement.
TCCCTCCCTCTTTAGCTCTTGGTATCTTTAAATCTTTGGTCTCTCTATCCTAAAGGAAAAAGGAGAGATACTTTTCATTCATTCATTTCACCTAAGTGAGGTAAACCCACTAGAAGAGAGACATAGGTTCACCTTGGATGCTGAACTCTACCCTGCCTAGGTTAAGTCCCTTCCCCACACCATGCTACCCAAGAGAGTTTGTACTTTTCTCCACCTTGTATCCTATTGCTAAGACACTATTATTATTATTATTATTATTATTATTATTATTATTTTGGTTTTTGAGACAGGGTTTCTCTGTGGCTTTGGAGGCTGTCCTGGAACTCGCTCTGTAGACCAGGCTGGCCTTGAACTCACAGAGAAAGACACTATTATTATACTATTTTTATTATAGCATTATTCAAGGAAGAGGGGCAAGGCAGAAATAATCTCAGCCCGTGTGTCCATGGTCGTTGGTACTTCAAATCAGGCAAACTAAACACTTATGCCTCTGCCCTCCGAAAAGAGCTGTTGGCTTTTGAAAACCAGTTGAGGACAGAAGTCTGGTCAATGAAAAGCAGGGGTAGAAGAGTCCTCCTGAAGCTCCTTTGGGACCCAGTTGTCAGCTGGTGTGTTGAGAATCACACAACTGTTGAAAGCCACTGAGCTGGGTTAAACTCAAGCTCTCCACTGTCTAGAAGCACACAAGCCTTCATCTGCTCAGCCTCTCACAAGCAGGAGCTGTATCAATATGAACTTATGTATAATACAGGACACGACAGTGACAGCTGTGAAAGTGCATATAAAAACATTGCACACTTTGTAACTATTTGGTTATTTACTGAAAATCACTTGGAGCCAGCAAGATGGCCTGATGACTTGAGCTCAATTCCTGCAAGCTGCCCTCTGACCACCAGACATACACCGTGTCATGTATATACCCACGTACATACACACCACATAGGCACATACAAATAAACATAATCTTTAAATACCACCTGCTTTTTTAATCAACATAGCTAGAAACAGAAGAATTGTGCAGGTTTTTCCCCTTAAAACATGATCATTTGAAAACACTTATATTTAAATTGGAGAAAACTGAGAAAACACACAAAAAGCATAAAGAAAATGAACCAGGATTTCAAAAAATAAAATAAAATAGCTGCAAATAAGTAGCACAAATATCTTGATTTTTTTCAAATTGTTTAAATGCTCAGTACATCTGCACGCATGGCCTGGTAGAGAAGATCTTATTATTAAACTTGTGGGTTTCTTTTTTTAATCTTCTTCCACTGATAATGTTTTCAAAGGCCCCATGGTTTTTAAAATGTAAGGACACACACAAAACCAAAGCTCTTATTCCTAGTCTATGCTTTGACAAATTTTAATTAATACTGCAACGAAGCTACCTGGAGCTGAAATGTGTGTGCACACCTTAAATTACCTCCTCAGAATAAATAGCATTCTCGTTACTGTGACAAAAGTTCTGTCTTTTTCAGGCTTTGGTTTCATTTGCTCAAATTTCCTTCCCAAAATGTTTTCATCACGACACTCCCAAAAATATGCTACTATTTCATGGGTTCCTAATCCACACACAAACCAAATACCACTCCCCCTTCAAGCTTAACAGCAAAAGAAGAAAAAGTCGAACTTAAATTTTCATGTGTTTGAGCCCACTCCTCTGATGTGTCATGCTCAGGACAGTCTTACGTGGCTGCCCTCTTTCAGTGTTTGTTCTGGGCCTTTTGCAGGTATTCGGGTGGTGATGTTTAATCTTGGCTATCAGCTGGATACACTCGGGAAGAGGAACCCTCAGCTGAAGATGTGCCTCCATCAGGTTGGTCTGTGGCCATCTTTGTGAGGCATCTCTTGATGGCTAATTTGCTTGGGAGGGTCCAGCTCACTGCTGGTAGTGCCATCCCTACCCACTGGCCTGGGCTGTGTAAAAACATATAGCTGATCGAGCCAGAGGGAACAAACCAGTAAGCAGCATTCCTCCATAATTTCTGCTCCAAACTCCTGCCTTGGCTTCCCTCAATGATGGTCCATAAGCTGTAAAGCTAAACAAAACCCTGGCACCCCCCAAGTTGCTTCACCATGGTGCTTATCACAGCAGCAAAATCCAAACTGGGTCAGGATGGACACACTTGAGATTTGTGTGACTGAAAAAGACTCACAGTTCCGAGCATATGCCTCACTATGAAATCCCTCGTTAAGATTCCGAGGCCCAAAAATGCAGATGGAAAATAATGACGAACAGACTTTACAGCCCATCTGTTTCTAATAGGCTTCTTGTGGGAATACTTCTTCTATGATTAGAGAAAGGTCGGTCAAATAAATTTACCTGGGACACTGTGAATTTCTATAAAAATAATAAAATCTCCATTTCCCTCTCTGATTTTTTGACTTTAAATTTTTTGTTTATTTTTATTTTTTGAGCATTTCATACGTGAGTACTTAATTTATATAATTTTGGTCCCCTCCCCCTCTATCTCCTCCTGTGTCCCCCAACTATCTCACAAATTCATGACCTCATCTTCTTTAATTATTATTGTTACATATAGATGATAGATAGAGAGATAGGTAGATAGATAGTAGATAGATGATAGATATTAAAAAGACAACCTACTGAATCCATTTCGTGTTTCTCATATATGTATGTGTTTAGGGATGATTGCTTGGGATTGAGTAACCTATTAAGGAGCATGAAAACTAAATCTCCCTTTCCTTGAAGCTATTAATTGCTTGTAGATCTTCATCTAGGGGAGGGACCTCTGAGACATCTCTTACTCATATTGACATTTTTATTGGTGTCAATGTGCTGGCCTAGCTTAGGCTATTGATGTCACAGAAGCAGCATCTTTGTCATATATAGACGTTAGTGTCTTGTAGCACATGGCCTGAACCTTTGACTCTAACAATCTTTCTACCCCTTCTTCCATGATGTGCCTTGAGCCTTAGGTATTGTATTATAGATGTATCAGTTGAAGTTAGGCACCTCTATGCTCTTTGCATTTCGACAAGTTGTGACTTTCTGTAATGGTCTGTCTGCTACAGAAAGAAGCTTCCTTGCTGAATGTGAGAGCTTCACTTATCTATGAATATAGGGATGGGGATTTAGAACACAGTTGGTAATATACTGGTTTGGGAATGTGATAGTAGTGGGTTTTTGTCTAGGGTCCATTACCTCACCAGTCACAGGTGATTGGCTATGCTTGCAGTGTCAGGCATTAATTCCCTTCTGTTAAGCAGGCCTTGACCCCCTCTTACAAGAAGCTCTTCCCTGTGAGCCACAGTCAATGAAAATCGCTGCCCGAACAATCTTAACTAATATATGTCTGCTTTATTTACACAGCAAGGATGGTGGAAAGCCAAGATATTCTTGAATATTACCCTAGCATTCTTTCCTCTGTTAGACCTTGGTATTCATATAACTACTATTATCAGTCTGGTTGGTACTGCTGTAAGAAAAAAAATGTCTGGGTACTTTATCAATTAATTTAGTCCATAGACTCCTGGCTCAAAAATCCAATACTGAGGGTCCCCTTGACTGTGTCACCACACAACAGAAGTGGAAAGGGAAACACTAAAGAAACAGGTTAATAAGCAGTCTTGCTTTATAACATCTATCTCTAGTAAGAACTAGTTCCCAGGAGACCAGTATTGATTCTTGATGAGGCTGTGTCTCTCACCATCTGGTGCTGTCCAGTATTCTTGCCTCTTAGGAAGATTCAAGACCTCATCACTAGCATGCTGGGGCTCATGAGCCCAGCATATGAAGCTTTAGGGGAACACACTCAAACCATTTGTAAATCATAGTAAACTCCTGGTCCTTTTAGTTTAAAACCCCCTTGTCATTTCTTCAAATTTTTCTGCAGGGTCCCAGTTATCCCCAGGATTCTGTGAGCTTCCCAATATCATTTGTCTCAATAGAATGAATTTGTTGTTTAAGGCAGGGTCTTGTTTGGTTGCCCAGGCTGGCCTAAAATTTCAGCTGCTTCTATCTCCACCACATAAGTACTAAGATTACAGACGTGTGTCACCATGATCTGCTCTTCTTTTTTTTTCCTTTCTCTATTATAAGCCTACACCCATAATACATCTACAATTATATTGACAAGGAGAACAGCATCCTTGTCAATGTAAGTTCTTTAATGCACATTGAAGAAAAGACAGCATATTCAACAAATGCTACTGCCCAAACAAGATAGTTATGTGTAGAAGAAGCAAATTAGGTCCTTATCTCCCCCTGCATTTTAAAATTTATTTTCCATGTGTATATCTGCATGTGGACATGCCACCACACAGGTGTGGGGGGTCGGAGGACAACCCAAGGGTGTTGCTTCTCTTCTTGTTGGTCTTGGGGGTTGAACTGAAGTTATCAGGCCTAGCTTTTACCTGCTGAGCCATCTCACTGGTCCCCACCTTTTTCAATAGCTCCTTAATGTGTTGATGTTTAATTAAGAACCTCACTTGATTAAAATAAAAAGTTAAGATATTCTACTCTACTCACAGCTCAGAGCCTACCCCAATTGTCATCAGAGAGGCTGCTTCCAGAAGCTGGGAACAGATGAAAAGACCCACACTTAAACATTAGGCAGAGCTCTGGGAACCCCTCTGAAAAGAGGACAGATTGTAGGAGCCAGAGGGGTCAAGGTTACCAATAGAACACAGCCCACAGAATCAACTACGCTGGGCTCATAGAGGATCACAAAGACTGTAGTGCTGATCACAGAGCCTGTGCTAAGTCCTCTGCATACATGCTGTGTTTATTTAGCCTGGAGTTTTTGTGGGACTCCTAACAATGGGAGTAGGGGTGTACTGTATAAGAGAAAAATAAAAAGAAAAGTTAAAATAAAATGCTGTGCTTGAGTGAAAACTTAAGAACCTCATAGCTATAAAATAGGTCTTTTCTAGCAGGGAGGTGTAATTATCACAAGATCCAGCCATATGGATTTCAGAATAATTGGCCTCTTGGTAGTCAGCATATTTGCACTGTAAATCTTCATCTTGTTTGACCAAAGTATGTTATGCATCACATCAAGGTATCGTTATTTTGACTTACACTGTGTTTACTGCTTTGAAAATGTAATATTCAAGCATGTTTTGCTTCTTAGCACAATCTGTTAAGAGCTATAAGCATAAGAATATTACAGTTGGTTTGCGTCTGTACAAGTGCTACAGTGATAATAACAGTTTAAATCAATACACTCCAGCAAGTCCCATCCCATCCCAGCCTGCATTCACTGTACTCCTGGAGCTGCTGGCTTTGAACACCTGCTACTCTCTGCCTGAGGACTCTGGTGATGGGAATCCGCTTGTTCTACAAGGAAGGCAAGACTAGAGTTCTGAAAAATATCCTTCTCTTCAGAAAGCAATGTTGAACCCCTGATAGAGCAATGTTTCTCAACCTGTGGGCCATGAGCCCCTTGAGGTCCACCCATTCATAGTGGATATCAGATATTTACATTGTGATTCCTAACAGCAGCAAGATTACAGTTATGAAGTAGAATGGAATAATTGTGTGACTGGGGGTCACCACAGCATGAGGAACTGTATAAAAGGGTCACAGCATTAGGAAAGTTGAAAATCACTGTGAGGGAAATCATAAATTCCAGTTTCGTTAGTGACCATTTGGACAGTTCAAAAGCATGATCCACACTACCTTCTGGAGATCTCTAGAATAGTCAAGAACCAGTCACCCACTTGTTTGAAAATGTGCCTGTTCACTGTTTTCTTTAATGCCAGATCTGACTTCCCTACTCTACTACCAATGCTTCCTGGGGTCCACCCCAGTCAACTTGACCTCTAGTGTTAGTCCCAGTTTCTGCTTTAAGGGAAACTTAAGCCAAGATGGCTGCCCATCTGTCAACATTGCCCTTCACCTCTGCATTCTGCATGTCACAACCTACCTGTATTTGCTCACACACCTATCATACTGGTAGACTGACTTCCTAACCTGACAAGTGAAAGATACAGGAAGTTGTGGGAGAGCAATCACTACTCAAAGATGGAAGGTATAGAATGTTTGATGCATTAACTCTGGGTTACAGGGCCCCTAGTGGAACACAGGAGCAAATGGAATTTTTTATCCAGTGCAGGGGTTTGCATTGTCATCATTCTTTAATCCTTGGGTTTGCAATACCATTCCAAAAGAGCTTGTCATAGCAATCTGCACACTACTATAGACAAACAGTTCCTGGGACTCAAAAGGAAACCCAATATCACCAAATCCACACCTATTCTTGGAGTGCTGGTGGTATCAGTATCGAGAAATTCTGAAAGAGCAGCCTTGTCCCTTCTCCAGGAATCAGAAAAGTATTCCTCCCAGTAAATATACCCCAGTTGGAAAAATATTATTACATATTGAAGAAATGGGTGATGGTACAAACAAGGGTAATACAGAAGATTGAATCTGTAAGTTTATGTATTGAAAATCTCATCCTTGGGGTGATTGTATTGGGAGGTGGGTCTTTGGGGAAGAGATAAAGTGATCCTCAGGAGTGGGGATACTATTTGTAATGGTAGGCTTTTTATTGACAACTTGTCATAACCTAGAATGACCTGAAAAGACCCTGAGTTGAGGTAATGTCTAGATTGGGTTGATCAGTGGGCATGTCTTTGAGGGACTGTCTTTATCATTTGAGGCAGAGAAGATCCACCCTGAACACCAGCAGCACCATTTCTTCATGCACTGGACCCTGAACTGTATAATAGTGAAGAGAGCCAGCTGGGCAGAAACAACTGGAAAGCAAACATGTGTCAATTCCATTCATTCTTCTCTTGACTGAGGATGTGATGTAACTAGTTGCTTTGAGGTCATACCTTGATCTCTCCTCTGTGATGGACTGTGACCTGGAATTAAAAGTCGAATAAACCCGTTATCCCTTAGACTAGTTTTGTTCAGAATGTTTTATTAGAGCAGCACAAATGAAGCTAGTTCAGTATCCTTATAAGAGGTACCCACAATAGACCCCTCCAGCCTTCTACTACAGAAGGATGAAGCCAGGGGCCCCTACTATGAATCAGAAAGAGGCCTTCAACAAACATCGGATCTGCTGCCACTTTTATCATAGACTTCCAGCCCGCAGAACCATGATCTTTCTTATTTATAAAATAGGCCCACTCAGCTTATGTTGTTCTATAATCCCAAACTAAGGCAACAGCCAGAGTGACTCAGGCTGCCTGGAGCTGAGCATGCTTAGCAGTGAGCTTTGTGTAAGCATGGGAGTGTGCAAACTGTTGCAAGTGCCTTCTGTCCATCTCTGCTGCTCCTGGTCTAAGCATCACCCTTCCTCCATGTACCTCATCTAACAGCCTGTCTCACTTCCCCTGTGGGCACAATTGAATTAAATCCTAAAGATAAAATAATGACTTTGCTCTTGCAGGCCAAAGAGATGCACAGGCACACATGCTGAGGAGACTCACAGTCCATATCTGAAAGGCTGTCTCTATTCAGAAGGGAAGTGGCATATTAAATGAGAGTATGTCCTTTGATTTCTTGTCCTCTTTGAAAATATGAACATTTTCTAAAAACAATATTGTACAGGATGATTTAGCAGCCTTGCAACAGCAGCTTCAAATTTTTCAAGTGTCTTGAGTGAGAAGGAGCTTCGGAACTCATCCAAAGGACAAACAGTATTCCAGGATGGGAACACTCGCAGCCTGGCTTGTCTCATCCATAGCTATCATTTCCCATCAACAGCATTTCTGCAGAGGGCCTTTGTGCCAGGTCACTGCCAGTATGAGGACTGATGTGACCTCGGGCCCTAGGCAGGAAAGTCCCAGGAGCATCAATTAGTCCAAGTATCTTCTTTTATCAACCAGAACAAGGACATTTCCAAAGTCACACAGGCAGGAGGATAAAACCATAGAGTCACACATTCCCAGCATTTGGGGACCTGTGGCTTAGAGTGAGCACTTCTAACACCATGGACATACTAATTACTTTCTACTGGCAAGGGTATTTAGCAGCCTCTACCCTTTAGTTGCCTGTAATGCCAGTTGTGACCAAAAAATGTGCCCAGGTATTGACAAATGACCCAATGAACAAATTTATCACACCTGAGAGTTGACAGAGACCAAAGATTACAAAATAAAGCCATGTGGGCTAAATTTGCCTGACAGATATACTGTGTGTTCATTCAATGTCATATTCATAAGGATTTTATAAATTTGGTAAATTTTGCTTAAGAAAATCCAGACTACTCCATTCTTGTGAATGTCTAAAATATCTGGCAATCTTGAGCTCACATCCTTACCTGGGAATCATGGCTGTTAGAATTTGAATACAAAATGTCACCACAGGTTCATGGGTTGAAGGTTTTGTCCCCGGCTGGCAGTGCTATTTGGGGAGGCAGTGGAAAGTTTAGGAGGAGGGGCTTTGCTAGAGTAAGTAAATGGGATACCAGGAATGTACCACTGAAGAGCAACTTGTCCTTCCCTGCCTCTGCTTCTGGGTCACCGTGATGGTGAGCAGGTCTGTTGCAAGAAATTCTGTCTGTCCACAGCCCGGAAACAATGGAACCAGCAAACAGTAGGTCGGAAACTCTGAAACCATAAGTCATAACAAATTCTTCCTCTAAAGTATTTTCCCTTTGGTATCTGTCAAGCAACAGAAAAATTACCTAACACAATGAGTCAAGGTTGTGTTGATAATTTCCCCCTTCAGAATGCCCTCAACACTCCTGTTTATCTTAGTCCCCGCCACTCCCCATTGCACCACACACAAGAGCCATTTCATTGGATTCATAAGCATCCTGGTTCCAAATTTAGAGTGATGTGTTCTCAAAACTCATTGACTCTGTTTCCTCTTAACAAACCTCTCAGAAATTTGAGGGCAAGGCCATGACGTTTTCTTGTTGCCCTTCCATGGTATCTGATGCTGAGCAAATACTCAGAGGTAATTATGAATTGGTTTATCCACAGAAGCCTTCCCCACACAACACCCGGAGATTGCCACCGTTGTGAACGTCAGTGGAAAAGGCCTGGAAGTCAAGTATGCTTACATGAAGCTGTCTTCCATAGCCCATTCGGAGGTTCAAGAATAATGCTGCACAAGGTTCTAAATTTGCATTAAATAAAGCTGCCTAACTGCACTTGACCAGTGTCCCCAGTTAATTTGCCTACAGAATCCTCTCTAACCCTGCATCCATCAGTATCCTAAGAGATAAATATACCACTCAGTAGACTTCAGAAAAGGCTAACACGGAGCCCTAACCTTTCCTAGTTAAATGGTTGTTAAAATACTAAGTGACATAGTAAAGGGAATTTCAAATAAGGCACACTTTTCCCAAGTACAGACATCAATTTGGATTGCCTCCTTCAAATTTCCCCACAAATCTGGGAAGACAGCATGATCAATATATGCATTTTGCAAATTAAACAATAAACACACACACACATGCAGACACATGCAGAGAGAGAGACAGAGAGACAGAGAGAGAGACAGAGAGGCAGAGAATAAGGAACTTTACCAGTGGTTACACAGCTAGGAAGAGGTAAATGAAACTAGGACTAGTCTGATCAGCTCTAGGACCTAGGAGCTTTCCCCCTGTTTACTCCAGCCCTGAATCCTGGGAGCATCTCAGCATGGGGTGTATATGTCCAGTCCCCACAAGAAAGGCACGAGGCTCCATTCACGAAGCAAGCAGACTGGTAATTATTATACCTTAATCAACTACTGTGTGAGAAAAATGATACTTGGGGTTTATCATATATCCCTTGCAGTTTTTTTCTGTTTGCAACTTGTTTATCTGAATCTCATTTCATGTGCAAACTGTCTTGACATCTCAGAGGCTACAATTCACAGTTAGGAATTGGCAACACTGGGATGTGAACAGTGTCTGGGATCAAAGTAAGTGATCAATATCCATATTTTACAAATTAGGAAACGAAACAATACAGGTTAAGAATCTTGCATTGGGAAGCTGGCTCAGTTGGTAAAATTTAGAACAACAGAATTCAAGTACCTGCATCTGTAACTCTAGCACTTGGGAGGAAGACAGGCAGAGACCTGAAGTTTACTGACCAGATATTCTAGGTCTATGTCTAATGATGACATTGTCTAAAAAAAATAAAAAGTGAGTGAGCAAGACCTCACACATTGACCTCTGACCTCCACATGCACACACAAGCACCTGCACCTGAATGTAACATGTACACACATGCTCACCACCCTTCCCCACCAAATAGATTTTTAGAAAGAAAGATTGAAGGGTCCAGGGATATGGTTCAATTATTAGGAGAACTTGCAGAGTGCCAAGAGGATTTAAGTTCAATTCCAGAACCCACAGTGTGGTTCACAATCATCTATAACTCCAGTTGCAGTGGACCTGATGCTATTTTCTGACCTCTGTGGGCATAAAACATACACATGGTGCACATACATACAAACGTACAGGCTAAACACCTTCACATAAAAATAAAATAAATAAATCCCTCCCTGGATTTTTTCTTTAAGAAAGGTTAAGGATCTTGGCCATGGTTACACAGTTGCTTTGATCAGTGCATATGAAGAATTTAGAGACTTGGCAGGGTGATGGTGGTGCATGCCTTTAATCCCAGCACTCAGGAGGCAGAGGCAGGCAGATCTCTTGTGAGTTCGAGACCAGCCTGGTCTACCGAGTGAGTTCCAGGACAGCCTCCAAAACAACACAGAGAAACCCTGTCTAGAAAAAAAAAACCAAACAAACAAAAAAGAATTTAGAGACTTGATAGCTGGACTGGTTAATGAATAAATGAGTGACAGGTGTTTGAATAATACTTCATACCCACTTACTTTATGTAAGTTCTGTGAAGAGATGGTACTTGCTAAAGGGCAATGGGGTGGGATTCCTGTCCCTAAAGAATGTTTCCCATCTCCTGGAAATTAAGCCATTTAACCTCAGAAAAGAAAAGGCCAAGCGTGCCCTTCTGGCATTCTCAGTTGCATCCAGATCTTACAGCTTCACACAGTCATGACTCTGAGAAAAAGCCAACAAACTGGACACTGGCCAATAAAATAATAACAGAAACAGCACTCTGCAAAATACCCTGGCTCAGCTCAAACCAGACGTGTCAGGGAAATAAGAGAGCCAAGGTAGCTGCAGGGCTAGTTCACCCTGGTGTGTAGTATAATAATCTGGAGAGAAAAGAGAGGGGGGGAGGGAGGGAGGAAGAAAAGAAAGGGGGCTGAGGGAGAGAGGGAGGGATGGTGGAATGGAGGGAGGATGGAAGGGAAGGAGGGATGCAGGGAAGAATTCTCCCCAGGTCTGGTTTCTATTGGACCTTATCTGAGGAGTCAAGGTTTTATTTGCTTCTGAACCTGGATTTTACATAGCTATTCAATTGCCATTATTCACAATGATCTATATCAAAGTGCTTTGGGGAAACACATCTCTACGCAGCATTTGGAAGAAGCAGACAGCATTATTGTGTGATAATTCATAGAAGAATCACACAGCCTCGTCCTAGGGGAAAACCCTCCAAAATATGCAGAATGGGATAAAAAAAATCACTCAGAAATCATCCTGTAGCATGAATGAGGTTTCAAAACCATAAACTGCTTCATTTAAATTTCCTCACCTGGCCCTATGTGGTTTATTCTCCTCCACACTTGGCCAACCATGTTTACCAAGCGATACAAAATGATCGATAAAAAAATCATCTCTCCATAGACAATAGCTGCTTGTGAGTAAAGGGGAAAGAAAGAGCAGGTAAAATGGTCCCAATTTTAATCACTCATAATATGGCAAAGACAGACCTAAATAGGGCTAGCACATCCAAGGTATGATAAAAAGAATAATGTTTTTTTCAGTAATCTCTACCATTAAGTTGTAATTCAATAATATGAAGATAAAACTATGAAATAGGACAAAAATGCATCTCTGGGGCTGGAGAAATGGCTTAGCCACTAAAAGTGCTTGCTACACTTTCAAGAGACCAGAGTTCAGTTCCCAGTCCCCACCTCAGAAAGCTCAGAAGCCCCTGGAACTCCAGCTCCAAGGAATTCACACTCTCTTCTAGCCTCTGTGGACAGCTATGTGCACATGCTCTTGTACACACACACACACACACACACACACACACACCACACACACACACACACACAATAAATCTTTTTTTAAGGAACACATGCTCTTTTGGGGGGAGATAGCATCAGTTTCAAGGGCAAGAATTGTTTAAGTGATGTTGCACTTCTCTTTATTTTCCAAACACTCCATCCACCATTCCATAGAGTCATCTGAGGAAGGTCCTATTATTACTCCCAATATCATCTCTCTCCCTTTATTGCTACTAACTGAACTCTGACTTTCTCTTGGGATTCTGTCACTTCACTGACAGAACACTAATCCCCCAGCCTCCTTTGCAAGAGGATTAAATTAGATTAGATTCTGACCCACTGGAGGTAAGTAGTATCCTTAAAAAGAGGGATGGTCCAGTGGGTAAGAGTGCTTATTCCTCGTGTAGAGAACAAGGGTTCAATTCCCAGCACCCACAGAGTAGCTCATAACTGCCTGGTACTGTAGATATAGGGAACCTCTGTGGGCTCCTGCATATGTGCAGGTGGTACACATACACGCTCATGTACATTCACATATGCACATAAAATAAAGAAATAAATCTTCAAAAAGTTAGAAAGATGGAACACCAAATAAAACCATGCACGTTGCCAAACAATGGTTAAAACTACATGTTTTAAAGTGAGATACTTCTCATTTCAAAGTCTGCCACACTCAGTAGGTGATCTTGAGACAGTTCTTCAGCTTTTTTGCAAATCTTTCCTCTGTAAAATAGGGATACTAGTTCCTAAGGAAATAGATTATCCTAAAGAGTAACTATTGTGATTTATGCAGAACAAATTACTCTAACTGGATCGAAGATGATGCAGCAGAATAAACCTGATTAAAGAGTGTATCTGGATCCATTGATTATCATACAAGTGGTTTATTCCTCTACAAATTTGCTGGGCCATTTCAATTTATTTAGATAATCATTTATATACTAATATTAATATTGTTCCAATATTATTTCCTATATATTTTTACTCTCTGAATTAAGAAAAGTTTGCTTCTGGGTGGCCCAACCTAAATCACTATACATCAATTAGACTAGACTGTTAGATTTAAATTAACTTCTCTACCCCTTCCCTTCCCCCTCTCTTCCTCCCTTCCCTTCCTTCCCTCCATCCCTCTTCCTATTCTCTTCCCCACCCACGCACGTGCACTCATGCAGGCATGCGTGCACTCACATACACACTCACTCAGGAACACAGGTACACTGCTCTTTTTCTAGAGCCATTTACAGTTCAGAGTTGCAATACCACATTGTACCAGCAGTGGTACAATGTCAGTGTTTGACACTGCCCTTTATGGTAAGGTACTTCCTAAGGAAAGCACTGAGAGAGTGCCTGGAATAACCCATTCACAACAAATAAAAACTGACTTACTGTTTATGTGGAGATATGCCAGCATAGCTCTTGTCACATTCTACTAGAGAGGAGCAACGTTACAAATGCTCACTTATATTGTTATATAGGACTCAAAGGACAGTATTCTTCTCCAAGTAGCTCAAAGTGTGGTGCGTCCCTTCTGAGCTGTTGTGATAATCAGCTGTCTACCAGTTACAATCTGGGTTCTTTTTTTTAACAGCCAGAAGATTCGCTTGTAGGGAATAATTATCTTCCATTTAGCACACTATATAAGACAAACACCATCTCCTAAATATGCAGTGTGTGAACTACAGCACAGATTTACTTCCCTCATGTCAAAGGAAAATGCTTAAAAACAACACAAAGGGCCTCGGTGAAATAGAGATATTAGAAGTCCAAGAAAAGAGCAGACACATTTTAAAAATTCCATGCTCTCATCTCTAACTGATCACCATGCTTCCAGGGACTATTACCTCACCCACAGCCCATTTGTTGCCAACATTATTACCCCAAAATGCAGTCCTAGTAATCCTGGTCCCTCAATTTTTTTGTTTGTTTGTTTCTTGTTTTGTATCTGAAACTGTAAGTGGCATTGACTACCTGCATGGTTTTTAATGAAAATCATGTTTCAGAGAACAGCCTCAAATGTTGCTTCCTTCAGCCTTGTCTTCAGGGACTGCAGCTCACAGAGCATATGAGCATTATCTGAAAATCACCTGTCACCTGTCACCTTGCATGTGCCTCAGTGGGCCTAGAATCTTCTTGATCTACAGAACTGGCTTACATGTCCCCTCCTCCCTGAGAATTCCTCCAACCTTGTGGGATAAGTTAATAGTTCCATCTTCTGGGATTCCAGAGAAGCATCTGCTTTCATTGGCTAAGTTGTTCATCCAACAAATTGATTATGAACCAGTCATGAACTACACCCAGGAAAACAAGGCTGGTTAAAAGAAGCTCAGCTCCTACCCACCTAAGTTTAAGTTGAGCAAAGGAACAAGACATTGCTAAATAAATCACATCATAGTTACGAACTGACATACACTTTTACGGTGAAGAATCCAGCCTGGGAGCTGGTGAACTTTGCACAAGAAATTGATGCTCTGAATGAGAGTGGGTTAGGAATTAACCATGATGAAGGTGATGAGCTGAACATCCAAGGTCAACGGCACAGCAGGTGGAGATGTCTGGGTTAAGATGGGCATGCAATGACTTTTCCCAGATAAAGGCCAAAGTTTGAAAACAGAGAGGCACAGGATGGATGAAAGGAGGGGTCTGTAACAGCGTCATTCTGTCGTGTTCCTTTGACCACTGCCCCACCAATCTGACTCACTGAGACCAAGAGCCTAACAGCCACTTAGCTAAGGCACTGCAGCACTTTATGCCCTTCAGATGATAAATGAAATGTGACCATTCTGTGGATGTGCTTGGTAGTTTTATGTCAGCTTGACAAAAGCATGTGTTATCTGAAAGTACAGAACCTCATTTGAGAAAGTATCTCCACTAGATCTGGTTATAAGGCACTTTCTAAATTAAAAATTGATGGGGGGGAGGTCCAAGACTAGTGTGGGTGGTGCCATCCCTGGGCTGGAGGTCCTGGGTTCTAGAAGAAAGTAGGCTAAGCAAGCCTAGAGAAGTGAGCCAGTAAGCAATAGTCCTCCATGGCCTCAGCAGCAGCTCCTGCCCCCAGGATCCTGCTCTGTTGAGTTCCTGTCCTGACTTTCCTCAGAGATGGATGGTTACCTGGAAGTGGAAGCTGAAATAAACTCTTCTCACAAGTTACTTTGGTCTTGGTGTTTCGTCACAGCAATGGTAATCCTAACTAGGACAGTGGGTATGAGTGTTGGGTTTCTGGAAGAGTAATGTCACCTGAGGCCTCAAAGGTAGGATTTACCTGAACTGAGACATGTGCCTGATGAGAAATTATATCTCCTTCCTTAAACTGCACACGGCAACTCCTATAGAAATCGTTTAAGACAGCACAGATGACCTTTGTTTAATAGCTAGAGTTTATTATGTGATAGACATGTTTAGATGGCATCTGTAGTTTTTGCTATTTTTTATCTTTTGAGACAGGGTCTCACTATGTAGACTCACAGAATTAAAGGCATTGCTCCTCAGTGCCCAGCAATATTTCATTGCTACTCATTTATGCTCACTGACACGGGCTTTCTCTCCTACCTCAATGTCCTGAGTGCTGGCTGGGACTACACTGATGCTTCACGACACCCTGCTGGAGAAAGCACACGTTTTTCTATAAACTTTCAAAACAAAAGACAGGTGTGTGTGTGTGTGTGTGTGTGTGTGTGTGTGTGTGTGTGTGTGTGTGTGTGTTGTCCAGGTGATTCTTGTTTTTCTGGAGATCCCAGCAGGAAACAGACCTGTTCTGGGACCGAATTCTTCTGGATCCTCTTTGCTAAAATAAATAATAAATAAATAAATAATAAATAAATAAATAATAAATAAAAGCATAGGTCCTAAGAACTAACTAGCTTAAGGAAGCCTCAGGAGAAGTCCAGGAAGAGCATTCCACATGACAAAGGGTGCTGAGGGAAAAGACTGGACCTGGCTCTTCAGAGTCCTGACTGGGATGGATCTCTAACTTCCCGCACCTCCCTGCGGTTCCACTCAGTATCAGCAGATGGTAAACAGCCCAATTTCCCGGCTATCCCGCCCACCCCTGCCTAAGGGCAGGAGGGGAAGCAACCTTGTCTCGAGGCAGCATCCTCCAGGCCCAGACATTCATCTCTGTCCATTTCAAGGCGCCAGAGTCTGTGCCATATATACCCAAGTATTGAGCCCACTCTAAGGGTTGGGGTGTCCAGGCAGCAGCTCCTGGTGTGTTTTATCCAAGAGTCCGTTTTTAAGGTTGCAACCAAGAGCTTGATTTAGGAACTGCACAAAAGCTGGACTTGGGGTTTGGTTTGGAGCAGAAGGAAATGTGACGGCGGGGGTTGGGTGGGGATGCGAGGGCGCGGCTCTTCTGAGGATTACGGCGGAGGCGGTGGACCGCGGCTCCGCTCGCAGAGGTTGCAGCCATTGCGCTGAAGAGCATCCCACATTCAACAGGAGGAACCCGTGGGAGAGAAGCTCCGACCGCTCCTCACAGCCGCAGCCTGTGCGCCCCGCGGACCCTTGCGCACCATGGCCAAGGAAGGCGTAGAGAAGGCGGAGGAGACAGAGCAGATGATCGAGAAGGAGACCAACAAGGAGCCTGCTGAGGGCGGCGACGGCTCCCACCGCCTCGGGGATGCCCAGGAGATGCGCGCTGTGGTGCTGGCCGGCTTCGGCGGGCTCAACAAGCTGAGGCTCTCCAGAAAGGCCATGCCGGAGCCACAGGACGGCGAGCTCAAAATCCGCGTCAAAGCCTGGTCCAGTATCCGCGACTTTCTGGTTTTTCTCTTTTGCGCGCTGGGCACTCCGGGAGTGGGTGGGAGAGCCTAGGTTGGAGATGCTGCCCAGGTACCCAGTACGCACAGACAGTGGGTGCCCTCTCTACATTCACGCTTGGCTCTCTGAGCTCCCCGACCCCCAGCTCAAGCCTGTGGAGCCTAAGGAGGATCTCAGAGGTGGTCTTTTCCCCGCACATCAAATGTAGGGTGACAGGAAGGATAGTGGCTCCCAGGACTTAAAGTCCGGAAGATTGCTTGTGACCCCCTTGTAGGGCAACTCAGCTGCAACACTGGAAGGGATGTAAGTGTGGGAATTGATCTTTTACGTGGTTTAAAAAATATCAATCGCCGTATACGTATTGTTTCCGGTGCCTTAGTTTTTTTTTTTTTTTTGAGTTTTACATATGCGATCCAGTTTAATACCTCCTAAGAGTGATCTGCCAAGCTGCCAAGATCACTCACTGCCAGTGAGTGACCAGGCTGGAACTTGACACTTGATCGATGTCTCTCTCTCTCTCTCTCTCTCTCTCTCTCTCTCTCTCTCTCTCTCTCTCTCTCTCTCTCTCTCTCTCTCTCTCTCTCGTGTGCATCCAGATGGGGGCTGAGGACAAGGTGCAGGGTTGGGTGCCCCACCCCCACTCTTGTACATCCCCGCCCCCCGACTTACATGAGGAAAAGAATTGAGAATCAAGAGGCTTAAATCCCCAGCCTTTAAGCTAGGTGAAAAGTGAAGCCAGGGATGCAGTCTTCACCCCCAGCCCCACCCCTGCGTCTTCTGCTTTTCCTGCTGGCTAGGAAAACCAGATGGCATTCTTTAGGAACTCCTGCACTGCTCTCAGAAAGAGCCCACACTCTAAGAGACTCTCTATTCCCATTCCTCCTGGAGAGATGTGTCTAGACCAGCTGAGATTCCCTGCAGTATGCAAGTATGGAAGCTGTTCTCTGCTTGGGGGCATTACACTGCCATGCCCCTGAAGTCGAGTG
This sequence comes from Mesocricetus auratus, assembly GCF_017639785.1. NCBI lineage: Eukaryota > Metazoa > Chordata > Mammalia > Rodentia > Cricetidae > Mesocricetus > Mesocricetus auratus. The sequence goes on along the minus strand of NW_024429183.1, from coordinate 9,647,347 downwards.
CAGTGGAGACTGACGGAGCTGCTCCCTGGACTCAACATTCGATAGTAACCACGAATCTTACAAGGGCTATTGGTTGGATTTCCCAAGCCCCTCGAGTCCCTGCTTCATAGAAATAACAGCTAACTCAAACATCCCTAGGACAGATGGAGAAAGAAAGCCAGGATCTGCAACCTGATCTAACGGCAAGAAAAATGAAAAGAGCTCCCTTTGGCCCCTTCACCACCTTGGCAGCAGGCAGGTTTTATTGCCAGATTAGGAGGCAGCTGGTGGGAGCAGTGAGCAATGATCCATGGTTAGCTCTTCATATATGAAACTGGTCCTGCCTGACTTTAAACACTGTTTGGAGATTTCTCAGGTGAGGGGAGGAATTCAGGATAAGAGAAGCTTCCAGGCAACCTGGGGATCCTGTACAGTTCTTTTCATTAACTCTTAAGTGACTGATCTCAGCAGGCAGAGGTTTTACCTGCCCCTTTCATCAATAAATCACCAGTACCCAACAGAGCTGGCACAGTACATACATATTCTAAGTGGTGATGGATGAATGGATGGCGGAGGTAGATTGGAAGACAGTTGTAAGATAATTGTTCTTTACTTGTTGATGAAAGACCATCTACCTAGTATAATGTATGAATAACTCCCCTTCCTTAACTACCTCATCAAAAATATCATGCACCTGTGTGCACACTTTAATACACAATTGTGTGAGTGTTTTAGGACCTTTCATTCACACTGCAGATTGAAGTCTAGGATTCAAGGGTATATTCAGAGACTAACTGTTAGAGCCACAATTTCAAGAAAAGAGATGTTGCTGCAGTACGAGTAAATCTGTGTTCTCCAGCTTCTGCATTCAGTAGCCTTGGGCTAACTGCAAGAAAATGCAAGTAGGAGCAGGGATGTTTTGAAATAGTCTCAGGATGAAAGCAAGGAGGTGATTTTCAGAGACTGACATTCAAACTCACTCTTTAATGGTGCTACACACTTGTGTACACACATACATGTATGTACACATACATGTGCACATACATGTATGCACATATGAACACATACATGCACCCATGTACTCACCATGCACACACATGCACACAAGCCCATTTACACCCATGTACACACACACACACACACACACACACACACACATGCACACACAGTAGCCCTGCTTATTCAGAAAGCCACATAGACCTGGTGTGTACTAGGAATATAGTATGGCAAAGAGCTCCAGATTGATTTTTTTCCCTTTCACCAAGTGAGAAGCAGAATTAATCAGTTTGCAAGGTCGCATTGGAATAGCTTGTGGAGATGGCCTGCTGGGTCTGTCATCCTCTGCTGGGCTGGGATTGGCTGACCAAAGAGGCCCATTGATTATAAGTTTCTGCCTTGAGAGCAACATGACTCATTCCATGTTTTTATGAATCAACTGAGGCCTTGTGACTGAAGGTCCCCCTTTTATCTGCTTTCTGTTTTTAATGGAAATCTTTTATCATCAAATAGGATGTTCTTTTTGCTTGGAGACAAAGCATAGCACATCTGAATTAGTATTACTCAGACCTGGGACAAGGTCTCAAGTTGGTGAGTCTATAATTATAAGAGTGGATAAGAGGAAGCAGGAAGAAAGGCATATTTTATCTCATTTACCCTCCAATTCACAGACTGGTGGGCAGGTGTTTTTGTAACAGAACAAATTGGGTATTGGAGACATTGGGTGATTTGTCAAAAGTATCACACAAACAATAGTTAGGATGCATATTTGCGTGTCCCCAGGGATTCTACTCTTTCCCTTTTGTTCCATTTTGTGACCCTCAGAAATACCACAAATGTGATTTGCCTCTCTAGGCCGTGATATCTACGGTCGTGCTTTTGTGTCTTTAATAAATATGGGTATATTGTTGTTCTTATGTGTGACTAAGGGGACAATTTTTTTTGGAGATTCCCAGAGTAATATGGTTGGTTTTTTTCTGGAAATTAAAGATGTGTTCAAGTGCAGTTTAGAAAGAGCCACTGCTTGTTGCTGCAGGGTTGGAAGAACAGAAGGTTCTGCCCTCTAAAAAAAAATGTCAGCCAATGGGAGACCCATTTCACAAATTCTGCATTGAGTGGGCTATGTAACAATAGGTTTAAGTACCCAAGCAGCAAATGATTTTGTGCATGAGTGTAGGAGAGAGAGAGAGAGAAAGAGAGAGAGAGAGAGAGGGTATGTGTATGCGTATTTGTGTGTGTATGAGTATGTATGAGAGTGTTTGTATGAGTGTGTGTGTGTGTGTGTGTGTGTGTGTGTGTGTGTGTGTATCTTTTGAAGAAAGGTGGACCTGGGTATATGCTTGAGCTTCTACTCTTCCTCCTGTGTGACCTTGGTGAGCTTGTCTCACTTTCTCCAAGCTTCCTGAGATTCATCTGCGAAACACAAACAGTACTACCACTCTTGTAGTGGTTCAAGACGACCAAACTTGAGTTCTAGCTCAGTTCCTTCCTTGCTAACTGGATACCATGCATCAGGCTCCTCAGAACCAAAGACTAATACAGAGAGCCTTTTGCAAGCAGTTTACTTAGGAAGACCTTTCAGGGTAAAGAGAGCAATGCAAGTAGGCCAGGGCAGAGAGAGCTAAACAGAGATATGCTCTCCCTTGGGTCCCTCTGCAGAGTTAGTTCCTCCAAAGAGCAAGAAACAGGGTAACCTTTTGGTCACTGCCTGGGCTGCTAATGGGAGCATGGGCTGTCTTAAGCAGAGGTTCTCATACAATGGCACACAGTACTCCAGAAAATTATGAGTAGCCAACTTCCCCAGGAGAGATCTAGACGAAGTCCAGTCTCGCTCTTTGGTTGGCATTGCTGATTAGCTACCTAAACCTAAACAGAGGACTGATTGTAAAATGGGGAAAATTGTGATGTCTCCTTTATTAGTACTGTACTGAAGTTGAAATGAGGTAAAACACTCAAGACCTTTATACAATTAATGGTTAATAAATGACTTACTGTCTAAGCTATTATTTTTGGTTGCCATCACATCACTACCTTACAGAGTGTTATCAGTCAAGCTAGAATGGTTTGGAAAGTGAAATGATTGATAATTACACTGGGATGGGGGAACCACGGGGGAGGCAAATTAGAAGGATCCTAGACAAACCAGGGTGTGTGGTTCTCCTAACTGATAAGTGTCTGATGACCTGTGGCCTTGTTTCCATCATGTCTTTTGAAAAGGAGCTGGTAAGGTCTGACTGAGTCTGGTTGAAGGTCTTCAGGTTGGGCTGTAGGAATGTATTTAAGTGGCCATTAACAAGCCTTGTCTAGTTTGTGGCTCAAATTGGCTTGTGGTGGAAAGTCACTAATGGATTGGGGACATTTATTTTCCCAGAGTGATTTACAGCAAGAGGCCATATGAAACTGCTGGCAGGAGACCAATTGGATGAAAAATGGTTCTGGCTAGTCATAGCCCCATTGGCTGTTCTAAAAATGGGCCGAGGGCAGGCCACATCAGAAGCAAGTCAGCAGATGAGTAGAATTCTAATATGTCATAGGGTATATAGGAGATAGGAAGAATATACACTCACTGAACAGTTCTTATGAGTCAGAATTTGAGTGCATATGTAGATCAACAAGGTCAATGTCACTGATTCTGTTTGAAGGAAGACATGTCAGGACTTCAGACCTCCAAGTGGAAAAGAGATACAAAAACTCCAAGCCCATATTGCTCCTGGATTCTTCAGATTTAGGAGCCAGAGAAGAAGAATTCATAATGAAAAAGAACAAGAGAGAGAGTGGGGCAGGAAGGCTCAGTGGTGGGTAACACAGAGAAGGCACCATCAATTTGTTTTTTATCCATTTGAGATAAAACTGAATAAGACTCAAAATTGTTTACTGTCTACCCCCAGATGGCCATTTCTATTTTTTTTTCACTTCCGTTTCTTCTATGCTTCTGAGGTATGTGATACCCTAAGGATAATGTTCCTGGGACTGTTGATAAAGAACACTCATGCTGATTAAACCTTGGAACCACACAAGATAGTAGAGTTCTTTGCTTTGCTTCCTTTGATTAACTGGTCGCTTTGCAAACATTGACAACTTGAAGACAGGATGTCCTAAATCAGTATATCATTGTCACTAATCAGTATAAACTGTCACTAATGAGGTTGATGGGATGAAATACGGCCAATGACATGTTCTGAGTTTGTTCAAGTAAGCAAATGGAATCTGTGAGGTTGGATGACACAGCTATTCATAAAACTGAGAAATTATGCTTGGAGAACTCTAAGTGCCCAACTCAGAAGGTTCTCTGACATAGAAATTGGGCTACAGTGTTCTGAATCATTCTGTTTTAAGGGAAGGTAGCAGGGTTTGATATGAAAAGGGTGACTCTGTACTGAGTCATGATTAAGTCTCCTTTGGTAATGAAGTGACACAGCTGCTAGCTCAGGGGTCATTCTCATCTACTCAAGTTTGTGTTTCCTCATTACCTATATCCTTGCTGCTGAGAGCTGGGGACAGTGATGGCTCCTGTTTATCCAATAATAGAGTGGAAATTCTTTGATCACTTTGTTTTGTTCTGTTTTGAGACAAGATCTCAACTAAGCATCCCTGGCTGGCCTGAAACTTGCAATCCTCCTGCTTCAGTCTCCTAAAGTTTATATATGACCCATCATTTCTAGTTAAACATCCCTGCCTCCCAGCAACTTGAGTAGCTAGGAACAAAAAATTGACATATGTCTTTTCTCATCACTGTGACCAATGCCTGACAAAAGCAATGTCAAGGAAGAAAGGTTTGTTTGGGCTCTGGGTTTGGAAAAACAGTCCACATGGCAGTGAAGGCAGAGAAGGTGTGCTGGCTGGAGAGGCTCAGTCCATGGTGATGGAAGCTTGCAGCTGCTGCTGGCTCACAATCTATGGATCAGGAAGCAGACAGCTTAGAATGAGGTCAGCTTATAGTCCCGAAAAACCTACCCTCTGTGACCCACCCCCACCAGCCATATGTAGACCCCAAAGATCCCACAACTTCCAAAATATCCCCACCAGCTGGAGACGCCATATTAAAACACATGAGCCAATGGGAGACATTAAGATTTAACCTATAACACAGTGCCTCTTCTATCACATGTTCAACACCATTGTTTTAACTCACTGTTTATAGAGAGCCATCTTATCCCTTGGAGACTTTTTTGACCTCGATTCAATAGGGACACTAGGCAGTTCCTTTCTCCTTCCCGCCTCATTTTCCCAATATGATTTTTAAAAACCCAGCAACGGCCATTAAAGCATAGCCCCCAATAGCAGAAGCAGTTACTGAGAAGAATTTACAGTGGTGGGTAAACAAGACTGAGAAATTAAAATTAGTAGTAATATTTTATGTAGAGTGGGATTCATCCAAGTGGAAATAGTTTCACAGAAATAAAGATGAAGTAAATTGCAACTAGCTTAATAATGCTATTTAGAATGTAACTTGCTAAAGTCACTAATGTTGTCATAATTGTGATTATATTTTGGTAGCAGGTATATCTAAACTTTCTGGGAGCCAAAGTTGTGGAATTAAAAATAGTTTGGGAGCAAGTACCTGAAGAAAGAGCTGGAAGAGAGACCAACGAGCCCACTCAGAAAGAGCTTGTTCTGAACTATGGATGTGAAAAAAACACTTGCATAGCATCCATGAGGCTCTGGGTTTAAAGAAGAAATTATCAGTTCATTCATTCACCCTTTAGAAAGTATATCTGGAGATGGTTGGTCAGGCCTCTTTGGTAGGAAATCAAGTGTAAAGATAAGCAAGAATCAGTTTTGGTTACAGGCAGCCATGATTTAGTATTTAGCTTTGCTTTTTGTTATTCACATGTGTTTGAGCATGAACTTAGTGCTTGCTTTACATACAAAATGAAGATGAAAGCTTGCAACATCTGACCTATGGAAGGTTCCCATAGACAGAAAGTAACAGAGCTTAATTACAGAGACACTAATTAGAAACCAAAGGTATCTCATGATGGCATGGGGAATGATGGCCAACAATTGTGTCCACCATGTCCTTCACGTGCAGCATACTTATGGGATCAAAGTACGTTAGACACACCACCTTTGAATTCCATCCTCCCCACTCTGGAAGGATAGTAACACAGGAATTAACAGCTATGTTTCCAGGAGAGGAAACTGGGACTCAGAAGTTAGGTGAAAATACTGAGCCTAACTCTACCTCACTGTGGTTTGATCCTAAGCAAACAGAACTTTGAACTAATCCTGGTAACAATGTCTGGTTTTAGGTATTGAGAAGGTTGGAAGAGTCTATGAGAACCCCTGTTTTAAGTTAATTTTCTCATTGCTGTGATTAAAATACCTAACAACAAGCAAATCTGGCTTACAATTTGGGAGGATACCTTCCATCGTGGTGGGGAATGCCTGGTGGTAGGCTCAGGATGCCAGCTGGTCATCTTGCATTATCAGTGAGCAAAGACAGAATGAACAGGAAGTGAGGCCATGAAATAAAACCTCAAGGCCCATCCCCCAGTACCCCACCCACTTTTCCTGCAATGCTCCACCTCCTGGAGGTTCTTCAGCAATCCCACACAGCACTGCTAGCTGGGACCAAGTGCTCTAATACTTGAGCCTTTGGGCAGACATTTCATATTCAAACCACAGCACCTCACAAAATCTCTTGCCCATAATAGGTGTTCAATAAAAGCCATTTTCCTTCCTGAGTATCTCACATTTGAAATGGTGTCTCTTGGTTCCAAATCAAGTTGGCAACGAGGAGCAGGACGTTGGCTTTTGATCCTTATTCCTAGGATTGGGAATAGACTTGACTTGCTCTATGACTACCATCATACCAGCCCTTACATAGTCATTCACGGGTAGTGGTAGGGATCCTCGGACAGCTGAGTGTGCATGATAATCCACCCTTGAGAGATTGGTTCACTCTAATTCAAAAGATTCCAAATCCCATGACCTTTGGGTGGATCGATGGCATCCAGTGCTAACAAGAAAGCTCACCCAGGCACGGAGAAATTGTACCCCCAAGTTCCTAGCACTTCTCTGTCCTAAAATGAATCCTTTTGACATCTTGGCATTTGTCATAGAAGAAAAAAGTTTAATTAGAATCCGGAAGAGGCTCTTCATAGGAAAGGGCAGCAGGCATGTAATCTCAAATTAGTTCCTCTGTGTGTGATCTCATACAGGAAATTGGCTGGAGTCATGGCATTGCAATGAGTGAGTTTTATGTTGGAAGGCTTGGGAGACAGCATCGATACTCCCATGAAAGGCACTGCTTCATCTCTTGAGTGTGATATTTTCTTCATAAGAGCATGGAGTCGGCTTCTGCTTTTAATCTTCTTCTGCCAGTGACCCCTGACTCTTCATCTTATCCTCAGCACTGTCTGGGAGCAGGGCATGGCAAATAGCACTTTCCCCAACAAAACCCCGTTAGCAAGTTAAAGCACTGGATCCTGTTAACTCTCAACTTCTCTAATTGAGTGTGGTCCCCAGAGTTCAACAAAAGATAATTATCCCATATTTAGGGAAACATAATGATTCACATCTTAGAATGTCACTGCATGCAAGTCTTTGGTTATAAAATACTCTATATTTGAAGTGAAGTGGGCCTGGATGTAAGTCCTGCTTCCAATCATCTTAGAGACTTGTATAACTATGGGATGATGGTGGACTTCTTTGAAGTCTCAATTTGTTCATATGTAATATGGATATAACAGTACCAGTGGGAAAACAATTTTTGTGTAAGGATAAAAATAGATAATGGGGGGCTTTTGGGATTGCTCAGTTGGTAAAGTGTTGGCAAGCCCAAGCCTAAGGACCTGAACTCAGTCCCCAGTTACCACATAAAAATCTTGGTGTGGTGGCACACACTTGCAGTCTCAGCACTGAGGAGGTGGAGACATGTAGATCCTTACTGCTCGATGTAGCCACCATGGCTTACTTGATGAGCCTAAAGTCCTAGTGAGAGATGCTATTTCAAACAACAAAATAGCAAAGTAACACAAAACACAAATGAAGTGGACAACTCCTGGGGATTGGTATCCAAGACTGACTTCTGGTTTCCATATACAGGAGCACTATGACTCTATCTATATCTCTCTATATATCTATATCTACATCTACACCCTCTACATCTACATCTATATCCATCCACACATGCATTTACACATGCTCTCACACCCACACACACAATGTACCCACACATACACAAATAGACAGTTCACCTAAAGTACCTAGCAGTGATATTGGTGTATGCAGTATTTGTTGAATTAATAATTTTCTGAGGTACATACTATGTGTCCCGATGACATTATTGGTGTGGAAGAGATGGGAAGAAATACATTAGAAAGTCGCCCAGTACTCCATAAAACTCTGTATGTAGTGCTAGGGACCTTGCGCACGCTTGACAAGTGCAAGCTTAATCATGGAGCTACTTCCTTAGTCCCTCATAAGGTTTGCTGGATGGAGCCCAGCATTCAGACCCTATGTGACTTCCCCTAAAGGTTACAGTACCCTAACATCAAGAGTGGCCCAGGCAGGAAGCACCGAGATTAATTCCTGAAGGAAGAGCAGCAATGGGACACAGACATTGAGTTCCTACTGTGTGCCAGGATCTGAGCCAAGCTTAGCAATCTTCAGAGGGAAGAGCAGCCTGCTCCTGCCTGACCTGTGTCCTTCTGTCTCATCTGTGCTGACAGTTGTGATGGGCCCCTGCTCGTCTAGGTTCTGCTCTCTTCCCTTTCGTCTTTTTATAGTCTCCTTTCTCCTGAGCTAGCTCCTACAATGAGTTTCCATCTTGAGACTGACAGAGGTGTCAACCTCGAGATTTGGCTGCCTTGTACAAGTTTTAGTAAGTCCCAGTACAACAACAACAACAAAAAAATGTTTTTCTTCTGATTTTCAAGCAGCAAGGAAAAAGTCTGATTGATCATCGCTTAGCAGCTTCTGGATCTCTCTCCCCCTCCTTCCCTCCCTAGTCCCCAAAGGAATAAAGAATTTAGACAGTAAATGTATTGTTCTCTCCTACATTGGCCTAAAATAATAGGACTGTGTGATTAAGAGCTCACTTGAAGTGTGTGTGTGTGTGTGTGTGTGTGTGAGAGAGAGAGAGAGAGAGAGAAGGCATGTTTGCATGCATGTTTATTTCTGTGTATCTTTATGTGAATGTATGTATAGGAGGGAAGGGGGAATAGATACTCCAAAATCAGTAGAGAGCAGTGATCAGAAGAACCACAAAGAGTATACAAACTGAGCAGGTTGTACTTGTGTGTATGTATGTATATGTGTGTGCAACTAACTTTAAAAAGAGGTTATGAGAGATTGCAGGTCTCTGTGCCCCATTAGGAAAGACTGTCCTTGAAGAAAAGGTTGAGGAGACCAGAGAGAGGACTGGAATAGCAATCCTGTTCATTCTATTAAATAACATAGAAATAAGTCTTGAATGCCTCTTTGGTAATCTTGGAAATTCTAACATTACCAATGACCAATTATATACTAAGTATGAACCTGGTTAATACAGACATCCAATAAGTATTCACAGGATAGACAAATAAATGATTAGCTATGAGGGTAATAAATAAAGCTATTATAACATACCCAGTAACATGCTCAAGATAAATGTAACTTTAAGCTCCCCTCCCTCGTCAATAAGAATCTGGGTCTATCGAGCATTTTTCCCAAACAAGAGTGGCCATCTCTTCTAAGATTGCAGCTGGTGGGTCTTTGAGTAAGGACTGAACGAATCCCAGTGAAAATGTTTGCAGGGTTTTACTTCTTCTTAACACACCATGTTACCTTGGAACCTGAAGTTACTTCCCTGCTCTCTAATAACCACCTATTCTGGGCTGTGAAATGTGGGACTCTGACTTCTGAGGATGCTCTGTAATTTTCTCCCTATTGACCTCCGTCTCCACTGAGTGCTGGAGGCCAGGACTGTCTAGAGAACCCAGGGGGCTGCCTCTGATAACTGTTATTCCAGAAGCACTCACTCAAGCATCTTTCAATGCCTGGGTATCAGGAACAGAATTTGGAGAGAAACTATATTCCCATGACTCTCTCCTCATCTTCCTATGTATGCATCAGCCCCCAACCATCACTCCTCAATCTTCAGACAGTTGGATGTGTTTCCTATGGGGTATTGTATGGGTGCTCACAGATGGGGTTCTCCTGTTTTTTTTTTTTTATGAGACAGGGTTTCTCTGTATTGTTTTGGAGACTGTCGGTCCAGCCTGGCCTCGAACTCACCGAGATTAAAGGCTTGCGCCACCACCGCCCAGCGGGGGTTCTCCTGTTTTGTCCTTGTAATTATGACCCTTTCTCGTCCATTGCCCTTGTTTTGTCCCCATTACCCATGAAGCATCCAGATTATACACATACTTTGTGTCCTCTCTTTCTAGAGTCATATTTTTACTGTTTGAAAATAACATAAGAATGCTATCGTCATTTCCTTTATGTTATTCATATATTAGTCATATTATTATTACATCATTATTACTATCATAAAACCTTATGGAATCCTTTCTTTGTGTCATGGGCACTATTCTGAGCCTTCTGTAACTATTTCTATGACACCAGTCTAAGAAATGAGAGAGGCGAATGCATTTGTTCAGAATCTGAGCTAGGGATGTAGATCAATGGTAGAATGCTTGCTTAGCAAGTACAAGACCTTGATTTTGAACCTCAGCACTACAAAATAAATGTACTGAGAGCTTGGATTTAAGATGGAATGTGTCTGTCTCCAGCATCCATTCCGTCCCTCCTTATGCACCTGGGATTCACTGCCCTGTCCTAGACATGAGCCCTGGGCTGGGAAAACAGCTTGACTTGCAGCAGATACAACATTGACACCTCATAGCTGTCTTCATTAGAGCCTAGATTCCCAGGATCATTTTTCCCTCAATGTAGGGTTGCAATTTTGGTTGTTGTGGTGGCTGTTTTTCCTCAGAAGACACACTGCTTTTCAAGGGAACTGATACCCTATTCCATGTAGGTAGTTTGTGGCCTGGGATTTGTGTGAACTCTCATGAGACACTCTCTGTAACTCCCTCTTTCCTCCCAAAACAGTTTATTCGTCATCTTTGGTGGGAGAAGAAAAGCCAGCCTTGCCTAGGATCAAAGAGAATTGCTTTTTCATTTATCTATGCTACCTCTAGTTCAGTCAGCTAATGGAGAGCTATTAAGCCCACCGTTCCTATGATTGGTCTGAGTGATTTTGTAATTGGATTCTTTTTATCCTCCCAGCAAAACTCACTGAAATTGTTCCGTTTGGGGATTTTGTCATACACTCTGACTCAGCCTTTCAGTCAGAGCTGGAGACACTTCATGCCGGCACAAATGCATCCTCTACTCTTCCTGAAACAGCAGCTTCAGTTTTGTGGGCCTCCTTGAAGTGACCATAGGAACAGCCAGCACCTCTGGGATGCTGGGAAATAACTACCAAAGGCCATAGTCACCTCCTGCCTCCTCCAAGCTGCAAGGCCCGTGCAGTCATCCAGAAGCTTGGCTCCTTCCTTGTGCAGTTTGCTCTTCTCTTCCTAGTCACAATCTTTTCTTTCTTCAGTGTAGCTGGGCTTGCTCACTCCCTAGTGGATAGCAGACTTCTTACATAACTGAAAGCTGTGTCAATCCCACATTCTCTAGGAAACAAGAAAGCTGGGTCTGTAACAGAGAAAGGTCTTGAATGTAGTGTCTTCCTGTTGGCATCCCCAAATGTCTCCTGCTTTTTTCAGATTATCTCTGCTGTCTTCACACTCTCCTCCATCATCTTCTTCCTCCCCTGCCCCCTTCCTGTACGTGTGTTTCCATGAATGCTCATGGATACAAGAGCTTGGTGCAGTGCCTTCCTCTCTTCTTCGCCATATTCATTTATTCATTCATTCATTTATCCATTTATTTATTTTGAGATGGATTCTTTTTCTTTTTTTAAATTTATTTAAATGGGAAACAAGCTTGCTTCACATGTCAATCCCAGCTTCTTCTCCCTCCCCTCCTCCCCCACCCCCCAATCCTCTAACCCCCAACTCCTATCCAATCCCCACTTGACTCTCCAGGGAGGGTGAAGCCCTTCCTGGGGGATCTCCAAAGTCGAGACAGACTCTCTTATTGACAAAGAGCTCCCCAGTTCAGCTAGACTGGCTAGCTAGCAAGCCTCATGCTCCATGTATCTGCCT